>NC_060080.1:36575000-37175000 GCF_922984935.1 Meles meles
AGGCCCAGAGTCATGGCCAGCTTCTCCTTCAAGCTGCCCTAGCATGGGGGAGTGGGACGCTAGGAGAAGCAGAAGGAAGAGGAGGGCAAGAGTAGATCTTACTTGTACCCTGGCCCAGTGATGGTCCCCAGAGCCTGAGCCAGGGCTGTACTGCAGGAAGGGACATATGGAGAGTTTCTCATCTCACTTCTTTCCTGACCCTCTCTCCTTGGTCCTCAGGCTCTTGCACCCTTATAACACTTACTCTCAGGAAAGTATCTGAGAATAAACTAGCCAGAGCATGTGTACTGCCTTCTGTCTCACCCCAGATCTCTAGAGATGACAATAAGATATGCTTTATAAAAGAAAACAATTCCCATCTCTGCTAGATAACCAGAAGGGGCAGGGGTGCTAAGAAATGAGATCAGAGACAACATGGAGAGTGGGCCTGCTCACCCCACAGCCTGGCCTATCCCCACCACACCCCCATCACTAGATTATAGCACTGAAGATACAGCATTCAAGACAAAACGGGAAAACACATCCACAAAGGGATGAGTATGTAAAGAGAATGATCATCCAGAAAAAGCTCTGAACTCATGAGTAGAATAAATTCTCCAGAAAAAGAATTCAGACGAAGCAGAAGAAGACCCAAAAGGAAATGTAATTAATTTTACGGCAATTGTATGTACACATTCTTCCACAGATAGAAATTTTTTAAATTTTAAGTAAAAACTACCAAAAAGAGCACAAGTGAAATCTTTCAGATACCAGACAAATGAGCTTTATTAAAGGGGCAACGGGACAGAAAATTTCGTACCCAACCAAACTATCATTCAAATGTGAAGGGGTAAATAATTCCAGTTACATCATGGCAAACTGGATTGCTGTTCCCAGTTCTTCACTCCCTTTCTTGGCTCTGGTGCCTTGAAGTACCTCCCAGCACAGAAAGAGGAAGGAATAGCTCCCACCCCGTTGGCTTTGGGCTTAGTCATGTGACTTGCTTTGACCAATGGCAGGTAAGCAAAAACTTGGGCTGTGTTTGCATGCTGCAGCTCAGCCTCTCAAGCTCCTCCAGTTTGCCATGGAAACAGTACGCTCCAGGGAACTGCTTCTCCCAGAATAAAACACATGGAGCGGATCCAAATCCAATTCACAGCTGGGGCCAAGCCCAGCCAAGCCTAACCAAAAGGAGCCAAACCCAGCTAAGCCACAGACCCACAAGCAAGCAAAATATATGTTTGTCACTATAAGTCACAAGACCATGGATAAATTGTTATGGAGCATTAATGCAGCAACATGTAATTAATAGACAAACTCAGAAAGTTTCCTGAATTATTGAGACCCCTTTTCTGAAAGAATTACCAGAGGATATCCTTTAGCAAATTACAGTACAATTCAAGAGGCAAGGAAACAACAACAACAACAAAAAAGTAGTAAGAAAAGAATAAAATAGGGGCCCCTGGGTGGCTCAGTGGGTTAAGCCTCTGCCTTTGGCTCAGATCATGATCTCAGGGTCCTGGGATGGAGCCCTACATCAGGCTCTCTGTTCAGCAGGGGGCATGCTTTTTCTTCTCCTTCTGTCCTGCCCCCTGGTTTGTGCTTACACACATGCGCGCACGCTCTCTCTCTCTTTCTAATAAATAAGTACTTTTTTTAAAAAGTTAAGAAGAAAATATGTAATTAATTATATAGATATTGTTATAAGAAAAAATTAACAATAATATTTTTAAAATTTATTTATTCATTTTAATAGAGAGCACAAGCAGGAGGAGGGGCAGAGGAAGAAGGGGAGAGAATTCCAAGCAGATGCCCCACTGAGCATGAGGCCAGACTTGGGGCTTGATCCCTCAACACTGAGATCACGACCTGAGCCAAAATCAAAAGCTGGACACTCAACCAACTGAGCTACCCAGGCACCCCCAAAATTAATAATAATCTTGATGACCATTCCAGATGATCTCCGGCTGAGCAGTGGTGATGGCAGGGAAGGAAATTAAGGTTCTCAAGGGTATCAGAGAGCATGAGGAATGTAGATGCACTCAAATCAACACTGATTGGGGGAGAATAACTGTCAATGTGTATATTAAAGTTTTAAGGGTAATTACTGGAGAAATGTAGAATTGAGATGTATTACTTTCAATCTATTAGAATAAAAAGCAAGAAAAATGAAGACAATAATCCAACAAAAGGCAAGAATTTTTTTTTAATTAAAAAAGACAACAGGCGGGCCACTTGGGTGGCTCAGTGGGTTAAGCCGCTGCCTTTGGCTCAGGTCATGATCTCGGGGTCCTGGGATCGAGTCCCGAGTCGGAATCTCTGCTCAGCAGGGAGCCTGCTTCCCTCTCTCTCTCTCTCTCTCTCTCTCTGCCTGCCTCTCTATCTACTTGTGATCTCTCTCTGTCAAATAAATAAATAAAATCTTTTAAAAAAAAAAAAAAAAGACAACAGGCAAGGGCGCCTGGGTGGCTCAGTGGATTAAGACTCTAGCTTCGGCTCAGGCCATGATCTCAGGGTCCTGGGATCAAGCCCCACATCAGGCTCTTGCTCAGCAGGGAGTCTGCTTCTCCCTCTCTCTCTGCCTGCCTCTCTGCCTACTTGTGATCTCTCTCTTTGTCAAATAAATTGAAAAATCTTTTTAAAAAAAGACAACAGGCAACATTTTGCAGATAAAACACAGGATAATATGGGAGGAATGAATTCAAATACATCAGTAATCAGTAAAAAGTCAAGGTTAAATTCTTCCATAAAAGCAGAAATTCTAAAAATTAGGGGACACTCCTAAAACATAATAATGCAGAAAGGACAAAAAGAAAAAGAAAAAAAAAAACATAGCAGGCAAACACTAATAGATACTGAATCAATATCATTTCCAGACAGTAGAATTCCAAGATGAAAGCACTAAAGAAGAAAAAATATATTGAATAAAAAGTGGAATCTATATAACAGTCATCAACCTTGATGGACCTGACCACTAGTTCCAAAATACTGGATACAGAGACTGACAGAAAGGCAAGAAATGGACACATCCCCCCACAATGAATACATGCCTCTTCCAAAACTTAACAGATGAAGTTGACCCCAAAAAGGGAGGATCTAGAAGATACAAATAATATAATAAATGGGACGGATTTAATAGAGAGTTCTGTATCCCACAAGCAGAAAATACACATTCATTTCAAACACATGAAACCCTCACAAAAACTGGCCACTACCAGCTTCAAAGATAATCTCAACAGGTTCTCAAAGCAGAAATCTCATAGGGCCCCTTCGCTGAACACAATTCCATAAAATATAAATGAATGGCAAAAGAATAGCCAAAAACCCAAGTCATCTGAGAACTTTAAAACCAGCTGAGAAAAACAGACACAGCAAATCATTCTCCCTTTCCACCTAGACTGCTACTCGTGACGTCTCCCACTGCTGAGTGCTCTTTCTCTGCATACATGGCTCTTTTTCCTTCTGAGCATGTCTGTCTCTTGGGATTTGCTTAAATGACTATGTATGAATATTTTTAGGCAACAACCCTGCTTGTCATCCAGTATGCTAGCTCTTAATTGAGAATTGTGGTCAGAGGGGATGTGGGTAGGAGTATCCTTTGCTTATCTTCATAGTACTGAAATTTTATGGAAGTAACTGGCTGTGCAGGACCTAAGAGCAGCTTTTTTAATATTCTTTTGCTCTTAAAATCAGTATCTTTTTACATTATGCTTTCTATATGACCCTTTTTTGTACATTCAAAAATATTTCACTAAGCAAGACTGCTGCTTTTGTTACTTTTTCTAAAAGGGTCTTCAAATAAGTAAAAAACATATACTACAGGTAGAGGAAAAATGTACCTTGAAGGTGCATTTTTCCTCTCACACCCAACCTGTAAACAACAGACATAATTTATTTTAAAACATTATCCTCTAACTCTCTCCTTAGATCTAAAATGCTGTTGAATATGAAACTTTTGAGGAGAGAGTGTGCTCATCAGAACTTAGGATATCCTGTAGTAGGCCAAGTACAGTAAAGGTACAATAAATTTTCTAATTTTACACCTACAACAGGGAGATATGGTCACTAAAAAATAAAAAAAATATATGTAGGACTTACTGTACTCTTCCTTCATCAAACTGTTTGCTGTGGTTTTCAAGATCAGAATGTAACTCAAAAAAAGTGAATGTTTCTGGTAGTAACATATTAGTTCAAAAAATGTATATGATACAAGTAAATAAATATTAAAAACAAATTTCAAACAGAACTGTGAAGTACTTTAAAACAAGCAAAAGGCAGTGCATATCAAAACCTATAAACTGCAGTCTGAGAAGTATTCAGAAAAAGTTTATTATAGTCTTTAAGGCAAATATCAGAAAAAAAATTTAATGAAATGGATCCACTGAGCATTCAACCCAAGAAGCAAAAACAAACAAACAAACAAAGAAAATCAAAGTAGCCAAGGAAGAAATGCAGAATTAATAAGTACAAAAGCATAGATAAATGTTTGCCCAAGGAAGCAAAGTTTCGTTTCTTGAAAGCTACAATAGCTAGATAAATAAAGGAGTCAAGAATTTAGAATTTAGTTGTGTGTGTGAGTGAGGGTGTTGCGTAGGTAAGTAAATATGGGAATCTCAAATTAGGGGGAAATCAAACACTATTGGGACAATCAATAAAATTTATTGAAACAAAATTAAGTTTTGATACTTGACTCACACCCTATACACAAAAATCAATTCCAAATGAATCAAAGATAAAAACATAAAACAAATATAATACAAACATTACAAAAAAATATAACGTTTTTGTAAATTTAGGGTACAGTAGAAATAAAAAGCAAAGGCTACAAAGAAATGGACTATATACATTTCTCAATCATTTACAGTGACCAGAAAAATATAGTTTAAAAACAACAGAATAGATTGACATATTTGCAATATGCCTAACAGAGACTTAGCATCCAGAATTATAAAAAAATTTAACAAAAGTAACAACCCTTCTTTTTTTTCTACACTCGGAGTGTCATAAACAGCTCCGTGATTTCATCATCCATTCTCCTTAGCTTTCTGCACAGACTTGGTATGTACTACTGGAAATACATCTTCCAAAACCCATAGCAAAAGTCATCTGACTCCAATATGTTGATAGAAAATGAATGGTCATGGAGAGTTAGATGAACTGTTGTCCAGAGAGAGACGCAGATCTCACCACACATAACTTCTTCTAAAATGATTTTGTGTTTGTGTTCCAAGTGCATCCTGTTTGTTTAGAACACAGTCTCTGCAGATTCCTTTACTGTACAGGTAGATGAAATTAATGTCCAATATGAGAAGCCATTCTGATTTCTACATAATGCAAACTGATAAGGCTCTTGTCATTATGAGCGCTAAAAAAGTTTTATATAATGTTATAGTTAGTTTGCGTTAGTATCCAAAATATATTAAGAACTGATATAACTCAATATCAAGAACCAAGAAACAAATAATCCAGTTAAAAATGGGTAGGAGGCATGAACACACACTCCTCTAAAGAAGACATCCAAGGGCACCTGGGTGGCTCAGTGGGTTAAGGCCTCTGCCTTCAGCTCAGGTCATGATCCCAGGGTCCTGGGATCAAGCCCCACATCAAGCTCTCTGCTCCGCAGGGAGCCTGCTTCCTCCTCTCTCCCTGCCTGCCTCTCTGCATAGTTGTGATTTCTCTCTGTCAAATAAATAAAATATTAAAAAAAAAAAGGACATCCAGATGGCCAACAGACACACGAAAAGATGCTCCACATCACTCACCATCAGAGAAATTCACATCAAAATACAATGAGATACCACCTCACACTTGTCAGAATGGCTAAAACCAAAAACACAAAAAACAACAGGTGTGGACAAGGATGTGGAGAAAAAGGAACACGCATGCCCTGCTAGTAGGAATGGGAACTGGTGCAGGCAATCTGGAAATCAGTATGAAACCTCCTCACAAAATTCAAAAGAGAACTACCCTATGATCCAAGAATGACACTATTAGATATTTACCCCCAAAAAACAAACAAACAAAAAAAAAAACCCAAAAGAAGGAGGACGGATTTTTTTCCCTTATGATAAGAACTCCTGAAATCTACTCTCTTAACTTTTGTATGTGTTAGCAAGGTAACAAATCCTCCCCCCTTTTTTTTCAACAGGAGGAGGTAGATAGGCAACCTACAAAAGGAGAAATACAAGCAGGCACTGAGTATAAAAAAGGATGTCAGCCTCACTAGTCTCTGCACCAAGACCTATCACCTCCACCTGGTGATGGGGAAGAGAGAAGGCAAAGAAAAGCACAGACTCTTCACTTGAACATTTTTAGGATGTCTGCAAAGTAGCCATAGAGAAAAAGAACTTCGGTGTGCTAAAAGGAGGCATTATCCAAGGATCTTCCCCCAAAATCCGAATCGTGACTTAAAGGGCCCCTTCGATCCAATGCAAGTTAGGCCTCCAAATTTCTGGAACTTTGACAGCAGCACAAACTCTTTCATGTTTCCTTCTGCATCACAAATACAATCACACTTTGTTTTCCTCTAGAGATCACACTTTCAGCAGAGAGTCTTATGTGTAATTATTCTTAAAAACCTCCCCACGTGTAAATCAGGCCACAATGTTTTCATGCAAAAAGCACCCAGCACCCAGTCCTTCTTCCCAGAGTTGCAACATGAAACCTAGTCAACGTCTTAGAAACCACAGACCCGGGCTTGCCCACGAAAGCACCACTCCCAGGGGCCCAAGCCTGCTGAGCCCTGGTGGAGTGCGTTCAACCGCACAAGACATTAAGAACTAAACAGGAGTGGCCAAACTAATAGCTCACAATGAAGAGAACATCAGTTGACATGGGCCAGCCTAGGGGACAATGGACAGTTAAAAAGTACTCAGCACCAGCTACAAGGCATGTAGAGTGATGACAGCCTGTCCTAGAGACCAGCCCTCACCTTCAGCAAGTCCTGCACTTAACCATCCGATTTGGTTTTAACTGCGGTTAAAATACACAGAAAATTTGCCATCCTAACCATTTCTGTGGGTTCTATTCTACAGCATGAAGCACATTGACATTGTTGTGCGGCATCTCCTCCATCCACCCAGAGAACTCATTCCACCATCCCAACTGAAACTCTGTACCCATTAAACACTCACTCCCTGTGTCCCCACTCTCAGCCCCTGGCAACATGGGTCCCCTTCCTGTCTTTAAGAATCTGACTGTTCCAGGCAGCAAGCACTTCTCGAATGGAATTATACAGGAGCTCTCTCTTTTTCTGACTGGCTTACTGATCACCTCAAGATTCATCTACATTGCAGCATGTGTCAGAATTTCTTTCCTTTTTAAGGCTGAATAATATTCCATTTTATGTATATACAACATTTTGCTTATTCATTCATCTGTGGATAGACCTTTAGGTTGCTTCTACCGTTTGCTTATTACAAACATCAGCCTAGGCCTTTTCTAAAGGCATCTAGAAGATTCCATAGTGAGGCTCTACAAAGTCCTGCAGTGAGCCTTATTTTCCCAAAATTAGCCTCATGTCAAACCTAAATCCTTTGTGCTGTATCTTAAGGTCATCTCTTCCTTATGCTCAATGAAGCTTCTGCCTTGCCCCCCTCCCACAAGCCGGAGGACTTCTCACAACACCCTTCACCCTGCTACACCTTGGTTTTCTCACGGGCCAAGGGGGAAATCTGTGCAGGGCATGCAGCACGTGCAGTGCACAGATGCACAGGAGCGCCTGGCCCTGAGCCTGACACTTAGCAAGAGTGCAGTGTTGGCAGCACTTTGAAATCGGCCTGCTCTTTAAGATTTGTCCATCTTCTGTACTCAGTCTCAAACTCCTCTAGATGACTCATATTTCCTAACCAAGTCCTGTGTGTGTGTCTGTGTGCCCAATGAGTCAACTTTCACACACAGAGATGCCAGCTGAGCGACCTGCACATCCTTCCAGATGGCTCAGGGCTGAGCACTGGAGGCCATGCCACGAGCAGCAGCTTAGGGATGCATCACTGCAGCCACCTGGGGCTGGGTCTAGACCCACATCTCTTTGCCTCTCACCACCTAAACATCCAGAAACACGCTCTTGGCTGGTGCCAAAGTGAAGGCACTAAGCCAGCTCCCCACACACGCTTCCCTTGAGGGCAAGGTTTTCCACATGCTGAGGTGGCCCTTGAACCCAGATCATTTCGGCTAATCCCAGATTTTTTCAGGCTCCTGCAGACAGCCCTCTCCTCAACTACTCCAACTTCTGGCTGCGCTTGCTCCTTTTTACAGTAAAGAAACAAAAAAAATGCTATCTCTTCTCAGCCCAGAATAGCCTGCACAATCCCATCTCTGGCAAATTTGTTTCTGTGTTCAATCTAGTCACGCAGTTGGTGCCCCGATGTGCCAGCTCTGTGTTGGGGGCAGGTGCAGGCTCGTGTCCATCAGTGGCCCCTCTTGCCTCACAGCCAGGATCTTACCTCCTCCTCTAGGGCCTTCCCGTAGGGAATGCTGATGGCAGTTCCCCTACTGTCATAAGCAAGTGGGCACAGGACTTCTCCTGCCAGCAGCCTCAGTGTCAGGAACCCTATCTGCTTCAGAAGTCTCTTCCTACAGTCATTTGCAAGATGGAAATACTAGTGGGAAGCACCAGAAGCTTACTTAATAAGGGGACGTGTGCTATCAAACTGATTTTCTTCTGGAGAATGAAGTCATGAGAGAGACTGACCTGGGCATGGGGGCAAACAAACCTGGGTTCAAATTTTAGCTCCTCCACTTACCAGCAGTAGGATGGTCATCACTGGGTGGCTGCCCAGTCACAACACCTCCCCCAGGGGCTAAGGGCTCGATGACCCTGGCCATAGCTGACAGAACCTGGGGAGAAACAGCTGCCCAATCCCCTTCACAGACTAACAGCCAGCCAGTGGCAAACCCTCTTTTTCACTGTATGAACTGTTCTTGTTTCGAACTGGGGATTCCAGTACAAGCCCAAGCTTTATCTGCTCCTGAATCCAGATTCAGAAATGTCTAAAAACTTCACATATACCTGTTAAGCACTTGACCGTCAGGTCCCACTCCTGGAACACACAATGACTGACAGAGCTCCCGGACAGGGGCCTGCTGGACCTCAGGCCTGCTTCCAGCACCGTTCGAGCCAGAAGGCCTGTCACTGTGCCACGAGGGTCCCCGGGACTCTCGACACCTGCTCCTACTGAGGCCTGCTTGTTTCAGATTTTCCCAGGAATCTATAAATGAGCTCTACAGCCCACCAATAAATCCCTGTTTATTGCCAGAGCTATCACAACCTTAACTGATGTACTGTGTGATCTTGGGCCAAGCATATTAGCTTGTGTAAGTGTAGACAGGCTGTGAAGTGGTGTAGACAAAGCACCCAACACAAGGTTGGCCCTAAGCAGAACCACCAAAAAGAAGAACCATGCTCCCTGACTCATCAGATACAGGTCAGAAGGGCAGCTGAAGTGGAGGGAGCACGGTGAGAGATGCAGAATGGCCAAGCAGAAGGGGCGGACAACAGAGAGGGTGGAGGCCTGAGACCAGCTTTACTCAGTGCCCACTTCTGCTCCAGACCACTGTCCCTGATTCCCATCCCTGCTTTCCACACCCCAACACATGCCCCAACATGATCTATTCTGATGATTTCAGAAGCCCCCAATCACGGGGTATCTGTGCTCCTTGGCACGCTGAGTCCTGTGGGCAGCTACTTCCTTTAAATGCTCTGACTGAAGATGATGACTATGATGGCACGGTAGGAGAATCATGGTCCCCACAAAGGTATTCACCTCTTAATTCCCAGAACCTTGGATGTGACAAAATCAAAGAATGCAGAAGGATTTAAGGTTGTTAATCAGATGATAAGGGAGATCATCCTGGATTATCCAGTTGGACCCGATACAGTCGCAGGAGCACTTAAGAACAAGAGAGGGGCCCAAAGAGTTGCTAGAGATGTGATGTAAGGACTCAACCCACCACTGCTGGCCTTGAGATGGAGGACAGTGTCACAAGCCAAGGAACCAGCAGCCTTTGGAAGCTGGAAATGGCCCTCAGTTTACAGCCAACAAGAAAACAGGGAGCTCAGTCCTACAGCCATAAGGAACTGGGTTCTGTCAACAACCCAAAAGAACAAGGAAGCAGATTCTCCCCTAGAGTCTCCAGAAAGGAGCACAGCCCTGCCCACACTTTGATTTTCACTTGGTAAGACCCATGTCACACTTCTGATTCCAACTGTAAGAAAATAAACGTGTATCGCTTTAGGTCCCAGAGCCTGTGGTGGTGTGTTACATTAGCACCCGAAATGAATACAGCTCGTCCTGACTCATGATGCAGGCCTGTGCACACTGCCTCCTATGCACGATCATGTTTAATCTCCACGACAGCCCTGGTAGTAACAGCTGCTGTCATCAGCTCCATCTTACAAAATGGGAGGAGAGAAGCTCTGTCCCTTTCCCAAGGTCACACATCCCCTGAGTGGGGAGTAGGGACTGGATTCCAAACTGATCAGACTTCAGAGACTGTCCACAAGCCACCGTGTAATTGTGCCTCCCCATGGACCAGGTCCATACAGAGCCACAAAAAAGTTGTCAGTTCCCTAAAGCACACGCACACATACATAAACACACACACACACACACAAACACACACACACACACGAGTAAAGACATCTTGGCCATCCTTTGCTTCTCCATGTTTGTGCTGACTGGCCCCAAGTACCTTTTGTACAGGAATGTCTTGCTGTGTGGTCTGGTTATGTTATTGTTTAGAACTTTTTGGTTTTAGGTTCTGGCAAACTTGACATAAACTAGCAGCTCCATCAGGAACCAGCACCACAACGAAGGTAGTCGTGCCACTTAAGAAAGGGTTAAAGCAAAATCCACTCCCCTGGCCCCCCCTCCCATGGGAGAGCTCAGCCACTGGCTTCCACAGGTCTTCTAAAAATCCCTTCTTTAAAAAGCCAAGCAAATCATGCATAAATCTAAAATAAAAATCTTTGCTCAATGAAGAGGGGAAATAAGAGTCTTTAATGGGTGGTGTGGTTTCTTTTACTATCTGAGGAAGATCGAGATGACAAACATCACAAAAATCATGATCTGACACAAAGGAGGCACAATCTTTAACATTTCTTTGCCACTAATTCTCAGAATTCTGAAATGGATTAGCAATTATTATAATAAACCAGGGTTTTTCAGAGTGTTACCTACTGACTTGCAAAAGGGGTTTCACCCTATGTTAATTCCTCAATGACTTTTCGTTTTTCATATTTGGTGTCATTTCCTCCTTTTGCAGAGAGCAGTCATGACACAGCAACCATGACCCTGGGAGGGCCTTCGTTTCCTATGAAGACTCATACTTTGGCCCCACCAGATCGCTGTCACTGGTCTCCAAAGGAAACATCTCTTTATTTAAAGAAGTAAATCTGCCAATTTTATGAAATGTGGGCAATCCTGGGAACAAAGAAACTTTGAGTCCAGCAAATAACAATTAGGAAAAAGTTCCTGAAAGAGTGTTATGGTTTTTCCATGAGGCCCCTGCTGCAACGTCAGCAGGGAACCGTGGGAGCATCAGAAGAAATGACTTTTGCACTTATGTGCTTCTTGGGATTCCTGAAGTAAAGAGAGAAATCAGTCTGACTTGTGATCATATACCACCAGGCCAGGAAGAAAGGAGAAAGTAGATATGAAGCATGTGCCATGTCTCAGAGGCTGTAGAAGGACCAGCCATCACCAGAGTTTGTCACTCTGCTATACCTATGACACGTACCCTCTCACTTATTCACAGCAGTGCTGTGAGTCCCCAATATGCAGATGGAGAAAGAGAGGCCCAGATAGAGTTAGTGGACCCTGAGGTCTAGATTTGAAGCCAGAGGCCAGATACAATCACATGTAGGTACTGTTAGGATCCTTGTCACTGATTACCAAGGGTCACTCACGTGGACAGGGTAGGCACGAGGTTGAAAACCATACTGTCATTGCCCCAAAGGAAACGAGTTTGAGGAAGGTGGATGTAGGGAACAGCTGCCACTGAGAGGCCTTCCTATTTGAGAAGTAAGTGACAGACAGCCACCACCCCAGGTAGGCTGAGCCGATGGGGTAGACAGGGTCTCAGAGGCCGTCCAGGGACCAGAAGAAGGAAAATGTGAGAAGCCGAAAGAGGAACTGGTGCTGCTGAGGGCTTCCAACAAGGGGCTGGGTGAGCTCTGCTGGGTGAGCAGACAAGGGCCACACCTGCACACAGCCCTCTCCCAAACAAGCAGGCCTTCCTCTGGCGCAGTATCTTATTTGCCTTCTGAGTACGAGGGGCCTGGTATCCAGAGCAGAAGAGGCACAGAGGGAAGGAGGAGGAGTGTAAGCAGAAGATGTGAGCTGAGCCAAGCACCTTCCTCCCTTATCCCCTAAGTTAGCAACTCCCAAGCAAGAAAGAGCCATGAGAAGTTTGGGCTCCTTTCTTTTAAAAGCAATCTCTTTCTGGTGGCTCAGTCTGTTAAGCGTCTGCCTTGGGCTCAGGTCATGATCCCAGGGTCCAGGGATCAAGTCCCAGCGCCGAGTAGGGAGCCTGCTTCTCCCTCTCCCTGCTTCTTCCTCTGCCTGCTGCTCCCCCTGCTTGTGTTCTATCTCTCTGACAAATAAATTAATAAAATCTTTTAAAAAAAAAAAGTAATCTCTCTCCCACCATCACTTATCAACTCCCTCTTTAGAAGAGGAAAGAAGTTGGGGCACCTGGGTGTCTCAGTGGGTTAAAGCCTCTGCCTTCAGCTCAGGTCATGGTCTCAGGGTCCTGGGATCGAGCCCCACATCGAACTTTCTGCTCAGCTTCCTCCTCTCTCTCTCTGCCTGCCTCTCTGACTACTTGTGATCTGTCTGTCAAATAAATAAAAAAAAATCTTTAAAAAAAAGGAAGAAGAAGAAGAGGAAAGAAGTTTCCACTTGACGAAAAAAAACTGGGCAGTGGAGCTCCTGCTGTCACAGAAGAAACACAGTATTATCATTCCTCCCTTCCTGACCCACTGAGTGCTCACCACATATCAGGCCAGGCACTGGGGAAAGCAAGCAGGCAGCACTGGAGATGGCCATGCAGCTGTGTGACACGGCACAAGTGCTGAATGCGAGCTGTGGGGGCACAGGAAACGTCTGACCGGGGCCAAAGCAGTCACCCAGCACCATCTCCTTACTCCCAGACCGTGGAGAAAACCTTATAGATGAGGCAAATCTCTTCTCTCTGGAAGCCCTTCGACAAGCTGAGAAGCCACCAAGATGGTTGACTGCTGAGCTCCGTGCAGAGAGCTACTTCATTTCCAGATGACTGGCCCCACACCAGTGTCCTCCTATATAAGGGAAGAAAAGGACCCACACTTCAGGGACGTGCCCAGGAAAACTGGATGACTGCCAGCTCGAAGGCCAAAGCCCACCTATCTGCAACTTGGCCTGATCCTCAATTAGGTCTAATTCTTCCATCCAACCATTCATTCGTTCACTGAAACACTTACTGAAACATTTAGAGAAACATTTATAGACCACTAATTATATACAAGAACTGGAATTGACTCCTTACATCTCTAGAACTACAGGATGTAATGTTCCCATGGAAATAAATTTCATTGGTGCTATTTCAAACTAATTGGTCATTAGAAGTGTTGCAGTGCTTTTGTCATTTGGTGTATGTCTCTACTTTGACCTCAGTCTGATCACATCCCAGTGACAGGATCCAAGGGAGAATGTGTGGAGCCCTGACAGCATCTTCCATGGTCTACCACAGTAAAATTACAGAAAACCAAAGATGAAAATGTCCTGAAAGCAGCCAGAGTGGAGAAGGCATAGGATTTTCAAAGACACAACAAAAAGGGCAATGGTGACTTTTCTAATGGAAACAAGGGAATGATTTTTTAAGTGCTAGGAATGAAATAGCTTACAACTAAGAATTCTATACCCAGTGAAATATTTTTTTAAATTTTTTTTTAATATTTTATTTATTTGATAGAGAGAAATCACAACTATGCAGAGAGGCAGGCAGAGAGAGAGGAGGAAGCAGGCTCCCTGCGGAGCAGAGAGCCCGATGTGGGGCTCGATCCCAGGACCCTGGGATCATGACCTGAGCCGAAGGCAGAGGCTTTAACCCACTGAGCCACCCAGGCACCCCCCACAGTGAAATATTTTTCAAAGCTCTAGACACAATAAATACACTTTCAGACCCGAAATCCCTAAAACAGAAACCTGAGAGTGTTCATCAAAACAAAACCCACAATGAATGAAATACTGAAGGAAATTCTTCAGTGGAAGGAAAAGGCTTCCCCCACAAAAAGAAAACAACAACAACGAAACAAAGAAGAGCAAGGAAAAAGTCATCCATGTGGGTAAATGTAAACAAATGCCTGAGGTGACATCCACAAAAATGGATAAGTAAGAAACTTGAAAGTTTGCCCCTCCATAAAAGCAACCAAAGAACTGGCAAAATTTCTCAAAATTAACTTTTTCAGAACTCTGAAAATTAACCAAAGGCTTACAATAATCCAGGAAGCTTTTGGTCAAGAAAATCAACTAAATCTTATGAAGAAAAGAAATAAAAGGTATCCTATTGGAAAATAAGGAAAACTATCTCTATCTGCAGGTGACATGATCTTATATAAATCTTAAAGAATCAACAAAATCTATTAAAGCTAATGAACAAGTTCAGCAAAGTTATAGGATACACAGTTGATAACTCAAAAATCGGTTGTATTTTTATATACTAGCAATGAACAATTCAAAAATGAAATTAAGAAAATAATCCCATTTACAATAGTATTAAAAAGAAAAAAAAACATAAAACTTGAACCTGGAAAACCATAATACTTTCTTGGACAAAATTAAAGATCTAAATTATAGAAAGGTATCCCACGTTCATGGATAGTAAGATCTAATGTTGTTAACACAGCAATGCTCCCCAAGTTTATTTACAGATTCAATGTGATTCCTATTGAAATTCCAACTGCTTTTTTCCAGAAATAGACAAACTGATCCTCAAATTCATCGGGAATTACAAAAAGACCCTAAGTAGCCAACACAATCTTTAAAAAGAAGGACAAGTTTGGAAGGCTCACACTTCCAAATTTCAAAATCTACATAACCCTGCAAAAAGATACAGTAATCAAGATAGTGTGGTACTGGTATAGGAATAGGCATACACATGATCAATGGACTAGAATTGAGATTCCAGAAATAAACTCAACAATTCCAATAGCATTGTAAGCCCAAATGAGAAAGGTAAAACAATAAAGTTTCTATAAGATTACACAAAAAGTGAAAAAGCAAACCACACAGCAGGAGAAAGTAGCTACAGCAAATATATCTGGTAAAGGACTCCTATCGAGGACACACGAAGAAAATCTTACAATCAGATAAAGACTAGCAACCCAACTTAAAAATTAAGCAAATAATGTAAACAGACACTTCACAAAAGGTGGTATTCAAATGGCCAATACACATGTAAAAAGGCACAAAATCAAAGTTTTAATCATCAGAGAAATGCAAACTGAAGCCACAGTGAGATACCTCTACACCCAGTCCAAAAGTAAACTAATAGTATCAAGTGTTGGTGAGGACGTTCTCCAAAGGAAAGCTCATATACTGCTAGTGTTCAACCGTCTGAACAACCATTAGGCAATATTCACTGACACTGAAGGTAAAGCACACTTTGTGGCCCATCAGTTCCAGTCTTCGACAGATACCCAACAGAGATGCCTACATGTATTCACCAAAAGATATGCTCGTGGCAACATTATCCATGATAGTCCAAAATAGAAAAGAACGCAGGTAACCTTTGATGGAGAATGAATGGATAAGTATACAGTGGCACTCTAGACAGCACAGGAAAGACAGGAGTGCCACTGTTGACAACACAGAGGAATCTCACCGAGCATTAAGCAAAAGAAGCCAAGCTCAAAAGACTACATCCTGCACGGTTCCAGTTATCCAGAAGGTAATGAAACAGGCAACACGAATCTGTTGTGAGGGAAGTTGGGAGGAAGTAATGTTTGGGGGAGGAGACACAACGGGAGCATATTGGGTGCCGGTAAGGCTCAATGTCTCTCTCCAGGTGGGGGGCTGTGGCCCCTGCAGCAGTTTTGCACACTGCACTCATGGTTCCCCCCGCAAGTTCTCCTTAAGCTAAGACTCGCCAGAAAAGTGCTGGAGAAGCCATCCAGACACCGCCGGGAGGAGGGTGAGCAGAAGGCAGCACAGGTGAGAGTGAGGCTGAGCAGAACCCGCGAGCGAAGTCAGAAGGCAAGACTGAGATTTGCCTCTCATCAGCTGTGCCTGCAGGGACTCCAGGCCAGACCCGCTGAGATGGGACAGCTGCTTCCCCAAGGATCAGAGACAGACCATTTAGAAGGCCTGACTCCATCTACGCGGAAAACTTTATCTCATTTGCCTCCTCCCTGTGGTTTTGAACCATATCCAACTCCTTTCTTTCTGATAGCACAAAAGGAAGGAATGTGCACACACAGAACTGACTCCAAGTGTCTCCAAGGATGACCAGGGGGAAATACTAGACTGCTTTCAGAAGGCAGGTGAGCCACACCAAACCCAGCCCCCGATTCTGTGGCTGCTTGCAACCGCAACCTATTCGACAGCACTAAGGGGCACAGCTGAGTGTGGCCCACGTGTCAGGTGGTGTTCTCCCCACTTTCTGCGTGTTATTATCTTGTGTAATCCCCCCCAGTAAGCTTAGGATGCATGGTTACCACAACTATCCCCGATTTACAGAGGAGAATATTGAGGTACAAAAATGTACGCACCGTGCCAAGCTTCCACCACCAACTACTAGTGGACATGGGGTCTGACCCACCTGCTTCATCTCTACACTCGGCCACCTCCTGATAACACAGGCCCACCCCACCCCTACAGATGCCCAAGCTCAGCTTCTGCACCACAGGACTCATTTCTGGAGAAATGTTCCTCAGGGATTCCAAGCCAGTGCATTTAACTCAAGCACAGAGGACAAAATGTATGGTCCAGAGGAAGACATTGCAGCTATTTCTGATTCCTCCCGGGGGTGTCATATTGCTAATGTCACACTTCTTATGGAAGTGACCACAAACACAAAATTTCACCACCTATAAGTGATGCTGTTTTCAATAGGTGCACATTGGCTTTGGAAAGTTTTATTCGGTCCCGGTCACGGTCCCAGCCACAAGTCCTGCTCTTTGTTCTATACAACTGAATTACCACCAGCCTTAGAAGAGGGTTTTCAGGAAGAACATCCTCAGACTGTGGTCAGCAGGTAAGAAGAATGGTTTGTGTTGGGTTTCTCACCATTACTCCACGGGGGTACCCGCGGGATGGTGGTTCACTGGTCAGTGAGTCCACAGCCACTTGAAGCAGCTCATAGAACATAGAACTGTCCCCTAACTACCTGTCGGGAAGCCCTCCTCCCTCCTTCTCTGGAGCATTCTAGAACTGGGGGAAGGGGGGTCTGTCACGTGAGCATTCCTCCCAGCTTCTAAGCGCTGGTATGTGGGAACACACATGTAAAGTGGCCCAGGGATCCCCGCCTCAATCACCAGCCCCAGAACTGTTCCAAGCTGGGAGAGTCTGCATTCGGGTATAGCTGCTTCTTTTCCAAAAGAGACCTCAGTTTTACCGTTTATGGGGATTTCCAAGAGACCAGCTTTCAACAGTGGTAAAGAAATGAAAGCATAGTTTGGCACTTGTTCGACATCGGCTGAGCTGCGGTTGGTAATCCTATTAGTTTCTAGCGCACCCTCTATTAATGCCACTCCCAAGTCACCCACAGTCACCCTTAATTTGCAACTAAGGGAAACAACTTCCTCAAAATGCAGGACTGCAAAGAGAATGGCTGCTTTTTAATGCTAAGCTGCCAGTCCTCAACACTGGGGCAACCAGGAAATAAACGGGGATAAAATGGTTGCCGAGCCTGTGGGGCTGGTGATGCTACACCTGCTGAGAGGGACAATACCATCTCCAGACTCGCCTTCCCAGGGAAGGGAACATGGGTCTCCACTGTCCGTGCACATTCATAGTCCTCTCCAGACCGTGTCTACAAAATTCCACATCTCAACCACGGCGATACAAAGCTCTGTGTAAGTGACAAACACTGTCCGAAACAATGCAAGACGTAAAGCAAGTGTTCCCATTTCTAATACATGGTTCTATGGACCATGATACTCCATCCTGACGCACACATACTGCTACCGGATTTCCAAGCCCCTAATCTAGTTAGAGCCTGATCCCTGCATCCTGCACTGGGAGTGTTCTAGCTACCCTGACTCCTGAGCCATGAAAGGGAAGGCAAATCACATTTTCATCTTTGCAAGTTGCTGCCCAAACCCCCTGCTCTGGTGTTGGAGACCAAGACACACATCCAGTTCTCGGGGCAACTGTGGAAACATAACCCAGAGAGTTAGGTATCTGCTTGGACTGCCTGCCCTCAGACAGCATCCCTGAAGGCCCTGCCCTAGAAGCAGGGCAGTAGGGGCTCTGTGCACTCTGCCTCTGCCCAGCAGCCCAGGGAGTAGAGAGACCTCCTGAGCCTATTTCCAGCCTCACTGATCACAGCTGGGTGACCTCAAAGAAGTGGCTCGGCCTCTGTGAACCCCCCTTTTCTCTCTATAAACCTGGCTAGTTAGATCAACTGACTGGGTTGTTGTGTGATTTAAATAAATTAGCATAATGAGCCTCATTCAGTAATAAACACAGACACCACTCTTACCTGCTGGGGAGATATGGCCAGAACCTGCCTGGGGATGCTTCTGTTAACAGCCTGCACCGGTCCAACCCTTACCCTGCGCTCCCACCTGTGCTCCCACAGTCTCCAAAAGGGGAAACCACAGTTCTGGTACTTATTTCTGTTCAAAATGATGTTTCAGTGATTCTTTGTTAATAAAGATGCAGCTAACTCTTACGCTTCAGAAAAAGAACACAAGGCCCCAAACATGCACAGATGTGCTCTCTGCTGACCCTTGGCAGCAGCCCCAGACCACTCTGCTTTAATTTGGGAGCACCCAGTGTCCTAGGGTGCCACTTCATGGCACCTGCTGTTTCTTCCTAAGTAGACACTGGCTGTCAGCCACAGCCCTCCCTTTTGTCACTGGCCGTCTCTCTGCACTGCCATCAACCTTTGATTCTACTTTGCCCCACCTTTTGGGGAACAAAAGTTCCTTTTTTTTTTTTTTTTTTTTTTAAGAAAGGAAAGAGAAGTTAGTCAACCTAAGAGGACGGTTTTGGGGTTTTTCCCAAAATCTGATCAATATATGACACAAAATATATAAGGTTGTTAGAGTTTTCTACCAGAAAAGGGGAAAAAAAATATCTAAGGACAAAATTCACATGATTCTTAAAGGAGTGTTTCAAGCCCCTCTCCTGCCTTGGGTCTTCAACTGATGAAGAGGTTTACAAGTATTACTGAAGAAGAAATTTCAGAAGAAGAAGAAGGAGGAGGAGGAGGAAGAGGAAGAAGAAGAAGGAAGAAGAAGAAGAAGATACTGAGCTTTTCCCCTTTCTATTACTGCTTACCTACAGTGCCATGTATAAATCCCTCTCCCCAGAGTTGATCTGGGACTTTATTATTAGGTCTTTAAGCTGCTACCAACTGCCACAGCGAGTGCTGCTAGGGCTACCACTGCACCAGCACTGGGCTCGGGCCCTCCCCAGTGCAGAGACGTTAAGGCCTGCCACCTCCAGGAAGGCACTCAGATTTCCACATGGTGTCAGCCAGCTTTGGCCCAGATCTTCCCAGAGAGCCTGCAAGGACAACCATTTCTGGCTGGATTCGTGTTTAATGTTGGCAAGCAGGTGGATAATGTCAGGGGACAGGGTCAGGGTACCATGTTGGAAAAACATGAGATGGGGAAATAAGCCACTCAAGAGGCAAAATTAGGAAAGACAATATCTTATCTTTGCAACCGTCTGTGCATTTAGCCTGCCTTCCAAAGTGACACAATATTGCCATCTACTAAACAGGCAAGGAAACATACGCATATGTGTGAGTCCCTGCTCCTTGCCTGCCACCTTGGTCTCCACAGCAAAGGACAACACATACAAGCAATTTGCCCTCTGTTTTCTGAGTAAGGGTTAATAAAAGTAATGACTAAAAATTCCTCTGCCAAATCTGCAAAACGCAATCTCAGCCCCGAGACCAAATGGTTTCAATTCCCTGCTCCTTCTCCTCCCTCCTGCCTTCAAGATAATTCTGGCAGCCAAGCTATGCAGAGAGCAGGTTAGCAATCTTTAGTGCTCAGTCCTCCCACGGCCAACATACAAACCTGCTCTGTTTTTCTCGGGATAACCTTGCCGTGGTTCTCACTTCTGTTCTGTGTCACCTTCTCTGAATGTTTCTTTATTTTATTATCAGCTCAGGGCAAATGTCTAAATGGTTTCTTCTCGAAGAGCTGTCACTATGGCTCCCAAGTTACTATGGGACCACCCCTTATTCCTGGGCAGACAATGACCAGGACACACAAGGCCAGCCCTGAGCCAGGCAGGGGAGGCAGTGTGCCTCTTATCCTAAAGACTAGGGGTCTCCCTCTCACACTCCCTTCTTTTTTTTTTTTTTTTTTTTTTAAAGCTTTCCTTTTGTCTTATACCATATCAAGCCTGGTCTTTCCGTTGGAGGATTCCTACTTGAGTCTTCAGTTGTTAATGGAGCTGACTCCCCTCGAACTCTTCCTTAGCTTGCTCTCTCTTGTTCAGTGGACTCAGGCACAACTGGATTCCAACCCAGCTCACCCAGTGACCAGAAGAGAGACCCTGGAACAGTCTCTGAGGCTCACTTTCCTCATCTGGCAAACAAGGATAATAAAGGTGTTAATTCTTTTGAGTTGTTGCCAGGGAGAAATGAGACTGGGTGTGAAAAGTGCTGACACGGGCCTGGTGTGTAGTAAGTGCTCATGAAACAGTGTCACTCGTTGTGCAGGGGATGGGGGGAGGATCATCCATTTCATAGAGGAGAAAACCAGAAAACAAAAGAATAAATGCCATCTGGTTGAACCCTCTTAGCTTACAATGAGAAACCAGAGCCCAGAAATCGGACATTTGTTTCCCAAGGGTATTGGGTATGCCCAGGTATGGGGGTGGGGTTGGGGCCACACCTCCTTACACCCCTACCCTCTCTGTTGACCAGGCTGTGTGAAGGCTCCTTTGCCAAAAGTCTCAGCAGTGACACTGCCTGGTAAGGATGAAGTGAGAGAAAATCTGGTTTGACCTGACACATACCTTTTGTCCAAGAGATGCTTCTGATCACAACTACAATTCAACTTCCTAAGAACGAAATGTGGCAAAAAATTTTCAGAGCTCATGTCTCTTACTGAGAAACAGTGAGTGTAATCAGACAATTATAATAACTTAAGAAAGGCCATCAAGGTCAAGCTCATCGGCTATTGAGACAAGGGAAAGTCACTCCCAGTGCTGGACGTGAGATGTTTACAGAAGGACCAAAGCTCATGGAAATGGATCCTTAAGTGCCCTTGCTCCCTAATCGGCAGTGAGGGCTATCTTAGTGCTGGTGATCATCTTCATCGACCTCAAGTGATTTAGATTTTTAACCAAGACCCTCTCTCAAGACAACAAATTCCAAATATTGACCAAGTTATTTGTCCTAACTATACTTTTTTAGACCTTTCGGGACTATGGTGGAGAAACATCAACAAGGTGGTGTTGGTGCCATCTGTACCCCAGGCCTCACTGCCACCACCTGAATCCTGCCATTTCTGGAGCTCCCGCAGTGCCGGGCGATACATAAAGCGCTCATCAGTCTTCTCTATCAAATACGGGTAACAAGCCTCATAGGCAGGTCCAGTTACCATCCTCACCTTACCAATAAAGACTGCCAGGTCCTGGGGGCACCTGGATGGCTCAGACGGTTAAGCGTCTGCCTTAAGCTCAGGTCATCAACCCAGGGTCCTGGGATCGAGCCCCTTGTCAGGGCTCCCTGCTCTGCGGGGAACCTGGTTTTCCCCTCCCTTTGCCACTCCCCCTGCTTGTGCTCTCTCTTTCCCTCACTCTCCCTCTGTCTATCAAATAAATATATAAAATGTTTTTAAAATGAAAAAACAAGACAAGACGGCCAGATTCAGAAAGCCCGGTGCCTTGCCTGGCACATCATTAGAGCTAGAACTCTTGGCCCTAACTGGCATCCCCAGAGAGGGGCTGAAGATTGAGTCCAGTCTCATGCCAATGATTTAATCAGGTGTGCCTACATAATGAAAATCTAGACCGAATCTGATACGACAATGGGTCTCAAGGAGCTTCCTGGCTGGTGAGCACATGGACGCCGTGGGAGGATGGCGCACTCTGATTCCCCTAGGACAGACACTTCTACCCCTGCCGTTGCTGCCTTCTACCTCCCCATACCCACCACCCCCTCCCCGACCTTGCTGCCCTATGCATCTCATCATCTGGCTGATCACTTGTATCCTTTATAATAAAATGGTGACTCTAAGTATAGCACTTTGCTGAGCAATGTGATGTGAGTCATTCTAGCAAATTATGGAACCGTAGAAACCCCCAAACCGTATCTAAGGTGGACAGAACTGTGAACAGCCTGGTGAGCTAGAACCAACACTGGTGTCTGAAATGGTGGGCAGTCCCGTGCAACTGAGCCCTTGAAGTTGTAGGGCCTGCACTAATTCTGGATGTGCCCTCCAGCCTTCCTGACCCCTGGATAAAGTGCCCCCATCCTGTGCCTGAGCAACTACTTCAAGAGCTTCTCTGATCATACACCTGTCTTTTGATACAATAATCACCACCACACACCTTCACACTGTCTCCAGCTCAGATACATACTGGCTGTGTTCGACGCGGTAGCACATGGTTAAGAGAGGGGTGTTAAATGCTTAAGTTCTGTGCTGAGGGGCAGACTAACACAACTTTTAAAGACTCACCATCAATAACGTGATGGGTAAAACACGAGAATCTCTGTTCAGCCGTATGTGCACTGACCATCACATCATTATTCACAAACGTTTACTGGACTACCTTCAAGATGAGCACACACCGGTAATGAATTAGAGACACAGGAAGCCTGCTCCCATTTTGAAAGCTTAGTGCGCCCTGGACACTTCCCTTCCACTCTGACTGGTGTTACCCACACGTTGCTGATGCAGCCAGCAGGCCCCTTAAATCAAGTTCCCTTTCTCTCCTAAAACTAGAGGCCAGTGATGGGGGATTTCATGTTCTTTCCACAAATCTGTTAGGAAAACACACAGCTTTATTTAAGACCTTTTTTTTCCTTTTGAAACCCAGCATGAGATTCTCTATCTTGTTCTCCCAACTCAAGACAAAAAATTCCCCATGTCCCTTATGCTCCTTCCATCTCCCCGACAAACTGAACTGAAGGTTCCTCTAACAAAAATACGGCACTGCAAGTTTACATTTCCAAATTACTTTCACACATGTAGTCCTTTCTGTTTTCCTTCCAGAGCAGAAAAACTATTGTGATCTCTCTTTTTAAATGTGAGAACGCTGCAACCTCAGAAGTTACAGCAAGCCCTCATTCTGCTTGGGCCACGGTCACTTCCATGCATTTCCCCACTTGCTCCTTTCGACAGCCTAGGAAACCAGTGCTATCAGTGACCCAATTTACAGATGAGGAAACTGAGGTTCAAAGGAGCCAAAGAGATTCCTTGGGAACACACAGCAAGTGAGCAGCTGAGCCAGGCTTCTTACCTGAGCACAAAGCCACCTCCATGCATTCTTGGGCATCCATCTAGTGTGTAAGTTCAGAGGGCAAGCCCCATCCTGACTGGTTCCCTTGAGATAACACAACAGATCCTGACCCAGTGATGTGAGGACACCTACACATCTATAGCAGCTTCTTCTTTCCCCTGGCACCTCCCTACTAATATTCCTCCTTATGAGGTAGACAGAGTCAAGGTCAATGGGCAGCAAGCCCATTATTCTATTCACTACTCAGACTCCTGAATTTCTCTGCCTGTACCTCAAATCTCTCTCCGCCTTCTTGCTCTATTCCTTTCCCTGACTCTCCGGATGTGAGGATCACTCCTTCCCTGTCACCTCCCCATCCCTACGGTCCAGCTCCTTCTTGCCCCTCTTCACTCAAGCTACATTACTGCCATCTCTTCAACCACCATCTGCAGGTGGAAACTGCAAGTCTCCAGGGGTCAGGCTAAGGCCTTCAATTTGTCATGTGTTTGGCCAAATCACTGGATACATAACATGAACCCAATAAATATTTGTTTGAGTCAGAAACCCATAAACAGGAGTAACCAGTAGTTTAACTGAGTAAGGCACTAAAACCACTAATAGCCAAATAAGAACTATCACTATTCCAAGCAGGTGTTAAGCATTGAATATGATTTTATCTATTCAATCCTCACCAAAATACTCAAGTAGATGCCATGATTATTCCCATTTTGTGATTGAGAGAAACAAGATTTAGAAAGGTCAGGTGGTTTTCCCGAGATGACATAACTAGTAAATAGTACAGCCATGACTCCCAGCTAGGGTCTGACTCCAACCCCAGGGCTCCTCTCTCCAGTAACTCAGTGTGACCTTGGTCAGTGCCTCTGCACTACCAGTCCTCAAGGTCCCCTCTGTGAAAGAAGGGAATTGAAAGAGGCAAGCTCCAAACTCTTTGCAACTAAAAAATGCTGAGGATCCCAGTGGGGACATGCATTCTGTCAAAGAAAATCAAAGAGCCGGAGATGGTGCTCATTTGGTAGGAGGGCAAGGTGGTGGAAGGAATGGAAGAGGAAAGAACAAACTTCTTTCCTTGGGGATAATAATTTCTAAGCCTCGCTTTGCTTCGATTGTGAAAACCAGTATGTGGTTTTGGCCAGAGAAAACATCTGAGAGCAAGAGACCAGCTTTGAACCACAGACACAGCAGCTCGAAGGTACCCATAGTTTCCCAACTGGGCCCCAACTCCAGGCCTGGCTGAGGTCTTGAACCACGAACCCTGTTGGCCTCTGGCATCCTTTCTGGAGCTCTTCCTGCCCTGCCTAAAGCTTCTTCTTTCCCTGACTTACCAGCCAGCCTGTGGTTCCCAGGAGGCATGGGCAGCACCCCAGGCCCTTTCACCTAGCACCTGCTTCTCTTTCCCCTAGGTTTTGGTGCTAGAGAAGCCACATCTGCCTCCTGCAGCTCTGAGAGTGATGCAGTCCCAGAGAGCCCATGGAAGGCAAAAGGTGGACCTACGTTTGCATTTCTCTCCAGCAGAATGGAGACCAGGGTGTCCTAAGCCCATTGAAGCTGCTATAACAGAATACCACAGACTGGGTGGTTTAAGCAACAAAAATGTATTTCTCACAGTTTGGGAGCAGATCTGGTATCTGGTGAGAATATTCTCCCTGGTTGGCAGATGGTTGTATCCTTGCTATAGCCTCACATGCTAGAAAAGGAGCAAAATCATGTTTCGGTGTCTCTTCTTAAAAGGGCACTAACCCCATCCGTGAGGGCCCCACCCTCATGACCTAATCATCTTCCACAGGCCCCACCCTTCATACCACGACATAATGAGTTTAGGCTTCACTGCAAGCATTTGGAGAGGGCACAAACATCCAGTCCACAGCGAGGGGCAATCAGGTAACCGTTAGTGTTTAGAGCCGTGACACTCCGCTTCTGAGTCAACCCAAAATCTGCCAGAGAAGGTGGAACGGACAGGACAAAGCAGGAACCTCTTCGGGCCTCAGCCCTGATGGGAGCGAACCACAGACCCTCCCCGGACTGGCGACGAGGCCAGGGAGGTGTCAGAAAACTGCATGCCCGCAGCAACCCCAGAAGGTCACCCCTGCCACATCTCAGGTCTGGATTCATTCGCTAAAAAGCAAGGATTCTGTAGGCGGTACTAAGGACAAGGACAACAAGGGGACACTTCCACAAATACTACTTACCGGTAGGGTAAGCAGGAACTGGCTTCTCAGGAGCATCGCTACCTTTGAGCACAGCCCAGGCAACAGGCAGGGCTGGAGACTCCAATCTCCTCCATCCGCCTCTACGGCTGCATCATCTTAGGGAGTAGGCGGAGCGGGGCGGGGTGTCCCCAAAAGACATGCTCCAAGAGTCATTATGAAGATTTAGAGAAGGAATCCACCTACAGCGTGGCACACAGAAGCTCTCATCCTCACTCTTACGACAGTTCAGAGGACGAAGAGAGAGCAGAGCACAGTTGCCATTTGTAACGCCGCCTGTGCGCATGCTCGTGAATAACAAGCAGGGCGCGTGCGCACACTGAGCGCACTCCCAAAGCTGTCTCCCTCTGCGGGGCCTTGCAAAGTACGTCCTCACACTTCCCATCAATGTCTGTGGTCGCTGCTTTTGTGAAAGCCAGGTGCTCAGCAGGAGGGACCAGACAGAACACAATCGCCACTCCCCAGGCCCCGATTTGCAGGCAGGACATAATCCATCTCGTTCTTTCCATCAACGTCCTAAGGACTGAACTTGCGATCTTCCCTAAGGAACGATGGCCAAACAGTACCCAGACCCATGTGCCTCCTTCAAGACCATGCCTCCCATTCTTGCCTATTTCCTAAGGCTGTATTTCTCTGCTTACAGGAAGTGGGAACTCACCCAGAAATATATAATTTACCTTTGGAGATGATTTGCCTTGAGGTCTGGATTTTCCACTCTGATTTTTAAGTGAGAACCTGCTATGGCCAAGTTCTCCTTTTTAAAGGCATCTGCCCAAATTTGTGTCCCCAAAAGTTTGGCTCTTGGAAGAGCACGAGAAAAAATAGAGTGAAGATTTTGGAAGAGACAGGCTAGAGGTTGACAAGACTGTCCGTGGCTCTTGGCAGGGAAAGGCAGTCTGAGGCTGCAGACCCTCCCGGTTCCTCCCCAGTCCCAACTGCAGAAGCTCTCCACTCATCTGATTCATTCTCTGGCCTTTGAGGTTTGTTTGTTTGTTTGTTTGTTTGTTTTAATATTTTATTTATTTATTTGACAGAGAGAGAGAGATCACAAGTAGGCAGAGAGGCAGGAAGAGAGAGAGGGAAACGGGCTCCCCGCTGAGCAGAGAGCCTGATGTGGGGCTCCATCCCAGGACCCTGAGGTCATGACCTGAACTGAAGGTGGAGGCTTAACCCACGAAGCCACCCAGGTGCCCCTGGCCTTTGAGTTTTGAGTATGAGTATTAAACACACACAGATACACACAAATGCTGAAATACCCATCCAACCCATTTCTCTAATTTTACATGTAGTAAACAGGTGACTGGGACAGGGGCGATTGGCATTGGTGATGGTTAAAATACAGGTGCTCCCAGCTCACGGCCAGTGGTCTGAACACAAATTGCTTTCTGCCCTTGGGAAAAGGGCCTTGAACATCCACCCTCCCAAACCTTCTCAGACCAGGATTCCTCCTCAACAGATTCTTTTTTTTTTTTTTAAGATTTTATTTATTTATTTGACAGAAATCACAAGAGAGGCAGGCAGAGAGAGAGGAAGGGAAGCAGGCTCTCCGCTGAGCAGAGAGCCCGACGCGGTACTCGATCCCAGGACCCCGAGACCATGACCCGAGCGGAAGGCAGCGGCTCAACCCACTGAGCCACAGATTCTTAAATGTTTTCTGGTTGGAAAAACAGATCTCCACCAACCAAATCCTCTCTAAACAGAGGTTATCTAACATGTTTTCTGTACCTTCACTTGGAGATGAGAAATCCTTCACTGGATACAACTAGGAGGTCATACTATTCCCAAATGTGCTCATTTGACCTGCACAATACTATAAATTTTTTTTAAAGCTGTAGGTAGTTAACATCTTAAAATCAGGCATTTTTGTACTTTATAAATTCTGATTCTAACTTTTGCAGAGAATCTGGCAACAATAGACTCTCATTTTCCTGTAGCAAAGACTAGCTGGAGCTAAATCCTGTCCTCTTCCCACCATCACCCAATGTGACCCTGCTCTCTAATGATAAATCTGCTGTGTTTCTGTGTGCCATAATTTAAATTTGTTTTTGAAGTCAGGATTCTTCAGGTGGGATTTTGTGAGGAACCCTAATTTGCAAACCAAATAATGAGGGTGCCTGAGATGGACACACGAGTGAAAGAGGATGGGCCCACAGCCCCATGTGTTTAGTGCCCTTCATATCCCCATTTATGCTCCACCCTTAGGGGTTCATCAGAGTCTGAGGGCTTTGCAGGTGCAATCTGGAAACCTTGGCTATGAAGTCTTATCCAAGTGGGGGGTGAGGGTGGTGACAGATTGTTAGTGATGGTGGTGCCATTGATGGTGGTGGTGATGGCAGTTGCGATGGAGGTGATGGTGACAATGATGGCAGTAGTGACAGCTATGGTGGTGGTGGAGGTGGTGATGGTGATGGTGGCTGGAGTGGGGGTAATAATGCTGACGGTGGTGGTGGAGATGATGGTTGTGATGGTGGAGATGATGGTGGTGGTGGTGGTGGAGATATTGGTGGTGATGGTGATGGTGGTAGTGACGGAGATGATGATGATGATAGTGGTGATGGTGGTGGTGGTGGAGATGATGGTTGTGATGGTGGAGATGATGGTGGTGATGGTGGTGATGGTGGAGATGATGGCGATGGTGGTGATAATGGTGACGGTGATGATGGTGGTGGTGGTGGAGATGACTGGTGGTGGTGGTGGTGATGATGGTGGTGGTGGTGGTGGAGATATTGGTGGTGATGGTGATGGTGGTAGTGACGGAGATGATGATGGTGATAGTGGTGATGGTGGTGGTGGTGGAGATGATGGTTGTGATGGTGGTGATGGTGGTGATGATGGCGATGGTGGTGATAATGGTGACGGTGATGATGGTGGTGGTGGTGGTCATGGTGGTGGTGGTGGCGATGGTGGTGATGATGGTGGTGGTGGAGATGATGGTTGTGATGGTGGAGATGATGGTGGTGGTGGTGGTGGAGATATTGGTGGTGATGGTGATGGTGGTAGTGACGGAGATGATGATGATGATAGTGGTGATGGTGGTGGTGGTGGAGATGATGGTTGTGATGGTGGAGATGATGGTGGTGATGGTGGTGATGGTGGAGATGATGGCGATGGTGGTGATAATGGTGACGGTGATGATGGTGGTGGTGGTGGAGATGACTGGTGGTGGTGGTGGTGGTGATGATGGTGGTGGTGGTGGTGGAGATATTGGTGGTGATGGTGATGGTGGTAGTGACGGAGATGATGATGGTGATAGTGGTGATGGTGGTGGTGGTGGAGATGATGGTTGTGATGGTGGTGATGGTGGTGATGATGGCAATGGTGGTGATAATGGTGACGGTGATGATGGTGGTGGTGGTGGTCATGGTGGTGGTGGTGGCGATGGTGGTGATGATGGTGGTGGTGGAGATGATGGTTGTGATGGTGGAGATGATGGTGGTGATGGTGGAGATGATGGTGATGGTGGTGATGATGGCGATGGTGGTGATAATGGTGACGGTGATGATGGTGGTGGTGGTGGTCATGGTGGTGGTGGTGGCGATGGTGGTGGTGATGGTGGAGATGATGGTGGTGATGGTGATGATGGCGATGGTGGTGATAATGGTGACGGTGATGATGGTGGTGGTGGTGGCGATGACTGGTGGTGGTGGTGGTCATGGTGGTAATGGTAGCAATAGTTAAAGACAAAGTTGTACTGAAGGATTTATTGAAATGATATTAATTTCAGGCCCTATGGTAGGGAAAATAAGGTAATTTCCTTTTTGAAAAGCATCATCTTCCAATCCTTTTAGATTTCTCAGTGGTATACATGTAGACAAAGGCCCATAGTAAGTAAGTGTTTAGTAAATGTAACTTAGCTTGAGATTTTCATCTCTTAGACGAATTAGCTGATCCAGAAAAGTCTATTTGGCTATCCCTAAGCCCCAAAAGACACATATTTAGAGAAAGGACTAATTTTTACCAAAAAAAAAAAAAAAGGAGGGGCGCCTGGGTGGCTCAGTGGGCTAAGCCTCTGCCTTCAGCTTGGGTCATGGTCTCAGGGTCCTGGGATTGAGCCCCACATCGGGCTCTCTGCTAAGTAGGGAGCCTGCTTCCCCCTCTCTCTCTGCCTGCCTCTTTGCCTACTTGTGATCTCTCTCTCTCTCTGTCAAATAAATAAATAAAATGCTTTTTTAAAAAATGGATAAAGTCTTTCAATATGAAAGAGAGCAGGGGAGTAAAGTATGCAGAAACCCCTTAAAATTAGATATCAGCTCTATCCAGGGATAAAAAGGAAATAAGAAAGCCATTGTGTGTGGAGCCTTCACTGATTCTTAGCAACCTTGCACGGCACGGTGACTGGCCTTGCCACAAAGAACCCAGGCGCCCACACTAAGGTTCTGGAGCTGCAACCCACAGGCCTGAGGCGGACTCCAACCAGTCTGGCTCTTGCCACGAGGTTTGAAATTAGCCAAAGGAGTCAAAGAATTCCATTTCGTGGTCCTTTCTGAGCCATATTACACACAGAGGCCAGTCTCAGGTGTGGTCCTGTTGCCGCCTTGCTTGAATAGGGCTGACAGGGGTTGTTTTTCCTCAGTGTTTAGAGACGACGTAGCCCAGCTTGACTTCTGGCTTATGCTTTCAGTCTGAGTGGATCGTGGCTAAGACTCCCAAGCTGTAGTTAGTCATGTCGTCACCCTGAGAACCTGGTACCACATGATAAAGAACCAAACTTGCAGGACCTGTGCAGAGCACGTGACCAGGCTGTGCAGGGTGAGTCACCTGGCCCTGTTTTCAATGGTGCCAAAATCCAAATATCTTGAATCTTTCCCTACACCACCTCCAACCACCAAGTCGCGTGTGTGTGCACTCTGGGCACACGCAATTATATTAAAGCATGGGACTCCCACCCATGAGGGTCCAGCTCTCCTCTGCTATTTGATTTTTGTGACTATTTTATACAGAAAAGGAAATGTCCAATATTCGTTTTTCTGTTTACTTTAAGTTGATTTAGCATGTGATAAAGGCAATACATACTCTGATATTTTGGAAAAATATTAAAAATTATTTTTTAAAAAATGTTTAAATCATGCCTAGACATACTGACCATCAGTAGACAAGCGCAGTGAACATTCTGGTGTTCCAGCTACTGTAGGGATGTGTGTGCAAACATTGGGGGGGGGGGACAATTTTTGCCTCTTAACAGAATCCATTTTGTATCTTTTTTTAAATTTAATTTTATTTTTTTTTAAGATTTTATTTATTTATTTGGCAGACAGATCACAAGTAGGCAGAGAGGCAGGCAGAGAGAGAGAGGAGGAAGCAGGCTCCCTGCTGAGCAGAGAGCCCGATGCGGGGCTCGATCCCAGGACCCTGGGATCATGACCTGAGCTGAAGGCAGAGGCTTAACCCACTGAGCCACCCAGGCACCCCTTAATTTTATTTTTATAAAGATTTTATGTATTCATTTGAGAGAGAGTGAGAGCACAAGCAGAGGGGAGCAGCAGAGGGAGAGGAAAAAGCAGACTCCTTACTGAGCAGGGAGCCCAACATAGGGCCTGATCCCAGGACCTGGAGATCACGACCTGAGCTAAAGGCAGGTGCTCAACCATCTGAGCCACCCCGGCACCCCTCTTTTGTTTAATTTAAAATTAAGTCACAAGTATTTTCTCAAACCATCAAATACAAAATAACATTCATTCCTGTATTCTTTTCACCACTTTTATTAGACATCTACTGGGTGTCAGGCACAGGCTGGGGCCCTATAGGGACAAACAGGCGGAAAGTCCTAACCTTACACATCCAGGGGTAAAACTGGATGGACTCTCAGAGCAGTGGGGAGGGTTAAGTCAGGAAACCAAGAACACAGAGAACTGAACTATAAGGCGAGACTGTCCTTCCCCATCGTACTGTGCGTCCTAGGCCGAGGTGGCTTTCAGATGTTCTTCTTTAGCGACATTTCCTACAATACCAGTAATTATTGATGATATTTAACAGCAACATACATTCAGCCATTACATGACTATTAGGCCCTCACCATTTGCCGCTCACTCAGATACCATACAAGAGTGGCTGATACCAGGACACACAAGCCAGGCATCATTCTGGCAAGCCATGGCCTATAACAGGAGGTCCCCCTGGGTGCTCAGTCCTCTTCACACCCTCCCACCATGGTTCCTGCAATGGGGCAATCACAGCACCTTTCAGGCGATCCCGTTCATTCTCATCCAGCACTCAGACCAGGGCTTGCTTCCAGCAGATCCCAGCTGTTATTATGGGTGTGTCCTCCCAAGTCCTTGTCCCTGCCTTCAGTCCTTCCATCCTTGGGAGCTGCCCTGAATGTCCTTTTTTAAAAAGGGCTGCCTTCCCTGGGAGTCCGGGAGGGGTTCCACATAGCCTTAGCTGAAAGTTGCCCTCTGCAGGAAAGGCCCGCGTCACACAAGCAGCAACATCCTAAGACAGATGACAGACACACTCAGGAGACTTCCAAGACTTCTTTAGAATTTGCATTCTAAAGAGATAGAGGGGAAGAAGAAGTGGCTTAAGAAAGCCCCAAATAAAACTGGTAAGAATGCAAATCCTGGGTAAGACTATAGGAGATTTTTGCCTTTTTCTTGGTGCTTTGCTGCTTTTCATAGTTTGAAAAGTGGGTATGTATGGCTTGTATCATCAGAACACGAAACCTAAAAAAAATTATAATAAAGACCTGTCAATTCAAAGTGAGTAAAGTAATTTTTTTGGCAGCAAAATTTCACCTATTTTTCATTCCTGACAATTTGACCTAATATAGGAACTGGAACCCTCATTACCTACATAGAACCAGGTGCTTGCAAAATTGCATTGCTGTAGCAAATTAAGCCACTCCAGTTTAAGTTCACAAAAACATTTTCTATCTACTGGGGGTGCCCAGTGACAGAGCTCCGGCCAAATGGGGGGGAAATGGTTTCGGCTGTGTAATCACAGTGAGAACAGCCACATTCTGTTTTTTTTTTTTCTTTTTTTTAAAATATGGATACGTCTTTTTCAATTCTAAATCAGCAAATGCGTATGTGAGAATGCCAGCCTGTCTGAATGTCAGCCCTTCAAGACTGAGGACAGGCCTCAGGAAAACTCATGGTGGTAGTTCTGCTCTGAAATGGAGACAAACAGAAACTTGGCCTTGGGCCTCGTGGGTGGCTTATCTGCTGCTCCCACAGTGCCCCTTTCACCCCCAAATCTTCCTTCGCTTCCCTTCTCCTAAGCAGTCAGGGCTCATTGGGTAATGCCCCAAAGTGTGTGTTTTCCTTTTACATGATGATGCTGAGTCAGGAAGTGGACAGGGGAGGGACAGGAAACAGCAGCCTTGGCAGGGTGGAGGGACCAGGACACTGTTGCCTTGGAAATAGAGCCATCTCGTTTAAGTATCTGATAAGCCAAACTCGGTGTGATTAATTTGCACTAATGCAGGCTGATTTGTGAAATGCAAAATGCTCGCGTGTTATTCATACAAACAAGTAATACACTGACTGGTTCTCACTGATGAGGCACATGGCACCTGCAGATAGGCAGGCATCCGCCCCGTGGTACCCAGGGGAAACCCAGGGGCAGAGGGGCAATTCCAGGCCCTGTCTACCAGGCTCTGAAGCAGTCACCTTCTGAGTGTCGATGCAGCTGCAGAATACAAACAGGAAGGCAAGAAGAAATACTGTAAACGTAATGGCAACTTAATTACAAAGTAAGGGAGGAGAAAATCACCTTTGGGCTGCCTGTTTTGTTTTCTGCTATATCTCCAGGCCTCTCACAGTTCCTGGTACAAAACATCTGCTCAATAAATACTTGGTGAATAAATGACTCACTGAATAAAATAACCTGCAGAAATAATTGATGCCTTATAAATTATATTAAAGCACCATGTAGAATGAATACTGTTACACTGAAAAAATAAATAAAATGAAAAAAAAGAAAAAAAAAAAGCACCATGTAGTTAAAAGGATAAGTGGCCACAATTAGGAGGACATCCAGCTAAATGGACACGGGGATCAAAAACCACAGGCCCGCATCTTTATTTTAAAAATCACAGCAATGACGGGGCTCCTGGGTGGCTCAGTCGGTTAAGCATTTGCCTTTGGCTTCAATCATGGTCCCAAGGTCCTGGCATCGAGTCCCACATCGGGGTCCCTGCTCAGTGGAGAGCCTGCTTCTCCCTTTGTCTGTCTGCTGCTCTGTCTACTTGTGCATATCTCTATCTCTCTGTCAAATAAATAAAATCTTGTAAAAAATAAAAAATAAAAATAAATCATAACAATGTGTTGGAATGAGCCGCCCGCCTACCCCTATCTGGGCGTCCAATAGTGACGCTGGACGCTGACAAGAGACTTCTTGGTGATAGCGCCCCCTGGGACGCATCCTGTATCCAAATGAGATGGGGTGGAAAGCCTTGCTCACACACCATGGTCTTGCGCCTGGAACTGAATTTTTCAGGTGAGCAGGGGGAAAAACAGGAAGTATTCCTTTTTTAAAAAGAGAGAGAGAGGGAGACCTGGGTGGCTCAGTGGGTGAAGCGTATGCCTCAGGCTCCAGTCAGGATCCCAGCCTCTGGGGTGGAGTCCCATATGGGGCTCCCTGCTCAGCGGGGAGCCTGCTTCTCCCTCTGCCTGCTGCTCCCCCTGCTCGTGCACTCACTCGCACGCTCTCTCTCTGTCTCTCACACAAATAAATAAAATCTTTAAAATAAATAAATAAAATTTTTAAATTTAAAAATAAATTTTGAGGTGGCTCAGTGAGTTAAGCCTCTGCCTTCAGCTCAGGTCATGAACCCAGGGTCCTGGGATTGAGCCCGCATCGAGCTCTCTGCTCAGCGGGGAGCCTGCTTCTCCCCTCTCTCTCTGCCTGCCTCTCTGCCTACTCGTGCTCTCTCTCTCTCTCTCTCTCTGTCAAATAAATAAATAAAATCTTTTCTTTTAAGTTAAAAAAAATCATGTCTTTTTTTTTTTAAACTTAAAAAAAAGAAGACACTGCAGCACGTGCTCTGTCCTCAGAGAACGGAACTTGTCACATCAGGGGCAAAGGTGATGTGGGCATGTTCTAAGTAACAGGGTGGGACACGGGAAGCTTCAGAGGAGAGCAGGACTGGGTAAGGCAGGGCCTTCTTCAGGCCCTCGAGGCTGCAAGATTGTTCCCCTTTCCCCTCCAACCCCCGATATCCTGAAGCATCCTATCTACCTCAGTTTAACTTTCTCCAGAAGAAGGCTGAATTGTCTGCATCTCTGCTACCCTCTGAGAAGAGGCTGGCTCCGTGGGCGTCCCTCTGAGCACCACAGCAGGGCCGGGTTCGCTCCCATTAATCGGGCAGCTGCCCTGGGGGAGGCTTGAGAGAGGAAGAGCAGCTCTGTGGCCAGTGAGCCCTCCAGCCCAGAGGCTTCTCACCAGAAACGTGCTCACAGGCCATTCAATGAAGTGTTCAGCAGGCCACCTTCCACGCGGCCCCTCAGGGATCCGGGATCCTTCTGCCGACAGCCAAGCACTTGGATCAAGAAGGAAGCCGTGCCTCGTCCACTCCCATCTCTCTGGTGAGAACTGGTCAAGGGGCCTTGTCTGGATGTAAGGGGGACCAGGGACATGACCCCTGGCTGGGCAGCTGCTGACCACCACAACTTCACTCAGTGGAAGAGGAGCAAAAATCTCCCCGGGGAGAGAAGGAAGTCTTGGAGGATGAGGGCAGCCACGAGGCCAGGCCGGGCTGGGCTGGGCTGGGGTCAGAAACAGAGCGAGGCTGCAGGGCCCAGCATGGTGGGGCCAGCAGGCACCTGTGGATCATACCTTCCCCAGAAAATCTTTGGTGAAATTTTGGGAGTGCGTAAAGTTTTTGTACAACTGGCTCCTTTTAGGGGAGCTGAAAGGCACCGAGTTCTGCATCTGGTCTTAGGTGGAGAGAAAGTACCAGGGCCAACCTACACTACTCTTATATCACATAAATGGGCAATTCTGACTTCAGGATAGCCTGGCATCATGCATGCAAACTTTAGTACTATTGTATAGTTTTGCAATCCTGGTCCCAAAATTAGTATCCACGTTTCGCTCATGTGGAGTCTGAAATGGAAGTTGTAAGGAAGGTATACTGGGTTGAATAGCATCCCCCAATGAATTCATGTCCGCATGAAGGCTCAGAAGGTATCCTTTTGGAAGGAGGGCTCCTGTAGGTGTAATAATTCAGATGGTGTCATGCTGGGTTAGGCTGAGCCCCAAATCCAATAGGCCCAGTGTCCTTACAAGAAGACACACGCGGAACACCATGTGAAGAGGGAGGCAGAGATTGGAGCGGTGCATCCAAGGAACAGGGAGGACTGTTGGCAACTGTCAGCAGCCCGAGGAGGAAAGGAAGAATCCTTCCTTAAAGCCTTCAGAGAGAGGATGGATCTGTGGCCTTCCCAACTGGGAGAGAATCAACTTCTGGGATTATAAGTCCCCCCCCAGTTTGTGGGAAGTGGTTATAGCCACCCCAGGAACAGATACAGGAGGAGATGGTCAGAGGGGAAGGTTAATAAGATGCATGTTAGAAAGTATAGTCATCCGTGGTTCCCCCATAGCCTATCCCCACCTCTCTCCTTAGTTCTGCACATTTTTGCAACAGACTCTTAACTCTCTCCAGCTGGTTGTCCGTGACGCATCAAACACAGCAGGGCTGGACCGAAGGGATGCGTCCTCCAGGCACTCTGTTCTGCTGGGCTTTCCTTATCTTCTCCCTCGTCCACCGGCCCTGGCTGCAAGCTCTGCCGTCAGGCCCGCCCCTCTGTCCTCCTGTACTTAGGCATCCAATCCACCTCCCAGTCCCTCCCTCCTGCCGCCCAGGCTCCCTGCTCTGAAACGGGCCCCCTGCTCTCCTTTCTCCCTGCAGTGCTCCTGTGCCTCCCTGCAGATGGAACTTGGTATAACTCAGGTCGGGTCCCACCACTCCCAGCTGAGGCAGGCCGATCTGCTCACTCTTTCCCCAACTTCCCCCCTCCCACCTTCTGCCAAAAAGACGAGTCTAGATAGATCCCTCTGGTACAATCAAGTTCTTGACAAGCATGTCTGAAACTATCCCTTACAACCCCCCTAAATTTAGGCCCGGTCATTGACCTCCTCTGATAGGCAGAAGAACTGGGACTGAAGATGAACTTGGCAAAGAGGAGGCTGAAGTGTTCCCCCAAAGTGAGCCAGTTCTTCAACCCAGACTTAGAGATGAAACATGGACTCTCCCCAAAATCAGCCATCGAATCCCCTATTAAAACACCATATATCATTGAGGTAATAGTCAAAGAGTAATAATAAAAAATGATATTGGGCTGTTTGGAAACTGGGTTCAGCCCGTAGGTTTACAAGTTGATCCTTGCAAATCCCATCACTGAAACGTCTTTGGAGTCTCGAAAGGCTGCTGTCAGGCAGGTCAGAGCTCCCTGCTGACTGCCCTGGGGAGCACAGGAGAATGGGACGTCCCTCTGAGGGGCCTTTCTTGAGAACCGTTGTGCAAAATGCTACCCACAACATGTCTGGGCAACTACACTGTTGTATCCCTCTTACCTAATGTGTTCCCTTCGAATTCATATATTGAAGCCCCAACTCCCAGAGTGATGGTATTTGGGAGGGGGGCTCTTTGGGAGGTAAACTAATTCATGTGAGGTCATGAGAGCAGAGGAAGAGGCAGAGTAAATTTTACACACACAATCAGCTTGAAGGTAGAAAAGCGATGCCTTTCAGATTTTAAGAACCTGATTTGTGACCTTCTGACCCATAAAGTTAGTGTCAAGAGGTGAACACAGCTAGCCCGTGTGCTTAAGGTCCTAAACATCTCCTCTGGTGGCTGTGTTAGTTTTCTAGTTCGGTATATTGAATTATCCCAAACGTAAGACTTAAAGCAACACCGACTGGTCAGCTTACAGTTTAGCAGGTGAGAAGTCCGTGGCTTTCACGGCTCAATCCTCTGCCCGAAGTGTGTGCTTTACAAAACTGAAATCAGGGTGCCTGGGTGGCTCAGTGGTTTAAGCCACTGCCTTCAGCTCAGGTCATGATCTCAGGGTCCTGGGATCGAGTCCCACATCGGGCTCTCTGCTCGGCAGGGAGCCTGCTTCCCTCTCACTCTCTCTGCCTGCCTCTCTGCCTACTTATGATCTCTCTCTGTCAAATAAATAAATAAAATCTTTAAAAAAAAAAAAAAAACTGAAATCAAAGTATCCGTTGGCAGCATCTCTCTCCAGAGGCTCTAGGAAAGATTCTGTCGGCAAGCTCATTCAGGTTGTTGATCAGGATGTTGGATGAATGAGTTATGGGACTAACGTCCATGTTTCTTTGCTAGCTGTCAGCCAAGGGTTACATGGCCACCTGCCTTCCCTGCCACACAGTCCCCTCCACCTTCAAAACCAGCAAAGGAGAATCTCCCTCCCGCTGAATCTCTCCTGCACTTCGAATCCAGTCCAGGCTCACCCACAATAATCTCTTCTCCTTAAAGTCAACTGCTGGGGACCTGAATTACATCTGTAAAATCCTTTCACAGCAGCACCTAGATTAGTGCTGGATTGAATGAGTGGGACAGGGTGCGTGCACGGAGCAGGGATCTCGGGAGCCATCTTGGAATTCCACCTACCGCAATGGCTTGGCCTTGGCCCATTGGCTTCATTCTCTTCTTTATCCAGAAAGAGCAGGAAAAGTCCCTTATTCTAATTATTTCAATATGCCAGAAAATGAAACTCATTTTGGAGCTGACAATCTATTCTGTGGCCAAGTTGGAGAAATTTCAGAGACCAAAATAAAAACCAGCCTATTCTGAAACCTGTTTGTGCAGGGTCCAGCCTGAAAGCCTCTTACCAGCTATTTCTATAACCAGGACAAGGGGACAGCTCAGGCACTGCAAGCCACCTTGGGCTCTCCAGGGACAAGTGGGGGCCTGCACGGGGGGACCCGGCTGTCCACTCACCAGCACTCACTGCTCTTAGAAGGAGCTCCGGTGGGGCGCCTGGACACCTCCAAAGTGTGACCCTGACCCCAGCATCGGCACCGCCCAAGAGCTTGGAGGAAATGCAGAATCTCAGGCCCCAACCCAGGCTTCTGAACCAGACTCTGCCTTTCAACAGGATTCTAGATAACTCATATGCACGTCAGAGCTGAGAAGCGTGGTGGAAGCCGCTCCCCCAAAGCCACTCGTTCTGCTCCAATGAAAGCACGGAACAGGCCACTCCTCCCCCACACAGCCTCACCGGCTCCCTGCCCAGGCTGAGCCCTGATAATGGATTAGATCCATGTCACAGCTCACCATGGGGGAGGAATCTCCTAACTCCGGCAAGGAGCCTGAAGTCGCTCCCATTTCCTGGGGTGCGGGGCTGAAGCTGGTGAGTGAGGGGAGGGGATGTGGGCTGGCCCAGTCTGAGCTGCTCTCCGACCTGTAGGCCTTCTCTGGGGCACAGGGTAGCGAGTGCTGCCTGCACAGGGTCAAGGCAAAATGTGGAATCAGCGATGGGCAGAGGGTAGTGGGAGAGCAAGACAGGCCGGCCTACTACTACATTACTGACAACAGCTTCTGAGTCTCCTGTCCCAAGTCAGTACAGACCTGCTATGTGTCCAGAGAGCCGGGCACTCCCGAAAGCAGGCTTCTGCCACCCACCCTTGGGCCCTTTCCTAATCATGACTCTACAGCTGTCCACCCAGGGGGCCACAGGTCAGCAGCTGGGAGACAGGAACCCTGTAGTCTGGCAACATGGGGGCTCCAGGCCCGAGTCCCCACTCTCTCGCCTCATCACAGTTTGGGCAACGTGCTTCATCTCTCTGGGGTTTCCTGCAGCAGCCAATCCTCCTGGTTTGGCTTTCCCTGTCAGATGCCCCACACTTATCCGTGGCCAGAGAGTCTGGGGATGGTCTAAAGCCCCCTGCCCCACCCCCAGTGCCCTTTGGGCCGCCTCTGTCTTCCACACATTCTCGGAGGACAGCACGAATTCAGGAGCTCCAGAGCCCCTTCTCCACTGGCAGGTTTTCTGACAGTGCAGGTGGAGGGACACGCAGCCTCAGCCCTCAGCCTGAGTGCTGAGCGGTTCTCCCTACTTGCTGGGCTTGGCGCCCCATGGCCTGCTTCATGGAGGGGCTTGCATTGGCCCTCAGGTTTCCAGCGGGAAGATGAGGCTTCCCTGACAGAACGCAGCTCTGCAGTGTGAGGGAAGCCCTGTGGCTGGGTGAGGGCCTTCCCCTGGAACAAGAGGTCCCAGAACCTGGGCCTTCAGGGGTATCTTCTTTAGGACAACACCAGCTCCAGCAGTTTCCAGAAAGTGCAGCTCTCCTGCAGCCTTTGTAGCTGGTGGCCTGCATTTCTGTCCTTGGTGCTTTTACTTTGACCAGCAAGGTGACTTCCAGCAAGGACCTTAAGAGCATCTCCCTCATAGGACCATAGTGAGGGATGAGGGAGAGAGGGGGAAAGAGTCAGCAGATGAAGAGTTTAGGGTCTAGAAGTGTGACGCCAGCTACCCAAACACTCCTCCCACAGACTCCTGCTGTCGGTCTGGTTTTGACATACAGCTGGCATCCCTCTCTCTCCAAACCTCATGACCTGCCCTGCGAAATCAGGAACTGAATGGCCCTGCTTCAGGGGCGACCTGGGCACGCGAAGGGCCCAGAACTCTCGGCCCCCCGAGCCATCACGATTAGTTTTGCTTTCAAGCCCAGTGGACACTCAGGGAGAATTCGGTCCCTTTGAGTTCTTTTCCTGTGAGGAGCAAAATTTCCACTTGTCACTTAGTCTCCTCTCCAGGTATCACCAGGCCCAGCCCTTAAGCAGGAGCTCTTAACTTCTATTATGCAAACTACTTTCCTGGTAGGAAAGAGTCAGCTCCCAGAGGGGGCTGGTGTCTAGACCTGGATGGAAAGGAGTTTGGGAAGCTGCGTGCTGAATGTCTCCCAGCTGTGCCCCCAGTCCCTGCTGGGGACACTAGGGATGGGTGGATATTCCAGCCTGGCCAAGGATGGGGTCGCCCAAGCCCCTCGCACTCAGATCCCACCTATGGCTCTCAAGGTGTCTCAAGATTCCCAGAACTGCTGGCGTGTGACGGAGATGGAGCCCTTTCTCATGCCACGCCGTCTGCAGGCCTGGATGCCTTACCAGGAGCTTGCTGACAACACAGGCTGAGGCAAAGGAGCCCAAGACAGAAATTTGCTTTATCCACGTGGTGATTGGGGCTTGTAAAATATATGATATTTCACATCCCTGTGCTTAAAAATTGGCAGCATTTATGTAGGTGCTGGGGCTGAGAGCAGCTGGCCTTCGAAAGCACCGATTTTTTCAAAGGGTATTTTCGTGAGTTGTTTTGGAATACAACAGTCATTTTCTTATTTTGAGCAGTGTAAGAAGAAAAACATCACCTGTCCAGGAAAACCATTGTAAGATGTCGTGTTTCAAAGGAGCTAATTTTGGATGAGCCTCAGAAGTTTCTAGAGTTCTAGAACGGCCGTGTGTTCTCAGAGGGAAAGAGAGAAGTGTCCCTTCACCCAACAGAGGCTGTGGCATCTCGAACCCACTTTGTCATGCTTTCCAAAATGTCTCATTCATGCAAGTGGGTTTTATCGAGGGGAGCAAGTCCTCCTTGGGGACACTCAGGAAGTCAGTGGGGCTTTTTCTGTTGTCACCATGATGGGGGTGGATACTGACAGCATTCGTCAGATACAAATCAGGAATTCCAAGAGACTCCCTCCTAACAAGAGACTCACACCACATCCCACATGATTTTCAAACATCTTCCTTGATATCCGTGTAGGTGAAAATCTGTTCATTGTTCCCTGAGCGTGAATCGAACAACATTGTGTACTTTTTTACACGGTTTCCAATAACATTGAATCTCCCAGGGATCAGCCACTGCATACATCAAGAGAAGGGAGTTCTTTGATTTGTTTTGAAGCTATTCCAAGGTCCAGTCTCCAGCCTGGACTCTCAGAGTACAGACACCATTGTTTTCAGATGGTCAGATGGACAGACAGATCTGACAGCAAAGAGCTCAGGTAGGAAGCCCCTGCGGATGACCATGGAAGGGCCTCTTTCCACTCTCAGGGAGAGAAAGGGGCTTTCCCCTCCTGCCTCAGGCCTCCCTCTCCTGGGCTCTCTACCGCAGCTCTGATGGGAGACAGGAGGAGCTGCTGATAATTTGGGTTCATCACAACATCTCAAATCATTTTTCAGTCTCTTGGTCCAGCCCCTTAGACCCTCTGCCAAGTACTTTTCTGCTCGGTTTTTCAGACCCCAGGGAAATGTTATCTGAGTGTTTCCAATTTATTTATGCTCAGTTCATCAAAATGCCATTTTATAAGAGCTGTTTAACCTCTGAAAGGTCTGGGAAACTTGCCCCTGGTTTATTTATATGTGAGAAGCAAGCTGGGTCTTTCTGTTAAGCTGGCCTACCGTGCTGTGCTGCTCCCAACTGCCCCCCACGCCCACCTGGGGCTGCCTGGGTAGGCTTATTAGACGCAGACCCACCCCAGGCCATTTCAGGGCAGGAGATGAGGCTGGGTTCCACCCCGGCCAGCTCACCACCACAAACAGGGGAGAACTGCTGGACACCAGCAGGAGATTTGAGTTCCCAAATGCAAACATATTCGTGAAGTTTCCTCCCCAGAGAGCATTCCTTAAATGCAAATGAAAAGTCTTCCAGAGTTCTCCAGATTGAAGCTGGGAGAGGGAGGGACACATTCTGAGCCTTCAAAGCGAAGAGTCTCATCTTCCTCTGCCATTTCTTCCTGACTGAGTGAGGTTTCAATGGGATAGTTTCCTCATTGTCCGGAGCCCTGCTAGATCCAGGATCCCCTTCAAGAAAGGCCAAGGGGATGCCTGGGTGGCTCAGTGGGTTAAAGCCTCTGCCTTCGGCTCAGGTCATGATCTCAGAGTCCTAGGATCGAGTCCCGCATCAGGCTCTCTGCTCAGCAGGGAGCCTGTTCCCCCCGCCCCCCCCCCACCTGCCTCTCTGCCTACTTGTGATCTCTGTCTGTCAAATAAATAAATAAAATCGTTAAAAAAAAAAAAAAGAGAGAGAGAGAGAGGGGCCAGGAAGGGTCTGGTGGGGCTGCCTCCCTCCCCACCTACATCTCACTCCACAGTCCTGCCTGAAGTCTGCGAGACCTGCTGGAGTCTCCCCTCTTCCCACCACTTATCCACCCCCCCCATCAGCAACCCTCCAAATATAAAGATGGGGATAGCTTTTTCACCCCTACTCACTTCTCCTCTTTCATCTCCATGGCCAGTTCAAGCCTCTCCTGGTTGGTAGGATGGGGAGCACCAGAAATCAGAAAACCAAAAATCACTAAAATTAAAAACAGAAAAATCAATGGAGACCATGAATGAAACAAAAACAAATGGTTCTTTGGGGGGAAAACAATCAATAAAATTCACAAGCCTCTAGCAAGACTGACAAAGGAATCAAAAAGAGACAGAAAACATAAGTTACCAGTATCACCCATGAAATGGGACAAAACTACAGATATAGTGAGTTACTTGAGTAATAAGGAAATACTATGAAAAACATTAGGTCCATAAATTTGACAGCTTAGGTGAAATAAACCAGTTCCTTGAAAATTACCAACTACCACAAGTCATGCAAGATGAAACAGATACTATGAATAGCCCTATAACCGATAAATTTAACTCATTTTTAAAGATTTTATTTGACAGAGATCACAAGTACGCAGAGAGGCAGGCAGAGAGAGAGGGGGAAGCAGGCTCCCCACTGAGCAGAGAGCCCGATGCGGGGCTCGATCCCAGGACCCTGAGATCATGACCTGAGCCAAAGGCAGAGGCTTTAACCCACTGAGCCACCCAGGTGCCCCTAAATAAATTTAACTCTTGATTTTAAAACTCCCTAAAAAGAAACCTCCAGGCCCAGATGACGTCACTGACGGGAATTTTAACAAATGTTTTTAAAAATGTTAACACAAATTTTACACAGTTCCTTTCAGAAGACACAAAAGAAAACTCTTCCTGATTTATTTTATGAACCTAGTATTACCTGATACCAAATCAGACAAAGACAGTACAATAAAAGAGAATTCCAGATCAGTATAACTCATGGATATAGATGCTAAAATTCTTACCCAAATATTAATAAATAAGACTTAGCAGTCTATGAAAGGGATACCACAGGGTTTATTTCAGAGATACGAAGTTAGTTCAATACTTATAAATCAATCAATGTAGTCCACCATCAACAAGTGTAAGAAGACAAATCACAAGAATACATGTTCACATGAAAATGTACACACAGTTTTTATTTTTGCTTTTTTATATATAATAACCCAAAACAAAGTGATCAAGAGGTTCTGCAGTGGGTGAATGGCTGAACAAATGGGTACAACCATAGTATGGATGGATCAGCCAGGGGTCTACAGATTCAGATATATGGAGAGTGAGAGAGAGAAGGCTTAAGGAATTGGCTCAAGTAATTATCAAGCCAACCAGCTCTAAATCTGCAGAGGATGCTGGCGGACTGGAAACCCAGGGGAGAGTAGATGTTGTAGCTCAAACCCGAAGGGAATCTACAGACAGAATTCCCTCTTTCTTGTGAGAAGTCAGTCTTTTTTCTCTTAAGATCTTCAACTGATTGGACCAGGCCCATGGACATTATGGAAGATAATCTGCTTTACTCAACGTCTGCTGATTTAAATGTTAATCTCACCAAAACAAAACAAAAATAAAAATAAAAAAACAACTAAGCAAAACAAAAGCCCTTCACAGAAGCATCTAGAATACAATTTGACCAGCTATCTGGGTCAATATCTTGACCTAGCCAACTTAACACATAAAATGAACCATCCCAATGGAGTACTATTTGGCAATAAAAAGGAATGGGCTATGGGCACACACAACAACTGGGAGAGGTCTAAGGGGAATTCTGCTGAGTTAAATGTTGCAGTCTCAAATGGTCACATCCTCTGTGATTCCATTTACATAACTTTTCAAAATAACAAACATAAAGACATGGAAAACAGATAAGTGGTTGCTGGGGGTTAGGGACAGTGGGGAAGGAGGGTAGCATGACTTTAAGGGGAAGAACAAGGGGGACCTTTTTGGTGATGGTGCAGGTCTGTGTCTCATCTGGGTTGGCACTTTCAGGAATCTATACATGTAATAAAATGGCATAAAACCACACACACACATAGTACCCAGGCCAGTTTCCTGGTTTTAGTAGCGGACTATAATTATGCAAGATGTAACCAGTGGGGTGACTAGAGGAAGGTTACACAGGAAGCTTCGGTGCTGTCTCTGTAACTTTTTGTGATCTATAAAGATTCCAGAATAAAGATTTAAAGAAATAAAAGAACCACAAGGATTTTTAGCAAAGAGTCAATAAGGGAATCTTCAACAATAAACACATTTTTCTCCTAAAATAATGCACGCTTTTCTTCTTTTTCTTTTTTTTTTTTTAAGAGAATGTCCAAAACTTTTCCCTCAGAAGGAATTAGACCAATATCAATTAATGCACTGATGCATGTTAATAACCATTAGAGGAAGAAGCCGAAGGAACTTGCCTGAGAAGCAAACGTGAGGAGGCCCTCTGCCTGGGTGCCACTGAGGTGGTCGAACCCCTGGGTTGTCAGACTTGCCAGACCCCTGACGGAAAACTTGAACCCTGCACCTGCCTTCTCATTCTCTCCTTGGGTAATCCAGGAATTGCAGGGGTGGCAGTGGTGGGCCCATGGCACAAGGAAACAATCACTTGGGCACCAGAATCTGTTCCTTTCCACCTCCTCACCTTCTTAAGAAAAACCAATTTCCTTGTATCTATCCAAAACAGCTGAAAAGAAATAAACATCACTGTCTACAAAGGCCACACAAATCTGTTAATAGACTCCATTCATATGAATATATTAAGCCCATGAAAATAACAAGCCCTTCCTAAAGCAAGTTATTTATAGCTATCAGAATGGACAACTGAAAATTAGGGATGCGACTTACTTTTGAAGCTTGTAGATTTGTTTAAACGGACCCTTCTGTCATGGGACTAGACTGTTTTCAAGCTGCCTTTCAAGGAATAGTCTAAAATAAAAATAAGAATCATGTAGGGGCGCCTGGGTGGCTCTGTCATGCAAACATCGGACTCTTGATTTCAGCTTAGGTCATGATCTCAGATCAGGGTCGTGAGATCAACCCCCAGTTTGGGCTCTGTACCATGCACGGAGCCTTCTTAAGATTCTCTCTTCCTCTCCCTCTGCCCCTCACCCCTACTCATGTGTGTGCTCTCTCTCTCTCTAAAAGAAAGAAAAAAGGGAAGGAAGGAAGGAAGGAAGGAAGGAAGGAAAGAAGACCATGCAGAGAGGACTTTAGGAGCACCTAAAGAAACGGCCAAAAAAGAGGGTAGCAACTCATGGCCTCACTCAAAGGGGTAGGACAGATGTGAGATAATAAAACAGGGCAGGCTCATGGAGAAACAGCCCACAGTCATGAAGCTTGCCTACAGTGATGAACTGTGTCTATCTACAGTCATGAACTTTGTCAACAGTGATGAACTTGGTCCACAGTTGTCTACAGTAATGAACATTGTCTACAATGATGAACCCTGTCGATGGTGGTAAGCTTTGTCTACAGTGATGAATTTTTTCCTACTGTGTTCCCCTAATCTCTTTCCCACCAGCCTTGCCTCCTTCTTGCCCATCAAGACCCTCCCAACACTCTGACCCTATCAGGCTTTAGCTGACCTTCCAGGGCTCTGTCCCTACTGTTGGGGCTTCTTCCCCACCCCCCCACCCCCCATCCTAGGAAATGAATAAGCAGGGTTTGGCTGGCTCTGCCTCCTGCCCATGTTATTTCAGCTGATTCGCCAGATACAGTTGGTACACAGCTTGGAGTACTGATGCAATTCTCTTCACATTGGATCATATTTCCCTGTGTCATTAAATATTCTTGAAAAACATGATTTTTAATGGCTGCTAACATTGCCAGCACCATCTGCTTGCTTGATGTTGGCATCGAAGCTGGCAGACCTCAGCGAGCGTCCCCCGGTCTTGGATCCATCCAGCAGAGAACATACACCCACGTGTGGCCATTTCCCGGCTTTCCATATTGTACACTACCCCCCCCCCCCCCACACACACAAAGCTACTGTTTTGAATCTAGGCATTTAAATATCAAAACATGATAGCCACAAAAAAAATTTTTTTAAAGCCCTAGAATAAGCCATCTTGCCTTTCACCTAAATTTCCTTGTCCCTGAGATATTTCCATTCACTTCAGTTCAGATGATAGAAGAATGAACTTTCTTTCCTACATGACCAGGGATAGACAGCTAGCATGCAGGCCCAAGAAGATGGTAGTAAAAGGATCCTTGGATCATAGATTTTTTTTTTAAATAATTACGTTTACTGCACATAAGATGTGTCTATGTCCAGAGGCCCAAAACAACATAATAAAATAAGTCATTAAAATATAAAGTATTTAGAATAAGGCAGTTTTCTATCCATTTGAATAGCTATTAAACTGATTAATATTAAAATTATTATCACAAAATTCCTTGCCTCTTAGGAATTGCTCATAAGAGTTAGGGTCAACTTTTTAAATCCTTACAGGAGTAATCAGACAGAAGCCTTCACAGATGGACACCTAGATGGCTCAGTCGGTTCAGCGTCTGCCTTCAGCTCAGGTCATGATCCCCGGGTCCTGAGATCGAGCCCCAAGTCAGGCTCACTGCTCAGTGAGGAGTCTGCTTCTCCCTTTCCCTCTGGCTCATTCTCAATCTCTCTCTCTCTCTCTGACAAATAAATAAATAAAATCTTAAAAAGAAAATTTAAGAAAGAAAGAAAAGAAGAAAGAAACCTTCATGGATTCCATCTTCCCTCTAAAGAAAAGAAAGGACATATCACTCCTGTTGGGCCCCTTATTAAAGTTTAAAAAATTAGGATTAGGATTAGGATCTAATTCCTTTCTTCTTGATCTGGGCAGGCTTAGGACTTGTTTTCAACCAAAACTATGGAGCAAAAGGGTCACATCTTGTTTCCAAAGATAGGACATAAAATGTGATGCAGTTTCCACCCAGCATCCAGAAGCCTGAGGCCCATGTAAGAAGTCTGGCCCCTCTGAGGACACCATGCTGTAAGGTCAGGCCATACCTAGGTATTCCAGGTGATAGTGCCAGAGATAATGTCCCCGCTGGTAGCTGGCATCAACCACCAAAATTATAAACAAGACTTCAGATGATTCCAGGCCTCAGCCTCCATCAGCACCACATTTTGTGTCTCCCCAGCTGAGGCCCCAGACACCAGGGAGCAGAGACTGGCCCATGAGGCCAGTGGAGATTATAAGGTGTTACTACAACAAGGACATGGAGGCAAACTTGTCTCTCCTAATCATGACTAATGAATGCTCAAGAAAACTAGAATTTCCCTAAAATCTGGCAGCCTGTGAATGAAAAAAAAAAAAATCTTGATGAAAATAAGGATGACATGCCCTAAAATTTGCAAAATTCAGAGCTCTGTGAAAAAGCTTGATTGGAGAACTTGGTTGATCAGAAGGCAAGCTGGGAGCTCCTAGCATCACATTCAAGTCTAGGTCTTGGAACTTCCAGGGGAAGTCTGGGTCTACTAAGACTGTTTGGAAGATTATGCCAAGCCCATAGGTCCTACAGATGGTAGGACAGAAACGGGCTGTCAAAAAGACTAGTTCTACCCCAATTGTGCTTCCCATCTGGACAGAAACCAGAGAAGAGCCTTGGTCCTTCCTCCCAATGGGTGAGACTCATGGTGATGGGATGCAAAAAAAAAAGAGAGAACATTAATGAAACAATATGGTGGCCATATTCCCTTGTAAATGTGGCTCCAGGGTTTTCAGGTTCTCACCAGTAACCCCCACACACACACACCCAGTCAGATGTGACGCAGCTCCTCCCTGGAGGCAGGTCAGCAGACTGGGTGAAGATAAACAAAGTCTTTATCCCAATGCTGCAGGAGTGTGGGGGTCGGTCCACCGTTTTCTCCAAGACACCATGCTGGAATGTGAGTTCAGAGAGTGAGCTGGCCCGGCCTCGGGAAGGAAGGTCCAAGTGACAACACCTCCCACATGTTTGCAGCTCTCAGCTGCTCGGAGATTGGGTGCCCAGCCTGTGCTGGGAGGGTCTGCCCTGGGCTCACTGTGTCCTTTCTCTCTCCTGATAGAACTGTTCTCTGGGAACAGACCCAGCCTGGCTATCTCTCCCCTGGCCATACGCTGCTTGGCACAAAATGAGAAGCTGTTCTGGGGGAGTGTTGCCTCTAGATGGGGGAGAGATTGTGGCCATTTGGCGTGCTGGGAGAGGAAAGGCCATGCACTGCCCAGCACAGGGAGAAGAGAGGAGGGAACACATAGAGCAAAGCTCACCCCAGACATGCCTTGGTTTTTTGGAAGCCAGTAAGACAGAGTAGGAGGAGGCATCAAGGGTTTGGGGAAGGGGGTCTCCCTCTTCCTGGTCCCTCTTCTGGGCATGAACCCTCCATGCTTTGTGTCCACACCTGATCTTAGATGGGAAGATCAGACCAGCCACGAAAGCAGGAAGCAGGTATTTGGCATGACTCTGTTCCTAGAGCTACTGCCAGATAGACAAAAACTAGGGATCCGTTCTTTACAGTAAAAGTATTAACACTTCTCTTCTGCGGGCAGTTTTCGAGGACCACTGCCCTCCCCTCCCCACCCCATTTTGCTAAGAACTCCTTCAGTCTCCAGGGAGCAGGACAGCAACTCCTGTTTGGATATCTTGGCTCATCTGTTACCAGCAACGGCTACCTCCTTTTAATTCTGATACAGTTCCCCATATACAGAAGGTGCCCAATCAGTGCTGGTCAAATCAAGGGAAACCTTAGGAATGGCTGGTATGGATTATAAGACCCTTGCCCACCTCTGACGCTAAGTCGCTAGCTCTCAGGGTTTTCTGGTGCCCGCCAGCATGACAGGTGTCTCCTGGGAGGACACCAGCCTGAGCAGGGCTGCCTCTGCCCCTGATGAATGCAGGCAGCTGGCTGGTGCCTAACCAGCCAGCTGCACCCACACCCTCAGGAGTCCGGGGGGGGGGGTGGTTCTGTGCCAGCAGACCTGAGCCCTTTGCGCAGTGGCTGGTTACAGCTTCATTAGCGGGGTGAGAAGCCACCCTTCACTGCTTGACCATAGGCTTGCTGGTGGGGAGGGGGTGCAGCACAGACACAGTTGCTCCCCAAACACGGGGATTGGAAAAACTAGAGGAAATTCATCTGCTGCAATGGCAGCTCCCAGTGCACGCTGGGCCTCGTCCTGATGATGATGATGCCCATTCCTAGCAAGGATGTGCCAGAGAGAACATTCTTCTATCCACAAGCCACTTGCCCCTTCATTTGCATTGGCTGGCTGCCCTCTCACTGACCAGGGTTCAAGTCGGCCGGGCTCCAGCTCCGTTTCCCACGGGCAGCCCACCCCTCGGCAAGGATAGCCCAGGGCCTTGGCGCCCCCATCCAATGAGTTCATTCATTCACAGCAGCCCCGGTGTCTACTTGCCGTCCTGCTGACATGTGCCTCCAAGAACTACAAACAGGAAGAGGGAGACAAAAGATGGCCCTGAAAGCGACCCGTGATGCACTGACAGCTGTCCCAACTTGCACCAGCTCTCACATTCCGAAGAGAAGAACATAATCCCTCCAACCCATGAGTGCACCGTAGAGGACTGGGGACACGGCCGGCCGCAATCGCCGTCTCCCTCCCTTGAAAGCAACTCCTGCAACCTTTATTTCTAATGACCCCAATGTCTGACTCACCCCTGCATGCTGATTCTTCCTGCCTGCTGCGGGGATGGGCGAGACAGCAAATCTCCAGAGCTCCCCCCATAGAAGGGAAAGTCCGAGCCCCCCAGATTTCCAGGGGCTGACAGCCTTGGGGTCTGGCTCCGTGGCAGAGGACCGGGAAGGCTTGACCTTGGTGGTCCCTATTTGGTCGCCAGCCCAGCCACCTGTGCTCCAAGCTGTGAATGAAAAGCGCGATCCTGAAGAACCCCGTGTCTAAAAGTCATGGACAAGGTATAATGCAGGTCCAGTGGAAATGGGGTTAAAGGAGGACATTTGGGGTCACCTTTAACTCCTGGTTAAAAAAAAAAAAAAGTTTCCTGCTCTGTGTTTGTCTGGCAGATTCTAGCGATTTCCAGTCCCAAGGCTGAGGCCCAGCACCTCTGTCACTTTCACTCCTGGGAATGGAGCAGATTTGATTGGAAACAAAGAGTCCCATTTCTGAAAGTCTTTGCAGTGAAGGCTGAAACTCATCCTTTTAGGCCTGAGGACCAGAGGGAAGCAGCGAGCGCCCGCAGCCGGGGAGACAGCCGTTCTTGCCAGTACTGGGAATTCGGAGTATGTGCACTGATGTGAGCGGGAATGGAAAAGCTGCAGAGTCTGGCTGCATGGCCAGGTGAAAAGAAAACCCAGCACCATGTTTGGACAAACGTGCTGCTTTCATTTCCATCCCAAAAGCACCAGAACTCAAGGAGAGAGCTGTCAACTCATCTGGGCAGGATCTAGAAAAATCAAAACCAGGGGCAGAGCATACACACGCTCACTTCCAAAGGAGGACTGAGCTCCAGAAGGGTCTGTGAAGGCCCCAAGGGCTGTCTCACTGAACCGGGAGTTCAAACTCATCAAAGGATAGATGGTTCCAAGCTCACTTTCTTTCCCTCCTTATGAATATCTGAGTGTCCTGGGAGGCCCTGTCTAAAGGGTTTGCTAGTCCCCCCCCCCCCCATTTTTGGTTATCTGTTTAGTGTGGACCAAACTGGGGCAGCCATGTGACTACAGTAAGCTGCTAAGAGAAGGCAGCACTAGTTCAAACAGACACCCAAACACCTGTTTTTCTTGTTAAGTAAAAACAAGTTAATAGTCACAGCAAAACCATGAAAGAAAACCGCAAGTGACCTAAGGATTTCTGACTCACCCCATAGCCTGAGTACTTTGTGACATTCCACCAAAAGCCATCAGCCACCTGCAGCAGCCCTGAGAGCTGCTGATCAGCAATCCTTTTGTCTCCCTAACTCGGGGTAATTACCCATGTGTGCCTACTCCCAGATGGCTCTTGCCTTCAGATTAAAAAAAAAAAAAAAAAGGCGAACAACAATAATAAAAACCCACCTTCCCCCTAAGCCCAAATGACTAAGAAAAGCTGGCAGGGACCCTCCCTCAGACCATAATTGTGGGAAACCTCTTGCAAAACAGTTTCCTCTGCAAGATAAACTGTGTCTGTTCCCAGCAGCCAAGTGCCACGCCCAAGAGAACGGTGAGAGATTTCCTTTAAGAAACCTCGAGAAAACACCAAGAACATTCACTCTTCTCTGCACTGGGATTAGCTGCAAAGAGTAACTTACACCCTGAGTAACATCTTCTTCTTCTTCTTCTTTTTAATCTTAAACAAACAAACAAACAAAAAATACAGCCTCCAGGATAGGCACAACAAAAGCCCAGTTCTGGAAACTAGGGTTAGTAAGCTCCAAATCAGTCCTGGGCCCGGTAACCTCCTCTTAGGGGACCGGCTGCCACACAGCAGGCACTGGTCAAGGCCCTTTTCCTTGTCTGTAGGGCTAACTGCCAGAAGCCCAACTGTCCAAGATTGCACCGGGTCCAGCCAGGGCCCAGGACCATCCTGCAAGAGGCAGGCAGCACGACAGTCACCACGCTGTGTCCTGTAGCTCAGGAGGTGTGGTCACACCTGGCGGGAGCTGGGCCCGGGGCCACAAGCCAAAGGTTGTCCGCCTGGGGCTTGACTATGGGCAGCCGTGGGCTATGAAGTTGCCTGTTCCCGAGCACAGCCCAAGGGGCGCCTGGGGCCCTCTGTCCACATCAGAGTTTCCTGCTTTTGGTCTGATGATCATATGGAGGTCACAGCAGGAGAGGGGACAGCCTCACCTCTATCTGCCTGTGGCCTGGCTCTACCGATGGGCCTCCCGACGCTCCATGCACCTGCCCTCCCGTGCCCTGCACCAGGCTAGGCTCCGTGCAATTCCCTGCACAGCTTGGGCTCCCAGGGAGCACCTCTGCCTGAGAGCTGCCCGATGAGCACAGGGGTTGGGGGCCTCTCAGCCAAGGCAGCCTGTGGGGACTCAGAAAGACACAGAGGACAGGAATCCAAAGGGACTCCCTGGGACACCAGGATGAGGAGGAGTGGGGGACTCCAAGCCCCATGGGGTGGAAGCGCCCTGAATCATGCCTGTGGCGTGGGCACCATCGGAGGACACAAGAATATCTCTGTGCTGGGGAGGAGGTGAATATCTCCCTCCCAGGTCTCTCGCATTCTGGAAGCCCGCCATTAGAAGCAACACCCAGGTGCTCTAGGTTGTTGCCTCCGCTCCTCTGTTGATCGTTCCGTGGGATGAGACACGAGAATGGTAATATTCACCCAGCACCTTCTAAGCTTTTACGGTATATTTCCAATCTATGATCTTTCAATACAGGATCACAACCAACTTAGGGGGGAGGCAGTTCTATGAGCCCATTTTACAGATGAGGAAGCTGAGGCTGAGTGAGATTGCATGACGTTTACAGGCCCACACGAGCCACAGTTGGAGCCCCTGATCAATCCTGTGAACATCAGATGCTACCGTGTTGTTTTGGGGTGTCCCACACTGGCGTGCAGCACAACGGGCCGTTTCTCACTTTCCTGCTGACACCGGGCAGAGACCAGCACCCCGGAGAGAAAGGAGCTTGGAGGGTCTAATGCTAGACCCTCTGCCCCAGGGTGATCCCCGTCCCCCGGGTGTCTGAGGAAGAAGACGGTGGCAGGTGGTCTATCCCTCAGACCAGGGGCTTATCTCCTGGAGACTAGTCTTTGGGTCATGTCCCCAGGCAACATCTGTCACATCACTTCAGCACCTCAGACGCCGGCTGAGTGTACCTCTGGCTGCAAGTGTCATGGTTTTAGCAAAGAGATTTCTACACATTTTTTTTCTGGGTATTTAAAAGAAATAAACTTGAATTTGAGAATCATAGTGTTCCACTTCTCCGGTTTCTCAGAATCTACTTAACCCCCTGAGATTCTGAACTTAGCAGTTAGCAGGGAAAGAAAAAAAAATCTGAACCTGAAGGAAAGAGAAAAATTATCTCAGAAAGCCAACTCCCCTTCTCTAGACTCCCCCCACCCCCAGCACTGCCCTCTTCGGTGTCTACGTACTTAGAATGACGTGTCAAGTGACAATTTTGACATTGCTCAGAGGCAGTGTCTAGCCTGGGCCTAAACGTGCCCAGGACTGACTGGCTGTTGACCAGGAACAGAGAAACCAGAAGTAAGAAGGGCCGGTGTCCAGGCATCCATACGCCCTCTGGACATTACTGCTTACCACAATTCAGATGATTTATATGACTTCACCTCATATACAAAGTCTTTAAAACCTGGATACCCTTAAAGTGAAAATAATAAAGATGTTAGTAAAAACTTCATGAAGCCAAGAAAGTGTGTGGAATGTTCCAGAAAAGCGCTCCTTCCCAGGCATCACGTTATTATTCTCATTTCCACGGGGTGCCACACGAGATAAATTCTCAATAAGTGTTTATTTTCTTACTCTTTTTTGGCCTGGGCCTCTTAAAGTAACGAGTCAAATCTTCACCTCTCGTGTCACCTCAGGAGTGACAGGAAGAAAGCGAAAATCAAGATGGACAATTCTGACACCTCCACCGTCCCCAGCTGCGGCTGCTGACTTGCCTCACCAGCCTCACCCGTCTATGTTTGGAATCGCCGTTCTGGAAAGCAATGTCACCATCCGAGTTCCACCCCTCACAGACCTTCTGGGGAGCCACTGCTAGGAACAAGTCAGAAACTTAGATTTGTTTGCAAAGACTGAAGCGTCGTATGTAGTTGGGAAAAGTTGGCACCGGCGTATTTGCCTTGTAATGCGGGAATGGTTATGGTACATCCATACGATAGAAGAAACAGCCGTGATTTCAAGATGGGGATTTCAAGAGCCTTTAATGAGAGAACCAGCGATGTGCTGTAATGTTAAGTGGAAAGCTCTAGCTACACAAATTATATACACAACAATTGCAAGAAGGCAATAAACTGGAAAGAAATACTATAAAATGTCAAACGACATCTCTGAATGGTAAGATTATGGTTCATTTTTTATTTTCTCCTTTTTCCCTTTAGGTTTTCTATCTATTGTCTTTGTCATTTGAAGGGCGCATGGGAGACTCAATCAGTTAAGCAGCTGCTTTCGGCTCAGGTCATGATCTTAGGGTCCTGGGATCGAGTCCCACACTGGGCTCCCTGCTTAGCAGGAAACCTGCTTCTTCCTCTCCCTCCGCCCCTCCTCCCTGCTCATAATCTCTCTCTCTCTCAAGTAGATAAAAATCTTACTTCAAAATTAAACAAATTAATTAAAAGGCTATTAAAGAGCAATTTCCACCAAAAATAACAAGAAAAGGTTTCTCATAGTTAACAGTGCAAGTATGGACTAATAGCAAAATTTTGTCTGTGGTTCAGTGGAATCCAGTCCTGCTCTATCTTTGCCCTTGCAGAGCTGAGCCTGGCATGCAGTGCCAGCCCCTGGCCCCTGTTTGCAACAGAAAGTGGGGCCGGAGCTAAGGCCAGGTAGGGAAGGATCACAGTCATGTTTGAAACTCACAACTCCATACAGCTGACTTAGAGCATCCGGTTGCTTTTTGTGTTTTTTTTTAGGATTTTTTCAATGCTGTGTTGGGTTGCAAGACAAGATTCCATAATTACTCTGTACATTGGGAGGTTTTTTTGGTTTTTTGTTTTTGAAAGAAAGATGTCAGGTGTAAGCCATGAGGTATGTGAAGGTGCTGAAGGCGCTCACGGACCCCGTGTGGAAAATGACAATGTCCACAGCGTCCCTGTCCCACAACTCTGATCAGTGGGCACATCCACCCGGAGTGCCACTCGAGGGTTCTGGGGCTGCTCCCCTCCCAGCCCTTGCAAAAGAGAGGAGTCTGGACAGACGGACAGACTAGCCGGTGTCCCACAGAGACAGCCCGAAGGAGGGGCGGGTGTGGCTCTCCAGGTCAGGACCCACGCAGCACTGAAGACCCATCGGCAAGGCAGCCTGCAGGAGACTCTGCATAACCAGCCGCCTTCCCCCCAGGGCTCTCCATACCGGCTTCCTCCACTCCCTCTTCAAATGTTTACATAATAAAACCTGCTTCTCCAATAGAGGCCAAAAAATCTGGCTTCAGACTCCTGCACACCCCAAACCATCCTGACAAACACCAGTGTAAGGAAGCCCGGCTCCTGTTGCAGAAGCCAAGCCTCCCAGGGAAGAACGTTCTGCACCCCGCTCCTGAGCCTCTGGAAGCAGAAGAACATGGCTTTGTGTGGCCCTCCTGGGAGCCGGCCCAGACACACAACGCCATGTCCACGAGAAGGGGCAGTGTTCCAGCTGGCGGGGATGCTCCCGTCTACCCCATTGGCCAGGCCACCAAGGTGCAGGGGTTCCTGAAGGAAGGTCACGTGGGATTCCTGCCATAGCCAGGACAAGGTGACAACCGCCCCCACCTCTTCTGTTCTGTGGGCTGTGGGACCTACAAGACCTCTGTGATCACCGCTCAGGGATCAGAGACCATGACGTGAGATCATGAATGAGGGCTTTAAAGAGTAAAAAAAAAAGCCACACACATGCAAATTATCTGAATTTAACAAACAAACAAAGAATTTTCAAGCCATACAAAGTAATAAGCTAGGGACATAGTCACTCATGATGGTAGGTAACAGGTAGATAGTTTCTGCTTCAAGCAAAGGAATCATGGGGGAGGAGGAAGGAACCCCAGGAATCAGCTGAGCCCCACTCTCCTCAGGGCAGACCCAGGGTGGCGGGGCCGGGGCAGAGCTGAGGGAGGGGAGAGGCTGGGTGGGCTAATGACAGTGGTCCAGGGGAGGGCTGAGGAAGGCCGGGACCGGCAAGGGTGACTCTGGAGAGCCTGGCAGAGAGAGGATATGGGGCGTGCAGGGCAGGGAGCAGAACAGAGAGGCAAGGCTCAGCAACAGAGGAGATGGTGGTGGGTGCTCTCTTACCCTCCTGTAAGGAGCTGTGAGAATTTCTGGCGCTGAGTTCGGTCCTGGGGCTTCGGTGGACGCCGTGCTCCAGGAAGCTGGTAGAGAGGCCTAGCTGCAAACAGAGTAACATTCAGGCCCCCGTCACCAGTGTGCCCTGTGCAGGCAATGATCTGCACATCACAGGTTCGAGAACAGGAAGGACACCTAGACCCATGCTTCCCAAACTGTACCCTCACCACCACCACTATCACCACGAAAAGGGGGGTTTGTGGTCAAAAAGTGAGGGAAATGGTTGCTGAACATCCTGCCAGTTTTCTTCCTGTAGGCATTTGCAGATTTATAAGGCGCTAATGAGTCTTACAACGGAAGGGACGTGGAAGGGGTGTTTTTTCCTGATGTAATTGACCAAGGAACTTCCCAGTGAGACCCCTACACGCATCTGGACATTGGTTTACTGTTCTCCTTTGAAAGAAGAAGAAACAAGAGTGAGAAGGGTGAACGACTTGCCCAAGGTCACATGACCGACTCACCATGAAGTCAGAAGGAGCCCCAGACCCCCTGTCTGCTCCCCACAGGGGCACCTGGCCTGGGACTCATGCCCATCCAGGAGACCTCCCAACATGCCCCATGTTTGCCTTGTGCAACCCCCTTTCCCATCACTCCAAAACGCAATGCTGTGAAGTAAATTTGGTGATCGAACCTTAAACCACGTGTCCCAATGCTGCGTACACATATATTGGGTCATGTATTGTTTGGAATTATACTGCTGCTCATTTCAGCTTTGACATACATAGATTTCCATCCATTCGGACCCAAAAGAACAAGAGAATCTAACTGAAACAGCAGAGTTTTAAAACCACCGTGGAATCCCTGCTCACTGCCCCCTTGGGAAACCGTGTCGCTTACCCTCAAGGGCTCATGGGAAGGGTAGGGCAGAGAAGCGCCCCCTGAGCCCTGGAAGAGAGTGTTTTCTTATCCTCACAGAAGGCTGGTGGCTGAGAACACTTTTTAAAAATTTGTCTGGGTATATAATTAAAATAGCATGGAGCCTGTCCGTTCCCCATCTCCCCTTTCTTTAATCTGGACCAGAAAACAAAAGGAATCATGCTCTTTACTTGTTGGGCAGAAAGAAACTGCTGAGCTCCTTGTTGCCTCCACGGTGACCCTCGGAGTCAGGATCACCAACTCCTGAGATGGAGAGCACAACGAGGAGAAAGGAAAGGGCTCATAGGATTGCTGCACTGAAGGCAAGAAGGGACCAGAGGAAGGACAGGGCCAAGGGGAACTCGCTACCCAAGGGGTTCAGGTAGGACAGATGCCACCAGCGCTCCTCACCCAGTGTGCCCACCCCATACCACCCCAATGAAGGCAATGAAGGGTGAGACTAGGATGCCTGGATGGCCTCCATCCAGCTGGCCACCAGCAGCAATGAATAGCCTCTCCCATATATGTCCCAGGCTGTGAGACAAACATTATTCTCTCTGTGGACAAGGAGTGCTGAATGCTCTCCGTCCGCTCCCATACTGGGCTAAGTGCCCTTCCTTGGGATCACCATGGGTAGAAATCTTGAGCTGACTTCTATCTGACAGCCCTTCCCGTGCTGCTGTGTATGTACGCATGAGTAAGAGCTGCCATAGCCTTGACTCTCCGCGCTCCCCAGGCTTGCGCCTTAATAGACAGTCAATATGACTCCGGCTCAGTGTTGGCCACATGCCAGGCCCTGTTCAAAACACAGTTGTGGTGGCAGTTCGAGATGGCAGCATAACAATATCCTGAACTCAGCTCCTCCCACAGACCCATCAAATCTAAAAAAAGACCTCAAAGACAGAGGAACAGCCTCCCACACACACACAACAAAGGAGAAAAGGGTCACTAGAGACAGGTACAAGAGGAAGAGAGGTGGTCTCCCCCAGAGCCCCACCATTGGCTCTGTGACCCACGACTGGAAGCGATCTCACAACGACAGAGTTGCTCCCCTAGGAGTGAGGAGTTTGCATACCACATCAGGCACCCCCACCTCAGGACCCGCACTAGGGAGACAGCCCCCCAAACATCTGGCTTTGAAAACAACAGGGCTGACTTCCAGGAGATGCGAAGCGCCGCAGGGAACTGAGACTCTGCTCTTAAAGGTTTATGAACAGACTCACTCACCCAGCACAAAGGCCACAGTTTAGGAAAAGCTAGACCTCACTCGAAGGAGAGATTCATCGGCTAATCTCTCAGCATCTGCCAGAGGGACAGAGCCTTTGGGAGTCTGTCAGGGATGGAGGCACAGCAGTACCCTTCCCCTACCTTGCTAGTGCCAGTGGGCACCACACAGCCCCCATGCTTCCCCACCACCCACTAATGCCAGTGGGTGCGCGCCCTCCCCCCATGAGCTCCCACAGCTCCATTAAAGCCAGTTCACAGAGGGGACACCCTTGAACACCAGGCTCTGGTGGCTGGGGTAACTGCGTTTCTGAGTCCCTCAGGACTAAAACCATCAGAGAGATGGTTCTTGGCAGGCTACCTCCCCTCCCAGGACATGGCGCAGACAGCAGACTGAAACACAGCCACTCTTCCTGTGAAGAAAAGGTCTATTTCCTTGTCTGGATCTTTAGTCTAAGGGGCACATGTCAGGTTCACCACACGTCGAGAGTCCGCAGAGCCTCTCAAGGAATGTAGGCTGGTATCTTTGCACTCCTGCTGGCCTCACGACAGCTCACTGGTACCTTCCAGAAAGGAGTTATCCGTTCATCTGGAGCTCTGAGTTTTGCAACTGTTACCCAGAGGATACCTCCACAGCACCTGGTTGGAGGCCAGCAGGGTTGACACCTGTGGTCCCAGAAGACCCCATATGTTTGCAGACTTTAAAAACTGTTGCTTTAGAGCGCCTGTGTAGTTCAAGTGGTTAAGCACCCGACTCTTGATTTTGGCTCAGATCATGATCTCGACGTGGTGAGATCAAGCCCCACACTGGGCTCTGTGCTGGGCTGGCCATGGAGCCTGCTCAAGATTCTCTTTTTCATTCTCCCTCTGCCCCTACCCTTACTCCCCACTGGTACGTGTGCTCTCTCACTCTTTTTCTTAAAAATGAATGAATGAATGAATGAATGAATGAATGAAGTGAACTTTTTAAAAAGGCTGTGGCCTGAAGGTCTGGCTTTCAATCAGCCTGAAACTAGGAGCTGATGGAGATCCCTCCTTTCGGAACATCAGCACATCTTGGCAAACCCCCAACAACTGGGACCCCTCAAGGATAAATCAGCCTGCTTAGACAACCACAAAGGTTCAAAAGACAGCCAAGAGCTAGGGCAATGTCTTACAATAAGTTTCAACTCCTACACAAAGCCGATCCTTTAAGACTGGGAGAGGTAGCCGATCCTTTAAGACTGGGAGAGGTAGCCGATCCTTTAAGACTGGGAGAGGTAGCTCGTTCACAGAATACGCATATGAATGCAGAGAGCCAAGCAAAATGAAGACACAGAGGAATATAATTGAAATGAAAGAATAAGATAAAACCCTAGGGAAAAAAAACCTTGATGAAACAGAGGTAAGTAAAACTCCTAGGAGAAAACATAGGGAGTAAGCTTCTTGATATCAGCCTTGGCAACGATTTCTTTGGATCCAATTCTAAAGGCAAGGGCAACAAAAGTAAAAATAAACAAGTAGGATTACATCAAACCAAAAAGCTTCTGCACAGTACAGGAAACTATCAATAAAGTGAAAAGGCAGTCTACTGAGTGACAGAAGATATTTGCAAATCATAGATGATTAGAAGTTAGTCTCCAAAATATATAAATGACTCAAACAACTCAATAACAACAACAATGACAAAACAAAAACAATTTGATCACAATATGGGCAAAGGACCTGAATACACATTTTTCCAAAGAAGACATCCAGATGGCCAACAAGCACATGAAAAGATGTTCAGCATCACTAATCATCAGGGAAACACAAATCAAAACCACGAGGAGATACCACCTCTTACCTGCTGGAATGGTTGTTATCAAAAAGACAAGAAACAACAAATGTGGGCAAGGATATGTAGAACAGGAAACCCTTCTACACTGTTGGTGGGCATGCAAATTGGCGCAGCCACTGAGGAAGACAGTATGGAGTTTCCTCCAAAAAAAAATAGAAACACTGCATGATCCAGTAATTCCACTACTGGGTATTTACTCAAAGAAAACAAAAACACTAATTCATAAAGAGGTATGCAGCCCTATGTTATTGTAACATTATTTACAAGAGCCAAGACCCAAGAGATGGAAACATCCTTATGGATAAATGGATCAAAAACGTGTGATCCATGTGATCAAGAACATGTCTGTCTAGACAGATAGACAGACAGACAGACAAAGAGAGAGATAGATATAATCCTACTTAACCATAAAAAAGAATAAGAGAATGAGATCTTGCCATTTGGGACAGCACGGATAGACCTTGAGGGTCTATGCTATTTTATTTAGCATAAGTAAAATAAGTCAGAGAAAGATAAATATCTCCTGATTTTATTCATATGTGGAATTAAGAAAACAAGGAAAAAATAAGAGACAAACAAAAAAAAAAACAGACTCTCAAATGCAGAGGACTAACAGGTGGTTACTAAGGGGGAGGTGGGGGGGTGGGATGGGTGAAACAGATGAGGGGATGAAGAGTGCACTTATTGTGACGAGCACTGAGAAACGTATAGAATTGTTGAATCGCTATGTAGTACACCTGAAACTAATATAACGCTGCATGTTAATTACACTGTAATTTTTTTTAAAAAAGGCACAAAACTAATACAAACAGAGAAAAGATTGGTGGTTGCCAGAAGGGGAAATTGGGGGGTAGGCAAAAATGGGTGAAGGGAGTCAAGAGGTACAAACTTCTAGTTATAAAATAAATGTGCCCTGAGGATGTAATGTACAGCACAGTGACTACAGTGCATATTTGAAAGTTGCTAAGAGAGTAAATCTTAAATATTCTCATCACAAGGAAAAACGTGTAACTTTGTATTATGAAAAATGATAACTAGACTTATGGCAATGATCATTTCACAGTATACACAAATATCAAATCATGTTCTCCTGGAACTCATGTAATGTCCTAAGTCAGTTATACCTCAATTAAAATAATAATAATAATAATAATAATAACATTAATCAAGTCCCAGCACAAATGTGTGAGGTAGGCACTATTATTCATCCCCATTGTGGAGATGTGGAAACTGAGGCACAGGGAGTTTATGTGACCTGTCCTGGGTCAGACAGGTGCACTCAAGGCTCCAAACCTGGCAGTTTAGCTGTGGAGTCTGTTCCTAATCACTCATATTCTGCCCCTCAAGAAAAGTGTGTTGGGGGCATCTGGGTGGCTCAGTCGGTTAAGCTTTAGGTTCAGGTCATGAACCCAGGGTCCTGGGATCAAGTTCCGCATTGGTCTCCCTGCTCAGAGGGGACCCTACTTCTCCCTCTCCCTCTCCTGCTGTTCCCCTTGCTGGTGCTCTCTCTCTGTGTCAGATAAATAAATAAAATCTTTAACAAGTGTGTTGAATAATCAGCCAAGGCCATCAGTGAAAACCCTTTCAAAACCAACATCTAACAAAATATTATAGTAGATTCCACGTCAGGAAGGGGAAGAAGTGGAAAAGAAATGACAAGGCAGTGCCGCACTGGCTGGTTCCCACCACAGCGATGGCCGGTGGGATAGCGTGTGGGTAAGACCCCGCGAACCTCACCTGGTGCCCCACCCAGAGAACTCAGCGGGCAGAAATCACAGCAAACGTGGCCAGCGCTTGCTTGGGTGCGGGACGCTGGATCTTAACTGAAACTCACTTTCTTCCCCGAGCCTTGCCGTGTTTGAACTGTTTTCATTTACAGTGACTCTGATTTGCTTTTCCAGGAATGTTCCCACCGCTCTGGGGTTCACCATCATGTTGGGGCCATCTGCTGCAAACCAATAAAGAGGGACCAGTGCTGAGCAGTGGGAAAGGAAGCTCTGCGGCCAGGCAGGCTGGGGAGGACGCGGGGAGCAGGCCAGACCTGGCTGAGAACGGAGCACCAGCAGGGGCCAGAGCCCGGACCATGATCGCTGGGTTCAAGAGGCCACATGGTGTTGCTAAAAGGTGACTTCAGTGCAAGGCTGGTTTGGGGAGGTTGTTTTTGCCAAACTAAAAATGTGCAAAATGAGGCAAACAGGCGTGTTACTCTCTGTTTCTCCTCTCAACCACTAGAAAGCCGCTCACCGCACACCCAGAAGCTTTCCCTGGAAGGTCGGGGTGTGGGAAGGGGGGAGGCCAGGCTCGGCTCAGTTGTGGGAGAAGCAAGACACACACACGGCTCCCCCCTAAACCCAAATGCAGCAGAATGGGTTCTGGGAACAAAAACCACAGGTGACTCAGCTAAGAGGGAAAACATGTCAACAAAGTCCTCATTCCCCTTCTAAGACTTGAACTTTCCAGGGAAGGGAAAATCTCACCCCGCCCCCAGCAAGTGTGATGGCAGGAGGTTCAGATCCCAGGAGTCTGAACACAGTTCTCAGGGGCCAACCTCCCACCCTCCCCCCACCCTAATCCCCACTCCTGCCCAGGGCAAACAAGGTCAAGCACACCTCTCCCCTGGAAGGAGCTACGGCCTCGGGCCTGCTGCATCTACAACTCTTCGGAAGGCCTGGGCTGCCTCCAGCCACGTTTGGACACTGAGGGCCAGTCAGCAGCGGGCAGTCACCAGAGAGGTGACCGGTGAGTGGTTGGACAGCCAGCATGCGTAACTCTCATCACTATGCTGAGTAACGAAGCTGTTGATTCGTCAGACTGAATTCCCAGCAGTACAAAACACGCTGCAAAGTCTTAAAGGAAAATGACGTGTAGAGTGATGCAAGGAAGGGAGTGAATCGGGCTGGAATGGCAGCTCCCCAAAGGGTTTTGTCTCTCCCAAATGCCAGGAGCAGGGCTGGGAATGGAGGTCGGCCGTGCAAGGTGAAGTGCAGGCCCTTTCTGCCAAAACATCAACAGCAACCTTCAGGGAGTTTGTTAAGTGCAAACCCCACGGTTCCAACAACCCCTGCAAGGACAGAGCAGCCCAGCTGGGAGGGAGAGAAGGGAGAAGAGGAGGGAGAGCGGCTGTGCTGGGGCAGACCATTCCCCAGAGTCCCATCCCAGCCGTCCTGTGTTCTCCACAATCTCGCTAGTTGCCATTGGCAGGATTGGGAGGTTTGGCAGAAGTGACTAGTGTATGGTTAAGAAATGCCTTGGGTCAGTCATCTGTCTCCACTGGGCATGTGGGGGAGGTCCCCCCAGGACTCTGCAGTCTCCTCGAGCCCTGCCAGCAGCCACCCCACCAATGCAGCCCAAGCCTCTCCTGGGGCCCATGACCACCCTGCCTTCATCCTGAGCATCACCACTCCCCCCCACCCCCGGCTGGCGGTTCACAGCTCCGGGTCCCTACACGAAGGAGGGCAGAGGGCAGACCCCGCAGCTCAAGGAGCAGGCCCTTCTCTAAGACACCAGCCCTTAACCCAGGCTGCAGATCCTAAGATGCCACCCAAGCTGTGTGTTGTCACTGAGGACAGGTCCCGCCTTCCCTGGGATTCTCAGAGGGGGTCAACCCCATTAGGCAGAGGGAGAGTGCCTTAAGGAGCAGCCCTCCTCAGGCTCCTCAGCCAGGCTCTGAGAAATCCGAGACAGCAGCCAGCCCAGCGGAAAGTGAGCAGGGCCTCAGCAGCTGCGAGCCCAGGGTCTCCAGCAGGGTGGAAGGCAGAGTGGGCTCCCTGGAGGTGAGGCCAGGCTGGGGAAGGGGACTCGACCAGGGCCACACAACCCTCCAGTGGCGCTGCCACAGGCAAGCTCTCTCTTTACTCTTGTGCGATTTTTGTTCTTATATTTGTTTGATAACTACTGGAGTCATACCCATGTCCTTCCTCACGCACACCCTCCCCAAGTCTGAAGGGCTGTGCTAAGGCACATGCACACCTCCGTTCATGCCGCCCTCTGACTCCCATGAACCTGGGACAGGCTGAGCGCACCCCGAGGTCCACGCTGCCTGCAGACTGCGATGGCCAGCAGGCATAGGGAGCTGCAGGGAGGCGGGAGCCTGCATGGGGCAGCCGAGGAGGCCCACGGCAGAGACAGGGAAGGCCGGATGGCCAAAGGAAGAGGGTGTCCCTGAACCGCCCAGGCCTGGGTGCTTGCGGATCCCAGCCTCCAACACCCACTTAGCGTCTCAGGAATTAATTACCCGATTGCTCCAGGCAGAAGCTGGGAGCTTGAAGGCGGCCGCAGGCCATCTGTGGAGCTTGCAGAGTGGAGGGCGTGCGGGAGGATATGCCATGTTTGATGCCGAATATCCACGGAATCCTCAGAGGATGGAGGGTGATACGTTCACATTTCCTAGAGCTCCGATTGCATCCTACCAACCCTCTGATCAAAGAAAATGTGGTTGTGATAAGTTTATCAACAGAGTGCAGTTAAGAGAGGAAACTACTTCAAGGCAAACTCAGCATTCGGGACAGACTTCCATCAACCTAGTAGTTTGATTTCTTAAAGAAATCAAAGTAGAGGGGCGCCTGGGTGACTCAGTCTTTAAGCATCTGCCTTCAGCTCAGGTCATGATCCCGGGGTCCTGGGATCAAGCCCCACATCGGGCTCTCTGCTCAGCGGAAAGCCTGCTTCTCCCTCTCCCACTCCCCCTGCTTGTGTTCCCTCTCTCACTGTGTCTCTCTCTGTCAAATAAATAAATAAAATCTTAAAAAAAAAAAAAAAGAAATCAAAGTAGAGGGGAATAAGGCAAGGCACAATGGAAAACAAAGGAAGCTTATCATGCAAAAGCATCAGGGAAGAAAGGGAAGAAGAAATCGAAAGCATTGTGGGGCTCTTTGATCCATTTCTAAATTTGTATTAGTCCAGATTCTTCCCCCTCTCCCCCCCCCACCCTATGAAAACTATCTCCCCAAATTGCCTCCCGACAAGGCAAAGGATGGTTTTGTGAACTTGAATCTTGATGAGGAAAAACTGTCAGTAATAAAGCCCATGATCACAAAGGAAATTAGTGGATGACAGTAGCAACGAGGCCTTGGAGCTGAGCCATCAGACCTGGGGTCCCTGGGACCGGAAGCGTGTGGAGAGAACTGGAAGGTGCAGATGTGTGCAGAGTCAATGGAAGTTTTGAGGCTACAACTGGTTTTGTGTTTTCTGAGGTTGTCAGGTGGCAGAGAAAGAACAGAGTATAGGTATTATATGATAAGCCATGCTTTCAAGACTATCTGAAATTTCTGGAGGAAAAAAAAGTCCATAATATACCAAGCTAAAGTTCTCCTTTTCTCTCAATCTTTGCCAGTGGTTTAGTACACAACCTTCCAGGACTTTATACATTTACACTCATATGTAATAAAAATTTGCTACATGCGTCATCCCACAACTTGCATACTTTAACAGTCTGTCAAAGGTCTTTGCATCTCCTTTTTCAGGAGGGTACCGTAAATTCAACCATGTTAGTGGCGTCATTTAAATGCCGGCTAGCTGCACTGTACTGCTTACCCAGAACCGTGGGAGGAAATCACCATTTGCAGGTGTCTGGGATCGGGAGTCACGCCTGAGGGCTGGGGCCAGATTTTAGTTCAGAAATGACCAGGGGCAGTTGAGAGGAAGCCAGATCACCCAGTGACCCCTTTTCCTGCCCGATTCTCTGTAACTCCCTTCAGGGCCCTGTTACAGGCAGATGCTTCCAATACCAGCCCCAGCAGGTCTCCGCTTTGGGTCTCCCACGGGGACACCAGAATGGGCTAGCCTCAGGGCATCGCTGGGGGCCAGAGCTCTTCCAGAACCCAAATGCCTTGCCCTTTGCCTCTCGCCCTGCTCTGAATACTGCACGAGGCTTTGTACAGAGTTTACCTCAGAAGTGTTTTGCTGGAAGACTGTAAGAGGGTCACTCACAAAATCCAAGAGTCAGCTGAGGCGAGAGAGGCAGGCCTGGCTTTCTAAGACACAGAGACAAATGACATATCTCAGAACAAGAAGCAGCTCACCCAAGGAATTCAAAACCCACTCCTTTGCACAAGGGTCTGTGTTCCCCTCCTGCCCCCTCTTGTTATTCCCAGCCATGCTGGTGAATTGTGTGTACCTCAGGCCACTTTCCAGTTATCACCTGTCACGGAGTTCCCGCTCAATCTGGGGTAGGTAACCAATCTGGAACAAGGAAGCAGAATTCCCAGAGAGCCCCAGGTGCGGCCAGTGGCTCCAGGCCCACAGTCTTCCTGCTTTAGCCAGTTGGGGGACTCACTCCCGCTGTCCTGTAGAAGCCAAGATTGGGAACATTATTTTCTCCATGAAGGCTGCATCCAGGTCCTCCTCCACGGGTGTGCTGTGCCATCTCAGCTTACCTGCGATAATGTATTCCCCAATGCAAGGACGGCAGTGACCCTCAGTTACTAGCCCTCCCTTCCCAGGAGCCACACACAGGGCTCAGTGCTCTCCACATGATCTTTGCAAGGGTCTTGTGGAGCAGACACAATCATTTCCAGTTTCCATAGGAAGCAACTGAGGGCCACAGGCACGGCCACTGTTCCAGCCCATGCCCATCTGAGGTCCATGTGGGCGCTCAGCTACATGGGGGTAAGACCTCCCTAAAATCTACCACTTTGACCGTGGAAGACACTAGTCCTGCTAGCTCCCATCATAGTATGATTTCATCCCTTCTGAATAACGAGAAAGACCACCAAAACACAGGGATGTGCCTTCTTCACTGAATCCAGGTTCCAAAACAAAGCCTCATGGGACTCACTTGTAAAATATTTAATTTAATGGACTGCCAGATGGATGATAGATGGTGGCAGACAGGAAAGTAGGTGGGAAAGGAGAAGTGTGCTAGAGTAGGGTCAAAGAAATGTTCCCTGTCCACAATGCTATTTGGTAGAAATGTATCCAGCTGGCTAGCAAACTCACCAAGCACGCCAGCTTCAGCAGGTGAGGGTAAGTAACAGTGCATTTCCAGCAGTTTACTGATAACTGGTCAGACACAGTCAGAGTCAGATGGATGAGTAAGACCTTCATTTACTTTACACCAGGCCATACATTCTAACCCTCACAGAACCCACAGGGACAGGAGCTGGGAAGCAGTCACCCCCATCCCAAGACCTTCAAGCGAGACTCCTGTGGTCACCTTCTCACAGGTGATGGGGCCAAGTTCTTCTTGTGTTCCCCATGGCCCCTTCCCCCACTTTGGTGTGGTTGGGTGGGGACAGGGGAGGCCCTCACTGTGGTCTGGCCTCAGGGTAGAATAACCACAAGACAATCAGACTGCCAAAATTGAACTCACCATAGCAGAGTTCCTGTGTGCTCTTAGGCTAAAGGGGCCTCTTTGTAGTGTTGAGTTGTACTTCAAAAAATCCTCATGTGTGCATGCGCGTGTGTTTGTATTATGGGTGCATACACGTAAGCCCTAGGAAAGAGTGGAGAAGGGGAACGAAACCAGTCCCACTGCGTGTATCAAACCATGAGAAAATTTCCAAAATCCGTTTGTGCATAAAAGGAGAAGCTGCATCCTACCTGAGCAGGTGAACCTTGAGGTTATTTCAAGATGGCAGCCCCATCTCCATCTCCACCACGGTAATGTTTTCCAACAAGCTGAGTCAATAATATAAGGCAAACCCATTTTTTCCTTGAGGTCAACGACACAGCAGTTTAGAAAACAACATCCATGGACATTGCTCCTAGTAAAGGCACCTTGTAAACATAAGCATTTTAAATGAGACCAAGGAGGCAAATACCTTTACGAGTCACAATCTCGACAAAAAGAAGTCTTCTACACATCGCACATGGTCCACTATTCCCCTAATTTCAGGGCAGGCCAGCTCTCAGATCAGAATCTGTCTGTGAGCTCACAGGGCAGCCCTGACCCACTCCTTGGTCCAGCTCTGTCAGCATGCAGCTGCGGGCCTTCCCCACGGGGAAAATCCACCCATTCCTGCTGGAACAAGCTCCACTTGGAGCCCCAACCGCCCCCACCCCCTTCCACCTTTGGGTGTGGCTGCTCACTCTGGAGCCACAGAAACTTGGGCTCACTGACCTAGAGAATAGCCGGAGACCTTCTTGAGTTTTCTTACCGGTGATTTTTTTTTTTTTAAATTTTTGGTTAACAGTCTTAGAAAAACAAGAACCACTTTCAAAGGTTCTTAGAACAGAAACTGTCTCAATTGTTGACCTGAGGAAATGCAAAATGAGGCCATTTCTGGAACACTGTAGCCCCCCGGGGTCTCCGGGGCTCAAAGATAAAAAGGTGGTTTTAAGTGACATGGACCCCGTGAATGAAGCAGCCACAATTTCTCCCATCTGCCGAATAATGACCCTGCACAAAGCAGTGTTTTCTGGGGCAACATTCAAAGGATAGGGAGTCATCTTTTACCCATATTTCCAACTCTCAGATAACACTTTTCCATCTGGCAGGGAGGCTGTCCTTCTCTCATTTGTCTCCACACCTCCAGGAGGTGGGTAGGGGGATGAGCTTCCATACTGGCCCTTAGGGGATAATTAAGCCCCACCGGGATAATGGCAGCCTTGGTGAATTACACACACAGTGAGAGCCGGGGCAGGACTAGGCCGCCTCCAGGGGGCATTAATGCCAGAGCAAGACAAGGCTATGCACAATAGGTCCACCCAGGCTCTGCACCGCCCCACACAGCAGCTCTGCTGAGGCCTTCTGTCTCCTAAAGCACATGAGATGTGAGACCACACATCTAACTCCCAGTCCCACCCCCTGCTCCACAAGCAAACTGTGACGTCCCATTTAGAGCCCCTCAGACCACGGTGGAGAAGATGCTTGGCAGAGCCTACCCCTGACCTCAGTTATAGATTTGGTCCGGATTTGTTGCTGGATCATGTTCTTTATGTTTTTAAAAACAATTGATTAAAAAGGAAATAGGAAGGGGAATGAGCAGAGTAAAATGGTGGGTCTAGCTTGAACTGACAGAGTAACATTCTGTCCCCACCTGTGGACCAGGGTTCCCTGAGAAATGCACACTCAGAAATAGAAATAAGATGGGGGCATCTGGGTGGCTTTATCAGCTGGGTGTCTGATTCTTGATCTCAGCTCAGGTCTTGATCTCAGGGTCATAAGTTCAAGCCCTGCAAGGCCTCCACACCCAGTATGGGGCCTACTTAAAAAAACATTTTTTTTTTAAATAGAAGTAAGATGGGGGGAAAGTAGCTTAAGACCCTTACATATGTAGTCTGAGACACTGACATCATTTTGTAGGTTTGGGTTTACACAGCTGGCACGTGAGACATTTTATCTCCTCCGTCAAAGCACCATTTTCAAAATGATGAAATGTGGCCTCATACAGTCAAAGATATACTAAGCACATTTATTCAACTCATCAGTGAGGGAGCCAGGAAGATGGCAAAGCTGGTTCTCAGTATTAGAGAAACAGAGATGGACAACGAGGGGGAAGAACACTGTAATAAATAGTGTTTTAGTCCATTGGGGCTGCTGGAACAGAACCCCACAAACTGAGTAGCTTATAAGTCACAAAAAATTCATTTCTCACAGTTCCAGAGGCCAGAAAGTACAAGTTCAAGGCGTCGGCACATCAGGTGTCTGGTGAGGACCTGTTCCCAGGCTGATAGACAGGCATCTTCTCACTGTGACCTCACAGGGCAAAAGGGGCAGGGGATCTCTCCGGGCTCTCTTCCATAAAAGCACTAATCCACCCAAGGCTCCTGGGTGGCTCAGTCAGTTAAGCATCTGCCTTCAGCTCAGGTCATGATCCCAGGGTCCTGAGATCAAGCCCTAAGTCTAGCTCCCTACTCAGCAGTGAGTCTGCTTCTCTCTCTGCCCCTCCCCCTGCTCATGTGACTCTTTCTTTCTCTCTCTCTCAAATAAATAAATAAAATCTTAAAAAAATAAAAAAGCACCAATTCCATTCATGACCTAGTCATCTCCCAAGGGCCCCCACCTCTTAATACCATCACCTTGGGAATTAGGATTTCAACATGAATTTGGGGCCAAGGTCGGGGGGTTGGGGAGGAGAAGCACAAACATTCAGTTCATTGCATGAAGTTACATACAAAACTAGTTAATATTCTATGATACAATAAAACTATAACATCTGTGGTTATCTTTTCAACCGGACAGAAATGGTTTGCATTTTTACTAAGCAAAAGGTACATGCAACTTACATGTAAGTCAACATGTAACTTTACAGAGTCTGAGTCCTAACAGCTAGTAGAAATACATGAAACAAAGATACGTCCCCCTAGAGATTTAATAACCCTTCAGTGGACCTATTAGACAATGCTCAGGTATGATATTAAAAGGACATGGAGGTATCCTTTTTCCTCATTTCCAAGTATGGGTTCATTTTTCTTTACATGTCCTAGGCCCCTTGCTGGCCACGTGGGCAGCTTCTAGCAAGTCAATGATGAGGCTGAGTTACAGCCTCACAACTAAAGCCATGATTATCGGTCAACTCCACTCCTCTATGAAAATGAACTACATGCTAATCAAAGCATAATGTTAAATTATTAATCTCGAATAGCCATCTACAAAATTTAAAGAAATTCAAGCACTCAGGTGCAACCTAGTACTTTTATATACCCTTACTTCTTCTCACATCACAGATCAACTTATTTTGTTCTTTTCTACTTAGCTTGGAAGAGACACTTTAAGCTTTTCTCTAAATTTCGGTCTACAACCTCAGGCTTAGCTGCCTGGGTTAGGGTTATGGGGTGAGAGCTGAGGAACTGGGGTAGGGCCCAGGATCACAGAACAAGGGACTGGCAGGGGGGTGGGCCAGACACCAGGAGGCATCTAAGCACCTACAGTTATCTTGAGTCCGAAACACAACCCTTATAAAATAGAAGGTCCGAAGTGTGACCAAGCAAGCATCCCTCTCCCGCAGTATCCAGTCGAAAGACTCTTCCCTCATTCACTCCTTCCTTCACATCCCTGAGGCCGCCCCTCTAATCTAGGCCTTAATCACGCCATGCCTAGATCTGCACCATAGTATCCAATGTCTTCCCAAGCCAGCCCCTCTAAACCCACTAAAACTCATTCAACTCATTCAGCAAATACTTATGAACAGCTTACAGAACAAATGCCAAAACTGTTCTGGGTTCTGCTGATGATAGAAAAAAAGGCAAAGTTCTTTGCTCTCATGGAGTTCCTTAAGAGCAAGGAGACCATTAACAAAATTAAAGCCAAGCAGTGGTGAGTAAAACCAAAAGAAGCAGGGCTAATTAAGGGATAAAAGAATGATGGAGGGTTATTTTATTGCAAATGCTCATGAAACTTCTTGACTTACACCTGGCCTCTTAACATCCTCATCCCAAGAAGTGAATCTACAGAAACAGATGAAATCCTTCTGTAAACTCAAGTGAACTAGGAAAAGTATTTTTAATGCTCAAGCAAATCCCTGGAATAGAAATGTTTCTTTACAAGTTTTCCTGTGTTTTGGTATTTTAATAAAGACCACACAATATGAGGCTTATTTCTTAGTTATTAAAAAAAAAAAAGACTGATGGAGGGGAAGCTGCTGTTTTATACAAGGTGGCTCGGGAAAGCCTCTATGGTAAGGGACATGAAAGGAGAGGAAGAGCCTGCAGAAGGAAAATTTTCTGGGAGGAGAAAGCAGCTAGAACAAATGTCCTGGGGCAGGTGTGTGCTTACATATCAAAGGACTTCAAAGAACCTGGTAAAGAGAAGATGAAGTAGAGTGAACTGAGTCACAAGTAAAGATACAGAGGTACCACAGACCAGACCATGGAGAGGTTTGTGGACCAACAGAAGGACTTGGAACGTTATTCTGAGGGAAAGGGTACAGAGCAGGAAAGTGGGATGATCTGACTTGTTTTTATAGGCTGCTGCGAGGCAAGGGGAGAAAGGAGTCTAGTGGCGGCTGCACCCCCAGTGTCCGATGGGGCATGATGGCAGCTGCAAGTGCGGGCATCAGGAGATGTTGACGGATTCTGGTTGTATTTCGGAGGAAGAACTGACAGGATGCCTGGCGAATGAAGCACCAGGGGTGAGAGGAAAAAGGAAGTCAAAGACAACTCCAGGGTTTTCACCTGAGTAGCTGGGAGAAAGACGGGGGCTTCAGCAGAGACTGTGGGGGAAGGGGGAATTTGGAGGAAGGACAGGCTGGGAAGGGAGTGTGGATAAAGGGTTCGGTTCAGGAGATGGAGAGTTCAAGACACCTGAGAGAGATCCAGGAGGAGACAGGAAGCCGGCAGTTGGCTGTATGCGTCTGCAGTTCAAGGAGAATGGAGGCCCGTGAGACTTGCGCTGAGGGGTGGGGAAAGAAGAGTGGCATCGTTGGTATGTGACATGTTTGCGTGCACACATGCATGCATGCTACAGGTGGTAGCCCATGTGTTCCACAGCAGACGGCTGACAGAACATACGTGTGCAGTGGCAGCTACGTGAAGACTGGCTGACGCGTCTTGAAGGAATCCAAAGTCAGATCCAGCTACTGAGAGAGTGAGGAGAAAAAGAGGGAAAGGCCTTGCAAATGGGTCTGGGGTCCTCTAGCAGGTTTGTCTGAAAAACGGCATCCCATGGTCACAAGCCTGAGCCATCCGAGATGCCCATTATCTAAACATTTTGGGCGGACGTCCTTGGGGCCCAGAGCTGGGCCCTGCCTCCCAAGCCCACTGCCGGCCGCTCCTTCCCCCGAGCCTAACGGCTCACACCGCATGCCAACTTCCTGAGCACCCGCCTTCACACCATTGAACTTTATAGGAAGGTCTCCCGGCCCCTGCCTTCTCTCTGACTCATTCCTGCTGTGCTATCCTCCCCACAAGCGCTGCTGGAAGCCCCGCCCCAGAGAGCCCCCCATGACATCCCCTCCCCTGGCCAGGCCTAGTCTCCTGAACTTTACCCTTAACCCAGCCCTAACCACCGTCGTCCTGCGCCAGGGTGCTTTCTCTCTCCTGGTGACAGGGTGACGCGTCCCTGTCTGTGTCCTGACTTCCCAACACAGGGCACAGTACCCAGCACAGAGAGGCATCCAGCAGACATTCGTTCCTCACACCGTTGAGAGTTGTGCAGGCAAAGAGAAGTGCCACCATTGTGGTGCCCCATGTGACCGGTGCCTCTTGGGGGCTCCCAGCAAGGCCCACGGCAGCCTTTCACCTGTGCCAACAGGGTGAGCTTTCCCCTGCTGATAATCCACACTCAGCCCAGCATCCCCCTGCCTCCTGTGAGGGAGAAAAACGGGGTTTTTTCCTCCAATACTATGACTTTTTGCTCTGTTTGGCCACATTGAAGCTGGAAGAGAACAGGACAGGGGTCCCCTGGGGCTCCTCCCCATAACCCCTCTGACCACCCTCTCCAACAGAAGTGCCCCCCTCAGAGCCCTCCTCCAACTGTAAATTATTTCTAAATTGTATATCCTGTTTAATGTGCTTCAAAATTGAAAGAAAATACTTCTCCCTCCAATTATAGTCATTTTGTAACTCCACCCTACAGTTTCCCAGCTCCTTCCAAACCTACCTATTTTAAAACAGAAAAATACCACTGTTTCCCAGTGTGTTTTTTATTGAGTAAGCAAGGGTGTGCTCAGCAGACCATGTTCCCCTCCAGGATTATCCTAGGACTATGGGATTAGAGACAAATTAGGTAATACTACCTGCTGCTCTCTTTCAGAGAGATTTTGAAAGCCTGGTCTTAAGCAAGGCGAGGGAACACCAGAGCACACACGGAGGCAGGCAGGGACCTTGTTGCCGAGACGAGCCCCAAGGAGAAGCAGACCCCCAAGAAAAACTCGGCGCCTGGACGTCACAGGGCTGCGTGCCAGGGACAGCCTCTCACTGCCGACCGGGCTGGCAGGGTAGGCCTCCCAGGGTCTTCCAACATTGGAACAGGACCTCCTTACCTTTGGAAAGGACAAGCTATAGCCCGGAAGTTCGTGGTGGGACATTTTCTAGTGTGCAGTCACTGCTCTCAATGAGAAAATCGAGACACACACCCTCCTTAGCCAAGGCTTTAGATGGAGTGAACCTCAACCAAGTCTGACCCTGGGCCTTAACTTCCTTGTGTGTCCCCAGCTGATACATGGACTCCCACTGCTGAACCATAAATAAACTAGGGGTTCCAAAGGAACCACAGCCTCAGACGACACAAGAGAGGGCACCTTTTTTTCCAGAGGCCAAATTTTGCCTGCTAATAAATAAATGACACTGTCTAAGTGCCACAAATTACATGACCTGGAGCGACTCTGGGGCCCACAGACAGCAGCAGGTGTCTGCGAGCTCAGACCAACAAAACCCGCTCCCCAGGAGACAGCCGAAGGACTCCAAGAGAAGCAATGTTTTTGCACTCCGAAGGTTCAGAGGCACCATGAGCAAGGGGCTTCCAAGGTAAAACAGTCAATTCAGGTGCTGCCAGAAACCAGGATGCCCCCCCAACACATGCAAAGGGCGTGTGGGTCGCGAAAACCTTGCAGGGAGCACTAGCCCAAAGCTGAGTCAACACGTGCTCCCGTAACTCTTTCTTCAATTGGGAGTCAGTTTTCGCCAGGTGTGAGACACAAAGCCACTGACCCCAAGCCAAACATGCAGCAGCAACCTTCCTTAATCCAGACACTTGTCATCTCGGATTTAAACTTGACCCTGCCTGCCCCTGCTGCACGTGGGAGAAAGGTCAGTTCGGTGTGCCAGGAAAGTCTCCGTGATTAATCACTTCCCGCCAGATTTGACAGCCCCAGATAGTTTTCCTCTGGCCTCCAGGCATTATCTCAACTCAGGATGAACTTGGAACTGCCATGCGACGCCCACACGCAAAACTGACGGGTGAGACTTAGAAGGACATGGGGGAGACGTGACTCCCACCTGTGCTGTGTCAGGGTGTACCTGTGTTCTTCATCAGGACAATGCAAACCTTTCTACAGCATCCGGAGTTCAAAACCCAGCTCATCTCATCCACACAGAGGCAATCATCTTTTGCCTAAAAGTCATGTACCCTCCTTACATGTCCAACAAACTTCTTTAAAAAAATCATTGCATGGAGAGATACCCACGGACATCAGGAAGGGCAGTCACGCATCCTGAGCTAAAAGTGCCCCTTTTGGAAACAGACTGGCATGGCCACCTTGGGAAACAGGCAGTATCTTACAAATCATAAATCCATCCCACAACCCAGCCAACCAGATCCTGGGTACTTACCCAGGAAAAATGAAAACAGACATGCACACGAAGACCTGTAGCAGCTTTCTTCATAATCACCAGAAACTAGACATGACTTGGATGCCCATCAGCTGGTGAATGGGAAGTCGAATGTGGCCCATCCATGCCAGGTAAAACCACTCCACAGGAGAAAGGATCTGACCACTGGTGCACCTGGGGACACAGACCCGTCTCAAATCGGTTATGCTGCGCGGAAGAAGCCAGATGCAAACACTACATACTGTTTGGTTGTATTTCTGTGAAATTCGAGAAAAGGCAAAATTATACTGATAGAAATCAGGTCTCTGGTTGCTGGGGCCAAAGGGAGGGGGTTATTTCGAAGAAGTTCAAAGGAACATCTCTGGGTTCCATATCTCAATTGTGGCAATGGTTACATGACTCTATATAATTATCAAAATTCATTAAGGGTACAATAGGTTAATTAATCAAAATATATTGATTTTGTAATGTAAATGATATTTCAATATTTTTAAAGATCCTACCTACCTATTCCAAAAAATCAGTCTACAGATTCCGTTTCTGTCTTTCTTTACCTTACTTACCATCTGAGCCTCTGTTCCCACAGAAAGTTATAGGTGGTTATAGGAAACAAGAGTCTGGGAGGGATCCTTGGGGTCCTCTCCCTTTTAAAACAGGGTGGTCTATGTCAGGAACCATGACACACCTTCAGAAAGCCAGAATGGGGTCCACAGCCTGGCCACCGAGCATCCCAGGAAAAGAAGACATAAAGATTTCCACCGCAGAGATATCGCATTCCATCACCTTGCAAGAGAGGGGTCCCCACACAGGAGAGGGTGTGTCCAAGGTGATTACTTACGCAGCAACATCTGGAGGACAAAAAGTCAGGGCTGGGTGCTCCAGGTGTCCAGAGAGGAACCCTGCCCTCAAGGATCGACGCTGTGAGTTCTTAGACCATGAGAGAAACACTGGTATGACCTTTAGGAATTCGCCATAAATGACGTGAAGGATCCCAAGGAGTATGTGCCATGAGCATCTGTAATTCAAAGGAATAAGACAAATCTATAAAAGTCAGAGGGACAGGAACACAGAAAATGTAAGTACTAAAACATGTCACCCCTGTGAGATCTGGCCAGATTCTAGAAAAGCAGAATTCTTTCTTCCACACAAAGCTTCTTCATATTTAGGGGGCAAACAGTGAAGACCAACTATATTATTTTTACAAACTTACAAATGCCCCAAGCCTGGGCAAATTCTTGAGCAAGAGTATCAGGTCCCACGGTTGATGTCTGCAGGTCAACAAACTCACCGCACTCCCTTTCCCACTGCCTTGCTCTTCTGGAAAGGTGTTAGGCAAAAGCAAGAGAACCAAGGCCACCACATTACATACCAACCATGGGTACCAATTTCTGTGAAATAACAAAGAAATCATCACAGATTCTATTGAAACCAAAACCCTGAATAACGCCAACAATACCACAATAGTCCCCGAATTAAAGAGTGCAGCCGCCAGGCATGCAAGGACTGTGGGAGCCTCCCCAGCCATGGACGTCAGTCTCCGCTGAACGCTGCCTACATTCCAGATTGCAAAAGACCCGGGAAGGTGCCGGGCCCTTTGCAACCAAGTTTTGGGGAATCTGCAAAAAATAGAGGAGGCCAGCTGATGCTCTGACTCAGCAAAGAACATCCAATGTTCACATTTCCCAGGACTCCTTGTCAAATGAGCTAGCCCCGCTCTCTGCCCGCCCCCTTTCCTCCCAACAGCTGTGCTCCTCACCATTCTCCGGGTTCTCTAGCCTCTCCAGGAGAAGAAAGGGCTGGTCATTTCCTGCCCCTGGTTAGTTAACCGAAGAGCCCTGAGAAGGGGAAAGATAGAAACGACAGAGTGAAACGCTAAGGTTTGGGTTCCTCGTGAGTAGCAAAGCAGGATCGGCATTCAATCCGCCTTCTCCTTTTGTCCACACCCCAGACAGAACTAGGTGGTGGTTTGCATCCCCTGCCTAAGGCTGAGATAGAAACCAATCTTCCCTCTTGGAAAGGGAGCTTCTAGTGCCTTCAAGTGTGTCCTCGAACCACAGCTGAAGACACACATTAACCGACGGGGACTGGGGAAGCCAGCACCAAGACGAGTGTGCCCTCAAGACGCCCCAGGCACCCCTCACAGCCTGCAGGGGCCCTCCGTCTCAGCCTCCGTTTCCCCATCTAGAAAAGGGGGACTTGCTGCCACACGGGTGCGTCAAAGGAAAAAATGAGACGAAATCAGTGAAAGGCAAACTGTAAACTGTTAACCAAGATGATTTGCGGACCCACGTCACAGAAATTACTACCTTCCGTTTAATAAAAAGCCCTTATCGTGAATAGCCCTTTAATTACCAGCCAACAAACATCTCAAAACGTAAGCTCAATGCTCAATGAATGATGTGATCTTTCTAAAGCAATAAAACTAGAAATTCTCCTGCAGTTCCGTAAGCTGTACCTGCCTCTGGGCAGCTGGGTCCCTGGTGGCAGCGACGGAGAAGCAATCAGGACAGAGCCCTCACTTGGAAAGCTGAGCCCTTCCAAAGGCCAAACCCCAGCTTAACCAGAGAGTGGGGGGTGCTGTGTGGGACTTCATCCCTGGCCAGAGTGAGCCAGGAATCCCCGAGCTGGAGCACCATCCCCTCCACCTTCCTCTTCCCACTGCAGGGAACACAACCGTCTGTCCGTCTGCCTGTCTGCCGGGGCAGCTGTCCACCAAAAGACTCCTGCTTTTACTCCCTGATCTTCCTCGTCTCTCTGCCTGGACTCGGGCTCAACAACACTCCCATCTTGTGCTGAGCAGACGACAAGAGGGAAAAGAGGGAGACCATGGACAGTACTTCCCTATTCCAGAAGCTTCTAAGCAAGTGCATCCTTGGCTCATTTTAAACCTCCGGGCAACTCCAACGGTAGCTCTCATTAAGCTCATTTTGGTCAAGGACACAGAACAAATTAAGTGCCAATCTGGGACTCGGGCGCAGGCTTACCTGAGGCCATCGCACCCGCTCCCCCATAGACCCCAGCACTTGGTCACTCACCCTGAGTCATGGCTGGGGCCCCTCCCGAGTCTCCGCTCTGTGGGGGCAGATGGCCCTTTACTGACTGCTATCTGCCACGGAACATATCTCTCACAAGATGCGCGAGAAAGTTTCACTTTGTTTCTGGAAAGTTTTTTAAATGAAATGCATCTGTAATTAGGAGGCTGCCCCACAGTGATATACAGCAGGTGGCCCCAAGAGAACGTTTGGGGCGACTGAAGTCTGGGTGGGCAGACACTCTGGTGACTCCTGTCACCCTTTGGGTAAACGTGCCCACGCCATGTCCCTGGAGATGCTGTGAGATATTTCAAAGGCAGGCTGAGGACTTCAAGCTTCCCACGCTCCCTAGACTCCTTCCAGCAAGAGCCTTCTGAGGGAGAGACCCCTGGGACCTTCCCCCTGTGGAGCAGAAGAGCACCACAATGCAGTTAGCAAATCAGCCTGCCTGCTCCCGTCCTCAGAGGAGCTCAAGCTGAGACCTGGTAACACCTCAAGAAACTCTGGTGACCCAAGACTGGTCCAAATGAAGCTGCTCTCAAGTGGGTCCCCTGGTAGAGTGGCAGGCCCGAGATGTACCCACACTTGGAGGGCTCTGAGGGCAGAGGTTCTGGGGAGTGGGTGGGGGCGGGAAGACATCTTCTTTATCATAAGACCACTGTCATAAGACGAAATCAGGTGGCCCAGTCCACTCAAGAGAAAGCCCTAGAGAAAACAAACTCAGTGTCCACACACCATCTCATACCCATTAGGATGGCTACTATCCAGAAACAAAACAAAACAGAAACAAGTGCTGACAAGAATGCGGAGAAATTAGGACCCGTGAGGCCTGTGGATGAGATGTAAAAGCTTCGATGGAAAGCAATCGAGCAGCGTCTCAGACACTAGAAAATCGAATTACCACATGATCCGGCCATTCTGCTTCTGGATACCTACACAAAAGAACAGAAAGCAGGTCCCAAAGTGATCTCTCTACACCCACATTAACAGCCACATATTTGTGATAACTGAAACATGCAGGCAATCCCAGCGTCGATGGATGGATGGATGATAAAGAAAATCTGGTGTGCACACATCAGGGAATAGCATTCGCCTTACAAGGGAAGGAAAGTCTGGCGCGTGCTCCACGGATGAACCTCGAGGACATTCTGCTCAGTGAAATAAGTCAGTCACAAAACTACCAGGATGTACAACTCCACGTAGATGGGGCGCTTAGAGTAGTCACACTCATAGAGAGAGAAAGTCCAACGGTGGTGGCCAGGGGTCATGGGGAGGGGACAATGGGGAGTTGGTGTTTCACGGGGACAGCGTTTCAGTTTTACAACAGGAGAACTTGGGCGGTGCATGGGGGTGACGGTTGCACCACATGAATGTGTTAAGTACACGTAAAAATGGCCAGGATGGCTAATTTTATGTTATGTGTACCGTATGACAGTGCTTTAAGAGTCTGCACATTGAAATCAAGAGCCCCCGGTCCTTATGGCTCCATCAATGACCAGATTTCACTCTTTGTTTTGTTGTGACGTGTCTCCTCCTTCAGCTTCGCGATCCAATGCTGGTTTTATTAACGGTAGGATGAGAAAGGAGGAAAGGACAGAGAAAGAAGGAACGCAAGACACAGGCAATTTGCCAGGACCAAGGGAGAGAGAAATAAGTCACGGTCAGTTCAGGAAGCGCTGGCTCTGCCCCTCAGCCAGGAATTGCCAGGGGCTGGGAGGTGGGCATGCCTGCCCTGGGCTGGGGGACTGGTCTTTCCTTCTGAAACTGGCCATTTGGAGGAAAGGGGAGGGGGCAGCATAGACAGAGGACCAGGTTACAATCCACAAAATGTGTTATCATTGTCCTTCCAGGTTCTAAATGTTTCTTTCTATGAGTCAGAAAGGTTAACTGGGAGGCTCTTGAATTAAAAAGCCGCAGGGTTTTCCTTTTATAGACTGTCCTCAGGAGACCTCTCCCTGAGTGTTCCTTCTGTCCTCATCCCCAACTGGCAGCTGCACTTAGCATGTGTGTTTACAGAAATACCAGTAGTTATTGCATGTTCCTTTCCATGTGATTAAGCATTGCCATAAAGCCCAGGCTGGATTAGAAATAGACCTTTCCCTTCTGAGAACGGCTCAAAGAGCACGGCCCCAGCAGTGGCAGTGGTGTGCGACTTGCGCCACCTACTGGCCACTGTGGGCATCACATAGCAAAAGTCGAAGGGGTGGACCGGGCTTTGCCACCTACCAATGAACTTATCAGAAGCACTGCCCCCACCCACCCTGCAGGGCTGGAGGTGACTAGAGAATGTCACCAATCAACTATCCTACCCTGGAACCCAGCTCCAGACCTGTGTTCCCTAACAAAGAGCTCTGGTCACCTGAACTATTATCTAAGGCGACCATTGAGTCTCTTGCTCTCACGAGAGGGCACTTCAGGACAAGGGGACCTTACATCACAGAATTATTCTACACATGTGTTCAGACTTAAAGATGAGGGACAGACACCTCCCTATGGCTTACAACTATAGCATTTGCCAGGTAACATTTGACAAATAGGTTTTGGTCCTTTGACCCTCGTAACAGTTGATTTGAGGTGTGTTCTCTTTTTCTTATTTTAGAGATGCGAAAACCAAGAGGTTCAATCACTGGGTTCAATATTTTTCCAACATGCAGAGGGAAAGGTCAGGGTACCTGCTGCGAAGTGGAACTATAACATAATAGTTCCTTTTTGGTCTGTTTTCCAAGGCAAACACACCAACGTAAAGATATCCAAGTGTTGTCTTAACAGTTTGGAAGATCCTATTTAAAAGTTCCCCAAGCAAATGAACATCCCCAGCTTTCTACCCCCTCCCTGGTTTCTTGGTTCATTTCAACAAATATGAATTGACCACCTTCTGGGGCCCAGCAGAGCAGCTGGTGGAAATGACTTCATCACCTGCCTTAGGGTAGGGACACTACTGATGCGAAAAAACTAATTTTAAATAAAGGAAACGTGCCACCACTGAGGATATCCATTTTCTGAAGACCCTTCACAAAGAATTTGGAGCGATAATAGGAATACCGTCTGTATGTAAAATCGCCAAGAGTGACCACTTCAAACTAGATCAAACTAGATGACATTCATGAAAGTGTGTGTCCCAATGTGTCCATTTAAAAAAAAAAATTAGCAGTGTCCTGTTTAGAGCCACACCTAACATTTAGGCAAAGAGTTCTTACAAGTGCATATAAATCTACAATTATCTCAAAATATAAACGTTAAAAATTTTTCATCTTACTGTGACATACCTAAACAGAAATAAGAAGATAGTAAAAATAAATTACCTGAGTTGCTTTCTATTATGGAGGAGCAATTTGTCAACTTTTAAGTTTGTGTTTTTGATATGTGGGTGCATTGCTTTCATCTGGAATCATTAATTGACTTGGTTATACACAGGATGAGTTTCAAAGCGGAGACAACGTTGGGATAAAAGGAGGTGAGCCGAGCCCAGTACTCAGGCTGGGACGCTAACTGCCTGCCCTTGAGGTGCATCTTCTTTTCCTTGACCACCTTTTATAGACCAAAAAGCAGTTCCTGGTGGAATGATGTGATGTCATCAGTGACTCGTGTCAAGGGCTCTGGAATCTTGGGAGCCATTTGGTTCCAAAGACCTGGCTACAGTGAGTGTTCTTCTCACACTGTTCTGAGGCTGTGCTCTGGGTAAGGGTAAGGGACCTAGATCCTGAGAGAGCCAGGAGGTCCGCTCTGGGTGAGTGTCACTCATTCCTGTACTAGACTGAGTATGTAAGGCCACCCAGCTCGGCCTTCCTAGAAGGGTGACTGAGGCTCAACTCTCGCTGCCCCTGGCCATTCCTCCCTTGAGCACTGGTCAGACACAAGTCCTAATCCCAACTCCAATGTGCTCTAACCTCAGTCAAGGAACAAATCTTACTCAACTCAAGTCACCATTTCCCCATGTGTAAATCATGTAAGTCATACACCTTACCTCACAGATCATTATAAGGATTGAATGAGGTCATTATTTATGCATTGATCAATATTGGAAGTTCAATAAGCAACAAATAACTGTTAGCTATTTTATTTTGTTGTATTGCCTTTTTTTTTTTTTTTTTTTTTTTTTTACACAGAGAGAGAGAGATCACAAGTAGGCAGAGAGGCAGGCAGAGAGAGAGAAAGGGAAGCAGACTCCCTGCTGAGCAGAGAGCCCGATGCGGGGCTCGATCCCAGGACCCTGGGATCATGACCTGAGCTGAAGGCAGAGGCTTAACCCACTGAGCTGTGCAGGCGCCCCTTTTATTGCCATTTTATTTATTATTAGGTTTCACCAGGAGCAGGTTAAGCAAATAGAAATGGCCCGGTCAGAATCAGGTTGAGTGCCCTCTGTTTTTTCCCATATGCAGAGAAGACAGGATCCCTCTGGGCTCCACATGAGCTTCCTCAGAGACTGCTCCGAGCCAACAGGACCCAGCAAAGAAGAGTCAGAAGAAAGGGGTATGCATGGAAGGGAAAGCAAGTGTGTGCGGTCATCTGGCTTCTGCCCAGTCTCTGAGTGATTGAAGTTGCCGGAACACCAAGGCTCCAACATTACTTCCTCTCCTCCTCTCTGCTCTCATGCGTTTGGGTCTGCATGGGCAGGGGAAAGGGCTTTCGGGGTGAGACAGGGATGTCACTAGCCTGTGCACGTTTGTGGCGATTAAAGACATCATGATGAGAGAATTTTACATCTGTCTCTGTAGAGGTATCCTCCAGGCAGAACAATCCACAGAAAGAGGCACAGGAGAGCAGCTTTTCCTGGCAAAGAAAGGGAAATATAACTCAATCCCTACGCTCATCTATAGACAGGCGCAAAGGGGTGATGGTCACTCTCTTATGCCTCCAGGTGTCACATGCAAAATTCTCAAGGGCAGCGGGAAAGGAAGAGCCTAGCATTTCCCAGGTGGGTCCTCCTGCCATGTCGACACGGGGTCCTTCCTCTCTCCCTGCAGCTCCACGGAACAGGAGCCCTCTGCCCTCCGGTTCTGCCTCTTCAGAGGCTGTACCTGAGCGGAGAGCCAGGAGAATGAGAGGCCGGACGAGGAGGAGATCAATGGATGTCACGGCAGGTATGTGTCCCCAGGTGTGCCTCAGCGTCCCTGCACGAAGGGTCACCTGCTGCTGAGCGACCACTTACCATCTTATCTTCACGAGGCTGAGTCCAGGTGCGGTGATCAGAGTGTGCGGCAAGGCAAGGACTCCAGTTCCCAGGTGGGTCACATCCACGCTCACTCAGAATCTTCTGTTTCTGCAGCAGCCCAAGACAGCAGCATCCCGGCCTCCAACTCCGCCACCTTGGAAACTGTCTCTAAGCTGAGGTCCTGGAAGAAGAGGGTCCAGAAGAGGAACATCTGGACGGTCAATCATGTTGAGGGAATGAAATTCAGGATGAACAAGAGGAGAAGACCCAGTTACCGTCCTGAAGACCAAGAAGCATTCTACCGACTTCTGGGTGTGTGCTCTGAGCGGATGGAGCGGTCAGGGCCCTGCGGAGAGTCACATTGGAGGCAGTGGCTCTGGGATCATGCTCAAACCTCCCCGCCTTGGGCTCTGAGCTGTCAGGGGTCTTGGTGATACCTGACACAGAGGGGGACCCTGCTTCTGCTGGGGAGGCCAACAGGTTTCTCCTCTCTGAGACAAGTTCTTAGAGGGAGGAGGGAGGCTACAGAGGAGAGTGCTCGACAGTCAAGACATCTCAGAACAAGCCAAGGGCTGCGACCTCTGCCCCCTGAGATACATTCATGGATTCCCTCCAATTGGGATTTTGGGGATCATTGATGAAAAGACAGCCTAGTTCTCACTGCCTTTACGTTCAAGGTGGGAGGAAACAAAAACAAAGTTATATAGAAATAAGTTGCTCTCAGCCAGTGACAAATGCAGAGAAGTAATGCTTTTTTCCAAAGGCAACGATGCCTGGAGACAGAGTATGAGCAAGGAGAGGGGAGTTCTGTGAAATGGGGTCCTCAGGGGACATGTGTCTGAGAAGGTGCCATCAGGAGCAGAGGCAGGACTAAGTGTGGTAGCCCTGGGGACACTGTGATCATATTGTCCAATACAGCATTCATTAGTCACCGGTAGCTATGAAAAGCTTACTTATTTAAAATTAAATTTAAAAATTCTATTTCTCAGTCTCATGAGCCACATTTCAAGTGTGCAGCAGCAGCCACACATGGCTAATGGCTACCATATTGAATGGTACAGATCTAGAACACTTTCATCATCACAGAAATTCTATTGCAGAGAGCCAGACTCACTGGAGAAGGGTCAAGGAGGATGAACTAATCCTCGACTCCTCCATCTTCCCTGCTGTGCAAGTGTCATTGTCCTAGGCAAGGAGCGAGGGAGAGACGGCGTCCAGCATTCTCTCAGGGCTCCCCTGGAAAATGGGACCTCCAGGGGACAACTCTAATCCCAGACAAGGCTGCTGGGAGCAGGGGGCAGGGGAGGCCGAGAGGTCAGGTCATTATCTGCAGGAAACGAGGGGATCCAGGAGGAAGAGGGCAGGACACCCAGCACCCCCAGGGGCTGTGGACTGAACACCACAAGCTCAGGGCGCTCGGTTAGTGGGAGGCGGCAGGAAGCTTCCCACGGCCGCAGCATGATAAAGTGACAAGGATAGATACGCTGTCACAGAGACCGTGGCTACGGCCACGCTCTGGCTTGGGGCAAATGTGTTAAGCATTGAGAGCCGGGTCACATCTCTATGATCAGTGGATGTATCCCTGCCCATCACGTGGAATTTGAAAATAGCAAAATCCAAGACCCACAGGTGAAACTCACGACAGGCCTCACTGGAAGGAAAAGCCACTGTCACAGATATTAAGACTCACAACCCTCCTGGCAGAAGGGAGGCTGCCTCCACTTCAGGGAGACAAAGGGACTTGGGGGCGGCTCCAGTTTTCCTCCTTCCCTCTGGAATGTCCCATAGCCCTCCGCTCAGTTCTCCCAGAAGGGCTGCTCCGAGGCCCCCCTCACTTCTCCCTTCCTTTGCAGAGGACCCCGTGATCCAGAGCTTCTTGGAAGCTGACATTTTCCTCAAAGTATCTGATAAGGTATCTGCAGCACCAAAATGAGGAGGGGCTGCGGGGTCCACACAGTCACCACCCGTGGGGGCAGGAACAGAGAACCAGATTTCTGGTCGGGCAGGAGAAGCCTTGGGGGGACCCGCGCTCCATGCCAGAAGACACACCGCCTGCAGCCTGGCCTGCCCATGGGCATCATCTCCTGGCCTCCCGTCGGTTCCTCTCCACATGCCACGGGCCTCAGCACAGCCTGCCCTGAGGGGTTCCCACCATGGCCTTTGGATGGGGCAGGACCTGCAGCCCGTGTGGGACACTCTCCCCACCTCTACTGACCACTCGCCCACCTCCCGTGTCCACACAGTACCTGCTTTCCATGGTGGTGGAGTACTTCGGCCGAGTCGGGCTGCCCGGCCACCTCTACAACAGGATCCACTTCTTCCTGGCCCTGTGAGTGCCGCCTCAGGGATGCTCTCAGTTCTGCCCCCCAGCCGCCCATCCCACAGCCTCACCACCCCATCAGGGTGGGCTTGGCCATGACTATGCACCTGAGGGTCTCAAGTGGTGGTTCCTCTTGGCCACAGAGCACACAAGGCTCTGTGGTGGGGAGATGAAGGCAATGAGTAAGGTCATGGGGGAGGGGAAGGCTACAAGAGTAGCCAAGAAACATCACTTGTTGCTCAGAGCCTGAGTGACCAGAGGGAGAAGCCCCAGGAAAATGGCGAGCAGCCAGACCTTGGCCTGGGCCAGACACAGGGTAGGCCCCACAGGCTGGGTCCCGAGGACAGTCCTGCTGTCCCTCTGGAACCAGGCTCCCCACAGATAGGACTCCCCAGACCCTCCTTCCTGGACAGACCGCCCTGGGCACTGGGTTCTCTGGTGTGACCCCTGCAGCTTCTCCTGGCCATGCTGCCTGAGGCTGGCCCTCATTTGGGCCTGAGAAGTGTCCCCCCTTTCCCCACGGCAGCTACATTGCCTCTGACATGGAGGAGGACAACCCCACATCCAAACGGAGCATCTTCCAGTTCCTGCTGGGTAGGGAGCACTGGCCAGAGCTCTACAAGGAGTTCCTGAAGTTGAAGGTGGAGTTCTTCCACGCAATGGGGCACCGAGCCTGGGTCACCCCAGAATTGTGTGAAGAGGTCTGTTGGGGACCTGGGCAGGGGGCGCACCCCAGTGGTGGGGCTGGGCCCTTCCTTCAGGCGCTCACGCTGCTGTTTCCCTTTCAGATCCAGGCCCAGAACCCGCATCACTGGGTCTGGAGTCGGGAGCGCCAGTGCGCCCCCTAGTCCCCGGGGAACAGAGCGGGGGCTGCAGGTGGTGCAGGTGAGTGCGGGTGCTCTGGGGCTCTGCGGGCAGGAGGTCCCCACCTTCTGTGCCCCTGCAGTCACCTCCTGGGCTGGTGGGCATGAAGGGGAAGCAGTACAGCATCCCTTCCAGCATATTAGCATCTAAGGGCTCTGAGAATTCCCATGATACAGAAAGTAATTACCTGTGTTTATATCAAAACTCTCCAAATGCATTTGACTATGGAATCATGTATGCAACACCAGATCCCTATTTGCATATCAAAAAACTTTTGGGGAAAACTCCTGGAAATGCTGATCTAAGTAATGAAAACCTCTGTAGGGTTTTGATCTGAGCTGAAAATTTTAAACAAATAAATGGAAGACACTGAAGTCACCCTTTCTGGAAAGGGGGGCTGTTCCCCTGGTGGCCCTTGGAGGAAAGAGAGATTAATTCCAACATGTCATCAAAAGTGGTATGTGTTTACGTCCCACATGAAGCAAGCTTAGTAGCTGGGTCCCTGAAGGATGTATCAGTCTCCTCTTATCACAGGCAAAAGGAGCTTCTAGGGCTCTTGGTCTCTGCAAAGATCAGATCGCTAGGGAAAAAGGGCACCAAGCACCTGGAGAACTGTGAGAAAGCACACCGTAGATGCCACATTTATGAAAGTGGACGCTTGGCCAGCACCACACTCTTTAGAACACGTTTTCTTTTGTTTAAATTGGTTTTTATTTTTGTACTTACTTGAAGTTGGAGGGGGGGACCTTTGGAGAAACACAGAAGGCACCCTTTGCCTGGCTATACCAGAATAATCTTGTGAACTGAGCCACCCACAACCTCTTTGCAGGGTGTGACGGAGCCCATTCTGACCCTAGGGAAAAGAAGGTCAAGTGTGCTCTGTGATAAACCAAGTTGGGATAAAGTTTAATTCACCCACAGGCTTCTTATTTGAGGACCAACAACTACTATGTATGTCAGAATCTCAAATTCCAGAGAAAACTGCATTATTGCCGCAATAAAAGAGAGACAAATAGTGGCTACGGGGGCTGGTCTTGGATCTGGTCACTTACACAAGCACTGGGCTGGGGGGGGCAGCTGATTTTGCCCTAGCCCCTTTCTAACACGCATCTGTGGTGGGGCGCTGAGAACTTCCTTACCCCGGAGTCTGCCTCCTGCTATGATCTCGCTTTCTTTTCTTGTAGCTCCCGCCCATTCCCTGCCTATCCCTGCCCTGATACCAAGCTGCTGCCTCCTTGGCAGGCTCTGGAAGGTACAGAGGGACAGCACTGGGCCTCCAGTTTTCCTCAGACCTGCAGGAAGGAGAGTGTGGGGACAGTCAGAACCATGGCAGCCTGAATAGCACAACGGCTCCCCAACCTTCCAGTGGGTGTCAGCCTGCAAAGGCCCTGACCCCTGGTAATCTGGAAGAGTGTAGTAATAACATGGAGAGGGGACCAAAGGAGCCAAGAGACCAGAGCAGGAGCCTCTGTGGAGACTTGAGAATAGGCAGAGGGAGAGGGGACGGAAAGTCTGGGAAGAGGCCTGGATCACTGAGGAGGAGGCCCCTGAAGGAAGAGGTCAAAGAAACAGCTAGAAGATGATGAGGTGAAGAGAAGGAGACAGGAAGGGGGGAGAAACATGTGAGGAGAGAGGATACAGGATGTGGCCAGCCCATTCTAGGCAATCAGCATCTTGGGGACAGTTGTCCTTGGAGGCTTTCCTGACACTCCACTAGAAGAGATGGTGGGGAATTCCAGCCAGCAGACTAGAGGGAGGCATGGAGCTCACTGATGTGTGGATCTAATGCTGAAACAGAATGGGAGTAAGCGGGGGATGGGGGGGCAGTCCTATGCCATCATAGGCTCTGACATCATCAAAATAACCCAAGTTTCAAAATGAGAGGAGAAGGGAGAGAAGAAAGGAGGATGTCATGAATGGATGCCTGGGGGACAGGTGGGAAGGTCCCAGGGTGCTACTGAGGCCAGAAACAAGGCAGTAGAAGCTGAGGTTTAAAAAAGGGGGGGTGACTGGAAGAGTCCTATGCAGATATTAGTGTTAAATGTATGCACAAGAATACAAGACATCCTGAATGCCAAATAAATGAATATGACAAATTTTAAGAGAGGAAAAAAAAATCAAAGATACATGGTAAATATAAGAAATATAGTAGAAATATAATACAGAAACAATATAAAAAATGAGATTCAACTGAAATCAGTCATATTACTTGTATGAATAAATCTAAACTCACTACTAAAAGACTTTCAGGTTGATTCACAAAGCAAAACCCAGCTGTGTGTGAGATTATCCTTAGATCATGCCGAGGTGCTAACAATGAGATGAGGGCGTGGGGTGCACCAAGCAAATGCCCTCCAATGAGAGTAGGGATTGTGATCTTGATACCAAGGGAAAAACATTCAGAGGCAAAACCCTTCAGAGACGAGGAAGGACTTGGGATGGGGTTGGGGGGCAGAATCTGGGGGCAGGTGCCCAGTGTTCCAGGCAATTCCACAGGCCTGGGCTGGTCCACCACCTCTCCATGTGCTCAGTGATGCTCCTAGATTTTATAGCACTCTTGACAGATGGACGGATAGATGGGTGGATGGATATACAGATATATAGATATGTATTTAACTATTCTAGATAGGAAGTCTAACTACTAGGCAATAATTGCAGTTACCAGACAGACACTGTCTAGCTCTTCATCACTTTTTTCCCATAGAAATGCCAGATTTGCTACAGAACTGCTTAGACTACAAGGTATCCAGGAACCTCATAGTCAAGCATAGACAGAATATCCAGTCTTGTAAAAAGCTGACTCCCTTTAGGAAAGAATACAGTTGCTGTTCAACCCCGACTATCCCATGACAGCTTAGCATTTTCTTCCTGAGTCCTCTGGAACTTTGCAATTGCAAATAATCATAGCTCTTACTATCTGTGACACCTAGTCCTTGCAGCCCCAGAAGGCCAAGGTAGAAACAGTTAGGCTAAGAGGTGGTTTCTCTCCTCACTCATGCATTTAATGACTCAGTCCTGGGAAATCTGGCACAATATGGTGCCAACCCACAACGTTCAAGTTACTCAGCTGATGAAAGACCATGCGTTCTTCCTTAGGTCAGGGAGGCCTCTCGGTGTTAGGGAGAAACCCAAGGCTACTCAGGGGGCGTCCCTGCCACTGTGGCCTGAGTTTGGTCCCATCCAGATGAGTTGGTGTATGAGTTGCAGGACTGTCATTTAAAACCTTGGTGTCAGAGCACACCTGAGGGTGTGATCATGGGAAAAGAAAGTGAACAGCACTGGGGGCTCAAGAGATAGCCAAGGGGCTGGAAATTCCATGAGCAAAATCAGGGGATACCAAGTGGTGTGAGTGGCTTTTATGGGACTTGGGGATGGGGCTGATTTCATACCTGGGTCATTATGTCCCACCTAACAGCACAGGGTTTGCTCAGGGACCCAAGCAGAAAGGGTGTTGATAAAGGGAAGTAGATGGAAATGTTTAGGGAGCAGGAGCCTGAGAAGCCCCTGCAAAATTCATCCGGGGGCGGGGGGACAACTGTCACAGCTGGTGGTGGTTGCAGCCAGGTTTGCACCATATGCCCTCCTGCCCGCCTGTGACCCATGAAGCCTTGGCTACCTCTTCCACCTCCAGGTCTCACGTGGGCATCTCTCACTGGCTCCTCCCAGTGGCACACACTTACCTGGCCCCACAGGGGAAACAGCTGGAGGCTGAGCGGCAAGGGGAGGAGGTGGTGAGGATACTGAGTTGACATCCCGTCCAGGCAGAGGGCACAGTGAGATGACCCGAATGAAAATTAACTAGAAGAGAGAGGGAGTTTGGAGGAAGATGACACCAAGATGACAAGATAGCACCCACACAGCCCTCTGGGGGTTTGCAGAAATTTCAAGTAGGGGTTGGTGCTCATCTCATCTAGATCTTACCAGGCAGAGACACTGCAGCTAGGGATGCTAATTATGACAATTTGCTAATGATTCTTCAATTGTTGAAGAGCTATATACGTTTACCTAAACTTTAGTTGATGAGATTATCTTCTTCATCTCTGGAATGGTGCACAGTAAGCAAGCAAAAGCCTTGACTGAATGAAAAATACGCACGAATATGAACACAAGACAAATGAAAGAACATGGGCAGCACTAACTAGCTTCCAAACACTGTCCCTGTGATAAGTCCCCCCACTGATGTGATTACCCAGATCATGATCTAGCACGTGTGGGATCTGGAAGCTCATGGACTACAGCTTCCCAAGGCAGCATACCTGAATGTAAGACCAGAGATGGATCCATTAACCACAGAGACAAGGAAATGGATTTCACACCTAAGTATTGGAGTAAAAGCAGTGGAAATTATGAACGTGCATTTTTTTAATAGATTTTCACTGATTTTATTGAACCTGGTATAAATTTGTTTCTAAATTTCCTATTTCATGTTATAATGTGCCACAGAATAGGAAGAAGTATTTTCAGCTAAAAGAGACGTTTTAAATTAAGATGGTTGTTATATGACCCAGAACGCAGCACACAGGACTAATTAAATTCCAAGAAAGTACACAAAGGTCTTTGTTTTTCTAAAGATGCAGAGAAGGGAAGGGTCCACAAACTCTGTGCAACATCCTTCTAATTTATGTTAATCTGCCTCTTTCTCAGCATCTACTGCACTAAGAGAGAGAATAATGAACCAGATTTGGGGGTTTGAAACAGTATGGTCTGAAAGCCCAGGCCTGTTAGGGGTTGACAGGAGCAGTGCAACCTTGGGCCAACCCGCCACCTCCCTCCCTGAGCCTCAAGTGTCTCAGGTATAGAAAGAGGGGCAGAGAGATCTTCCACTGCTGACCTTTTATGCAGCTGCCTGAAGACAGATGGTCCTGCCATCTGGGCAACACTTACTCCTATCCCAGCCTCCCTTTCGTTCAAGGACAGAACATGAAGCAAAGCAAGAGGATGGCCCACAGGCAAGTCCATCCTTACCCACAAGCCAGAATTAAGGATATGGTTTTAAGGGCTTTTCTTTCAATTTAGCAAAAAAGACTTTGCCACGGCTTGTGACTGATGAGAAGCAAGCAACGTATTTCAGAGTCAGGGAAACCTGGCTGGCCCTGGGAAGCAGGAAAAGCCAGTCGCATGGGTATCTGCAGGGTGACTGCTCCGTGCTGACAGAGGCCTCCAGCCTGGGGGTACGCTCTTAGGAGCTGCCCCTCCAACCTCCCCTCTGCTTCCTTCTATTGATGGTTGAACACTGCAGATACTGGGGGTACAGAGGTGACCAAATCCCATCCCCTCCCCCATAGCTGAATTGGAGAGATCTTTATATAACTTGGCATTTTCTACAAAATGTGGTATGAGGATGGAGGAACCCAGAAGAAAAGGCCCCAGCCCTATATACAAAAGGCATATTAGTTAATCTATATGCTACTAAGTAAGTCTTCCTGGTTTGGATCTCAAATTGCTCCATGGCCTTCCAGCTGCGTTCAGCTACCAGCATCCTCTCCTGACTTTGGCCTACTCCTGTCTTCAGATTGGGTTTTGACATAGCTTTCCTCGGAATACATGTCACACACACAGCCCACAAATCCACTCCTCCGGCAATTCCTGCCTTGGATCCACATGCTCTGGCTTCTACTCGGAATCCTGGCTCCCAAACTCTGGCCTGTGCCCAGCAGGCACACTGGCCTCCCACCAAATGGGTCTGTACACCCATCAAGCTGAAAGGTGAGAGGCTGCTGCCGCCTCCTCGCTTCCACTCAGAAGATCTCTGAGCTGGGATCACCATAAGCTAAGTTGGATGGTTTTTAGACAAAGGGTAAAAAAGTGGCCTTACTGAAGATCAGGCAGCACTGAGGGGAGCTCTGCAAGGCTTAACCCAACAGACGTCCCTGCTAGGGTCTGGCGTCCATGCGTCAGAGCTACCACAAATTCAGGCCTTCACCTCTTCATAGGACATCATACTCAAGGGAGGGACACCGATATCAGCCCTCCCTTGGGGTGTGTGTGCAACTATTATTTAATTATGCCCATCTATGGAAGCGTGTGTAGCTGTGTAAGTAGAAAAGATGAATGTGGGGTAAGTTAGGAACCATATTGTGACATTAAGTAACCAGTACTCACCAGCGGCTGATTCTCCTCCCCTTCACGGACACATGGAGGAGGAGTCACACGATGTGGACTGATCTACTTCCTGCCAACAGGCTGTGACTGGAAGTGAAATGTGCCCCTTCTGGGCCAAAACCCTTAGGAGTCAGACGCACTTCTCCAGCTCTTCCCTTGTCTTAACTTTGAGGAGGCCAAAATATTCTAGATGGTGAGAACTACTTTCTAAATTTTTTCAGAACCCATAAATAGCGAGAATTCATTTCTTTGATGATCCTAGCATGTCTGCTCAAAAGACTGCCCAGAATACCCTCTTTGCTCCCTGTTACCTAAACACTGGGTCCAAACTACAAAGAAAATGCTGTGTCCAGACCATCTGCAATCTTGTATTCTGCTCTTTCTTTTAGAAAGCCTGATTATTGCTTTTGTTGACAACATTCTAATGACTGTTCTCCCTCATATATGAGAATACATAATGTGCAAGTAACAGTCTCTCAAGTCATCATTCAGAGAAAGGAAGACAAATCATAAACAACTGAGACTGAAAATAGCAAAAGTTGCCCAGATACTAAGTTCTTAAAATCTTGATTCAAAAGGAATTTCTGTAACCTGTTTTGTTTTTTCTTTTAGTTTTAATTATACAAAAAACTAGCTACGTGTGAAAGGGAAGCACATTTCGTCCTCCCAGGCAGCCGCATCTTACCTATGCGGTAATGCTGGAGCAAGTGCCTGGAGCAAGCGTGCAGGTGGAGTACTGGTCTAGAGAGAACCCGTCACCACTACAGCTGTGGCCCCCGCCCCACCCTGCAGAAGCAAATACCACATGGGTTTTTTGCCAGAATCTCAATGGAAACGTTTCTGTTTGCTTTGCTTTTTACACTGAGAGCTAAACAGCAAAATTCAGGATGTGGAAATGTGAAATCACTGAACAGATCTTGCCATTTCTACCAATCCGACTGGCCATTCAGGAAGCGCAGGGCACATGTCGGGCACCGGACAGCAGGGCGTTTTCGTCTTCTTCTTCGGGAAACCTGAAGCTGCAGGCCCCTCTTTCTGAGTATCTTTCATCATTACCTACTCTGCGAACTCTCCATACAGATGTACATTCTCAAAATCTTGGGTGGCAACGGACCATCATTTATTTTTAAATGCAATTTCTGAAGACCTCTCAGTAGAAATTGCACATTTTCTCTATTTAGAACAGGCTTCACGTTGACCCACTCCTCATTAGGGTATAAACGTCCTCCTGTTGAAGGTGACTGCTCATACTATGAGGATGCCTAGGACTGTCACAGAAAGTACACACCAAGTTTAGACCCAAACACTGCAACATCTCAGGAGATGCTAAAAAGCCATTTTCTTGCTGCAGAGAATAAAACTTGATGACACAGCTTCTTCAAAAGCCTTGCAAATTTAAACATAGTCACATCATCTGAATCACCCTAGCTGGAAGACTTAAAAAATGAATATCCACCCCAGCCCCCACTGCTCTACTCTGAGATCCCAAACTAAAATAATCAAGAGTTTTGAAAACAAACCAAAAAACTTTATTTACAAAAGTAAATTTTAACTCACTTTTATATATCATATAATGTTAATGCTGACAGCAACAGAGCCTCTGGAATATTTAAAACACTTGGATTTTAAAATACATTGAGGTTTGTGCAGCTCATTCCCCACTAGTTATAAAACTTATAAATGTTTCTTTAGCTTTGTTGTTTGGTCATGTCTTTGTGCAGAAGTCACGCTTCAGGGTAGGTCTGCCACCAGACATGATCACATAACCATTGGCTGTGGATTTCCAAGAAGCAAAGGAGCCAGTCTTAGCAAAGCCCGCACTGGCATTTTCAGCTGTTTAAATTTGAAGAGGAGTTCAGCAAAGCTTGTGCTCCCTAAAGAAACGGAAATGGGGGGGAAAGTCAAACTTCTAAATAAATTCAGCTGTACACCCCTTTCAAGGAAGCTTCAGAAACATAATCACATTTAAAGCTACATTCTTCCCTTTGAAAACAATTCCCCAAAGGTAATATTTAAATTATGAATTTCCCGAATACACTGTAAAATATAATTTGATATTAAAATGTCAAATGTATCCTACTCTGTACTTCAAAAAGGGACTTGTAACTACATCTGAAACTGTTAATATTTATTTATTACTTATTTACTTATTACTTATTACTTAATGATATTACTTAAATATCATTAATAAATGTGCCTGTCTACTTTCAACTACCATAATCTATATACTCCAATACGTTATCTAAAAAAAAGAATAAAGGCTTAAAATGAGTAATGCCTCAATCTCCAAGAAGCAAAGGTTCTCAACTGTGGTCCCACAGAGATTCCAACAAAATTCACGTGGCGTGGAGCCTGGGCATCTGGAGGCCTGAACACTACCCCGGTGATTCTGAGGAGCAGCCAAGGTCAAGAAACATTGCTCTAAAGGAAGTAGGAAGTGTATAACCTGAAAATCCTATTAAGCATCATCTTCCTTTTTGCCTCCATCCTACCACATACAATGGTAAACTACTCCCTCTCTCCTAGCTCCAATATATATGTGAATATGGTCCCTGTGACTCTAGGCCACAGGAAGCATCCTTAGCAAACATGCAGACACCAGAGGCATGTTCATGATCTTGGGACCTCATGAAGATGAACAGAAAAGTCTCACAATGTGATCATGTGGCTCTGATTAAGGCACGACTAACACGAGAGAGAGATCTGCTACATAGAATATGAGGGAGACAACTACTTCTCCTGTTTACTTTCATTGACTGGCCTCTGCCAGCCAGCTGAATTAAATATTCAATAAACCTCAACAATTTAGACAAATTTCTTATTTAATTGTTATTCTATAGTGTTCCCCGGACCTTACTAAAACCCAAGCACGGAGAATAAAAACATCCAGGAAGATATGAAACAACTCCAACATACTAATACACTGTGAAATGTAACAGACCATTTATATTCAATGCGATACTGAAATGGTTAGGTTTAAACAATCATCTTGCTCTTCATTTTCTATTTCTTCCATCTGTGCTCTGTTCCTCACTGTCCTCTTTTAAAAGGATTACTTTTTATGATTTTTTATGATTTCACTGTAGCCTCTTTGTAGCCTCTGATTCTGTTTTCTTACTTTAGTAATTGCTTTATGACTTCCAACATATACATTAAATGATATGTTTAATATCATTTAAATGATAAATCACCCAAGATCTCACTAAAGTGAGATTATACTACTTCACATATTAGCATAAAGGCCTTCCCATAGTACTTCCATTTCTCCCTTCCCAGTCTTTGAGCTACTATTGTCCTATTTTTCACTTTTCATGTTTTAACAACTCCATAGCATACTGCTGTTGTTTTTATTCTGTCAGTGGTCTTTTAAAAAGTATTTTTTAAGAGAAATAAACCTTGCATAAATAAACCCATGCCATTACCATTTCCAGTGTTCTGCAATCCTCTATGTAACCCCCCATCTCCATCTCATATTATTTTCCCTCTGCCCAAAGGACTTAATAGACAACATTTCCAGTAGTGTGGGTCTGCTGGTGACAAATTCTGTCAGCTTCTGTGTTTCTGGAATTATTTCATGGTCATGTGTTTTGAAAGATATTTTTGCTGGGTATAAAACTCTAACAAGACATTTTCTTTTCCTCTGGGTCCTTTACTCTACTAATCTATCACTTAAATTGCTTCCTATGAGAAATACATAGTCACTCTTATTTTTATCTCTGTAACGTGTCTTTTTCCTCTAGCTGCTTTTAAGACTTTTTTACCACCAGTTTTGGGCAATCTGGTTATGATTGCCTTAATATAACTTTATCATATTTCTCATGGCTTGGGATTCACTGAATTTCTTGAATCTGTGGATTTACAGTTTTCACCAAATCTGGAAAATTTCCAGGCATTATTTCTTCAAATATTTTTTTCTGTTGTACCTCTTCCTCCCTCCATTTCTCTCTTCTTCAGGGACTCCAATCACATGTGAATTAGGTGTTTTAAGTTCCACAGCTCACTTCATTTATGCTGTTCCTCTTTTTTCCTTCTTTTACTTTTGCATCTAATTTTGGATAGTTTCTATTGCTATGTCGCCAAGCTTGCTAATTTCTTATTATGGCATGTCTAATCTGCCCATTATTCCCATTCAGTGTACTCTTCATCTCAAACATCACATTCTTCACCTCAAAAAGTTCAATTATAGTCTTTTTATATCTTGTATGTCTCTTAATGTTCTGAAATACAGAATAGAGTTACAATAACTGTCTTAAGGTCCTTGTCTACTAATTCGAACATCTGTGTCAATCCCAGGTCGGCTGTAATTGTTTTTCATCTCATTATAGGTCCTATTTTCCTGTTTCTTTGTATACCAGATATTGAGACTTTGACCTTGTTGGGTGCTGGATATTTCTGTATTTCTATGTTTTTGAGCTTTGTTCTGGAATTACATTTCTTGAAAAAAAGTTTAATCCTTTTGTGCCATGCTTTTAAGATTTGCTAGGTGGGACCAGAATACACTCAGGTCTATTTAGTCTACAGCTAAATACTTCCCACTACTAGAGCAAGACCGTTCTGAGTATCTATGGCCCCTTTAATTATGAAATTGTGGGAAGAAGCATGATTCCTGAACATATATAAACAACTGGTAATGTGTGTCCTCTAATCCATGTAGACAGTTCTCCCCCCACCCTCACTCACATAGTTTCTTCACATGCATGTGCTGACCAGTAAGTATTCTTCTGATAGTTGAGGGAGACCCTCCGCAGATGTCTGACATTTTCTCTTTGTGTAGCTCTCTCCTCTCCGGGATTTCATCTTGTAAACTCTAGCTCCTCTGGTCTCCCTGTACTCTCAGCAACATGACCTCAACTCATGGAGCCTTGCAGGCTCCACCTAGGTTCTCGATTCCTCCCCACATCTGGGACATCTCGAGGTTATAATCTGGGGCAATCATAGGGCATATCACATTGTTCTTCATCCTCAGGGATCACTGTTCTTCATCACCTAACATACAATGTGTCAAAAGCCACTGCTTCATACGCACTGTCTAGTCTTTTTGGTTCCACAAAGGATAGCAAATCAAATCCCAGTTACCCCATCCTGGCTGGAAATGGAAGTCTATGCTTGAAAACTGTTTCCTCTTTTATTTTTAGTAGTTTGACTATTCTGTGACTACATATGGTTTTCTTCATATTTATCCTGCTTAGTGTTCACTCTAAGTTGATGTCCATTCTCCATTTTTAAAAATTTTTAGCCCCAGTCTCTTCAAACATTGCTTCTACCTCATTTTCTCTCTCCTCTTATTCTGGGATCTCAACTATGTGCATGTTTGGCTTTTTCACCATATTCTACCATGTTCCTTTTGTATTTTCAACCCATATTCTCTCTGTGTTTAATTTGCTTATTTTCTACACACTGCCTTCTGGTTCATTTATCTGCTGTGTCTGATACACCACTTAATCCATACACTGAATTCTAAATTTCAGTTATATTTTTCAGTCCTAGAATTTCCATTTAACTCTTTCTTATTGATTCCAGATTTCTGGTGACATGCTCTATCATTTTTTCATCTATTTTCTTGGTAATATTAGTTGTAGTTATTTTAAGACCCAATCCAGTAACTTTTATCTAGGTCACATATAAGTCAGCATCTGTTACCTTCTTTTCTTGTTATGTCTTTTAATTTTTGATTCAACACTAGATACTGTGTATTAGAAAGTATAAAGGTTCAGGATATATTTTGTTCCTCCTAAGAAGGTTATGGTTTCTTCTATAAGGCAGGCAGAATGCAAACAAGATTTCTGTTCTACTTGAGGCTAACTTTAGGTCTTCTCGGTTTCACTTTTTACCTTTACTCTTGGGGCTTGGTCCTGCTGTGGTAATGGCTGGGATGCTTATCAGAGCCACTTCACACCTGAGCAGCCCTGGAACACTACCCTTTGTCTCCCTGGCACTACGCTGTTGCTGAAATCTTTGCTCACATTTTTTTTTTTTTTTTTTTAATTTATTTGACAGAGAGCAAGATCACAAGTAGGGAGAGGCAGAATTTTTGCTCACATTTTTAGTCTCCTGGCTTCTGCCAGATTTCTTGAAATCTTATCCTGTGCACGTGTAAGATTTGATATGGGTCTCAAGTAAAGAGTACATCCAGGTTTTTGATTATTATTCCCTCCTACCAGTGATTTAGCTCAAGTTCTAGATTCTCAGGCAATTGTTAACCTAACCTCTGGCTACTCTGCCCAGTAGCACCACTGCCTTTTGCTGGGACTCTACTTGTGCTACGAACTGGCAAATTCCTTTGGAAGAAAGCTTGAGTAAATACAGAGTTTCCTCATAATGCTTTCCTTCTCATGGGGACTGTGGCCCCTCAATCAAATCTGGCCAGCATGGTTGCTACCAATTCCTTTACATAACTGTTTTATGTGATTTGTCAAACTTTTGTATTTGTTTTTGTGGCAGAGTCACTCCAATATAAGCAATTCCATCACAGCTATAACTGTAAGTCTCTAGAAAGTACATTCTTATCCGAGGTTTTCAAAACAGCAATAAACTAGTAATGTTATTAAATTTTAACATGAAAAATGGAGCGATCTTTGCTCCTCTTAAAAACAATTTTTGAATCCTCAACTAGTAAGCACAAATTTGAAAGTGATAATAATAAGGGTGCTTAAGAGTTAATTCTATTTTAGGATTCACATTACTGGGCAAGCTCCCTATCTAATTACATATTCTGAAAAATACAGTGAGGTGCTAATATTTAAAACTTTGTATTAGAAGAAACATTAAAATTCATACAAAATCCAGGTACCTGGTCATTTTAAAGCTTTATAATATTAGAAATTAAGATTAAAAAGAAACATCCAGGGGCACCTGGGTGGCTCAGTGGGTTAAATAAAGCCTAGCCCCACCTCGGGCTTTCTGCTCAGCTGGGAGCCTGCTTCCCCCCCCCTCTCTCTGCCTGCCTCACTGCCTACTTATGAGCTCTGTCAAATAAATAAAATCTTAAAAAAAAAAAAAATCCAAACTAAAAACCAAAAAAATGAATAAAATTAAAAATAACTTTAATAAAAATTATGAAAGAAAAATAACATAACCATTTAATTTATTAGTATACACTGGTGTTTGGGGCTCTCTGAAGAAGAACCCATCCTTTTCTGAATGTAAATAAAAGTTTACGCATGTATAAAGTTCGGATCGTCTTTTTAGAAAAAATTCTCAATAGTAACACCCAAACATGAAAGAAGACCAAAACCTAACTAGATAAAATAACTCACTAGAAATGCCTCCTACCAAGAAACTTAAAAAATAAGTGAGTCAATAACACAGGTACTGAAGAGGATTTAGATCTGCAATTACCTTCTAGTCCTATAGATGACAGGTGCCATGGAGCTGGTACTGAGTGGTAGACGAGGAAACACGCCAGCATGCTCAGCTGAGATTCCTCAAAGGACTGCCCACTGAGATAGGCATGCACACACACATCACCCCCAGCTGTGAGAGAAACACAAACGGAACTGAAGCAACTTGTTTTCTCATCTAGAACTCATTAAGCACTGACCATACACCAAATAGGTACTATGCTGGGAACTAGGGCTACAGCAGTAAGCAAGACAGAGTGCCTGTCACCACAGAGTGTGAAGTGTTATAAGGGACAGAGACATTATACAAATAACGACACAAACAAATACATAATTAGAAATTGTGATGAGTGCTATAAAGGAGTGGTGGTCACTGAGGTTTCCTCTCCAGACACCCACTTTAAGGCCCTTCTTCCCTGCAGTATACAACATTTGAGGGACTGACTTCAGGTCCAGAACTGGATCCTGATTACTATTAGCCAGACTTTCTCAAACTTTAAGGCACATTAGAATCACCTGAGAAAGCTGATTAAAACAGATGAGTGGGCCCACATCCCGAGTTTTTTAGATGGGGTCAGAAAAATTACATTTCAAACAAGTTCTCAGGTGATGCTACTGTTGCTCCAGAGATCACATTTTTGAAAACCACTGGTCCAGGACAATCAAGGCAATCCCATTCTCAGCACAATGATTGGTTCAGGAACTGGAAGACCTAAGCTATTCAGTAAGAGACAATCTCTGCCACAAGGACTGACTGAAGAATGTGTATGAGTTCCAATTCAAGGCAGAGACATGAGATGTTTGACAACACATTTGCTAGAGGCTTCTGAGAAATTTTCTCATTGTTATGGCAAAGCTCCTAAAAGCAACTCTATTCTTCTCTGCAAAATGCTGAGCTTGAGGAAAGGAACAGCCATTTTATTACCACAAGAAAAAGAACTCTGAGGATAAAGCCATGGCACAGAGTATGAATAATGGAACCTCTGAGAAATGGAGTTCAAGGCACTAAAATAAGATGATCCTTTGACCACCTTACCTATTCCAATAATGTAAGCTTATATGTGTCTTTACTGTTTAAGCCAGGTTCAGTTAGGCCCTCTATTACTTGTATACAAAGGCATTTTGTTCATAAAGAAAAGTTGGGGGAGGGGAAGGAGAAAGGGGGCGGGGAGAAAGAAATAAAAATGGCAGGAAAGTTGCCTGAAGTAGTGTTGTCTTAGAAGGCCTACGAGAAAGGGGGCACTTAAACTGAGGCTATAAGAATGAATATAAGTTGAGTAGGCAGAGAATGAAAGAAAAAGGTTGTAGGGAGGGAAAGCAGCATATTTAACAGTCCCAAGAGAGAAGGAAAAAGGGAAATTACAACTGATACCAAAAAAAAAAAAAATCTACAAACAATCATAAGAGACTATTATGGCAACTACACACCAACAAATGAGACCACCTAGAAGAAATAAAGTCAAAGTCCTAGAAACACATGTCTTCTGAGACACAACATGAAGAAATAGAAAATCTGAATAGACTGATTACTAGTAACAGGACTGAATTGGTAATCTAAAACCTTCCAATAAGCAAAGTCCAGGACCAGATGGCTTCACTGGTGAATTCTAGCAAACATTCAAAGAAAATTCAACACATATCGATCCTTCTCAAATTCTTCCCAAAAATCGGGAGGAGAGAATGATTTCAAACTCATTTACAAGGCCAGCATTAGTCTAACACCAAAACTAGACAAGGACACACACACAGAAAATTACATACCAATATCCCTGATGAACACAGATGTAAAACTCAACAAAATGTTAGCAAACTGAATTCAAAAATACATCAAAATACACCCATACCTCTGGCCACGGTTTCAAAAGACCTCACCAAAACGCTATCTCAAATGGAACATACCATGGAAACCATGATGTTCATGTTCCACAAGTTTGCTGGGGATAAAGGCTACTTAACAAAGGAGGACCCAAGAGTACTCACAGAAAAGCAGTTCCCTGGATTTTTGGAAAATCAAAAAGACCCTCTGGCTGTGGACAAAATAATGAAGGACCTGAACCTAGACCTGGACCTAGACCAGTGCCGAAATGGCAAAGTGGACTTTCAGAGCTTCTTTTCGCTAACTGCTGGGCTCACCACCGCATGCAGTGAGTATTTTGTAGTATACATGACATGGAAGAGAAAGAAGTAGGAATCATTCAGGAACACTCCTGCCCAATGAGAGTTCTCTCAAAGGGACCTCTTAAGTAGTCCCTTAAGGAATCTGCCCCATAGCTTCTCCCTGTATAAAGGATTGAATGAACAGGCCAGGATCCTCAGAAAATGTACAAGTAAAATCTAGCCATTTGACAAGCGGAGTACTGCTTGCATCCTCTTGCCCACAATAAATTATTTTTTAATTCCTCAAAACAATAACAATAACAACAAAAAAACCATAATACTTTAAAAGGATCACACACACCACAACCAAGTGGGATTTATTCCAGGAATGCAAAGATGGTTCAACATCTGCAAATCAAAGTGATACAGCACAATAACAAAACAAAGGATAATTAAGCAAATATTAATAAAGAGGAAATCAGTATTTCCTTATTCCAAATGTAGAATATTATCATTTATTCCGATTTTCTGTAACTTTAAAACTGTTCATTTTTAAAATATTTTAAACATCATTACATCTAAAGATAATAATCTACTTTTTTTTGACAGACAGAGATCACAAGTAGACAGAGAGGCAGGCAGAGAAAGAGGGGGAAGCAGGCTTCCCGCTGAGCAGAGAGCCCGATGCAAGGCCCAATCCCAGGACCCCGGGATCATGACCTGAGCTGAAGGCAGAGGCTTCAATCCACTGAGCCACCCAGGTGCCCCCCCACTTTTTTTTTTTAAGATTTTATTTATTTATTTGACAGACAGAAATCACATGTAGGCAGAGAGGCAGGCAAAGAGAGAGGGGGAAGCAGGCTCCCCACTGAGCAGAGATTCCGATGTGGGGCTCGATCCCAGGATCCTGGGATCATGACCTGAGCTGAAAGCAGAGGCTTTAACCCATTGAGCTACCCAGACGCCCCAGATAGTAAACTACTTCTAATAAAAGAAAGAATAAAAATCATATGATCATCTCAATAGATACAGAAAAGGTATTTAATAAAATTCAATATCTATTTATGATAAAAACACTCAACAAAGCGGATATAGAAGAAATGCACCTCAACATATAAAGGCCATATATGACAAAGCTGTAGTTAACATCATATTCAACTTTGAAAAGCTAGTAGCTTTTCTTCTAAGACAAAGAACAAGACAAGGATGCCCACTCTTGTCACTTTTATTCAACGTAGTAGTGGAAGTCCTAGCCACAGTAATTAGGCAAGATAAAGAAACAAAAGGCATCCCAAATGGAAAGGAAGATTTCAAACTATACTACTAAGCTATAGGAACCAAACAGTCGGTATCAGCATAAATGCACAACGTCCATGGTACAGATAGAGAGCCCAGAAATAAACACACACATATAAGGTTAATTACTTTACAACAAAGGAGTCAAGACTACATAGTAGGGAAAGGATAGTCTCTTCAATAAATGGGGATGGGAAAATTGGACAGCCATATGCATCTTACACTATACACAAAAAATAACTCAAAATTAATGACCTGACTGTTGAGACCTGAAACCATAAAACTCCGAGAAGGAAACAGAGGCAGTAAGATCCCTGACATCATTCTTTGGTGCTGAATTTTTGGAACTGACTCCAAAAACAAAGGCAACAAAAGCAGAATTAAACAAGTGGGACTACATTAAAAGCTTCTGCACAGCAAAGGAAACCATCGACAAAATGAAAAGGCAACCTGATTTAAAAAAAAAAAAAAAATCTGCAAATCACATATCCAATAAGGGGTTAATACCCAAAATATATTTTAAAAAACTCAAACAACTCAACAGAAAAAAAAAGGTTCAATTAAAACATGTGCAGGGAGAGGCGCCTGGGTGGCTCAGTTGGTTAAGCATCCGACTCTTGATTTCAGCTCAAGTCATGACCTCAGCGTCATGAGATTGAGCACCATTTGGGGCTCCACACTCAGCAGGAAGTCTGCTTGAAATTCTCTCTCTTCCTCTCCCTCTGACCCTCCCCCTCCTCACGTGCGCTTTCTCTCTAAAATAAATAAATAAACCTTTTTAAAAATGTGCAGGGACGGGCGCCTGGATTGCTTAGTTGGCTAAACATCTGCCTTTGGCTCAGGTCATGATCTCTGGGTCCTGGGCTCGAGCCCCGTATCGGGCCCCCTGCTCTGCAGACAGGCTGCTTCTCCCTCTGCCTGCTCTTTCCCCTCGTGTGCTCTCTCCCTCCCTGCCAAATGATTAAAAAATCTTTAAAAAAAATGTGCAGGGAATCCAAATAGACTTTTTTTTTTTTTTTCAAAGAAAACATAAAGATGGCCAACAGACTAATGAAAGATGTTCAACATCACTAATTATCAGAGAAATGCAAATCAAAACCACAATGAGATATCACCTCATAGTTGTTGGAATGGCTATCATCAAAAGGCAGGAAATAAGTATTGGAAAGAATATGGAGAAAAGGGAACTGTCTTACATTGTTAGTGGGAATGCAAACTGGTACAGCTGCTATGAAAAACTGTATGGAGGGTCCTCAAAAACTTAAAAATAGATCTACCATACATGATCCAGCAATTCCACTGCTGGGTATTTATCCAAAGAAGAAAAAAAAAAAAACTAAACCAAAAAGATATTCACTTTATTTGCAGCATTATTTACCATAGCCAAAATCTGGAACAACCTAAGTGTCCATCAGTGGATGAATGGATAAAGATGTGGTTATATACACATAATGGAATACTACTCTGCCATATAAATGAATGAAATCTTGCGACTTGCACAACATGGATAGGCCTTGAGGGTATTATGCTAACTGACATAAGTTAGACAGAGAAAGACAAATACCATATGATTTTATGTATATGTGGAACCTAAAAAACAAAACTCATAGATACAAAGAACAGAGTGATGGTTGTCACAAGGGAAGAGGGCTAGAGGTAGATAAAGAGTGAAGGGAGTCAGATGTACGGTGATGGATGAGAACTAACTAGACTTACTATCATGATCACTTTGTGTATATACAAGTATCAAATTATGTTATACCCCTGAAACTAATATAAATGCATTATACTGAAACCAATGCAATTTTACCTCAATTTAAAAGTGATGGTTCTTCACTGAAAAAAAAAATGCAAATTTTGGTAATCGCAATGGCAGGTCAGATTTGATAAAGAGCAATGTTGTAAACTACCAAATGCCCTAACGAGCAGTAAGAAAAACAGTAACTCAGAGCACTGTTTTAGAGACTGCGCCACTCACTGCCGAAGTTCATTACTGATATGAAATGTGCAAATCAGAGATTCTGCAAAGGTTAAGGACATACTTCTTATCAACAGCAAAGGTCTGCCATAGATGATCATGCTGAACTGAATACAAACAAAATATCAAAGCCATGTAGTAACTTGTAAATTTCCCAAAGAATGAGATTTTTTAAAAAAATATTTTAAAACTACATAATCTTTTGAATTCTAAGAGAAAATGACAGAACAATGTAGTTGTTAATCAAACACGAGGAGGTTGAAATTGCTGTTTTCCATGTATACTCTTCATAATCTGGTTTACTCTTTTTTTCCAGAAATTTATTCCCTATATTACAGTACATAGCTTTTACCTAAATTATATTCAAACGCAGGTTCTACTGGCTACTAACAGCTTTAAAACATCAAGAATTATTACTACTGCTATTACTAAGGTTAGTATTTACCCCAAACAGGTTGTTGTCAGGTATGTATCAGAAGTTATTTGAAGGAACTGAAGAGAATAAAAAGATCAGGATGTTGACTAAAAATCAATTTCAAACATATATCACACATTAGACAGGTTTCCAAAAATCAAAAGGCCCCTCATTTGCCTCACGTGAGGCACAGTACTTCTACACTATTCCCCTGCAATCATAAGTCTATACTTCTAAGCCACAGTCACATGATGTCCCAGGTTCCCACTGAATGACTCAAAGAGCTGGTAAAACAAACCTTCATTCTAAGCACACATCGAGTTTTCAGTGTACACGGGCGGAAGGGAAGGGAAGGGAAGAAAACAGCCTGTTGACTTCATAGCTAGGTGACAGGCCACACCCTTAAGAAACAGCAGAGAGAGACACCGGAAAGGAAACAGGATCTGATGCTAGAAAAAATAAAACAAGTTCTTAAGTGTCATGTGGTATTTAAAATGTATAAATAGGGGCGCCTGGGTGGCTCAGTGGGTTAAAGCCTCTGCCTTCAGCTCAGATCATGATCTCAGGGTTGTGGGATCGAGCCCCGCATCGGGCTCTCTGCTCAGCAGGGAGCCTGCTTCCCCCTCTCTCTCTGCCTGTCTCTCTGCCTACTTGTGATCTCTGTCTGTCAAATAAATAAATATATTTTAAAAATAAAATAAAATGTATAAATATACATAAATATGTATGTATATGTACATATATACAGTCTCATAGTGTATTAAGCAGACTTAAATATATTTTTTAAAGAAGTTGAAGTAAGTAAGCGGAGTCCAATTCACCTAAATGAAAACATTACAGCTAAAGCCATTCTAGCTTATATTCAGGATCATCTTGGTTAGCAATGAAAGAAAATGTTACAACTGAAAAGCCTGAGTCCCAGTATCTTAAAAGCACCAGGAACTCTGGAAAACAGTACGGGGGTTCCTCAAAAGGTCAAAAATAGAACTGCCCTACAACCCAGGAATTGCACTACTTGGTATTTAACCAAAGGATACAAATATATTGATTTGAAGGGGCACCTGCACCCCAGTGTTTATAGCAGCAATGTCCACAATAGCCAAATATAAAGAGCCCAGATGTCTATCAACAGAATGGATAAAGAAGATGTCACACACACACACACACACACACAATATTACTTGGCCATCAAAAAGAATGAAATCTTGCCATTTGCAATGACGTAGTAGAACTAGAGGGTATTATGCTAAGTGAAATGAATCAGAGAAAGACAAGTACCACATGACTTCATTCATATGCAGAATTTAAGAAATAGATGAACATAAGGGAAGGAAAGGAAAAATAAAATAAGATGAAAATAGTGAGACAAACCGTAATAGACACTTAACTCTAGGAAACAAACTGGGGGTTGCTGGAGGGGAAGGGGAGGGGGAGAGGGATGGGGTATCTGGGTGATGGGCATTAAGGCAGCACTTGATGTAATGAACACTGGGTGTTCTATGCAATTGATGAATCACTAAATTCTACCCCTCAAGCTGTTAATATACTATACATTAATTAAATTGAATTTAAATAAAGAATTTTAAAAAATTGAAAAGCACTAGGCATAATGCTATTATTACCTTGTAGCCACTGGTCCAGAGTATTATCAATAGTGCATTTTACAACAGGAAGAAACTCAGAATTCATAAAGAGCCCCCGCTTAGGGTGATTCTGAAGCCGCTCCTGATGGCTCCTGGAGCTGAAAAATTCTAACACCAGCTTTATCTGCCAAAGTTCAGATGTTTCACACATTTCTCTTCTTCCTAGTCTTCTCATTGCCTTGAGGAGATAAAAGTAACAGCAGTCCACTTAATGAAAGAAAAATGAAATTGCTCTAATCGTCTCTTCCTCAGAGTTGTGTAATATTTTTAAAATATGGCTCATAGATCAATGAAGGGCAGAGGGGAATCCATTCCATGTTTTGATGCAGTTAGCCCCAGAGAAGAGGGTACAGATACATGTCCACCCTCTTCAGTGTGGTCCCCACATAAATAGCTTTTAGGTAAAAGCAACAAAGGCAAATGACCTCATTCTTGGCTCAATGGCTCTGAAAAATGAAGACCCGCTAGGTCTACTGCCATCACCTCTGGGAAACCCACGTAGAGTACAATGACTTGGCCAGGGAACCCAGGGATCAGAAGGCAAAACACTACTACTAATAATATTGTTCTTGGGACCCATCTGCAAAATCACCATGGCTGCAACCAGCAGGGATGTTCTTCTGTAGACACCTGCCCGTGACTGTGAAGGGATAAAGGTTCAGAGCATAAAAAGGGAATACTTTTGGCCAACAAAAGAAAAACAAAACTCATTATTTAACTGCTATATAGAGAGGCCCTGTGACAAATAGTGTTAGTGTGGACATCACAAAATTATACTTTCCAATTAAAAGATGTGGATGGATACCAGACAATAATGCCATTCTGGGCCTATCTGATTATATTAGAACTTGCCTTTTAATTAAGAATATAACTTGACAGAATGTGATTTTCAGGTTTTGGGAAATTCTCTCCTTCCTAAGTGTCATTTCCTACTTTTCAATAAAGATTATTTTGCCATTAGAGATTACTTCCTTTGGATTTAGACAGTGAGTCCCACATGCTTATCTGTGAACTTGCCATGTCACATTCACTTAAAGAATTCTTTAAAAATCACAGATCTGGGGCGCCTGGGTGGCTCAGTGGTTAAAGCCGCTGCCTTCGGCTCAGGTCATGATCTCAGGGTCCTGGGATCGAGTCCCGCATCGGGCTCTCTGCTCAGCAGCAAGCCTGCTTCCCTCTCTCTCTGCCTGCCTCTCTGCCTGCCTCTCTGCCTACTTGTGATCTCTCTCTGTCAAATAAGTAAATAAAAAATCTTTAAAAAAAAAAAAAAAAAATCACAGATCTGGACCTCATCCCAGAAAATTCTGTTTCAGTACATGATACAGAACGGGACTTAAAGATCTGTATTCTGAAGATTACTCTATAAATTTAAGCCCAGTTAGAAAACTACTGGCTAAGCTTAACTGCAATTTTGGGTCTGAAAGGTGTGATACTATTAAAAAGTCTTGTGTATTACTAATAATCCAAAGTGAATAAATTGGCCTGATCCTTTAGGGAAGTAGTTAAGCATCATTTTCTGCATTACCACTTTTAGGCTCTTTTAAAACAGCAAGGAAGTTGGGGGAAATTGGAAGGGGAGGCGAACCATGAGAGACTATAGACTCTGAGAAACAACCTGGGGGTTTTGAAGGGGCGGGGGTGGGAGGTTGGGGGAACCAGGTGGTGGGTAATAGGGAGAGCACGTGTTGCATGGAGCACTGGGTGTTATGCAAAAACAATGAATACTGTTACGCTGAAAAAATAAATTAATTAATTAAAAATCAACCAAAAAAAACAATAAAATAAATTTAAAAATGAACTCCAGCTTCCTAAATCCCTACATACTAATACTAAAACCTCTTGCATGCTTAATCACACAAGCATAATTTCACATTACTGCCATCACTAGAGCACGGTTTGTTCACTTACTGCTCATTTGCATTTCTTTTCTGTGAAGAGGCTTTGCAGGAAGGAGGAAGAGAAGGATGCTAGGGGAGAAAAGCAGGGAACGTGCTCTTCCCCTGATAGTCAAAGGAAGAGAAAAAAGGGGAGACTGGGAACCCTAGAGTTCCTGGCATCATAAATTCTAAGCTTTTTTTTTTTTGGTCATAAGTAAAGCTTTTAAGTTTTATAGGGTTCCCTTTTTTGAATCGCTAAAAGCAGTGAGAAACCAAAAAAGATGGACACACAGGGAACCTTACCTCACTGTTCAGTGTGTTAATTAAAATACAGTATAAATGTCATCAGAATTGAACTGGTTTTTGAACCATACCTGATCCATTGCTATGTATGCAGGCAGCATCTCTGGGGTCTCCTGAGTAACACATTCATACAGTACTGAAGAAAACAGATCCAGAATTTCCTGTTTCTGTGGAAAATTAGAAACTTTTTGTAGCACATTAATTTATATTCCAAAATCAATTCAACGTTGTAGAGCAACTACATGGCCCATTCTTACACTCAACAGTCAATAATACATAGGGTAAAACAGCTATCTCTTTATAAAAGCATAGTGAATGCAACACTAAACATCAATCAAATGTAATAAAATTAAGTCTGAAGGGACAGTTAGGGCTATAAGTGCTGTGAGGAGAGGAAGTATCAGCTGCAGTAAAATGAGCTGACAAGACACTACAGAGACGTGCCTTGGGTTAGGCTGGCAAGAGCAAGATCCAGAAAGAAAACCCAGCATCCACAAAGATGCACTAAAAACACCGAGCGGAACAGGTATGGTGGAGGCAGCACAACCAAACTCAGTTGGGCTAAAGGACAGGCACGGACTTTCACCAGAGACCTGCAGCCTTGAATGCTTGCCCAGCCCTTACTAGCTGTGCGATCTTAGGCAATGTGCTAGCTGAGTGGCAGTTTCCTCATCTGCAAACCTGGAATGATAAAGTACCTACCCTCAGAGTCAGAATCCATAAGAAAATTACATAAAATACTGAGCAAAGTGTCTAATAAATAGTCAAGATTCAGTAAGTTAACGGGGTTACAATTATCTCACTTAGTCATCAAAACAACAATGTAAGGTACGTTCTATCATAATCCCACTTTTAGAAACAAGGAAACTGAATTCTGGAGAGGCTAAAAAATTTTCCCAGAGCTACACACACTTATAGGCAACAGGCCCTCAATCCCAGATGTCAAATTCCTACATCCAAGCTTTGGATTAAATAAAAGATCTACTGGGCACCCTTTGAATCCTGAAGAGAACACGTTTTATGACCAAGAGAAAAAAGCTATAAAATGCGAGGAAACAAATAATAAAATTATGTAAAAATAAGAGACAGTAAACAATGAAAATATCAATCAGTACAAGAAGGCACATAAGAAAGTATCACCTATTGAAATTAACATCTTAGACATCTTAAGTTGTTTCTTCTGTCAAGGTAGGGAGTTACCAAATTTAATAATTTTAGACTAGAAAAAATCTGGGGCACTTAGGTGGCTCAGTTGGTTGAGCTACTGACTTCAGCTCGAGTCATGCTCCCAGGGGCCTGGGATCCAGCCCTGCGTCAGGCTCCCTGCTCAGCGGGAAGCCTGCTCCTCCCTCTCCCTCTGCCGCTCCTCCTGTTTATGCACTCCTGCTTTCTCTTTGTCAAATAAATAAGATCTTAAAAAAAAAAAGACTATGAAAAAATCTGTATTTGCCAAGCAAAAATCATCCAACATACCCGAGTTTTTTGGTGGTGTTCACAGATAAATAATAAGTTGTAGCCTGGCAGCTGAATAAAACATGATACATACCTGACCCATGTTCACAGTTGGTTTGCAGAAATATTCGGCAAATGACAGAAGTGCTGGGTCAGAGGTAAATGCTGAAATTGTTTCTGGCTAAAAAAATAAACAATAGCAACAAATGTGAAATATCAGAGGTTATTTTCCTTATTGCTCAAATTGTAGCATATGCAGCTGTAAGAAAACTACCTGTTTTCACACAACGTTCCCATAAAGCCCCAGGTTGTACAAATTTGCTAGAGCTTCACCAACCTATCCTGCTGAGAAGTTACAAGACGCTTTTTCACATAAGCCAAACATAAGCTACTGGCTTATCAAAGGCCAATAATAAATAGGTCTTTCTTATACAACTTGCCCCCAAAAGGCTTTCCCCTCTCCCTCATTAACTGAAAAACAAGTAAGAAACTAGAACTGAAACTGAAAAGGTAAGAAAAAAAGACTACCACTCAAGCTACTCACTAAAAGCTAAATACTGTATGGATTCCACTTGTATGAGGATCCTAGAATAATCAAATTCAGAGACAGAAAGCAGAATGGTGGTCACCTGGGGCTGCAAGCAGGAATAGGAGTTGCTGTTGAATGGGTACAGAGGTTCAGTTTTACAAGATGAGAGTCCTACAGATGGATGGTAGCTAAAGACTGCACAACAATATGAATGGACTTAATATCACTGAACTATACACTTAGGGGTTACAATAACAAATTTTATGTATGTTTTACCACAATAAAAAAAATTGGAAAAAAAAAGAGATTAACACTCAAGGTTCAAGAAAATGGAATATGGAATATATGGAATACAAAGGTATTACAATTTTCCACTGAGGTTTATGTTTTGCTTCTGAATTCGCTTGAAGCAGGAAATTCTTTTAATCTTTACGGAATTTTCCAATTCAAAATCAAGCATAAACTTTTCTATTTTCTTTACAAATTAGATTAGGGTCTTTGAGATGGGCTCTAATTTATACAAGCAAGAGAGCTTAAGTTAAACCATATCCAAAAGTCCTTCAGAACTATTTCATAGACATCCTATCAAATACTGCCCAACAAAATTCATTAATGTCAACTACATCTACTTAAACCCTGGGAACTATTATAAAAGCTTAGTCGTAAATAACTGGTCTAAAACGAAATATGAGTTAAATTAAAAGAAATGCTATCTCCTTATGTGGAAAAACAAAGGTGGCTAATTCAGTCCCCTGGCTACCACTTAGCCAGTCCACTGGCCACATTTTTGCCTCTTTCACCACCCTCTAGGGGCTCTGACCACTTTATACTGTGACTTGACGTATCTTCAGCAGGAGCACATTTTCTCACGAAATTCCTGAAAACTATACTTAAACTGAGAAATTTTAATGTTAGTTTATGGAACACATTTCTTTTTTTTCTTTTTTTTTTAAGATCTTATTTATGTATTTGTGAGAGAGAGAGCGAGCTCACAAGCAGGGCGAGCAGGCAGAGGGAGGGAGAAGCAGACTCACCGCTGAGCAGTGAGCCCAATGCAGGACTCAATCCCAGGACTCCGGGATCATGACCCTGGCAGACGCTTAACTGACTGAGCCACCCAGGCGTCCCTGTGGAACACACTTCTAGTGTGGGGAACATATTTAACTTCTTAAGTATAGAGTAAAATAGGTACTAACCACAATAGGGATGAGATTGTTTCATAAACTCTTACTTTAACTGCTTTTTCATTTGAAATGCTCTTAAATTAGCAGTCAAGTACTATGAGAATAATAAAGCAAACTGATAAAATAAACCTGTCATCATTTTATCCTCACCAAGATTTAACCAACAAATGGGGGTTTAAAAAAAAACTAATTAGCACTACCTTGTAAAAATCTTTATCTATTTCTGCCATGAATTAAACAAATTTTAACAGACTTGAAGATTAATAAGTAAAATTACTAAACTAAACATTTTTATAGTGTTAAGATATACTGACCTGGGCGTTGGGTTATGGACATTGGGGAGGGTATGTGCTATGTGAGTGCTGTGAAGTGTGTAAGCCTGACGATACACAGACCTGTACCCCTGGGGCAAATAATACATTACATGTTAACTAAAAAATAAATTAAAAAAGATATACTGTCCCTACTGCCAAATGTAAGTCATCCTTAGAGTCCTGGCAGATGGCCCATATTTTACTGTAGCTGCTACATAAAACAAGAAACAGATCCAAGGTCATTCAGTCTTTATAATCTGCAGTGATGAGAGATCAGATCCACCTACATGGTACCATAAATGTTACCACAGAAGTACATGCTTTGAGTGGGCTAGTGGGATTTGTGTTTATTCCATCTCATCCTTCAGTTTTTAACCAGTCAATACTACCTTGAAAGCCCGAGCCTCAGAGTTCCTGTTGGCCACTGTCTGGGCCAACAAACTTTGCCACCCCATTGGATCTTCCTTGTAGGAGAGCTGACCTGCTCTGAGCTTAACATACAGAACTCCATCCTTAGAAAGGATTGATCTGAAAAAAAAAAAAAAAAAAAAAAAAAAACAAAACCAAGAAAAACAAACAAAAAAAAAACCGAGAATGAATTTTATGTGAGGTATTATTTGTAGTTCTCAGCTGGAAACACAGTGTCTCCCAAAATCATGTTCATGTGAGATGAAGCCTTCATCATTTTCCAGTAGGGTATATGATTATTTACTGTGTCTAAAATTAAATCAGTCCCTACGAGAAAGCCAAAATAAAGTTCTACTACTCTTTGGTATCTAAGTTCACAGAACTTAGTTCATGCTCTGCCTGCTCAAGTGTGTGCTTCAAAGGCAGTATTTTAATCTAACATTTCTCCATATTCCCTTTATCCTCTATCCACTGGAGGTACTAGATATCTATTGACTGGTTAGCAGCAGAAAAAAAATGATGCTGCAAATCTAAAGAGACCAATAGAGAAAACAGCCATCATATATAGTTTAAGGGAAATATAAATTGGGACCAAAGTATAAAAATTCTTTTTTAAATTAATTTATTTTAATATGTTCAGTTAGTCACTATATAGTACATCATTAGTTTTTGATGTAGTGTTCAATGATTCATTAGTTGCGTGTAACACCCAGTGCTCATCACACCGCATGCCCTCCTTAACACCCATCGCCCTGTTACCTGATCCCCCACCCCCCAACCCTCTCAAACCAAATTGTTATGGGCTTATTAAACTTTCTAGAAATTTAAAGACTTAATTTACCCTACTCAAGGTATAAAATTAACACTCTGTTCATTAAAGTAATTACTTGCATATGACTATTTCCACTCAAAAGTTATCTATTATAATCTTAATTTTGTAAGAACAATTCAACAAAACAGTAATAAAAATATCCAAGATGTGGTCTGGCAAATTATCAATTGTTACAAAGTTCCCTTTGTAGATGGACATACATGCCAGCCTTACTTTTTTTTCCATCTTGCTTTTTTTTTTTAAGATTTTATTCGTTTATTTGACAGAGAGAAAGAGAGAGAGAGAATGAGAACGCACAAGCAGGGGGAGCGGCAGGCAGAGGGAGAGGGAGAAGCAGGTTTCCCGCTGAGCAGGGAACCCAATGCGGGGCCTGATCCCAGGACCTGGGGATCATGACCTGAACTAAAGGCAGACACTGAACCAACTGAGCCACCCAGGCACACCCCCAGCCTTACTTTCTTACACTGATTATCTTTTGTTATTGCTCCAACAGATAATTCCATTACTGTACCAACTTAGGTCACTACAAGTTTCTCAATAAATAAATATAATGAACTACTTAGGGTGTCTCCTAAACTAAAACTCGGGCACCTGGGTGGTTCAGTCGATTAGGCATCTACCTTCATTCAGCTCTGGTCATGATCCCAAGGTCCTGGGATCGAGCCCCACTTCGGGCTCCTTGCTTAGCGGGGAGCCTGCTTCTCCCTCTGCCTGCCATTCCCCCTACTTGTGCTTGCTCTCCCCAGCCCCCGTGCCAAATAAATAATATCTTTAAAAAAAAAAAAAAGAAAACTCATTTTCTAATATAAACTATTTCAAAGTTACAGACAACTTTATTCACTATATACTCTACTGTGCTGCATGAGATCAAATAACGACAAGGAACCATCCTAGATAATAATCTGCAATTTCTACCTTCCCATTTACTTCTATTCACTTCACAGACACATCTAAGAAATTCAGTATACTTACTTCAAGTGTTGTGTTCCCTTGCTTAAATCTATGAGCAGTTCCCAGTATCGTGGGCCTTTTACTTTAATCTGCCAAGATAAATGTGAACACAGTCAGTCAAACGCTAAAAAGGTGCTAGTGTGGCAAAATGAAATCCACATTTCTCAGAGGAAGTAAAACAAGCCGGAAAGAGACACTGAAAAATTAACAAGCTTCATTTCTACACAAAAATGTATGTGAATCAAATTCTATGGCCATCTAACCTCTCAGTAAAGATCTGCAAGTAAAGACCATCTCTGTTCATGATAATTCCTCCCGGGGCTGCTTTCGTATTTCCTACAGAACACTGAGAAAGCAGAGGCTTCATCTCAGTCACCTTTGACGCACAATGATGTGGCTGAATTAACCTCTTGCACAGATCTCCCTAAATCACATTCCACTCACCTGCTTTAACAGGTGGAGTTCTGGAAGAAGGGTAGGAGCCATCAATTCTTCTTTGGTTTGTTCATACCACTGAGTACCCTTTACAAAAGTAAAAGAACAGCCACAATTCACTATGTAGTTAGGGGAAGCCACAAAGAAGAAACATCTCCATCCACTCTGTACTTCTCTTTCCCCACCGTTTCTATACAGATGGCCAGATGGCATAAAATGCTCATTGGTATCAAGTCTTAAGGGCTAAGTGTACAATCCTTTGGAAGGCCTGCATCACTTTATACCACTTCACACACTAGTAGTTCAGAAGATCTGTACTTCTGAAGCCTCTGGGTTTATGCACATGTCATCTTCTGGGAACGTGCCTTTGCTCATCTGGCAAACCTCAGCCCAAACACTGTGTACCAGGACAACTTCCCCAGCCCTTAATAGCTGGAGGGGACATTTCTCCTCTGCTCCCCTGCATTCTACACATACCCCCATGCACTACTCTTACTGCATCCATGCCTGGCTACCTAATGGACATCAGGTCCTTAAGGAATACAAAGATGTAATTTTTATACCCCAGAGCCTTTGCATAGTTTGATGCACAGAAGGTATTTAATAATATTCTGAATGAAGGAAGGATACATATGACTTACAATGTGTGCATCTAAATCAAAGATCTCTCATCAAATATGCTCTGCAAACAGATCTAGAATAGTTCTAACTCAAACTTGTGAACAAGGACATTTTCAAACTCTAGACTCTGGGACAGAAGAGCAGCTGATGACTTCTACACTATTACCCTCCTAAACTACAAGTGAGCCCGAATGGCCTGACAGGATGTACAAGAACTTTAGAAGCTTCAATTTTTATAAGAGATTAATTCACTCTGTAGTCTTTTAAAGGACAACAGTTCTGAAATATTTTGACCTGCAAAGATATATGAGTGGTAACAAAACTACAGATAAAGGAAAAGAGAAACTGACCTTATAGGTAACTTCTAAAAGGGCATAGCAGGGCATGTTTGTGTCCACATCCACGGGCACCAGGAGCCTTGGTTCCGCAGCCAGCACGTACAGGTGCCGCAGAGCCTGCAGATGATACCTGTTCACAGAAAACACAGACAGGAGGTAACAAACAGCTGAGACAGCGTGAGCTCTCCACCCCGTTGCTGCCGACACTGAACCCCGATGGAACCTGGGGTTGTTATCTTCCCATGACAGCGGTCCTAAATTTAGGAAGATGGTAAGATTCAATTATAAACTAATGAAGAGATTCTCTTTAAAAAATTATAGACACATGATCCTTGACTCAAGAATTCTCTACTTGCATTTTCATAGTTACAAGGTTTTATAGATGAGGTAAAAATTACCTTAACATGTAAATATTTACTGAAAAAATCATCACTTATAAAATCAGTTCTCAAATAATCCTTTAATGACCTACACAGGCACCTTTTTACCTTCCAAGGGACTTATTTCTAGGTCTTTGTTTTTCTTGCGTAAGGGCTGGTAGGGAGAAGGAAAGCTCATCTACGTATGCACCCTTATACACAAATACACACACACACACCTGGGATCCAGGATACCAAAAATTAATGGGGGAGATTATGATGCTTTTCTGGGTTTTCAAAAAAAAATTTTTTTAACTACCATTTATTTTGTAGCATTTATTTATTTATTTATTTATGAAGATTTTCTTTATTTGCCAGAGAGAGAGAACAGGAGAGAACAAGCAGGGGGAATGGCACAGGCACAGGGAGACTGAGCAAGAAGTCTGACACAAGGCTCGATCCCAAGACTCCAGGATCACAATCTGAAGGCTAACGCTTAATGGAAGGAGCCACCCAGGCACTCCTCTACTTTTTAGCATTTAGACACAAAAAGTTTTTACATTTTAAGATGCCATAAAAGGACAAAATGAGACTTCAAATTTTTCTTTTTAAATTTAAGTTACAGCAATAGTCTCCCTCCTCCCACCCAAACCTACCCTTTCCTAGAAACTAATCAGAATTAAAAGCAGAGGGGGGCTCCTGTTGCTAAACTCTGGGTGCAAGTAAGTGGGGCCTATTGAGAAGAGGACTCCTATAATAACAAATGAAGGCTGTGGTCCAAGGCCATTTTTGCTGGCTATAAGCAGGGCCTCCGAAACCAGAGGGAGCACATAGTTCTTAAAATTGAAAGTGTTCATGCTTGAAATGAAACTGAATTCTATCTAGGCAAGAGATATGCTTATATATACAAAGCAAAGAATAACACAGTTACTCCTGGTGGCAAACTGAACAAAACCAGCGTAATCTGGGAAAAATTAACTCATGCTCATGGAAACAGTGGCATGGTTTGTGCCCAATTCCAAAGTCACCTTCCTGTTAAAGTCATTGGCCACAGAATCTGTATGATGCTGTACCCCTCAAGGATTTAACCTTACTGAAAAATAAATAAATAAATAAATGTGTAGATATGTTCTTGTTCAAAAAAGAAAAAACTAAAAGCAATCAAAGCCAGGAAGAAAAAAAAAGTATTTATCAGTTACATAAAGGTTCTTGGTGTTTATCACCAAACAGTTTTGTTTAAAATAGCTAAACCAAACAATTCTCCCAGCAATAGGGAAGTGAGGCTCCTTGCTGTAGCCTAACCACTAATTACTGACATTAACAACTCAAAGAGTCTTTCCTAAATTGACAAGCAAGAGACCACTTGTCAGAGTTGCATTAATTTAACAAGAATATGCTTGTGCTCCACCTATCATCAGAGTTTAGACATCAGATCAGGCCACTTTTATAAGACAGCTAACTTCCATTTATTATTACTATTTTAAACGACATTACACTAGAGCATGACAGCTCAGTTACTACATTAGTGCTCCATTTCTTGATGTGTCTCTTGAGAGATGAGCCGAACACACTGGTCACCTCGGACGTCACGGGAACATAAGGAGGTGTTTTCTCCCCCTCCTCCATATGCAGCAGGAATCAGCTATGCCTGAAACTGCCAGGGAGACTGCAGTGCTGAAGGCTGTCTGTGCTCTCAAATGCCGAGCTTCTGTACAATCACTCCTTTCCTACGTGTTTGAGGTTCTAGGGCTCAATGCCACTTAAAAGTTATCTCTCTGATTCTTTGCTGCATTTTGCTTTTCATGTCCCTTTTATTCATTTATACAAAACTTCTCAGCATTAATGTAAAAGAGGGGAAAATGGAATTCATATAGACAATGCCACTAAATCAGACCAATTTCTCTCAGAATTAAACAATTATGATATAAAATATATCATCTTGCTTCTGTTGGCTACTATCTTTTGTCTGATGAATTTTTCCCAAAAGGTAACCCTGTTTGGCCCACTTCTGGGTTCAGAGCAGTTCTACTGATTAAAGAATGGTGGAAGATGGATCCATCAGTCCATCAGACGTCCAAAGTTCTCTTTTGGTCTAGTATTTGGAGAAACATTTTAGAACATTTAGTCAGGAAGGTAACTAAGTCCAAGAAGAGAACAAATTAATTTGGAAATGAGTCCATTGAACCAAAGCACCATCAAATTGCCCCTTGGAGACCTTATGGAAGATCACATTGAGGACACAATCATCAGACTCACCGATTGTCAGTGCTGTGAGCCGGGAAGTGCGGGTAAAGGGCACAGAGGAGAGCAGCAATGGAAGAGTTTGACGTACTCAAAGAGTACCTGTGAAACAAATGCAGGAGGGAAAGACGTTATTAAATACACTGTGCAAACTTCCAAGGCCTTCTTGAGAATCCGATAATTGGGGTACCAAAGCAAGGCCCACTGATGAAATGCTTTGATAGATACGAGTGTGCCAGTGCTACCAACACTTCACTTTTCAGTGAGTCTTTTTTTTAATATATATATATTTATTTATTTATTTGACAGAGAGACAGATCACAAGCAGGCAGAGAGGCAGGCAGAGAGAGGGAGGAAGCAGGCTCCCTGCTAAGCAGAGAACCTGATATGGGGCTCGATCCCAGGACCTTGAGATCATGACCTGAGCTGAGGGCAGAGGCTTTAACCCACTGAGCCACCCAGACGCCCCTTCAGTGAGTCTTTAAGCCATTTTAAGATCATCTACTATTGAAAGCGGAAGCAACATTCCACAGACGCTAACTTTCAAAACGTGAATTAGTAAACATGGTTTTTTTTTTAATTTTTTTTAAAGATTTTATTTACTTATTTGACAGAGAAAAATCACAAGTAGGCAGAGAGGCAGGCAGAGAGAGTGAGAGGGAAGCAGGCTCCCTGCCGAGCAGACAGCCCAATGCGGGGCTCGATCCCAGGACCCTGAGATCATGACCTGAGCCGAAGGCAGTGGCTTAAACCACTGAGCCACCCAGGCGCCCCTAGTAAACATGGTTTTTTAACTGAAAATATCACAATAGTGAGGACCATGAATGCAATCCTAGAGATTACAGATACTGAAAAGTCATGAATGAAGATATGACAATAAGGAGGTATGTATAGAACTCCAAGTATAAACAGTTTTTTCTTATCACTGTGATAAACTTATTTTTATAAAGGCCACATACTCTTAATAAAATCTTTTGAGATTTTCCTTATGTTATTTTACCATTGCTCAAACTCTGCATGGCCAACAGGCAGGTTACTCTAAAGTTCTAAAGTTTTTCTTACAAAGGTTTTGTAAGAATATTTTTATTCTTACAAATATTTTACAAAAATCTTGAAATAAAGATGGTATTGGATATCACATAAAACCACTGTTGCAGATAATCAATATACATTTCATTACATACATTCACATGCACACATACACATACATATCCCCAAGTCTTTATCATTTTAATAATTTAGGCATCAAGTAAGAACATAGCACTTATCATATATACATATATTTAATGAATTAGGAAGAAGATATTTCAAAATTTAAGTAAGGAAATATATCCATTTTCACATGTGCATAAAATAGGCCTTTGTCTCTTTACCATTTTAACAAAACCAAAACCCAAAGATAATATTAGATATTGTTAGAAATTTTGAGATTAAACACAGGATGTGGCTATGCAATGAGAAATTTAAATGTTGTCACTAAGTACACATAACCATTTAAAGACCACGAATCATTAGAAAAGCAGAGCAGAGTGGGAGAAAATTTACTCAATATGAAAGCAGAGCAAGTAGGGTCACAGTGTGAAACAATGAAAGATTAAGATTGAATAAGACTACACTGGAATTAATATTAAAAAGAATGAATAAGAGAACAAGAGATGCAGGGGCTTATTTTGAAAGGAAAATAAATTTTCAAAAATCCTAAAATAAGAGGCACGTGGGTGGCTCAGTCAGTTAATCGTCTGCCTTTGGCTCAGGTCATGATCCCAGGGTCCTAGAATGAAGCCCCACATTGGGCTCTCTGCTCAGCAGGAGCCTGCTTCTCCCTATCCCTGCTACTACACTTGCTTGTACTCTCTCTGTCAAATAAATAAAATCCTTTTAAAAAATCATAAAATAAGAATTTTCATAATAAGTTTTTTTAACTATTCTTAATTCTAAACAATTAGAAAAGAAAAATTCTACAAAACCTGTTAAAAGGGAAAGCACCCTTTCTAACAATCTTTACCTTTTATACTTCTAGAAAGGTGAGCTCCAATGTTTAATTCAGTCTTATAGAAGAGAGGAAAATAAACCTATATGACTTGTAGAAATTTTATCAGTTGACCAAGGTTACATACACTAAAGCTAAATAAATTAAACAATACACTGAAAGACTCAATAGTATAACAAATTTCAATTCCTCCCAAACCAATATATAGGCTCAATGCAATTCTGGTCAATATTTTATCAGGTTATTTAGTGTGGAAAATCATAAACAAATCCAATATTTATATAAAAATTCAAACAGAAGAACATACTTTTGAAGAAGAAATCTCAGTTTGGAAGATTCATTCTCCCTGACATCAAGACTTACTACAGAACTCCAAGCACTAAGGCTGTGGTATAAGTGCAAGTATGGAAAAATAGACCAAATGAACAGAATGGCCCAGAAATAAATGGATATATATGGACACTTAACTTATAATAAAAATGGTATTGCAGAACAGTGGAGAAAGGATAAATTTTTCAGTAATAGTGGGGCATCAATTATCAAAAAATCACATAGATGGGGGCCTGGATAAACACCTTAAGTGTCTGCCTTCAGCTCAGATCATGATCTCAGGGTCCTGGGATCGAGCCCCACATCAGGTTCCCGGCTCAGGGGAGAGCCTGCTTCTCCCTCTCCTTCTGCTGCTCCCCCTGCTTGTGCTCTCTCTGTGTCTGTCTCTCTCTGTGTCAAATAAATGAATTAAATCTTTAAAAAATTTTTATAGAAAAATCAAGTACAGGTAGATTTTATATCCAAATGTGAATGGAAAAGCTAAAAAGCTTGTAGAAAATAGAGTATCTTCATTTAGGGGAGGAGGGTAAGGAAATATTTTATCCAAAGGACAAAAAAGTACAAACCATAAAAGAAAAATGTTAACAACTGTTCATCAAAAGAACCCAAAAAAGTGAACCACACAGCAGACGTTAAGTACAACATGTAAGAGTGACAGAGGGTTCAGGATCATAATGATAAACCCATACAGAATAGTCAGATAAATAGAAACAGAGAGTAGAACAGAGGCTGTCAGGGGCTGGAGGAAGGGGGGAATGAGGAGCTGTTGTTTAAACGGGACAGAACTTCAGTTCCGCAAGGTGAAAAAGTTCTGGCAATTGGTGAATACACTTAACTATGACTACTGCACGTTCAGAAATGATTAAGATAAATTTTATGTGTATATTACCACAAATAAATTTCTTTTAAGATTTTATTTATCTGACAGAGAGAGAGAGCACAAGCAGGGAGAGCAACAAGCAGATGGAGAGGGAAAAGCAGGCTCCCGTTGAGTAGGGAGCCTGATCTGGGGCTTGATCCCAGGACCCTGGAACCACAACCCGAGCTGAAGCCAGACGCTTTAACTGACCGAGCCACTCAGGCATCCCACCACAAATAAGATTTTTAAATAAATAACTAAGCCAATATGAAAATGGGTAGCAGGAGACTTAGGTATTACAAAAGGAGATTTCCAATTAGCCATTAAAAATACAAAAGGTGCTAAATATCATTATTCAGAGAAATGGAAATTAAAACCACAACTACCACCAGATGGCAAAATCAAAAAGACTACCCAATAAAACTAGTGTTGGGAAGGACAGGGAACAACTAGAATGGTATACAACACTGATGGGTGTATTTGGAGCACTGATGGCATTACCTACAGAAGTTAAGCATACGTACATACATATGCACAGATCCACGCATAGATCTACATGTAACAAAATCAAAGACACGTATAAGAATATTTATAACAGTCCCAAACTAGAAACAACACATCCATCAAGAGCAGAGTAGAATGAGAACTGTGGTATAATCAGACAATGGAATTCAACAGCACAGAAATATGAATACATCATTGCTCCATGCAACACAGATAAATCTCAAAAGGTTGAGCCAAAGTAGTACAGTTGACCCCTGAACAATGTGAGGGTTAGAGGTACCAACAACCCTGCATAGTCAAAAAAGTCCATGAATAACATATAACTTCCCCAAAGCTTAACTAACAGCCTACTATTGACTGAAAGTAGATAAAAGTAGATAAACATATACATATTTTGAACATACGTACTATAATCTGTACTCTTACAATAAAGCTACAGAAAACAAAATATTAGAAAAATCATAAGGAAGACAAAATATATTTACAGCACTGTACTGTATTTAACCAAAACAATTGTGTGTAAGTGGACATGCACAGTTCAAACTCATGCTGGTCAAGGGTCCACTCTAAGTATGATAAAACACACAGTGTATGATTCCACTTGACTTTCAAAAATAGGCAAAGCCAGTCTAAGGTGTTAGGAGACTAAATAGTGATTATCTTTGGGTAGAAGTGAAGTAATAGTTAATAGGAGAGGCACAGCACAGGTAGAGATAGGTATTCTGGGGAAGTCTTACAAAAAGATGAGGTGGTCAGGAATGACAGATGCTGGAAAGAGCAAAGAAGGGGAAAACTAAGAAACTCTCATAGGACTGATGACTGATAGTGTTCACAACCTTTATGAGAGAACAGTTCAGTAGAAAGGCAAAGTCATTAAACAGTGGGGAACAAGAGGTGACGCGCTGAAGAAATGAGTACTGACTCTTCTGCAAATATAGAGCAAAGTGATAACTCTACTAAATAAGGCATAAATTCATGGTTAAACTACAAATAAACAAACAAAAAAGCCCTTTTAAAGTATACTAATGCTCCTCAATATACTAGCAGCCAGTCAGGATCAAAATTTTCAAGTATTGGGGCACCTGGGTGGCTGTCATTAAGCATCTGCCTTCGGTTCAAGTCATGATCCCAGGCCCGCATGATCAGGCCCGCATGAGTCTCCCTGCTCAAAGGGAAGCCTGCTTCTCCCTCTCCCACTCCCCCTGCTTCTGTTCCTTCTCTCGCTGTGTCTCTCTCTGTGTCAAATAAATCAAATCTTTTAAAAAAACATTTTTTTCAAGTATCTTCAAAACCAAAATAACTCACTCTTACAGATCTTATTCATGAGATCTTTTCATTGAAGAAAAAATATATATTCACTTACCTTCCTCCTCCCAGAAAGAGAAGTCCAAGGGCCATGTGATGAGCTAAGTGGAAACCATAGTTCATTTCACCACCTGTTTTCATGTGTAAGAAGCGACAAAGCTGCAAAACCTTTAGGTTCCCCGAGCCAGCCATTACCATGGCAAGAGACAGAAGCACCACACTCAGGCAGGTTTCTAGGTTGTAAGGACCTGTCTGGAAACGCAAAAAGATGACATACTACAACTGTTGCATTACATTTATTATCAAAACTAAATTGGCCATCATGAGACTACAAATATTTACAACTTTAAAAATATCTGTAAAAACAAAAATTTTCTCTGATTATGAAATTTAAGTTCAATGTAGAAAAGTCAGAAAATAAAGTATCAAAAAGGAAATAACAACTCCTTGGAATACTAACACCCAAAGAAAACTGCCATAGATATTTTGGCCTTTCCCCAAATCTTTTCCTGTATCTATGAATTTTTTTTTTCAAACGAAACTGAGATATCACTACACATATTAACTTTTTAAATCTATTATATGTAACCAATCTTTACTCATAAAAAATTCTTACAGAATGAGTATGATAGCTCCATTGTATAACAATGTCTTGATACACCATAATCAAATTTACCTAACTACTTTCAGACTTTTTTATTTTCTAGTTTTCTCATATTATAATGTTGCAGAAATCTGTTTGGTTTTTATCAGGAAAATCTTACAATCTCCTGTTATTAGAGCAGCAATGCCTCAAAAGGAATTGTGTTTTTATTAAGGACTTTCTTTTTAAAAAAGCAGTTACAAAAAAAAAAAAAAAAGCAGTTACCAATATTCAGTCCTGAGATCCCTGCCATAGGGTATGACAATCCATGAAAGATATGGTTTTTGATATCACAAGAATTGGAGACCTGCATATCCTTCAAGGGTCAGCATACTTTCACCTAATTAATACCTCAGACCACAAATACAAAGATGAGCCAAAACTTCAAATCTCCCATACTCAACAAACTGCAGAGATACTTAACAACACATAAGTAACTAAGTTATCAGTAAAATTTTTCAAGTTCAATTTTATTCCGAAGGAGAATGATCATTAAAAAGACTTACTACAGAAGCATTAGGTGCAGACAAATAAGTCATAAAATCTTTTGCAAATTTATGCTGGAAAAACAAAAGAAAAAATTCTGAGGTTAAAAGAAGCCTATTAACACTTTGTTTAAAAAAAGAGAATAAACTAAGATACTTCTTACCAAACAATTAAATGCTGATAAGTTTTCTGAGCCAGCAAATCGAAAACCCAGAGACAAACAGGCTCCTGCAATGATGTAGACATGTGCTTGCCTGAAAACAGATTACAAGAAATTTAATACTACCATTATTTTGCTTTAAAATTCATTATTACTATTTTCTGGGAGTAAAAATAATAAATACTACTGTTCTCAAAACTAGTTTACATTCTTCTGGGAATGCTCAACTGTGCCTCTACTCCATCAGCAAATTTCTTCAGCAGAAGGACCATGTAGCCCTTACTGATAAAGTATGCCTCTTGACTGCATTTTTCAGACACAGCAAAGAAGATAAGTTTTAAAAATAACTGCCAATATTTTTAATGAAAAGGATAAATGAGGACTATGTACAAGCTAAATCTCTGATATTGTTTTCTGAGGGCAAAAGCTCTACACTTCAAAGACCTAAACAAAAAAACAAAGAAAAAATTAACTCTGTGAGCATCTGGTAAGTAATGGTCAGAAACACAGGAGATTCAGAATTACTCAAATCAAGGAGTACTTTTCCCACACAGTATATTTCTATTTATTTATGAGAGATTCTATAATAGCTCATTTGATTTACATATTTCCTGACTTACGATAAAGTTTCCAAATTCAAATCCTCTGAGCAAGGAAGTTCAATTTCACTGAGAGAGATACTATTTTCTCTTATAATCTGTTAAGAAAGAAAGCAAGAATACCTGGATATTAATATTCAAGTTACAAATAATACACGATTTGAAAAATAACATAGTGCTTTTTGGGACACCTGGGTGGCTCAGCTGGTTAACCATCTGACTCTTGATTATCAGCTCAGGTCATGATCTCAGGATTGTGATATCAAGCCCCACAAAGGGGTCTGCACTAGGCGTGAAGCCTGCTTCCAATTCTTGCTCCCTCTCCCTCTGCCCTGCCCCAAAAGCCCCTTCACCAAAAAAAAAAGAAGAACATAACTGCTTTTCATGGTCATATTACATAAAATAAGCCATTTCATTCAAAGACATATATTTTAATCACATTGGATGCAATCCAATTTCAAATCTAAGACAGACCCACCAATAACTGAGTAGGACTGAATGCATATGAACTGAAGGACTGAAGTGTATTCTGAGTCAGTAACAGGCTGATGTAATACTTCACACCAGTGAACTGAAATGCAAAGATGACTGTAGAATAGGGCTGGAGCAAGGATATGAGAAAGCAGTGGGAAGAGGGGAAAAAGCAACTGGAAAAGAACTCTAATCGGAAATATATACTTCTTACTCATGAGGTATTTCTAGCCTTATGCCTACCAGAGTAAGGTTAGTCACTAAATTACCTAAGCTAAACTAAACCATTGATATGTTAATCTTTAACTACTGTTGAGAAACACATCCCTTTCCTTATAGTTTAAGTAGTAAACAAAACTTTATCAAATTTAAATTTGATTTAAATTACTCAATTAAATCATTTAATTAACTTTAAATTTTGAAAATTATTCTTATAATCTTTTCAAAGACTGTTTAGAAGAGTAACATTCCAGGATGCTTTATATAATAAACCAATAAATATTGTAAACTCACTAACAATACAATCTTTTTTTTTTTTTTTTAAGATTTTACTTAGGGGCACCTAGGTGGCTCAGTCGGTTAAGCGTCTGCCTTCCGCCCAGGCCATGGTCCCAGGGTCCTGGGATCAAGCCCCATATCAGTCTCCCTGCTCTGAGGGAAGTCTGCTTCTCCCTCTACCTCTCCCCCCAACTTGTGCTCCCTCCACCCTCTCTCTCTCAAATAAAATCTGAAAAGAAAAAAAAAAAAGTATATAAATCAAGATTTTATTTATTTGAGAGAGAGAGAGTGACAGAGCACAAGAGGGTGGAGGGTCAGAGGGAGAAGGAGACTCCCTGCTGAGCAGGGAGCCTGAAGCAGGACTCGATTCTGGGACTCAAGGATCATGACCTAAGCCAAAGGCAGTCGCTTAACCAAGTAAGCCACCCCATGTGCCCTTGATACAATCTTTTTACATACTGAACATCACCAAATCAAAAAACTTGAAATACCTTTTCTCTCGGATAATCTCAATGAGGTAAGCAACTATGCTGGCTGTGTAATATAGGCTGATAACTACTTCCATCTTTCTTCCTTCCTCTTCAGACTTTATTTTTAATTTTGAATGTTACTTACTCAGAAATTGAGTGACATTCTGAAAAACTGCTATAACTCCAACATGATTAATTTATATATACATAGATAACCTAATTATAACATTTATATAAAGTGTCTATTATATCATATAGGAATGGAATATTTCTATTTTCACAGCAGGCATTTATAAGCTCCTTTTGTCTTTAAAACTGGAGTTTACGGTCTAGGTTCAGCAGGGCCCACCCTAGCTCTGTGACCATAAGCAATATTCTTGACTGCTCTGTGTCTTGTCTGTAAAATGAGCACAATTTAAGTGCCTAACTTCTAAGTTCCTTTGAGAATTAGAAGACTCAATCTACTCAAAGCTCTTAAAATTAATGCCCAAGTCTTAAGTGTTAGCTGCTATCATCATTATCATTAACCTAGGTATTCTAACACTATACTTGATCATAAACCATTAAAAAGCATCACTAAGAACTTGGGTTGTAAATAATTGGGGGAGGAGAGGGAGAACCCCTCCTCAATCTGGTCCTTGTCATCTTTCCTATGGTCTCCAGAAGTTTTTTAAAAAAAAAATCAAAAATATAAGGAGTAATCAAAGGGAGAAATGTAGTCCTTTAAAGGCAAGGTAAGGCATATAGGAAATGAACAAGAAAAGACCACCAAACTCCTCTGTCTTGTAGAGAGTACAATGCAAAACTCTTAAGATCTGAAGTCCTAATAGCTAGTTTCTGTTTTACCGCAGCTCTGACTAGTTGGGTGACTCTAGTCTAGTCTAGTGCGGTGGTCTGCCTTCTTTCAATTAAGAGTCTACTGTAACAGTGTCACAGTAGCTCTTGCTACTAAGTGCTAGTTGCTAGGAGGGAAAGACCAAACACACACAGCAACTGACTTTGAGGAGTTCACAGTCTTATGGATGCAAAGACATACTAATAACAAAAAGAGCACACTGTTCCCACCCATGCACAGAGGGCAATACCTGAACAACTCACAGTACAGCACTGCCTAGGAGCATAACTTAAGGTTGTACAGTAAAGCTTGTGATGAAGGAAAAAGTGCTATGAAGATGTAGTTATTGTTATTTTAGATGTGCCAAACAAACAAAAAAAACAAACAAACCAAACAAACAAAAAAAGCAGCGTGGGGCGCTTGCGTGGCTCAGTGGGTTAAGCCTCTACCTTCAGCTCAGGTCATGATCTCAGGCTCCTGGGATCGAGGCCCGCATCTGGCTCTCTGCTCAGCAGGGAGCCTGCTCACACCTCTCTCTCTGCCTGCCTCTCTGCCTACTTGTGATCTCTCTCTCTCTGTCAAATAAATAAATAAAATCTTTAAAAAAAAAAAAAAAAAGCCGTTTACAAAGTGACTTTTTTAATATCTTTTTTTTTTTTTTTTAAGATTTAATTCATTCATTTTACAGAGATCACAAGTAGACAGAGAGGCAGGCAGAGAGACAAAGGAAAGCAGGCTCTCCACTGAGCAGAGAGCCCGACGCGGGGCTCGATCCCAGGACCCCGGGGATCACGAACTGAGCCGAAAGCAAAGGCCTTAACCCACTGAGCCACCCAGGTGCCCCTTAATATCTCTTTTGACACTCGGTTGTATCCTACAAGAGGCCCTGCTACAGAATCAGTGAAAGGAATGGGTGAAAACTAGGAGAAAGTGGAGAGTGACAGAAAGTATGAATGAACATAACTGTGAATTTGTTAACATGTATTTGAGGATCCCTGATACAAAAAGGCCAAATTTTAAAATAATGAGTCTGAAGTAAAAGAAATGTGAGAAAGATAACTATGTATTCAAAGTCCAAGGGCCACATTTCCACAAAAGTTAAAAAGAGAACTCTGGCATGGATTTTCACTTTCTATTCTGGAATACAGTTATTTTGTGTATATCTTTAACTTTGTAAACTAAATTTAATAAATTTATTAGAGTTTCTTGAGGACAGTCCACATGTCAGATCCATGTTAAATGTAGCCTAGAGTTTAACATTTATAGAGTTCATTTAAAGAAGATCAACAAATATGCACTAAATGAAGGAATGGGGAAAAAAGTTTAATTTTATCCTACAATATAGATTTTTTAAATGGCACTTTCAGAAAGAACTGACATCTCTGATATTCAGATGTGCTAGGAGTTAAAATTTTGGTTGACAAATGGCTGAGTCAATTAAAACAACTCTTCCTCACCTGTTCCTCATTAACAAATGATAAGTATCAAACAAACAGAAATAAATCTAGGAGTTTAGGTAATGGATGAATAAACTATCAGACTGACTCTCTTGCAGAAAACAAGTATGGGGGGGGCACTTGAGTGGCTCAATGGGTTAAACCTCTGCCTTTGGCTCAGGTCATGATCTCAGGGTCCTGGGATCTAGCCCTGCATTGGGCTCTCTGCTCAGCAGGGAGCCTGCTTCCCCCTCTCTCTCTCTGCCTGTCTCTCTGCCTACTTGTGATCTCTGTCTGTCAAATAAATAAATAAAAATCTTTAAAATAAAATTTAAAAAAGAAAAAGAAAAGAAGTATAGGGGCGCAAGGGTGGCTCAGTGGGTTAAGCCACTGCCTTTGGCTCAGGTCAGGACCTCAGGGTCCTGGGATCATGCCCCACATCGGGCTCTCTGCTCAGCAGGGAGCCTACTTCCCCCTCTCTCTCTGCCTGCCTTTCTGCTTACTTGTGATCTCTGTCTGTCAAATAAATAAATAAAATCTTAAAAAAAAAAAAAAAAAGGAAACAAGTATAAACTCTAGGCAAAATATAAAAATTAACTATTATAAAAATTAACTATTATGGCAGGGGTCAGCAAACCTTTCCTTAAAGGGCCAAAGAGTAAACATTTCTGGGTTGTAGATCATATAGTATCTAAAACAACTCCTGATTTCTGCTGTTGTAACACAAAAGCAGCTATACGTAGTAAGTAAATGAATGACATGGCTGCATTCTGAAAAAACTTTACTTATAAAAATAGGTGGGCCATGGTTCCCCAATCCTTAACCTAAATGCACTAGAGATCAAACAAAAGCAAGCAGTTTCTAGAGGAGAGGTGACACTTGGAAGACAGGAAAACCACTGGGTAAGTTTCCTTTTTCATGGCTTCTGGACTAAGGACAGATCCTGCTCTGTGCTATAGAGGGCAGCTTAATTAGGATAAAAAAAGTCAAAATACTTTTTAGGGTACTTTGGTATATTTAATTTTTAATACTACAATTTCTCAGGATCTGGGGCCAAAAGAGAAGACTGTGGTCTGGTCAGCACACAATCTTAAACCGAAAGGTCCCATGTTTTCAAGAGATACTATAATTATCAATATTGCCTTTATTAAAAATAAGTATTTTACAGGGTTTTGTAAAACCCCACAAGAAATCATAATTTATGCTATTAAAGATATAACAATATTTATTATATATACTCACCTGAGGAACGTTGCTATCAACCCACTTGGAATTTGGTAAAATATCATCCCACAGAATCAGGCATCGAGCAAGTGTCTTAAAAATATAGCAGATAAAATCAATTAGAGCAGGCAAAGTTCACAGGTTTTATAACAATGATCATATTAAATAATGTAAAAATCAGTTCCCAACTGAAGGCAATTTGAAAAATACGGTACAAAATATCAACCTAAGCTAAACTCATTAAAATAAATTGAAGATTTAAATTTTAACACACAAAAAAAACCTAAATTGAGTTAACTGTTACCAGAGTTTGTTTTTGTTTTTTTTTTAAAGATTTTATTTATTTGATATATATAGAGAGATCACAAGTAGATAGAGAGGCAAGTAGAGAGAGAGGGGGAAGCAGGCTCCCCGCTGAGCAGAGAGCCCCATGTGGGGCTCGATCCCAGGACCCTGAGATCATGACCCGAGCCGAAGGCAGAGGCCCAACCCACTGAGCCACCCAGGTGCCCCCTGTTACCAAAGTTTAAAGAACTTTTAAACACTCACTTCATAAAAGAAAAATCACAGAGAATCTTAGCACTGTCTATATAACTTAAAAGCTTTCGTGGGCTAAAAACATACAAGTTTTAACATTAAAGAATAAAGGGAAAAATGTAGACAGTTAGGTCAAATAGTTACTGTCACTAATTATACCCTAAATAGTAATGCTGCATCCTTAATAATGAAAGAATGTAAAATAAAGCAGCCCCAGCCACTTACTGCTTGTTGAATAAAGTAAGAATGTGAAATGTTAACTCCTAGTATTATATAGCAATATGGTTGTGTTTCCTGGCATTCCTTCAAGTTACTTTGGGAAATTTCAAAAGATTACTACCAATTACATCTAGATGATGGATTAATAGCAAAAGGCTCCCCTGCGGAAACATTTATATTCATGAGCTAAACTTGAGAAACACAAATAGACTCCTCGTGTTAGCAGAAATAAAAAATGATGAAGTGCCATACCCGAAGCAAGAGAAATTCTGGCTTCACGAAGTCCAGCAGATACATGGTGTCAGGAGCGCGAAGCCAATCTGCAATAGATCTGTTGGTGGAACCAATATCAGTAGGCATTATTGCTCAACTAGAGAACAAAAAATGAAGAATCCCAAGACACTCGAGAAACCCCCACTCCATCCATTACCATATTTGCTTTTCATAGTACTTCATACCCTCTAATACAGCATTTGTCATGTATGAATGCCTGTCCTATAACAACATATGCTTTATGAAAACAGATATTTTTTGTTCACTGAAATATCTCCATTACCAAGGAAGCACTAACATACATAGTCATCAAAATAGATGAATAGGGCGCCTGGGTGGCTCAGTGGGTTAAGCCGCTGCCTACAGCCCAGGTCATGATCTCAGGGTCCTGGGATCGAGTCCCGCATCGGGCTCTCTGCTCAGCAGGGAGCCTGCTTTCCCCTCTCTCTCTGCCTGCCTCTCTGTCTACTTGTGATCTCTCTGTCAAATAAATAAATAAAATCTTTAAAAAAAAAAATGAATAAATACCTGTTTTTAACCATTTTGTTAATTTTACATACATTCACTTTTTCTAATAGGGGAAATTCACAATGCTGAAAAAATTCTTGAATCTCAGAACATTTTTTAACTTAAAAGACATAAAATATAAAACATAGTTTAATGTCTCCTACCTTACTCTTCTAAATAAAATATAAAAAAAAAAAAAATGCCAAAAATCAACTTTTAAGTGTCCAGCCCTAATAATTGGGAGTTGGGAAGGAAGCTGTTGTGATTATTAGGCAAGTTCTTGAACTAAACAGAAATCATTTTTATACATGGTAACCAAGAACAGAATAATGCTAAGTGATTCTGGTTTAACCAATCCTCAAATAACATGCATAATTAATGAAAAAGAATGTGGGTATTTTCTGGTTGTGACATCAACTACAAAACAAAAATAAAAATTGGCAACTATATTATCAAAGATTAAAACAGCAAAATATACCGTTTCTAGATAAAAATCTGTGTAACTTGAGTACTGGAGAGTATCAAAATCAAGTTAATCTAGCACAAGGAAAATAAATACATTAAGATAATTTAGCTTTACTACTGAGATCAGAAAAGAAGTCACACTATCATAGCAAAGGGTGAAAAGGGGGAATGTGATACCTGTTATTGGTTTTTAAGTAGATCATGGCCAAAGCAAGAGTGGCACCTGGACAAGTTACATCCACATTTATGGTATCTCCTTCCTATCAAAAAAAAAAAAAAAAAGTTTATATAAAAAAGTTCTGAATTATTATAAATTCTTCTGAATACTAGCCTATGCTTAAAAATTAACAGATTTACAAATGTTGGTAAGAAAATTACTATTTTCAAATTAACTTCTTAGCTTCCAGAATTTTGATCTGTTGCTTTGTTTTGAACTTACTTTGATTTGATAACTTGGAGATTTATGCTTCTCCCTGTGCATTCCTGCTTGAAACCGTCTATGACCTCCAACCATGTACTGATAAAGCTGCTCAGGCACATTGAGATCAGACATACCTATCAAATTACTGCCATGCTGGAAAATGAGATAACAAACATATGAAAGGAAATCTTATGGAATAAGACTCATAACACACACCCATGGCAAATAAAAGAATGAGCTAACTTCAAACAAGGTATTTTGGGTTTTTTAAATTAAAATAACTATTACTCAAGACTTAACATTCAAACAAGCTCTTAATTATTCACATTAAGAATTACTATACTTAGGGATGCCTGGGTGGCTCAGTAGGTTGAGCGTTCGACTCTTGATTTTGGCTCAGGTCATGATCTCAGGGTTGTGAGATCAAGCCCCAGGTTGGGCTCCATGCTCACTCAGCAGAGAGTCTGCTGGAGATTCTCTTTTTCCCTCTCCCTTTGTCCCTCCCCCTGAACGTGCTAGTGCACATGCTTTCTCTCCCTCTGAAATAAAAAATCTTTAAAAAAAAAATGATAATACTTTTATGTTTAATACTTTCATATCACAAAATAAAGGCTTCAAAATATAGTTAATTATACTAATAATACAAGAATATATGAGGTATGTAAATGAAACTTGAACTTTGAACATCTGAGTTCTTTCATTATTGTACCTACGAACTATTTCAGCAATAATAAGTATAATAATAAACTTATTGAACACTGTTTCAGGTACTATTCTGTGTGTTTAACATGGATTAACTTACTTAATATGACAATTCTACCAAATGGCTACTATTTTACAGATGAGAAAAGTGAGGCACACATAAAGCCCAAGGTTACAGAGCTAGTAACCGGCAGGGTTGGATATAAACAAGGATATAAAACAATCCATGGAGTTGTTCAACCACTAGACGATACTGTAGTTAAAGGACATGATTCACTGGTCAGAACCAAAATCAAGGTCCCAGTTCCCAGTATGCTGCTTTTCCATTATACCACCTGCTTCTTTAGTTCATGTGTCACATGTGAAGAATCAAAAACCTAAGAGACAGTGAACTTTCTTTTTATAATTCAGTTTTGGTATAATACGGTATTGGTGGTTCTTAAGAACCCACATTTCAGGTGACACAGTCAATTTGATCAAATGTTTCCAATAATTCTACACTATGTCTCATGGATGTGTTTAAAGATGGAACAAAGTTATACTGCATTCCGTCACAAAGCAAATACTACGGTGACAACATAATGAGATCCCAGTGAATACCAAGATGTCAAAAGGACATGGTTTATCTCTAGCAACTACTAGAGACACTTAGAGCTCCTGATCATATATAATTTTCTTTTTTCTGTCTGAGGGGCTATCACTTCATCTTATGTCTTAAATTCTTCAAGATAGTTCATTCCCTTGGTTCAGTCATGAACATTGACATCTAAGCCAGGGGGATAAAAACCTTAAAGCCCCACTCTTCACTTCAAATTCTCTCCATTTCCAAATCTAGCACTTTGAAAAATATCCAGAAAGAAAAAAAGAAGAAAGAGCTGAGAATCAGGTTAAGTCACAGTAAGGCAGAGTGGTATTCAGAGTTAAGTGTCAAGATCATTTGTCTCAACATGCAAATGTCATAAATGAAGCATGTGAAGGCACAGAGAATGCTTACCCCCAAGCAAACCATGCCCAAGGCCAAGCCAGCAGCTAAAGAGTAAGACTCCCTGTCAGTGCAGTATTCCATTTCAGGACCAGGGGGCCGTCCTATAAAATAGAAAATAACACAGTTCAAGCTGGCCACCTGGCCTCTTAAAATTCTATCATAAATTTTAGAATTAGCTTTCTAGTAAGTTGCATAAGAACCATGGATTCAATATAACCCCACTCAGAAAGATATGACATTATCACAGATGATATGCACAACTGTTGGTTTACTACAATGTAAAGCTCAAGATGGGTCTTTTAATGTATCAATTTGAAAGCAGTGACTTTTATACACTATGAAACCTTGGGTTTTATTAGAGAAAAAAAACAAAACTACTTGACCACTTCCAAGTATATACATATGAGAAAAACTGAGAATAGAAGATAATGATTTAATACAGTATTTCTAAAAGTTATCTCAATAAAAGGAAAAGTCAACTGATACACCAGGGAGTCTTGTGAGATCTCATATAAGTATATATCTTTACATGTAAGGTATTTCTTGTTTTGTCTTAAAATATAAAAATCTGTTTGATTTTTAAACATTTTAAGTAGTTTAGTATAAAAAGGATGTGTTCACATGTTCTCCATTCCTTTTATTTTTTTTTTAAAGATTTTTGGCAGAGGCAGAGGGAGAAGCAGGCTTCCTGCCGAGCAAGGAGCCCCATGTGGGACCCGATCCCAGGACACTGGGATCATGACCTGAGCTGAAGGCAGCTGCTCAACGAACTGAGCCACCCAGGCATCCCCATATTCTCCATTCTTAAAGTAAAACTGATGTTCTGGGGGAAAAAATTATCAAGAAATAGAAAAATTTTTTAAAAGAAGGGCACTTAAAAATGTTTTAATTTTTAATCTCTTGCATTTTGTTTTTATTTTACTATTTCCAATTTGCTGTTCAAATACTAATAATGGATAGGAAGGACTCTAAGTTTTTAAGCTAAATAATATGTTTTCAGACACTTAGCTCATTTTTTTAAAAAGTACCTCCTGATTCTAATTCTACCCTTTAGGACAGCAAAATGTATTATACATAAAGACCCCTCTGTCCAAAACAAATTTCACACTCCTGGGATTTTACCCACAGGAAAAAAGTAATTAAAAAAAAAAAGAAATATTATACAAAAGTAACCAATATTATACAAAAGCAATATCTATATATAATAGCAAAGAATTAGAAATAAACTAAAAAGTCCTGAAAATCAGAAAATAGGCAATTTACAGAACACCAATTCAATGAGATTACACAATATGAAATTAATTTTAAAAAACATTTATGACAATGATATATGTAAAGGGCAATATAAAATAGTATGTATATCTGACTATAATTATATAAAAGAGCATATGCATATGAATCTAGATAAAATCTTCTATATACCACATGAAAGAGGTGTGCTTTGATTCACCTTGCAGATGAACAAGCTTTAAAAGACACTCTTGGGGGCCTGGGCAGCTCAGTGGTTAAAGCCTCTGCCTTCGGCTCAGGTCATGATCCCAGTATCCTGGAATCGAGCCCCACATCGGGCTCTCTGCTCAGCAGGGAGCCTGCTTCCCTTCCTCTCTCTCTGCCTACTTGTGATCTCTGTCTGTCAAATAAATAAATAAATAATCTTTAAAAAATGAAAAATAAAAAATAAAAGCCACTCTTGAGTATCTTCTGAATGAATGTTTCTCAGACCAACTTATGCTATTATGTATTTTGGTAACAGAAAAATGTCAGTTTTGTAAATAATTTATTTCATCACTGTGGTAGATTAAATTGTTGAAATATTTCACTGCCCTACAGTGCTCATATGTACACATCCATACTCTTGACAGAGCCTGATGGTTGACTTAACACGTGACTATCTTTTTTTTTTTTTTTAATATTTTATTTATTTATTTGTCAGAGAGAGAGAGACAGGGAGAGAAAGATCACAAGTAGGCAGAGAGGTAGGCAGAGGCAGAGGGAGAAGCAGGCTCCCTGCCGAGCAAGGAGCCCAATATGGGACTCGATCCCAGGACGCTAGGATCATGACCCGAGCTGAAGGCAGCTGCCTAACCAACTGAGCCACCCAGGCGTCCCAACACGTGACTATCTTTAACCAGGGATCTTAGCTGGCACAATGTAAGCAAAGGCCTGAAATGTGCTTCCATTATTTGGTTCTCCCTCCTGGCCTTCTGTTATCACCATAAAACAAGCACATCCTCTAGCCTGGGCCCCAGAATAAGTCATCTGGAGCAGGAGCCAGAGCAGTACACCGACGTTTAGATCTATGGCCTAAAGCTGAGATGCTGGGCCAATTTTGTGGATGTTTGTTAGGTAGCATTATTTAGGCAATAGTTAACTAACAGAATTCCAGAGAATATATATCTTCAACAATATATCCTGAAATATATGTAGAAAAGATCCTGAATATAGAACAAGACATGGAACTACGTATCTAAATTAGGGAATGTATTAGTAATGCCAACAGTATTTCCACTTGTCAGAAAAAGATAACATACGTAAGACACATTTCCAAAAGATTTAGACTCAATTACAGACAGAGCAAATGCATTTCATTAACAACATAACCGCCAGCAAGGAAAGGAGGAAAAGCAAGAGTCAATCACTTCCATTCTCCTGAAAGTAGTAATTGTCTAACATAATGAACACTGTTTCTAGGGATCAAAGTAATCAACTTTGCATTTCGAGTGCAGATCACTGCCAGATATTACATAGCAAAGACAAAGCACCATAAACAGCACTCTCAACTGGTGATTAAGGACACAGGTTAGCTCATTAAATAGGATCTCTTTTTTTTTTTTTTTTTTTTTTTTTTCCTACAACAGGCTGACCAAATAAACATGCAGATAAATACCCTGTACACTAGTATCAGCCTTGGAAAATATTACTTACACTATTTTGTTAAATTAGCATCAGAATATTCTAATAAAAGCTACTATTTTTCCTTAACTTTTATAATCTTACTATCGTTTTTACTTGGGTTCCTGTGGAGAGAGCAGTATATGCTTATGAAGACACAGCACTGTTAATGCCATACCTATTTCAGCCAACAGGACTTCCGCAGTATGCCTGTGAGCGGTCCCTTGATATACGAGGCCAATGCCAACCACTGCAGCCACTTGGACATTGTGAGGAACATCAAGCTCTGTGGACGTTGGGGGTAAGAGGGCAGGAATGTGAATGCTAAGAAGCCGAGTAATTGACATATCCATGGTGCCTAGTTTAGCAGCAGAAACACCAAGGAGCAGTCCAATGCTTGTCATTTCATGACCCTACGGTAGAAAGTAAAATGAAATATAAGTCACTACCAAAACAAATATGCAGTCCTGAATAAAGTAAGGCCTGCCAGACTTTCAGTAAGTACTTTTATGGACAAGCACAGTGAGAAGCACCAAGAATACAACAGCAAACTAAAGAGACATAGTCTTTACTCTCACAAGGCAAGCACCCTAATGGGGGGAAAAGAATCGAAGTAAAAATATAAAAATAAATACATTATTAAAAAGTACAAAGTAATATGAAGTAGTATTTCTTGAAAGCCTAATTTCGATTAGGAGGAGCTGAAGAATTAGGAATATTTAAAGAAGTAAAACTTACAATAGGACCTGAAGGATTAATACAAATTAACCAGGAAAAGTGGTAGAAAGGGAGGTACCGCAGCTTTAGAAAATAAGAGAAGATGAGGTCAGGTGAGAGAACAACATGTAAAAGGTTCTGATGTGATCCAGAAATAAACCCTCACAGTAATGGTCAAGTGACCACAGGGTGCCAAGACAATTCAGTGGGAACAGTCTTTTCAGAAAATGGTGCTGTGGTAATTGTAGACCACATGCAAAAGAATAAAGCTGGACACCTTCCTTACATCCTTCCCCAAAATTAACTCTAAGTGGACCACAGAACTAAACCTAAGAGCTAAAACTGTAAAATTCCGGGAAGAAAACATAGGTGTTAATGGGTTAAGACCACAGGTTTAGCAATGAGATATGACACCAAAGCACAGCAATTAAAGAAAAAAATAGACAAACTGGACTTCATTAAATTAAAAACCTGTGTGCTTCGAAGATACCATCAGAAAGTGAAAGACAACCCAAAGAATGGGAGAAATTTTTGCAAATCCTTTATCTGTTAATGGCCTTAGTATTCAGAATACATAGAGAATACAATTCAGTAAGATAACCCAACTTTAAAATAAGCATAGGATCTGAATAGACATTTCTCCAAAGAAGACTTACAAATGTCCTAAGAGCACATGAAAGATGCTCAACATCATCAGCCATCAAGGAAATGCAAACCAAAATAATGAGATGTTACTTCACATCTACTATGATGACAATAATTAAAAAGACAGACAAATGTTGGCAAGTATGTGGAGAAACTAGAATCCTTATGTATTGCTGATGGAACTGTAAAAAGGTTCCAGCCACTCTGGAAACAGTTTGGTAGTTCCTCAGAAATTCAAACAGTTACCATATGACCCAGCAATTCCACTCCTAGGAATAAACCCAAGAGAAATGAGAACATATGTCCACACAAAAATATGTACATGTTGACAGCAGCACTATTCGTAACAGTTAAAAAGTAGAAATAACCCAACTACCCACCAACTGATAAATGGATAAACACAGTCTGTTCACAAAATGAAATTATCTATTCAGCAAAAAAATGACATGAAGTGCTAATACATGATACAACATGAACAAACCATGAAAACATTGTAACAGAAAGAAGCCAGCCATAAAAGACCACCTACTATAGGATTCCATTTAAATGAAAAGGCCCAGAATCAGCAAATCCAGAAACAGATAGTAGATCTGTGGTAGCCAGGGGCTGGAGGGAAAGGGAATGGAGGGTGACTGCTACTGCTATGAGAGTCCTCTATAGACTGATGAACTTTCCAAAACTAACAGCAGGAATGGATGCACAACTCTTTGAACACACTAAAACCACAGCATTGTATACTCTAAGTGTATTTTTATGACATATAAGTGGAAGAGTTTATGCCAAGAGAAAGAGTTTGTTTGCCAGACTCTGAAGTGAGAGAATTTGGTTTGCCAAGGAGCTGAAACAGCCCTGTGGCTGGAGTGTGGAAAGCAAGGAGATGAGTGGCATAAAGTAAGGCTGGATAAGTGAGGGGGATCACACAGGCTCCCAGAATGTACATCAAGAGCAACGAAAGATCTTTAAACAGTTCTGACCAGGGAAGTGAGACACGTTAATCAACACTTTAGAAAGATGACTCCGCCTGCTATGGGACGAATGGACTGAGAGGTACAAGAATGAAGAAGGAAGAGCAAATAGAACAATTAGGAGCTACTGCAGGGGCCTGGATGAGGCACACTGCCAGGTGCTGGGAGTCTCACCTTGGTTAAGTAGTCATGAATATTGAGAGTAGCCAGCTTGGTAAGGTGCCCATTCAGACCCAGGGCCATGAGAAAGCCGGCATATTCATTGGCTAACTCCGCATGTTTGGGCTTATTGTAAACAATCCAAGCTGAGTCGATCTGGGAGGCAGGAGCTATCTTCAGGCCAGCAGCCACACCATTATGGAAGCTGGCCCAGCTTGTCATGTTGGGAGGCACGTCGATGTTTCCACTGTTAAGGTCTACTGTTGTGTTCCGAGGAGGGGCCCGTCCTATTCAATCAAATGCATTTAAAATTGAGAGAATAATTCATAAATCCAAAATTGCTCAATTTAGATTTTTGAGAACAGTGATTACCTTTTCTACATTCAAAACCCTTAACCCGATAATATCTGGAATGACATTAGTTATTATGAGTACTTAAACTTTAACTTGTACATCAAATTTGATGCAAGGTGAAAAAACCATATTTAAAATAATTCATCATCTGAAAGTGGACCACTTTCTTACACCATATACAAAAATAAACTCCAAACAGATTAAAAAGACCTACATGTGAGAACTGAAACCAAAAAACTCCTAGAAGAGAACACAGGCAGTAATTTCTTTGATAGAGGCCAAAGCAACATTTTTCTATATATGTTTCCTAAATCAAGGGAAACAAAAGCAAAAATAAACTATTGGGACTACATCAAAATAAACTGCTTTTACAAAACCAAAGGAAACCATCAATCAATAAAACAAAAAGGAAATCTACTGAATGGGAGAAGATATTTGAAAATCATATATCCAATAAAGGGTTAATATCCAAAATATATAAAGAACTTACAATGACTCAACATCAGAAAAAAAAAAAAAAAAAAAAAAAAACCTAGTTAAAAATGGGCAGAGGATCTGAATAGACAATTTTCCAAAGAAGACATATGATGGCTAACAGATATGAGAGGATGCTCAACATCACTAATCATCAGGGAAATGCAAATCAAAACCACAATGAAATATCACCTTATTTCTGCCAGAATGGCTAGAATGAAAGACAAGAATTAACTGTTGGTGAGAATGTGGGAAAAAAAGGAACCCTCATGCACTATTGGTGAGAATGTATATTGGTATGCCACTGAAGAAAACAGTATTTTGAGGTTCCTCAAAAATTTAACAACAGAAATACCATTTGATCCAATAATTCCACTACTGGGTATTTACTATCCAAAAACAAAAGCATTAATTTGAAAGGATATATTCACTCTATGCTCACTGTAGCATTATTTACAATAGCCAAGATATGAAAGCAGCTCAAACATCCACCATCAATAGACGAACAAAGATGTAGTGTACGTACATACACACACACACACACACACAAAGGAATATTGCTCAGTCATTAAAAATGATGAGATCTTGCCATTTGCAACATGGATGAACCTAGAGGGTATTATGCTAAGTGAAATAAATCAGATGGAGAAAGAAAAATACCATATGATCTCACTTATATGTGGACTCTAAAAAACAAAAGAAATGAGTAAACAAAGAGCAGTATCAGGACTATAGACACAAAGAATAAACAGATGATCAACAGAGAGAAGGAGAGCAGGACAATGGGCAAAATGAGTGAAGGAGAGTAGGAGATTTAGACTTCCGGTTATGGAACAAATAAGTCATAGAAATAAAACATACCACACTGGGAATACAGTCAATGATATTGTAAAAACACTGCGTGGTAACAGATGGTAGCTATACTTGTGGTGAGCATAACATACAGAGGTACTGAATTACTAGGCTGAAACTAATGTACCACTGTAAGTCAACTATACTCAAATAAAAATTTTTAATAAAAAAAGTTTAAAAATAAAATAATCCATTATCCTTTTTGCTAAAATACATGAGGTTATGAAAATGGATACCAATTCAACTTTATACAGATCTGATTAGGATACCTATTACTTCAAAATCTGTCAGACAGAAGTAAGCTTATTAAAAAATAAATGAAGGCTAACATCACAGTCAAGCTATATGAATAATAAATTTCAACCTGTGATTGATAACAATGATGTTACTTTCAAACATGTCATTTTTCTCTGAACATTAAATACATTGTAAAAAGAGACAAGGACCTATATAAATTTGTTCTCTTACTATATATGTTTGTCTCTCTATATGTTTCTAATTACATTCCCCTGTTAAAAATGCCAAATTGCCTTCAGATAGTACTATAAAAAGTATCATTTTATTGACCAGAGTTACCCAGTGAACCACAAAGAGTATTTGCTAAATTAAATTTCATGGTCAACTTATGTAAGAGTACTGTAAATTAAATGTTCATAATGCTACTAAGCTCTCTTCGAATTCCTCTCCTTGAGTCTTCTGGTTCTCTTTTGGATCTCCACTGTGTACATGCAAATACTGAATGTTTTTTATATCTTTAATGTTCTGTATTAATTAGGTCAGGTCTTAGATGAATATTTAAAATAACTATTCTAAATATTGCATAAAATTACATAGTTCACTACAAGATTGAAAATACAGTTTTAAAGGAGTTCTGAAATTATATAAAATAAATTTCAGATAGAAGCACAATGTCTTAATTGGAGTATGTATACACAAACATACAAAGTGAAATATATTTGTTCTTACCATTTGCAAACTTTGTGTACCTAAGAGCTAACTCAAATACTGGTGTATGACAGTGCCACACTGGGTGACAAGCTCATGAGGTATACTTTTACTTTCTCAAAGGCAGAGAGATTAATGAACTTTCTAAAAGAATTCATCATATGACAATTCATCAAATGACAGGCAAAGGGTAAACCAAATTTTCTTCAATAAGAATAATGACATACAAAAGTACTGATATCAGTATGAGTTAAGAAGCTATTTTAAGAATGTATCTTGAATGTATTTTAATGTATTTTAAGAATGTTTCAGCGGGGAGGGTTACCAGAATGACTAAAAGAATAAAAGTTCGGACTATCAGAAACACATTCTAAACATGCAAATTTAACTAAATGTATGCAGGGGGAAAAAAAGATGACTCATGTATTTATTTTTTTAACACCCACCCTAGCATCACTGCCCAGATTTAATACATTTTAACATTTGCCAGGTTTACATGAGATTCTTTTTTTTTTTTTTTTTTTTTCATTTTTATTTATTTATTTTTTCAGTGTAACAGTATTCATCGTTTTTGCACAACACCCAGTGCTCCATGCAATACATGCCCTCCCTACTACCCACCACCTGGTTCCCCCAACCTCCCACCCCTGCCCCTTCAAAACCCTCAGGTTGTTTTTCAGAGTCCATAGTCTCTTATGGTTCCAATTTCCCTCAACTTCCTTCTCCTCTCCATCTCCCAATGTCCTCTACATGAGATTCTTTTAACTCAAATTCTTTATATGGAAACTTCAAACAGCTGAAAGACTAACAGAAGGAACACTATATAGCCCGCTCTCCATGAAGATTCAGTAATTATTCAGATTTTGCCATACAGCTCCTTCTCTAAGAGAGAGAACAATACAAATATTGAAGGTAACTCTGCTATGTCTCTAAATAAGATCAGAGCTCCACAATAGGTAGAATATTGAAGATGAAAATGTATTCTTCATTCAGCTGATCTCATTTTCCATATGTTACTGAAAGTATGAGCTCTCCACATATCTGAATGGGACCCTGTTTTTTTTTTAAATTATGCAACTTAAAACACTGCGGAATTCTATTGGTATATATTATTACACTACACATTACTATGTGTATGATAAATACATCTCGCACAGGTCTCATAAAACCACACATACTATACCTTCAGGAATTTTCAATGATAATTTCAACAGTACATAACTGTCACCTTTAGAACATATTCTTACCAGCATCAGGTGAACATGCACTATAAAACCCATTGTAATCAATATTAGGAAAGGAACACACTTATATCTTACAGAAGTAAAATTCACACAACCAATCAGAAAGGTAATTTGACAATACGTTATATCAAAACCTTAAAATCTTGCTGCACTGGGAGTTCTACCTCTAAAGCAATCAATATAAATAAATGATTATAACCTGAGAGCATATTTATAATAGCAAAAAAATGGTAATTTCCAACAAAATCACGTTGTTTACCTAAACTATATTCCACCAGTAAAAATAAAAATGAAGTTGATTAAAAATATCTGTATACAATACCTACCTACCTACATATATACATAATATAATTGTATACCTATGTATGCTGGATATGAAAGGATGCTTACTCTAAATCTGAAAACAATTTCTAAAACAGTTAAATTTCCTGATAATTAAAAATATATAAAATTATAAACTAGGAGAATAAAATTGAGAACCATATATACCAAAACGCTAACACTCTACCAAGTGGGACTACTATACTATACGATACTATACTATACGTGAGCATTGTTTCTTTCTGCTTAGTATCTTTTTGTGTTTTTGTACAAGGATCATATACTCATAAGATATAACAAGATACATTAAGATACAATGTTTTTATATATTATACTTTAAGATTATTTAAAGTCCAGTAATCTCACTATCATCAATATCATCTTTCTAAACCTTCCCAAGTGCCTTTTTGTATCATGGAACAGTCTCATTAAAAACAAAATTTAGTAATGGGCTGCATGCGACTTTCTACAGTGTTTAGTCTGATTTCCTATTTGTGCTCTGATATCCGCTAGAGTGGTTGATATTTTAAATCAGTGGGGATAGAAAGACCATTCCTTTGGTTTTAACTAAAATAACTCAATAACTCCACTAAAAATATACTTAACCATTTTCCTTTCTCACTGAGCCCAGAATTTAACATACCAGTCAAATTCAATTTGGGTATAGGCAGTGGTTCCGTTGGAACAGGATGGTATGAAAATAAGGTAAACATTCCTCGTCCTACTGGAAGGGCCATAGTTCGCTGACACAACTGGAGCAATCTATAATTAAAATCAAAACCAACATGTGAAAAATCTTTAAGGAAAAAAAAAAAAAAACCTGGAATATAATCTGTAGTTAAGCATTCCAAAAGAAAAACTGCTATGTAAGAGGAAATCACATCATAGTAAAATCACACAAAGATGTAGATGAATCACCCAAACATGGTTATTCTCATTTCAATATTCCTGTTCTTAGAAACTCTAAGGGAGATATACATTTCTTTTGTTCCATACTTGCTTTGAGTGAAAACCAGCTGGTCTACAAACCAAGCCAACTCTCCCTCAGCAACCAAAAAGAGAAACCCAAAATGCCATTCTAATGCTAACCTGATCAAAGGAAAATATTGTGTTTTGGGTTTCCTCATTTTGTTATTTTCAGTCTAGCTGCCTTCAGTGTATCTGGGATCCTCCTGCCATCCTTTTTGCCTCAGATGCGCCTCCTCTGCAGGCACCTAGGGGGCTCAGTCAGTTAAGCATCTGCTTTCGGCTCAAATCATAATCCTGGGGTCCTGGGATAGAGTCCCACATTGGACTCCCTGCTCAGCAGGGAGTCTGATTCTCCCTCTGCCCTTCCCCCCTGCTTGTGATCTCCTTCCTTTTTTTTTTTTTTTTGAAGATTTTATTTATTTATTTGACACAAAGAGAGAGAGAGACCACAAGTAGGCAGAGAGGCAGGCAGAGAGAGAGGGGGAAGCAGGCTCCCCGCCAAGCAGAGAGCCCAATGTGGGGCTAGATCCCAGGACCCCGAGACCAAGACCTGAGCTGAAGGCAGAGGCTTAACCCCCTGAGCCACCCAGGTGCCCCTCATGATCTCTTTCTCATGCTCTAACAAATAAATAAAATCTTCAAAAAAAAAAAAAAGAAGTGTCACTTCTGTGACCTGTACACAGAAAGGAAGAAGTTCCTATATTAGAAGTCAGTGGATTTCATGGTGTGTCCAGGGAAACAAGAATTAGTTTCACTTATATGATGGCTAAGACTTACAGGATTTTTATTTCAAATATCTTTTTTTTAATATATATATTTTTTTTTAATTTTTTTTTTTTTTTTTAAATTTCTTTGACAGAGAGAAATCACAACTAGGCAGAGAGGCACGCAGAGAGAGAGGAGGAAGCAGGCTCCCCGCCAAGCAGAGAGCCCGATGCGGGGCTCGATCCCAGGACCCTGGGACCATGACCTGAGCTGAAGGCAGAGGCTTTAACCCACTGAGCCACCCAGGCGCCCCTAATATATATATTTTTAAATTTTATTTATTTGACAGACAGAGATCACAAGTAGGCAGAGAGGCAGGAGGCAGGGAGAGGGGGAAAGCAGGCACCCTACTGAGCAGAGAGCCCGATGCGGGCCTCGATCCCAGAACCTGCGATCATGACCTAAGCTGAAGGCAGAGGCCTAACCCACTGAGCCACCCAGGCGCCCAAGACTTACAGGATTAATAGCACTATAAATGTTATACTTAGAGTTAAAATGGCTTCAATAGACTATACTTGAAACTAATACACCATACTTAACTTTTTTCTATGTAGCCCCTTAAAGCAAATTCAAACAGGAATTGTGGAAATAGGGGCATTTATACCAGGAAACACTCAACAAACAAACTCTTGTTAAGATCTTTGTGTTGTGGGGCACCTGGGTGGCTCAGTGGATTAAAGCCTCTGCCTTCAGCTCAGGTCATGATCTCAGGGTCCTGGGATCGAGCTCCGCATCTGGCTTTCTGCTCAGCGGGGAGCCTGCTTCCCCCTCTCTCTCTCTTCCTGCCTCTCTGCCTATTTGTGATCTCTGTCTGTCAAATAAATAAATAAAATCTTCAAAAAAAAAAAAAAAGATATTTGTGTTGTTAAGGTACAGAAATACCCAAGCAGAGGCTAACATTTTTCTCTTCAAAGCTATTCATAAGCATGTTCTCTCCCTAACTTGTACATACATACAGCTGCTTTTCTAGTTTTTTTGGTGAGAAAAATTTGTTGGTCCCAAGTTTATTAGGGATAGTGCCCCATGTTAATTTAGAATCCGAAAAACTCAAGGCCATATCCCACAGAACTTTTCAGCAGAAACCTTAAACATAATCCACAAAACTATAACAATGAAAACAAAATACTGTAATCCCTTCTGAGATGTCACTGATTATAAAGGTAAAAAAAAAAAAAAACTAGTTTCATTTATCAATGAACTCAGTTAATAATCATGGCTAACTGCACTGAGCTTTACTACATGCGGAGCAGTGTTCCAAGCGCGATATAGACATAACTCATTCTATACACAGAGCAACCCCATGAGGTATGAATGCTACAATTATGCCTATTCTTAAAGTTGAGACAACGGAGGCAGCGAGAAGTTTAGTAATTCATGCAAACACACCCATCACATCCAGAGCCCACAATAACTACTATGTTTTCACACAATTTCTCTGTCCTTCAGACTCTTCAGTTAAGGGTGACTAACACCTAAGTACAGATGGAGAGGAAACAGTGAGAGGCAGATTAGGATGAACTCAGATCTTCAGCACCCTGCAGCTAGGTAATAGACGATCCTTCTCCGTAAAGCAAGACCACCATAAGCAATGCAAGGAGAACCAGAGAATAATGGTGGAAAGTGACAGGTGACAGAGATATGGCAGGTAATAGGACAGGAGAGAATTTTCAAATACAAGTTGAATTGTCCCAAGGCAACGACTCTGGAATGTCACAGAATGGTTACTACTGAGTATTACTATTATCAAGGGATAAAATATATGTTAGAGATTGGCAGTAGAGAAGATTTATAGAGTATTACCTGCCATATCAGGTAAAAAATACTGGTATAAGTTTAAGCTATACTAAAAACTTAACACACACACACTTTTTTTTCCTCCTCAAGATACAGAAGAATGAGTTCAGAGTTTTGCTTTGTTAGTAAATTCTTATGGTAACTAAGCAAAATGGTCTCAGAGTCACCTTTTCTAAGTAGCACAAAGCTGTATTTTAAGAGGAGGAGGGTAACTTATGTCATCAGATACTCTCGGGTTACCAAAAGCCAAAATATTTTGAAAAAAATGTATGGTTTGCCGAGGATGGATAAAAACTTAAAACACATGGTACTTTTAATTCTTAACTATCTTTTTAGGGTTTTCAGTGTTAAACACTGATAACAGATAACAATATGCCTCTTTTACCTGTTTTCTTTTTCCTCAATGAACTCGTGGTCACTGAGTTCTGGGTACTGTACTACATTGACACGGACGGGATGCGCACTTTGAAGAAGCCTTCGCACGTCCTGCACTCTTAAATCTTCACTCCATATTAATGACATAACCTCCTGATTCATGTCATTCATGCCATCATCTTCCTCCTCAGTTTCTGTTCCTGAAGGAACATCTGATGAGAGCACCTGAGTAACAGACTTGGTTGTAATAATTTAAAAACCAAATACCATGCACTTACTAAACACAAGGATATACACGTAATGTACCTGAGAGTTAAAAATGGCTTCAATAGGCTATATTTTGAAACCAATACACCACATTTAACTTGTTTCTATGTTAAATCACATTCCATGTAGCCCCTTAAAGCAAATTCAAACAGGAATTGTGGAAGTAGGGGCATTTATAACCATCTATCTCTCTATCATACAGAGAAAATATGCATTCCAAAGCAAGGCTGGTTTGGGTTCCCATGTATACTGGGGCTCTTATCTAGAAGCCTTTTTTTAAAGTACAATTATATTGCTCACTTGGGAAAATTCTTTATTGAGCCAAGGGAAAAACATTAAATTTAGGACAATAGTCAAGAAGCTGATTCCATTGAAACATTCTAAATAACTTATAAAAATCTAACTATATCCTAAATTATATCTTAAAATATAGTTATCTAACTATATCTTAAAAAGGAAACGAATTACTACAAGTGGAACATGAAGCCCACTCACTATTACTAAAGAGCCCATACAAACAAATATTGTCTTTGATTAATATAAGCAGAAGAAAACAACCTAGAAGGATATAAGCCAACGGCTAGACGAAGTTGAACAATATTTTCTTACTTTAGTACTTTAAATGGATCATTATTGATTTTCACCTTTTTTAAGGATGTCTTAAATAAAAATTTCTTAATCAGAAAGTGGCAACAGCAAAACAAAAGGAAGAAGGTTAATCTCTTGATTATCATTCTGTCCTCAGAAGCTTAGCATGTGTTTTCCTATGAGTCTCCCCCATCCAAAAAATTCAATCACACTGCAACCTCAATGAGCATAGTATAAAATCTTCTCACTTTCTCTCAAGAATTTTACACTCCTTTAACAAGATTAATTCCCAGTTAAAATGCTAAATTTTTGCAACATTTAAAATGGAAGCAACATTTAAAATGGAAGCAACATTAGCCTATAAAAAATTATAGCGGGGCGCCTGGGTGGCTCAGTGGGTTAGGCCTCTGCCTTCAGCTCGGGTCATGATCCCAGACTCCTGGGATCGAGCCCCACATCAGGGTCTCTGCTCGGCGGGGACCCGGCTTCCCCCCTCTCTCTCTGCCTGCCTCTCTGCCTGCTTGTGCTCTGTGTCAAATAAATAAATAAAATCTTTAAAAAAAAAAAAAGTAAAAAAAATTATAGCAGATATGACTAATTAATCCCTTACTTAGTTCATAAATATGCATTATAGGTTCTATGGAATATCTAACTTTAAAAAAAACTATTCTACTGGGTGAGTTAACTATAAAGTATAGATCCAAATTGCTGATAAACTGAATTTCAATGAGTGATAAAAGGTAGCCTCAAATAATATAAAATGTAACCTCAAATAATGGAACAAACTGAATTTAAATAGAATTACTCAAAACAATATCTAAATAGATCAAAGATTATCAATGCCATTTGGTTTTAGTACTAATGATATTAAACTGCTCTCACTCATAGTAACAAATGAGGTCTAAAGCTAAAACTTATCTTGGAAAAGGAAAGGATAATCATATTATTAGCAAAAAAAAAAAAATGGTTTTCTGTTTAAAGTAGGACAAACACTAATTCAACTAAGAGCTATTATATGAGTGCAGATTAAGAAAGAGATGTGCTGGGCCAACCCTGCTGGAGATGGAATCCCATGGAAACTGCTACTCTCACAGGTTCAGTAGGCAACTCTGATGTTAGAAATAAAATTTTGATACAGACTCTGAAGCTCTGAAGAAGCATTAATAGCCTAAGACCTAATGTGGATTATAAATAGTTACACCATTTTGATGAGTATGTGTTGGTTCAAAAGCTAATATGAGATGAGGCAAGCTTGTGCTGTTCTCTTGGAGATATAAACAAAGTACAAACAGGTTGCCTGGGTGGCTCGGTTGGGAGTCCAACTCTTGATTTCCACTCAGGTCATGATCTCAGGGTTGTAAGATGGAGCTCCATGTCACCCTTCATGCTGGGTGGAGCCTGCTTAGGATTCTCTCACTCCCTCCCTGCCCCCATCCACCTCACTCACTCTTGGGGGAAAAAAAAAATCCAAAGTTACAGAATTACCAAGAGTGGGAAAACCATCCTTGAATCCTATGACCCTCAAAGTAATGCAGTGCTACCATTTATATTTTTTTAACTTAAACAGAGTTCTAGAAAAAGTCGAAATTCCATGTTTAAGTTTTAAAAGAGGCTGATTTTAAAAGAGAGATAATCGGAGAGTAATGATGTATTTCATTTTCTACTTGCAGGCTTCTCAGAACCCATTCTTTATAAAAGCAGAGGAAGACTGACAAAGGATAGAAAATCAGGAGGAATAACCTAAAACATCTTGTAAACAACTTCAGTGTCTCTCATCCCAGTTCCCAAAAAAACTCTTGCCTGCAACTTCAGTTTTATGTGATTAAACATATATTTACACCTATTTAAAAGATTAAATTCTAGAAATTGAACACATCAAAAAAGCATAAAAGAGAAAATAGTTAACATATTCAAATTGAAGATACATGTGCTCCCTCTTTTTCTATGTAATAGTTACAAAGTAGTTAATTACCAGTACAGTACAAGTAAAGAAAGAGTCATGGTAATGGATCTACTGACTCAGTACTTGTCCTGACTCAAAGGAAAGAAGTTCTAGGCAAGACAAAACCTTCACAAAATCTTATTCCCATGTTCACTTTATAAGTAAGAAAATCTGCCCAATAAGAAACCCCATATGGCATACAATGTAAAAGACAAATCGATATATACACTTGTAAACAGACTTAAGAAAAAAATGAAGAGTATTTCTACTTTGATTTTGAGACTAAATCTGAACTTTGAACTTTCTATGTTGATACTCACAGATTTCCCTTTGGGTAAGTTTCCTTCACAGGCCTGCTTGGAAAGATCTTGACGTCCGATCAGGAGACAGACAGCCTCTGGCCAGTCTGAAGCAGGCTGCTCACGACAGTGGTAAATTGCATCTCTGATGGGAAGAGCAATTCCAAAGGGAAGAGTTTCCAAGTCTCTTAAAGTGAAACCTTGTGATGAAACGAAGGGAGAAAATTTTTCATTTAAACCTGCCACTGTCCCAATTATCCTCGGATTCAAGTTAATCAATATCTATTCTGACAAAAGACAGATCGATTTTTTTCATCTTACTGCCAGATTAGTGTCTAGACAGCAAGGATTAGTATAAGAACTAAAAGAACTAAAAACAGCACCAGGGTGTCTCAGCCAGTTAAGTGTCTGCCTTCAGCTCAAGTCATGATTCCAGGGTCCTGGGATCAAGCCCTGCATCAGGCTTCCTGCTCAGTGAAGAGTCTGCTTCTCCCTCTCCCTTTGCCCCTCCCCCTGCTTGTTCTCCTTCAACTCACTCTGTCAAATAGATAAAAATCTTTAAAAAATAATAATAAAAGAAAAACCTTAAGAAAGAGAGAAACAACCAGAAACCCAGAAATATTTCCCAGAGAGGAAACACAAATGGGCAATAAACATATTAAAAGTGATCAAGAAAACTCAAATTAAAATTACTACAATTATAATTTCATACTCACTTGACCAATATTAAAGTAAATCAAAAGAAAGTGTTGGCAACTATGTAGAGCAATATAAATTCCCACCCACAGCTGGTGATGGTACGATCACTTTGGAAAACACATGGCAGGTACAGATAGGTCCACCTCTATGGTCCACTAATAGGCATAACAGAAACTTGTACACAACTGCACCAGGACACAACTATTAAAACATTCAGTAACAACACTATTCACAATGACAAAAAGAGGTAAGGGAGGAAACAGCTACTCTCATTAACAGAATGGATAAATAGTGCTATAGTCAAACAATGGAGTATGTAGCAGTGAAAATTAATGACCTACTGCTATACAAGTCAATACGGAAGAAGTGAGTGAAAAAAATAATTTATCTCTATATCCATTTATATGAAGTTCAAAGACATACAACACGGATGATGAAACTACAAAAAAAAAAAGAGCTAATACAAAATTTAGGTAAGGCCGTGATTATGGGTAGTACGAAGATGTGTGAGAGGAAAATTACATGTGGAGCAGAGGTGTAGGGCCTTCTAGTACACTAGCAATGTTCTACTTCTAATGGTAGGTAACCAGTATACAACAATGTTCAACTTACTATTATTTTCTACACCCTCGACACATTGATATTTAAAATTTTTCAGATCCTCAGATAAAATTTATTTTTCTTTTATATATTTTATATTATATTATTTATTATAAATTTTATACTATATTATTTATAGTATAAATTTTATAAGTTTTATATATAAATAGTATAAATTTTATTTTATTATTTTTAATAAATTTTATTATTTTATTTTATTATAAAATAGAATTTTATTTTATAAATAGTATAAATTTTATAGAATTGTATAAATTTTATAGTATAAATTTTATACTATATTATTTATTAATATTGAAAGTTAATTATTGAGGTAAAAATGTTTCCTTATTACACTTTTACTAAATATTATACAGTATACAAATATAACTAGCTTATCTAATACTTTCCAGCATAGATATCCTATCTGTAATTTTATATGACAATTATTATAATTTTCAAGCATACAAAATAAAAGCAAAAACTAAGTCATTTAAAATATTCTTTAAATAAGAATTCAGACATCCTGTAATATTCATTACTTTATAACATACTATTCTAGAACACTGCCATTTTTTTATATCTTCATATCCATAATTTAAAGTTTTTCTTAGTTCTTCATTTTCAAAAAAATTTCTAGGGGCACCTGGGTAGCTCAGTGCATTAATAAGCCTTTGCCTTCAGCTCGGGTCATGATCTCAGGGTCCTGGGATCACGCCCCACATCGGCCTCTTTTTTTTTTCCCAAGATTTTATTTATTTAAAATAAATAAAGATCACAAGTAGGCAGAGAGGCAGGCAGAGAGAGAGGAGGAAGCAGGCTCCCTGCTAAGCAGAGAGCCTGGTGCAGGACTCAATCCCAGGACCCTGGGATCATGACCTGAGCCAAAGACAGAGGCTTTAACCCACTGAGTCACCCAAGCGCCCCCACATCGGCCTCTCTGTTCAGCAGGGAGCCTACTTCCCCTTCTCATTCTGCCTACTTATGATCTCTCTCTCTGTCAAATAAATAAACAAAATCTTAAAAAAAAAAAATGTCTAGTATTTTACTCCATTTAAAGCCTAAGAGCACCAGCTTTGGGAAAAGGGAATAGGGAACTCCTTTCTCCCATTCCGTCCCTCCCAACTGTATCCTCATCTTGGAGCCTAAATCACTAACCTATATTCCTCAGAAGTACCATGAAATGTCTGTATAATTACTTTAAGATATTGCCAGAAATCCTCCCTTCTGATATGTGAGCACTACAATGGCTTCAAGTTTGAACATGTAATAACTACAGTCCTCCATTCTGAGGCCTGTCTGCAGAGTCACAGCATTGACTGCCCTAAGGTGAGAGGCAAATAAGCAAATAAGAGGTAAATTACCCAGTGAGAGATAAAAAGCTGATATAGCAGGATTATGATATGGAAGTTGCGACAATGTCAGGGAAAGGAAGTGTGGCTTGATGGGCCACAATCTTGGTCCTGCAGGACACTTACACAGAGTGAGAGCCCCTGTCCTGCCACCCAGTTCTAGCTCACTGGGAGGAAACAGGGCCTACTAATAAGTACGGTGTCTGGGGAAAGCAGGTGGCTCTCACCAGCATCTCAAAGACATGTAGAAAGTAACAAGGACTACCTTACCTACATTAGTCATCCAGACAACTAATTGTTCAGCTAGACTAGAAACTGATGTAGAATGCTTGAAATTAAACCTGTAAGGGAATGAAACATGAAGTTATTCAACAGTAAAACACAATAGTGCTTTCTATTTTTAATATACAAGCACAATCTGAACAAAATTCACCTGTTTTCTTCTTGTTCTGCTTGTGACTTCTGAGGGGCTAAAAGGCAACAAAATGAAATTTAGATAGTCATCCTCATAAAGTAAACATACAACATGTAGAAGATATTAGGAAATAAAAGTTCACAAACAACTCCTAAAAAATAACAAAATAAGCAGTCCATTAGCAGGCTAGAAATACTATCCCTAACCCTAACCCTTTTTACATTCGTTGAGAAAACAAAAAACTTGTTAAATCTCAAGACTCCTGGTCTCTGAAAATCAGCTGTGGACTTCAGGCTACAACAGTACAAGAGGTCACCTCAAAAATGAGGTAAGACGTGGCCTCTAAAACACACACTTAGAAAGTTTTTCATTTTTTAATTTCAACTCTGATATCAACATTTATGAAAATTTGTTTTGGAAAAAAATTCATTTTGGGAAGCCTATCACCACACTGACTTACCTATAGTTATTCTGGATAAATACTGTGAGGAATCCTCAGAAACAGAGTTCTCATTACCAAGTATGTAGAGTGCAATACTCTGCAAAAGGAGAAAATTAAAATTATTTTTGAAAGGAATGAGATATAATTATGTATAGGAAAATCCATCCATTTTAGATGTACAGCTCTGAGTACTGACAAACATTATACAATAATATAACCACTAATACAATCACGACATACAACACTTCCATCACACCAAAAACTTCCCTTATAGCCTCTGTAGTCAATCCACTCCTCCTATACCCAGCACCTGAAACAACTCACCTGTTTTCTTTCCCTACAGTTATGCCTATTCTAAAATGTTACATAAATGGAATCTTAGAATAGGGAATCTTCTGTGTCCTACTTCTTTAACTTAGCACGCCTCTGAGAGTCATTCACATTACTGCATACAGCAGTGGTTTGTTTCTTTTTATTGCTGAGTAGTATTCCATTATGCAGATGTACCAAACTTTCTCTACTCATAAACCTGGACTGCTTCTGTTAGGTGAACCCTAACCCACACCCTTCTCCATTTTGGCCTTCAAAGTTCTCCTTTGAGTATTTGCTACTTGCTACTAACACCAAGAGTTGTACCTGCAAGTAGCTTTTATTTTTTTTCTGGAAAAAAGTAGCACAATTCTATTAAAATTTTACTACAATGCTGGAGAATCTTAAAAATCCTATATAAGCATCACAAATGACATAATCCTGAACCTAACTGACATCATTACTTAACAAAAAAAAAAAAAAAAAAAAAAAAAAGGCCATAATATGAGTATCTATAAATTGACTAACATAATTTAAGCTGAAGGTTGACCAACCTGGTATATTCATATTTCTCTGGCTCCTCTTTGTGGCTGAAGACTATACCAAGTCTACCCCCCATTCAGCAGAGTTGGAAAGGACCAATGTATTTGGTGGTTTCACTTAAATGTCTCGACAAAAGCATCAAGGGATGTGAAAGTTCTGGGATTAACCTGATCTTAATATTCTGTGAATGTATTTAATGCCACTGAATTAACTATACACTTGAAGTTAAAATAATAAATATGTTATGTAGATTTTACCACTTTTTTAAAAAAGCAGAATCACTATTTTACATGTCTGCTTCAGAGCCACAGGGGACTCTGAAGCCTCTCTCAACATGAAGCAAAGCAGAATGCAGAATAAGGAAAAGATGTGGGATACAAAGACATTTACATTCAGGTGGTATCTGTGGAGGAAACAAAAGCATGGGGTTCTCCTATAAGCCTAGGAAGGCCCCACCTCTGGAAAGCTACGCAAAGGGCCTGTAGGCCAGCTGCCCTTGGGAGAAGGGACTCACCTTTACCAAAGTCCTTTGGTTCTATTTGAAGGTTTGACCTTGGACATGTATTAACTATTTAAAGTGAACCAATTTTTTTGAAGTAAGTAAAGATGTTTCTTTGGAGAAAAAATTCAAGCAGAATTTTTTTGTAGCTATAAATATGCTGAACATAAAATTTAAATGAAAAGGCAAAGGAACTAAAATAGCTAAAACTATTTTGAAAAAGAAGAGTAACAAAAGGAGTAATTACACTAACCAATTTTTTTTAAAGATTTATTTATTTATTTGACAGACAGAGATCACAAGTAAGCAAAGAGGCAGGCAGAGAGAGAGGAGGAAGCAGGCTTCCCACTGAGCAGAGAGACTGATGTGGGGCTCGATCCCAGGACCCTGGGATCATGACCCGAGCTGAAGGCAGAGGCTTTAACCCACTGAGCCACCCAGGTGCCCCTACACTAACCAATTTTTAAGACTCACTATACAGCTACAGGAATCAACACAGTGTGGACAGCAATACTATCAGTAAACTACAATAGAAAGCCTAGAAAGAGATCCACAATATTGTGGCAAATTAATTTTTGACAAAAGTGCAAAAACAATAGAGAAAGGAGAGTCTTCTCAACAAATGGTATTAAAAGAATTGGAGGGCAGCTGGGTGGCTCAGTTGGCTAAGCAACTGCCTTCAGCTCAGGTCATGATCCTGGAGTCCCAGGATGGAGTCCTGCATCCGACTCCCAGCTCCACAGGAAGTCTGCTTCTCCTTTTGACCTTCTACCCTCTCATGCTCTCTCTTATTTGCACGTACTCTCTCTCAAATAAATAAATAAATCTTTAAAAAAAAAAGAATTGGATGTCCAACTATCACCACTGCTGTTCAACATAGTACTAGATGTACTAGCCTCAGCAATCAGAAAACCAAAATAAATAAAAAGCATCTGAATCGGCAAAGAAGTCAAACTCTCACTTTTTGCAGATGATATAATACTTTATGTTGAAAAGCCAAAAGACTTCAACCCAAAACTGCTAAACTCATACAGGAATTTAACAATGTCCCAGGATATAAAATCAATGCACGAAATCAGTTGCATTTCTATACACCAACTCCAACTTCTACACAGAAGAAAGAGAAATTAAGGAATTGATCCCATTTACAATTGCCCTGAAACCATAAGATACATAAGAATAAACCTAACCAAAGAGACAAAGGATCTGTACTCAGAAAACTATAGAAAACTCATGTAAGAAATGAAGGCAGACACAAAGAAATGGAAAAAAACGTTCCATGCTCATGGTCTGGAAGAACAAATATTGTTAAAATGTCTATGCTACCCAGAGCAATCTACACATTCAATGCAACCCCTATCAAAATACCATCAACTTTTTTTAATGAAATGGAACAAATAAACCTAAAATTTGTGTGGAATCAGAAAAGATCCTGAATAGCCAGAGGAATGTTGAAAAAGAAAACCAAAGCTGGTGGCATCACAATTCCAGACTTCTTGCTCATTACAAAGCTGTAATCATCAAGACAGTATGGTGCTAGCACAAAAAAAGACACACAGATCAGTGGAACAGAATAGAGAACTCAGAAATGTACACTCAGCTCTATGGTCAACTAATCTTCAACGATGCAAGAAAGAATATCCAATGGAAAATGAAAAATACTTACTTTTTTAACCATCAATCCTACCTCTGGATATCTACCCTTAAGAAATGAAAATTTAGGGGCGCATGGGTGGCTCAGTGGGTTAAAGCCTCTGCCTTCGGCTCAGGTCATGATCTCAAGGTCCTGGGATCGAGCCCCGCATCGGGCTCTCTGCTCAGCGGGGAGCCTGCTTCCCTTCCTCTCTCTCTGCCTGCCTCTCTGCCTACTTGTGATCTCTGTCAAATAAATAAAACCTTTAAAAAATAAAAAAAAAAAAATAAGAAATGAAAATTTACATTCACACAAAACCTAGGCATGAATGTTTATAGGAGCTGTAGTCGTAACTGCCAAAAACTGGGACCAACCCAAATATCTTCAACGGGTGAATGGGTAACCACTGTGAAATATCCCACAAAGGACTAGCACTCAGCAATTAAACACAACAAACTGCTGACCAGACAACAACTTGGATGAATTGCAAAAGCTTCTGCGAAGTTTTGGGGGTGACAAAACTGTTCTATGGCCTAATTATAGTGGTACTACATGAAACTATACATTTGCTGAAATTCACAGAATTTACACAAAATGAAAAAAAGTTCATTTTTTGTATAGTTTTTAAAATTAAGTTTAAAAAGAAAAAAATAGGGGTGCCTGGGTGGCTCAGTGGGTTAAAGCCTCTGCCTTCGGCTCAGGTCATGATCTCAGGGTCCTGGGATCCAGCCCTGCATCAGGCTTTCTGCTCAGCAGGGAGCCTGCTTCCTCCTCTCTCTCTGCCTACTTGTGATCTCTCTCTCTGTGTCAAATAAATAAACAAAATCTTTAAAAAATAGATAAATAAATAAATAAAATAAATAAAAAGGAAAAGAAAAAAATAAACAAGGTAGGTAATACATACCAAGACTACAAGTCTGCTTCTTTCACAGATTCCAGGAAGGTAAGGATAGGGAGGCATTCCTTCACCCTTCAGACAAGAACTCACCCACTGATAAATACTTGGTGGCTCAGAAGTAAAAAACGACGGATGATGCATAAATCCTGTTTGACCTTTAGAATTAGAGCAAACATTTATAAAGAATGTAAGAATAAGAATACATTAAGATAATACCATTTTATTCCTTTTTTTTTTAAAGTAGGTTCCATGACTAGTGCAGAGCCCAACATGGGGCTTCAACTCTTGAGTGTGGGATGAGGACCTAAGCTGAGATCAAGAATCGGATACTCAACCAACTGAGCCACCTAGGCACCCCACAATACCACTTTAGTCTAAAGGGGAAATGGGCAGTATGTGCCATTTGGAAACAGAGTAATTCTTCTCCAAAATACTTCATGATTTCTGCCACAGAAAATATTTTACTATAATATATAGACCAAATGACTACTAATTCTGGATGGAAATTTAATAAATTCTTGTACTCAAGGCATAAAGAATTTAACTAAAATTTCGTACCCTAATCCTAACGGTGAGAAAACAAGAGAAACCTAGGATTCCACTCTTAACAACTGGGCCCCGATCTTGAGTACCTATAGTTCAAGGTCTAGAGCCGTAGAGTGGTGATGGAAATGTTCTATAACCTGTACTATCCAATATCGCAGCCACTACCCTACGTGGTTCCTGAAAGTTTGAAATGTGGCTTATTCAACTAAGGAACTGAATTTTCAGTATGAAATAACAGATGGTCGTTGGCTACTGATTAGACAAGTCTAAGGCCAAAGCATCCTTAGCACATGGGGATGGGTAGAATTTTACCCACACACTGAAGAAGTTAATGTTATCTCTTACTATATAAGTCAGAGATCAAACACTACAAACTGAAATCTACCTGATGGAAAGATATCACCTCTGACTTAAGAGACTAATGGTAGGAAATATAGTGCTATTCACCGAGAAAAATACAAGCAAACATCACTCACCATTTAGAAAATCTTTAATTATATAAACACTTACCTTGATCAATTGTGCACACTTGTCCAGTAGTTCTGACAAGTGTTGGGTAATCTCTATAGTAATGATCTACATAAGGCTCCAATTTTAAATCCCTAAAACAATAAAAGCATATAAAAAAGAAATCCCAAGAAAGGTGGCATTTTCCCCCGAAGAGAGGATTCATCGGTTCAACTTCTAAATTTAAAAAACTTATGACGAAGAAGATAACCAAATCTAGAGTCCTTTCATTCTATTTCTGGACCTTGAAGTGCCCAATATAACAAATGCAACTCGAACTTTTTGCTAGGTAACTTTTATGGGGGTAAAAGTAGTTTCTCCTCTATTATTTGTTACTTTTGTTGTCTTCAGCAAGTTATCTCTATGAGCATCAGTATTTTCTTCCAGAAAGTAGGCAAATTCTCCTTCACTCACTCAGAAGTTTTGAAGATTAAATAATAAATGTAAAAAGTAGCTTTAAAATGCAAAACATTATAAAAATGTTACTTATTTCGGAAAGCCATGGTTAGAGTTTGGAAGTCATTTCATTACAAGAGAATTTTCATGATAGTAATGATTCATCATAAGAGAAACTGACCAGCAATTAAAACTGCTACATTTCAGAAAAGAATTTCAGAGTTTCAAGGAAGATCACAGAAATTAGAAAATGTGCTATAATCTTAACTCAGAGGTTGACATTTCAATTCAAATTCAATTTTCTTTATTACCAAGGGTCACAAAGGCTGAAACAGCACCTAAATATGACCTTCAGAATTCAGTGCCAAACACAATCTTAATGTGGATACACTACAAGAGCCTCGAAGACAGGGACAACCACAGACTGAGATAACAAAAATACAGCTAAAGAACTCTCAACTAGCAAATAATATTCATGTTCTTAGGAACAAACTTAGACAAGTTTCATCATCATGAAAATAGGGGTCATAATATCTATAATTCATCTATGTAAACTACAATTATGTTAACCATACCTATTTGAATTCCAGTATTACTACAAAAATGCAGGTATTACAGAATGCCCACCACAGTGTGCCAAGCCATCTCATCAAAATGAAGAGCTGAACAGGTCACCTCCATTGTTTAACAGTTTTGTGACTTCCCACTAATCTTAGGACAAAGACTAAGAACCCCATTAACAGCCCACAAGGCTTTATATAACCAGTACCTTAAAACATTTCTGTGGTTTATAGAAAATGCTCTGGTTTTCTGAAAAGGTAGATTTCAGAAATTTATTTATAAGGTTCCTATATGATATTCATGGCTGAGATCAAGTCATCTCAGGACCTCTTGGCAGTTTCTGATCTACAAATAATATTTACCTTGCCAACTGAACAAGAAGGCCAACAAGTGAACGAATTCCTTCTCCCATTAGAGTATTCAACTTAAGCTCCTCATAGACAAGATGAAGAACAAAAAAAATTGCAGGTATATGAGTAAACAGAAGTGTAGAAGAATCCAGAATGAGATTCTGTGAAAAATCTTCATCCTTCATCTGTGAAACTTCCAAAGGACTTAAACATAAAGATCTATTCAAAAGATGAGACTCAACATTCTGGTGGTAGTCTGAATTTAGTAAATACTCCCAGTCCTGAGAAAATAAAGAAGATATTAATTTTTTAAATAATGCCTCCTTATAATGTCATCATTAAAACAATACAAGTTCTATTTTTACATTAAGTTGAAAAAAATTAAAACCTACATCAAAATAGCTAAGCAATTTCCAAATGCCAGCAATAGACATTAAGACAAATCACTTCAAAACCCATTTGAAAAGTTTTAGTCGTGCTGTATTAGGAAAGAGACTGAGAGAATTCCACTATTTATAGAGATTGAGGAAGAAATTAAGATTATCTTAGGTGATTTTCTACGAAGCCAAAAGTAAAGAATAAAAGGTGGGAAGTGTAGATAGGCAAGTTTAGTGACCACTACACTGATCTGTTTTCATAAGGAGAGAAGTCTACTTGTATTCAGTTAGTATATTTATTTATAAGATGCTGGGGCTAGCAATTACAACCTAATAATCAACTGAATTCTACATTCACACTGATTGTACTCCATTTTCCAAATACTGAGTCTGTTTTGGTTTCTACTTTGATTTATTGTATTGTGTTGAGAATATGGTTTATGCTATTTTCAGGTCTTGGAATTTACTGATGCTTTTGTAAGGTTTAATACAGTGTGTTATTCTAACTTAAACACTCTTAGACCAGATACAGAAAGAATAAGCCATAAAAGTAAAAAATTGATTAAGAGTAGGGGCGCCTGGGTGGCTCAGTGGGTTAAAGCCTCTGCCTTCGGCTCGGGTCATGATCCCAGAGTCCTGGGATCGAGCCCCGCATCGGGCTCTCTGCTCAGCAGGGAGCCTGCTTCCTCTCTCTCTGCCTGCCTCTCTGCCTACTTGAGATCTCTGTCTGTCAAATAAATAAATAAAATCTTTAAAAAAAAATTGATTAAGAGTAACTAAAATTTTTTAAAAATCTGTTCAGGGGTGTCTTAGTGGCTCAGGTGTTAAGCATCTGCTTTTGGCTCAGGTCATGATCCCTGGGTCCTGCGATCGAGCCCCACACCGGGCTCCCTGCTCGACGGAAAGCCTCATTCTCCCTCTTCCCACTCCCCCTGCTTGTGTTCCCTCTCTCACTGTCTCTCTCTCTGTCAAATAATTAATTAAATAAAATTTAAAATCTCATTTAAAAACACTATTAAGCCATATACTAAGACATACAAAACAAAGAACTCTTATTCAGAATATATAAAGAACTTCTACAGCTCAATAAATGTTTCTAAAAATCCAGTTAAAAAATTGTAAAAGGTCTGAGCACAAACTTGACAAAAAGATATTTAAGTGGCTAATAAGCACATACAGAAGTGTTTAACAGCATTAGTCCTGAGGAAAAGGCATATTAAAACCTCAGAGAAATTACTTTATACATGTTCAAATGGTTAAAATGAAAAAGACTGACAACAGCAAATGTTGGCCAAGATGAAGAACAAGAGGAACTCTCATATATCATTCATTAGAGTGTAATGTAGTATAATGAGTTTGGGACCCATCAATTTCACTGCTAGGTATCTATCCAGAAGAAATGAAAATATATGTCTACAGATAGTTGTCACTGAGTACTAATGGTGGCCTTATTCATAATGGGCAAATAACAGAAATAGCCTAGGTATCCATCAGCAGAATGTATAAACAAACTATGGTATATTCATACTACTCAACGATAAAAGGCACGAAGTGCTAATATCTGTAACGCCTGGGATGAATCTCAAAAATATCATGCTGAATCAAAGAAACCTTATACCAAAGATTATGTACCACATTTAATTTCTATCAAGTTCTAGAACAGGCAAGATTAACTTATAGTGACACAATTCAAATCAGCGGTTGCTTCAAAAATAGAGAAAAGGAATGATTAAAAATGGCACTTGGAGGGGCAACTGGGTGGCTCAGTGGGTTAAGCCTCTTCCTTCGGCTCAGGTCATGATCTCAGGGTCCTGGGATCAAGCCCCACATCGGGCTCTCTGCTCAGCAGGGAGCTGCTTCCCCCTCTCCCTCTGCCTGCCCCTCTGCCTACTTGTGATCTCTCTCTCTGTCAAATAAATAAGTAAAATCTTTTTAAAAAAATGGTACATGGAAACTTTATAGAATAATAGAAATGTTTTGTGTTTGAGAGGGGTATGGGTTACTTGAGTATTCATTTGTCAAAGTTGATCAAACTGTAAACTTCAGATCTGAGCATTTCGTTTATGTAAACTATACCTAATTTAAAAAAAAATTTTTTTAATCACTTAAGAATATAACCATGGAATCTAATATGATTGAGAACCTAAATCAGAGGATTAATTAGCAGGAAAACATCAACAAATCCAAATTCAAATCATGCAGTATTACCTATGTTCAGTAATTTTTAGATGATCATTAAAAATAAAAAGTATACGAATAACCACAGAAAACATAACATATCCAACCTTCAAAATAACTGCTATACAGTATTAAAGCAAAAGGTGTTAAAAGATACACAAATCAACAAGAGTACCCAAAAATGAACTTGTAGTAGCAAGAAATAATAATGCTTACATCATCAGATCCTGTCTCAGAAGGCCTTGCTTTTTTGGGTGCAATGACGGGGGAAAGTGATCCTTCAAAGTCAAACTGAAAAGACAACCCCCAAAAAGATAAAATCATATACATTTATCACTGTTAGCTGTTCAACTTAAAGAATTCGAATATCAGTTCCATGAATTATGGAAACTAAAGAATGTCACCAAAACTCATTTTTTCATCCAGAAAAACATGGTATGAATACTTTTCCTCTCAGGTCGCTGAGAAAAAGAAACGAAATCATATATGCAAGGCATCTACTACAGTGCCTCGGCTCACAGGCACTGCAACTGTGGTTTCTTTTTTTTTTTTTTTTTTTTAAAGATTTTATTTATTTATTTGATAGACAGAGATCACAAGTTGGCAGAGAGGCAGGCAGAGAGAGAGAAGGAAGCAGGCTCCCCGCTGAGCAGAGAGCCCGATGCGGGGCTTGATCCCAGGACACTGGGATCATGATCTGAGCCCAAGGCAGAGGCTTTAACCCACTGAGCCACCCAGGTGCCCCGCAACTGTGGTTTCTTTCTAACCCAACTTATGTGATGACACAGATCAACACTGCTTTAGTAGAACGAGGACCTTGAGCCATAACCCAAATATGCTAAGTACACCCAATGTTAGCCAAATGTCAGAACCAAGCAGACATTTATTTAGAGTCTGTCTATAGTGGACAGGCTAACAATTCTAGGGCAGAGGCAGGTAGCTACTCTTCAAAGTAAAGAGGTCTCCTCCGGGACCTACAGCCACGCTACATATCCCTGCCTCCCTCAGAGTTAGGTATGACCCTGTGACAGCATAACTATGAATGAAAGTGGATATTAGAGGTGCTTGGATGGCTCAGTGGGTTAAGCGTCTGCCTTCGGCTCAGGTCATGATCCCAGGGTCCTGGGATCAAGTTCTGCATCAGGCTCCTTGCTCAGCAGGGAGCCTGCTTCTCCCTCTGCCTGCCACTCCCCCTTCTTGTGCTCTCTTTCTCTCTCTCTCTCTAATAATAAATAAAATCTTTAAAAGGAAGGAAGGAAGGAAGGGAGGGAGGGGATGCTACCATTTCCAGGCCCCCCATTCATGAAAAATTCCACTGTATGCTCCTCTAGGCTCTTCTCCTTCGTATCTGACTGATGGAGTCAACCCCAGGACAATCTTTGGAGCCTCATGTTGAAGATGGCAGCTGCTGCAACAGACTGGGTCCCTAATAACTGTGCAGCCTCTTTAACTGCTGTAGTGTTATATGAGCAAGACTTACGTTTTTATTGTGTGGGCCATTATATCTTTTGAGGACTTTCTATCATATTTAGTCTATCCTAACACAGTTATATAAAAGCACTTTTCTCAACGTTTACTCTTATTTGGTTCCCCCCGCATCACCTTTGCCACCTCTGCTACTTCACATGGGCACTGAACTACCAAAGAATCAACCATAAGCCCATAAATGACAACGGCAATTTTCCAATGCTTTATGAAAAAAATTTACATTTTTATCCATCAATATCACTCATATGAAAGTTGATTTCTATAAAAAAAACTAAAGATAGCAATAAGGTAATTTTTAAAGCTGAAAGTTGATTTCTATAAAAAAAACTAAAGATAGTAATAAGGTAATTTTTAAAGCTGAATATTTAAATATAAATATTTTAATTTTTATAAATTATTTTTAATATTTAATAAATATGATATTTAAATACTAAATATAAAATGGAATAAAGTATTTTTTAAACTGAGTAATTCTTAAAACTGATCAATAGAAAAGGTCTTCTTACGAAGTATTCAAAGGAAACACATCCAACTCACAGACAAAACTATCAAAAAACAAAATGACAAGAGTAAAAATCAAAGCAAAGGATGCATTTCTATTAGCTATCTTAGTTAAAGCTTCAGCCAAAATTTAGTGCATATGTGCACACCTACATACACACATTCTCTCTCACACTATTCTAAGTACCACAGTCTAAAGAACGTTCATTCCTGCTATGGTTACCACATTTCAAGACCTAGGGTTATGAAAACAGAAATTATCTGATACGGATACCTCTTTGTAGCATATATGGATCTATTTTATTTTCGTTATTTTAATATTCTGCAGGGTACCTACCCGTTATACACTTCTGTAGTAGATCCCTGACCTTTATCATAACCTGATGTAAAATACTTATCTGCCTTCTCCTGACACTGTCAATTCCATGAGAGGAACTACCTTGCCTAATGCATATCTGAAAAGCCTGGCATCACGCCTGGCCTTCAGCAGAGGTTCAACTTCTAACTAATGAAAATATGGGCATCCTGAAGGACACAAACATTAACCCCAGATGCAACTGTTCACAGAATGAAAGAACCAGAAGGAAACATAATCTGGCCCAGTGCTCTCATCTAACACATCAGTAAATTAAGGAAGGCCCAAAGAAATGCCAAAAATCATTTAACTAGTCATTGGCAAAAATTCTGTACTGCCTACTCCCCCCCTCCCATTGTTTAAATGAAAACAAAAAAGAAAAAATCTGAACAAAGCAAAATGAAAACCATTTGCCACTGAGGGCCATTTCATCCTGAGCTTTGATGTAAGGACAAAAGAATAGCAAGGGTTTAATCATGCAGTCCTATAAATAAATGTGAAGCAACTCAGCCTCAGAACTGATTTCCTTATTCCTTCTTTTAGGACTGTTATCCAATAAATAAGTCAAAGAGCCCCATCCCTCTTTACAAAAGAAAAAATGGTGGGTGCTCCGTCATAACAGGGAAATCTGAGGGGAGGCCCTGGCTCTCTGCCAGAGAATGGAGCAGAAGAACCTGTATTCATCAACGAGTTCCACAGCACAGTCACACACAACAACCACAAAAAGCTGAAGCATTACTAAAATCCTCAGTTCCTAGTAAGGCTCAATTTCTTCATATTTAATGAAGAATGAGAAAATGTGGAATAAAGTAGTTTCCATGCAACTGTTTAAAATAAGAAAACTTTCCCTATTTTCCCAGGAAGGTTTTTCTCAAGTAAATTTCAGAGGGAAATTCTTCCATATGACAAAATAAACACAAATTCTTAAAAACAGTATCTCATTCAGACGTAAAAGGGCATTCATTTAACAAATTCACTGAGTATCCATCTATGCCAAGCACTACTACAGGTCCTAGAGACAGTGAACAAAACTAAACAAAAATCCCTGCTTCATAAAATTCACATTCTAGAAGGAAGAGAGACACACAAACAACACAAATAAGTAAAACATGCAGCATATTTAATTAGTACTAAGGGAAAAATAAAACAGTTAAAGGGGATAAAAGTATGGGGATAGTAACAATTCCACATGGAATGGACAGAGCAGACTGGACTGAGGTGCCACCTGAAGAAGACCTAGGCTTGTCTTGTCTGGGGGAAGGCTTTTTCTCCAGAGTTAATAGCAAGTGCAAAGAGTCTGAAGCAGGAACACTCTTGGTGTGTTCTAAGAAGAGAAATGGATGCCAATGTGGTGGGGAGAATGTGAGCAAAGCAGGGATGAGGAGACAAGATGAGAGAGGTAAGAGAGGGATGGGTCACATGGCACTTTGCAGGCTTCTGGCTTTTACTCTGAGTAGGAAAGAAAGGTACTGGAGGATTCTGAACAGAGTAACATGACCTGACTTTGTCAGACAGGATTACTTTGACTGTTGGGCAGAGAAGAAAATGAAACAAGGACATGAAATGTGAGTCAAAAACTGGCAACCATAATGACCAATGAGAGGGGCTCTTGCCTGGCTCAGTTGATGGAGCATCTGAGTCTTGATCTCAGGGTCCTATGCTGGGCATGGAGCCTATATAAATAAATGACCAATGAGAATCTGAAAAGCCCATTCCCGTTTACTTAGACAGGAATGATAGAAAATGTCTCACTAAGTTGGCAAAGGTTCACCACACCACAAATCATCACTATGCTGAAATGGGCACTTCTAAATAAAGTGAGAATGTCAAGTGGACAACCCTTTTTGAAAATTATTTGACCTAGTAATAGCTCTTCTAAGGTTAAATTCTTAGTAAAGGACGAGAGCTATAAGATCTGTGTTTGCAAACTATTCCTAATGAGAAAAAAAAAACTGATTTAACAATGCTCCATTATTAGCTGTTGGTTAATTATGACAAAACCACTTGGTAGCCTATCATGAAGATGATAAAATGGGGGGGTTTCCTAAGAATTTTTAATGATATTGGAATTTTTCATTTGTCGTGTTTATCTAAAAGGCAATACAAAGATGTTCAGAGTGGTTATCTAAGTAGAATTATTTTCTTCTTAATTCTTCAATTCTCCAGATTTTCCTCTGTAAGAATGTACAGTCATAATGAAGAAAAAAATGATTTTTTAAATGAATTTACTAGTATGAGACTAAAATGTACAGCTGAGTTACCAGACAGAGGTGAGTATGTTCTAGAGTGATTTTCTTCAGAGTAACCCAGGCAAGGTTGTCCTGGGAGCTATCTCTAGACCCAAAAGGAATCACCAATACTGAAGACACTACTCCGCTGGTTTTGTAAATAACCTTGTTAAAGGCCTCTAAGAAAGCTTCTGGGATAGAATGAGGGATACAGCTTTGTATCATTAACAGAGTAGATACTTAAGACTAAAGTCCTTTAAATCGCCCTCAAATCAAACCTTCCTCCCCAAAGACTAAGCAATTTGTGTTGTGAAAACAGTATGAACTACAGAGAAGAACACTAAGCCATCATTCAGAAGACACAGTCTAGGCCCTGTTTTGAGCAAATCACCAGTCTGTGTTCTCTCTGTGATTCAGTTTCTTCATTCATAAAACCAAGATGATTACTACTAATCCTAGCATAACTTCCAGTCATTTTACAAAGATGAAATGAGAAATTATAGTCAAACATGTTTTCCCATGTTACAAAACTCAATAATTATAATTACTAGTAAAATATGATCTTTAAATATTAAGTGACATGTGATTTACCATACAGGTAGACACAATAAGCCTTAGTATTATTCTCCTTTGTTGATTAAAGTATACCTATTAGTAAATTGATCTGTTACATACTCTAAATACTGTATTAACAATTATGCAAACATTACATTGGTAACAACAGGATAACTCAGAAAAAAAAACACAATTATATGTACTTACATTTCGGGTCCATGCTAAGCGATCTGTGTTATAACCCATCATGTTCATGAGACAAATCACAAATAAATTCCACTCGGAGTGATAACTGGGTCCTCCTGGAGCGCTGTGGACACTGTACCACTTGACAAGCATCTGAACAGCTATTTCCTTTGGCAGGATAAACTTAATTGCTTGCAAACATGTTTGCACTATTAAAAGCAAAGATTAATTTTAGTATGCTTCACATATGCATTTCTTTTCCCCTTTCAAAAAGAAAGTTTTTTTTTTTAACTACTTCAGTGTAAATGCCAATTACTCTGAAAAGAGAACTGTCATTACAGACCCAGTGGGACAAAAACATTCCCAGCTGATCACCTGAAACTTAAACCAACTACTGAATCCAAAAGGAACTGCTAGAGGTTTCAGGGCAGCTTTCCTCTCGCTCACTGACTGTGGATCAGAAATAAGACAACCAACAGTCCAGGTTAACCTGAGACAGAACTGATTTATACCCACTGCCCTAGCAATTACTAACAGCTCCCCGTTTTCCTCTCAGAAATACTCTAGTTTGGATAATAAAGGACATTCTATCAAAAACATGTAATTTCCACATGAATAAGTTCATATAAAATACTGCTGAAATACTTGAGTAAATATTCAATATTCAAAATACGCAACCTCAAATAACAATGCTTAACTATCATTAAACAATGTTCTCGGGCGCCTGGGTGGCTCAGTGGTTTAATCCGCTGCCTTCGGCTCGGGTCATGATCTCAGGGTCCTGGGATCGAGTCCCACATCGGGCTCTCTGCTCGGCAGGGAACCTGCTTCCCTCTCACTCTCTCTGCCTGCCTCTCTGCCTACTTGTGATCTCTGTCAAATAAATAAATAAAATCTTTAAAAAAAAAAAATGTAAACAATGTTCTCAATGAGTTAACATCCCTGTTAACCAAAACTTTATAATTTTTAATTATTTCTGACACCATTTACTTTATAAATATTTTACATCATGGGATCAGCCAATATTACATAATTTATGTCTTCCTTAGCGACTTCCTTAGTGCTGTGGAAATATCAGTCACAGTGCTACACTATCGTGCGACTATGCTGAAGAGGCCTGGGTCTGCTTTTCATAGTTAAGTGGCCTCAAACCACAATGTTTTTGTATTCTCACATCTTCTCTTTAGAGGATTCTCTTCTTCCCTTCCCACTGTCAACAGGCCCATCCTCAGCAGCATATCCTCTCTCATCAATTTGTTATGTGTGTATACATACAGCAAAGATTAGAGTCAAATAGAATAAATGCTAGAAAAATCAAATAACCAAGTTTGTCATGGTTGAATCCAGAACAAGTGTAAACCAGATACTGCCTAAGGGGCTGAGGAATGTTTAAAAGTAAAGTACAGAAAGTTCTAAGCAAAGTACAGAAACTTATGTGACTTCTATCTGGCTATAAGAGAGTAAGATTTTACTCTGCTTTCATTTATTTTATTTAGTCGTTATCTGTTTTCATATTTTTTTTTTAGGTTTATACTTTTGAGGTATATGCCCTTGAAATTACTTGGTTAAATATCTCTTGGAAAAGCAAGGTATCACTACACCTTCTCACAGTATCATTTTACCACACCAATGAAAGATAGTTCCTAAAACGGAAAAGTCATTCTATCCTACTTAACCAAATTCCAGAAACCACTCAATCTGCCAATGCTTTGCTTTGCCACTTAGATTCTGAAACTAACAGATGTTGTGAATTTTCTTATACATTGTTTTCTTAACTTACGACTGTTGATAAATACTTCCAATTCTTAAATTTTACTATTCTCTATTCAGAAATATCCTCCTAGTATTTTTCAAACTGTGTTTCAGTAACTTAAGCAGACTCTAATTTTATTAAAATACACCTGACTGTATTTTGACTATAACACTGAGTTTTAGTCAATTAAGGCAATTATGTTAATTTCTCAATTTATCTAACAATCGAAATATTTATTTATTTTTTAAATTAACATATAATGTATTATTTGCTTCAAGCGTACAGGTCTGTGAATCATCAGGCTTACACAATTCACAGCACTCACCATAGCACATACCCTCCCCAATGTCCATAACCCAGCCACCCTATCCTCCCCCCACCCCGCAGCAACTCTCAGTTTGTTTCCTGAGATTAAGAGTCTCTTATGATTTAAAACCACCACATATACCAAAAGATTATTTTAGCTGCTTAGGCTTCCTTGTTTCTCAGATTTTCTTGCAAGAGGCATATCTACTCACTGCATGGCCTTCTTCAACGTAAGAAATCTCAGAGAAACAGAACGAGTACATCCTTCAAGTATACCCCTAGTCTTAGAGCACACATGAGTAGACACTGAAAAGTGATGCCCAGCTCTTCACAGCTTCTCCACTAAGTAAAAACCTCAATCCCACAGCTTCAAAAACAGCAAATTTTTTAAAATCCCAATTACTATTGCAAATCAGCAAAGACTACAATTCTTAGCAATCAAACTGAGAATACACGGAAGTGAGGTCTGACCTCAATCATACCTAATTCAGAGGTGGCAATTTCAGGAATAGTGATCCTAACCATGGAGCCATTACTCAATTCCTAGGGGAAAGAAGGAAAACAAACAGGAGCACATAATTAGAATTTGTGCATTCTAAGTCTCTGAATGTCTTAAAAATGGCTATGCTTTATAAGACTGCCTGTCAAAGTAAAATTCATACAATAAATGAAAAATATTTTTCAAACAGAACCGAATACTTTCAAATTTCAGAAACTGTAAATGTCCTTATTTAAAAAACATTTCCAGGGGCATCTAGGTGGCTCAGCCGTGTTAGCATCTATCTGCCTTTGGCTCAGGTCATGATCTCAGAGTCCTGGATTAGAGTCCTGTGTTGGACACCCAGCTCAGCGAGGAGTCTGCTTCTTCCTCTCCCTCTACCTCTCTCCTGCTATGCTCTCTCTAATAAATAAATAAATTATTTAAAAACAAATAAATAAATAGCATTTCTAAAAGTTCTTGTTTTAATGAAATGTTTAATTTTTATACATACACTAAGACTCATCATCACTAAAAAAGATTAACTTTCAATGAAAAGACAAAAATCCTGGGGCACCTGGGTGGCTCACTGAGTTAAGCCTCTGCCTTTGGCTCAGGTCATGAGCTCAGAGTCCTGGGATCAAGCCCCGTGTGAGGCTCTCTGCTTAGTGGGGACCCTGCTTCCCCCTCTCTCTCTGCCTGCCTCTCTGCCTACTTGTGATCTGTCAAATAAATAAATAAAATCTTTTTTAAAAAAAGACAAAAATCCTATTAATATAAAATTTAACTACTTTTTATTAAGATTTTACTTATTTCTTTGACACGAAGAGAGAAAGAGAGTACAAGTCGGGGAACAGCAGGCATAGGGAGAGGGAAAAGCAGACTCCCCACTCAGGAGGGAGCCCGATGTGGGACTCAATCCCAGGACCCTGAGATCATGACCTGAGCCGAAAGCAGCCGCTTAACCAACTTGCCCCCCAGATGCCCAAAATTCAACTATTTAAATAAGATTTGTTTTTTAATAATTTTTAATAATAAAGCAACTGTAGAAGGGTAAGCAGAATTACTTCAAATTCTTTAAAGTAAAATAGTACAAAAGACTTTTTTTTTAAAAATCATAAAAAATGTGTTTTCATGTTGCAAACAGAATTCTCCATTCTTACAAATTTGAAACGATAGTCGTATTTCTTAGAGAGCTACCTAATCTTTTAAAAATAAATATACTTACCAGAGTTACTCTGTTACAGACAGGGTCTCTTATGGAATGAATGTAAGTTCCAAGCTGTTGGAAAGTACAATCCTCATTATACAGAGAATCATGAAGTTTTGAAGAATCCCTCAGTTCTGGAACTGGGGAGAACAGAGCCACCTGTAAACAGTTATTAATACAACACAGATGAAATATTTTTTGAGGAATTAAGGATAAAGAAAGCTCTTTTTGTACATGGTCTAACAATTGTACATAATGATTTAAAGCCATTCTGTTCTCAGTATGATGAAGCACCTTACAGCAGACCAAGATCTTCACCCAAAGCAACTTGAAAAAGTCAGTAAAATAGTAAAACATCTGATCAATAGCACTGGAAAGCTATGGAGACAACCTAGACCTGAGCGGCCAAGATCTAGGAGAGAAAGAAGGCAATCACAGGGAGATGGTCCAAAATTCTTACACCACTTTTCCTGGTCTTGGCATGTGCGACATTTGGTGGGGATTTTGTAGGGAGTATGGATACACTGAGTGTGCAAGGAAGGCCAGTGCTAAGAGGAAAAAGAGACAGCAACACTTCTGGCAATCTTACAGAGCTAGATACATAAACTGTAACTTGAGGCAGCCAAGGCAGAGAAGACTTGAGGATCTAAGGCCCCAGAGTGAAAGAAGAGCAATGAGAAAGCAAACAAACAAGACAGGTACATAGTGGTATCTCCCCTACAGCCAAATGTTTGTTCTGAATATATGAGAACATTTACTTGCTCAATTGTAGACATGCAAACAAAAAACTTAAATGATCTTAATTACTAATTACATACACATGCTTCCAGCTTTAGATTGAGTCCTAAACACTGACCCTTTTTGTAATTCTATAATTCAAATCACAGGACATCTCTAAGTGAATATCTTATCAATAATGACAGCCCATCAAGTATAAGATTATTTATTATATTCAACCTTCTACTCCCACAGCTGCCACAAAAAGTGAGCTGAGGTCCATTGGTCCTGAATCTAAGTCTAACTGCACAATCAATCAGAGATGTGGGAAGTCATCGGCTAATGCATAATACAATGATCTTGTGACTCCATGGCTACCACAAAGACACTAATCATTCCCGGGTTAATGGAATTCTAAGAAAGTTAGGAACCATTTTACATTATAAAAGACAAAAATTGGGGTGCCTGGGTGGCTTAGTGGGTTAAAGCCTCTGCCTTCGGCTCAGGTCAGGATCCCAGGGTCCTGGGATCAAGCCCCGTATCGGGCTCTCTGCTCAGCAGGGAGCCTACTCCCCCCCCTCACACCCCACCTGCCTCTCTGCCTACTTGTGATCTTTGTTAAATAAATAAAATCTTTAAAAATAAAAAAAAGACAAAAATTCCTCCAAATCACACAAAATTCTGACACTTCTCCAGCTCCCTTTTGAAAATTCTGTAAATGTCCCGCTTTAAGGGAAAAAACTCAATAATGCACATATTTAAAAAACAAAACCAAGGCCTAGCCATTGACCAATAAAACTGCTTGCACCAACCTTCACTTTCAACTGCCCCTAAACATCTGCACCCAAATGTCTCTCAAATACAGACCCCCTTTCTTCAGGCTTCCTAACGTGGTAAGCATGGGTGTCCACCTAGCTTGCTCAGAGAACTCTGAGCCTTGTTCCCCAAAACCTCTCCCCAGAAGAGCACAAAACCAACCAGCTAACAGACTCTGCCATTTCCGCTTCTCCAGACCTCTCATCTCACTCCCCTCCTTTCCAATATGCTGGCATAACTCCTCGGATCCTCTTCATGCCTCTTGAATTAGCACAGAAAACAACACTTGGAATCTCTTTGGTCTAAGTCCCAAAATAAACATCTAAAACACAGAGCCTAATATTCATAACTCCATCCTCAAAAAGCTGTAATGTTCTGGTGATAGCATTCAGAATAAAAACCTTTTCATCTTTTCTGCCTTTAAGAACATGTTAGAGTCTAAATCCCAAATCTAACACTTACTAGCTATATGACTTTAGATAAGTAACCTTTTATCTCTATGTACCCATTTGTAAAATGGGGAGCAGTATCTTCCCAACAAAGCCATTCTAAGAGATTAAATGAGTTAATACATATAAAACATTTTAGAAAAGTGCCTAGCACATAGAAAACACTCAAAAGCAAGTTATTATTACCCATCCCCTGCCCTGCCCCACCCAAGAGGCGACCTGTACTTTTATTAAGCATTCATTCATTCCCCAGTCTCACACGCTACATGATGGAAATATGAATATTCAGAGAAATGTTCTGCACTTACCTGCCTCCACACTCATTTCCCATGAGATTCCTTTTTGCTCCGAATGCCCCATTTAATCTATAGATATCCTACTTATCATAAAGGTCCAAACCAACTTAAACATGCCCCTCAGATATAAGCTTCTCGTTCTGCCACATCAACCCATCAGGATATATCCTTCTATCAAGAAAACTGCTGTGGCACTCTCTATTCCTCATTCCTAAGTCTTAATAATCTAGCTTAAATTGTAATTTCTCATGCAGCAGTACCCTTGTTCCACCCAAATCAATTATGAGGTTCCTAGATGAAAAAGAATGTCTCATTCTCATCTTTGTAGTACCTTACACATCACAAGGGCAATCATTAAGTTTACTGAATCATTTGTTTTTGAAAACATATATATTCTACCAAGTATTACCTGAACTTCTAATTCTGTCATTTTTAAAACAGAAAGAAGTTAACCATGGGAAGAACTAATATTTGAACCAAACTTCTTTAAAACACTATTGACTTTTTAAAATTTTAAGTATTTTTTAATTGAATTGACATATGGTACATTATTAGTTTCAGAAGCAGAGCTCAGTGATTCATCAGTCTTATATAATACCCAGTGCTCATTACAGCATGTGCCCTCCTTAATGTCCATCACCCAATTAACCCATTCCCCCATTCCATCTGCTCCAGAAAACCTCCGTTTGTTTCCTATGAGTAAGTCTCTAGGGCCACCTGGGTGGCTCAGTTGGTTAAGTATGTGCCTTCAGCCCAGGTCATGATCCAGGGTCCTGGGATTGAGTCCCACACTGGGCTCCTTGCTCAGCAGGGAGTCTGCTTCTCCCTCTGCCTGCCACTCCCCCTGTTTGTGCTCTCTGACAGATAAACTCTTTTTAAAAAAAAGAGAGTCTCTAATTTTAGACAACACGTAATTCATTACTCACCTCATCCAAGGATCCAAGTAATTTACTAAGAGGCTTGGGAGTACTGACACCATCAAGTGGAGTGCTGGGCCGAGGCATCGTGTTAGACATTGTCAAGGAAGGAGCTGGCAGTCCAGGAATAAAAACCTTTCCCACCTTTAAGCAATAAAAAGATGTGGGAAAAAATATTGGCTTTAATGTATCATATCCTTAAATAAAATGTTATGGCACATAAGCATAAATTTCTTTTCATATTCTAAATTGTACACACACCGAACACATCTAAAAAATGAATTTAAAAAAACTAAAATTTTAGTAATTCCACCATCCCCTACAAATATCTTGGTACAATTTTTCTTGGTCTGATTCCTTTTCTACATTACTGACGACTTATTTTGGCATAGGAAAGTGGGTGAATGCTAATATAGTCAGAACATAATACAAAATCCCATATACTATGCATTTTCCTACATTATTGGTGGTAAAGACAGCAGGGACACTAAGCGTTCTGAAACTATAAGCAGCAATCTTGTTGATGACATCTCCAGTCAGAAAGAATGAACATCAATTACTTTCAAGGGGCTAAAAAAAAATGAAGGTGATGCTCCAGATATTAAATCCAATGTAATCCGAACTGTGCTCTCGAGCTCATCATCTGTCTTCTTCCCTCATAAACTCTCAAATATTTCCTCAAAAAACTTAATGTATATTCTTCATTAAAAGAGTGAGTTGACCACTTATTTTGGCTATTCATGAGGTTCTCAGGAAAAACAACAGAAGTTCAGATCCACACAGGCTGAAAACTCTGATAAGACTCAAAAGAAATAATCAGAACTCAAGTGAAATTCTAACAAAATCCGTATTTATGTCCATATATTACCCCAAAACTAATAAAATTACAAAGTTAACCAAGCAAAATCCTCAGGATTAGAAAATAAAATGAGGGTGAAAACCAGTATATATAAAGTTTTTAAAAAGCTACAAGAGGGCGCCTGGGTGGCTCAGATAGTTAAGTGTCTGCCTTCGGCTCAGGTCATGATCCCAGGGTCCTGTGACTGAGCCCTGCATCCAGCCCCACATTGCCCTGCATGGGGCTCCCTGCTCAGTGGGGAGTCTGCTTTTGCCTCTGCCTCTGCCCCTTCCCCTGCTCATGCTCTCTTTTTAAAAAAATAAAATAAAATAAGCTACAAGACCTCCAGTTAATGAAAATATGGAGTAAGCACCTCTCATGCTATCCCCACCACTATTTACAATAGCATCTGCACAAAATTTATAATGCAATGGAAGACTCTGAAAGCTGAGGAAAAGACAACAGTGGCTAGGGACCTGAGAACCAGAAATAACCTATGATGAATTCCCTAGGTGTTTTTGTTTCTTTCACTCTTTCCATAACTAGTTTTTGCATTCTCAAGGGGCCTGCAACCCAGAAATGGCCACAGAAGCAAACCAAGAGAAATCTTGCTCTTTTTAGAAAAATTTCAGGAAAAGAGGGACGAAGCAAGACAGAGACATCTTCACCATACCTGCCCCACTCCAGGAAACACTAGGAAAAAAGCCACAGCCCTCAGTTTCCTCTGTATCAGGAGCTGTGGTCTGGAGTCTATGGGCAGAGTTCTGTCATTCCCTCTTCGAGGAATAGGTGGCGTCCCTCCCTCAGCACAAGGACTGTGGGCCGGGCCTATTCTGCAAGGTGGTAACTAGGTGGTATCCCCTCCCCTCCTCATCAGCCACTGCAGGTGCAGAGACTATGGACAGACCACTGCTGCCTTCATAGCCAAGAGGCAGCCCCTCTGCACCTCCCCATGGTGCAGGGGGAGGAACACTGGCTTTCATCCTTACTCTACAATAATAAGGCAGCATACCTCTCCCCTTCTGTCCTCCACAGAAATTATGGGTGGAGCACTGTGTTCCATCACCACCCTGCAGTAACAAGGCAGTAATCCCTCTCTGTTCCATCTAGGGAGTGAGAGGAAGAATGGAAAGGAAATACGAGAAGTATTTCTTAAATATGTGTATGAAATCCTGGGCAGACCTCTGAGTGAGCTATGTGTGAAACTGACCAAAAATGACACAGTACAAAGATCTAAGAACTAAACACTGATCTGTAACACCACTCAGTTCATCAAGCTGGCCTCTGGGTAGCAAAGAAATTGGGGCAGATACAATCTCAGTAAGAGCAGACAAAACAAAACAAACAAACAAACAAACAAAAACCAGGCCCCAGAAATACCTCTCTCCTTGGCCAAAAAAAATCAGGAAAGGAATAGCTTAATAAGATCGAATACTTTTAGACAATAAGTGATCTACTCCAGACAAACACCATGGGAAAGGGATGCCTGGGTGGCTCAGTCAGTTAAGCGTCTGCCTTCGGCTCGGGTCATGATCCCAGAGTCCTGGGATCAAGTCCCACAGTCAGCTCCTTGCTTAGCGGGAAGCCTGCCTCTCCCTCTGCCTGCTGTTCCCTCTGCTTGCGCTCTCTCTGACAAATAAATAAATCTTAAAACAAACAAACAAAAAAAAACCACCATGGGAAAAACTGTGTCCTACCTCTCAGTCCTGTCAGCAAAGTCCAAGTGGGGAGCCTAGATTTCCATTCTCACCTGACTCTAACAAGGCACCAATCTGAACGCTACATAAAGCAGCATTCAGAACTCTCATACACTGTTGAATGCAAGGATTAAGGGGACATATTGTAAACTGGTACAACCTACATCCTGGAAGACAACTTGGTGCCCTGCCCCCCGTGGCTAAATTGAATATGCATATACTCTGAAGGTTAAGAGACATGTATAAGAACTTTTTTAAAGCATTACCAAAGGAAACAGCAGAAGCAACACAAACACCCCCAGTGATGATAAAATGGTAAAAGTTTTGGTATAACCATACAATGGACTACTAGAGAACAGTGAATAAATACAGCTACATATGGACACAGATAAATCTAAAAATAAGTAACAATGTTGGGCAAAATAATGAAGTCCAGAGAAGATCATATGGTATGATCTCCTTTATATAAAAATTCAAATTTAAGGAAACTAAACAATTTACTCCTTAGTGACATGTACATAATTGCAAAAAAAACTTGTAATAAAAACCAAGGTTTTCCTCAATGTATAGAGAGTATGTTAAAAAAACCCAAAACAAAACAAAACCTAGAGCTAACATCAGACTTAATAGCGACAGACTGAAACTTTCCTCCTAAGATCAAAAACAAGACAAGGATATCCATTCTTGCCACTTCTTTAACTCAGTGAATGACAATAAACAATGAAAAGCTTTCCAAATAAAAAACAAACAAACAAGATTTACTGCAAAAAGTCAGTCTATCCAGGGGGAGGCAGGAGATGAGGATGTAAGTAAGGAAACAGCACCTACAGACAGTAAAGATACTGCCCAGATTGGTGGCCAGTGGTCATTGTAAGAGCCACTTCATTAGTCTTCAAACTGTGTATATGTATTTAAATTTTGCAATCTAAATTGTTAAAAATTTACATAATTCTGTATATAAATTTCACAACTGTTAAAAAAACTATATGGTGAACATACCACACATTTAATGAAACTTTGTAAAAACCTTGAGACTTAATAAAGCTACCCATACATCAATTTCAAAACTACATTCTTTATAAAACTTCAGGTTAACTTTTGTTTTTTCTTTTTTTTAAGATTTACTCATTTATTTTATATACACATATATATACATATTTTTTTTTAAATAATCTACCTATATTCATTAATGAGTGCCCATCTGTGCCAGATAGCACCAATCCATCTAATGGCAGTGAGTCCTAGGCCTCCAAATTGGGACCAACCTAACTGGAGACTTCATTTTCTTTCTTCTTTTTTCCTGAGCGGAAACTTCATTTTCAACTAAAAAAAAATCTTCTGCCAAATTCTACAACCAAATTCATTATTAGGTCACTAATATCAAATATTAAACTAAACTCACATTAAAAAATAATAATCAGGGGCGCCTGGGTGGCTCAGTCACTTAAGTGCCTTCAGCTCAGGTCATGCTCCCAGGGTCCTGGGGTTGAGCCCCGCACTGGCTCTCTGCTTAGCAGGGAGCCTGCTTCTCCCTCAGCCCCTGCCTGCCACTTCCCCTGCTTATGATCACCCGCTGTCAAATGAATAAATAAATAAAATCATTAAAAAAGAATGTTTAAAAATAATAATAATAATAATAATCCAGGAGGTGGTCCTACAAAAGGATGAAAGGCTACTTACCCGAACCACTCCTGTGTACAGCACCAGGTTTCCACTGCCTTCAAGGACCAGCATGGTATCTATCTTCTGAGAGAAAGACAAAAATTTTATTTGCCAATCTGTGCAAATTATAAAACATATGATTTTCGACTCTCAAGAAATGTGCCTGCATTTACCTCCACTGGTGCTGCATCCTTTGCGTGTATGTTGGTGATGGAGCCAAAGATGAGCTGAGTTTTATCATTACTCTCTTGAAACTTTACACAGCTAAATATTAAAATAAAAAGAGAAACAAACTACTGATATGTGCAACAACTTATACTGGTCTTTAAGGTATTATGCTGACTGGGAAAAGCCAATTTTGAAAGGTTACATATTGTATAATTCCATTTATGTAACATTTTCAAATGACAAAAATTTTAGAAATGGAGAACAGATCCCTGGTCGCTAGGGGTTAGGGATGGGGTGGGTGGGTTTCGTGTATGGGACTATAAAGGAGGGACATCTTTGAGGTAATAAAGAAGATCTATATCTTGACTGTGGTGTTTGCACAAATTTACACATGAGAAAATTTCACGGAACTACAAACACATACAAATGAGGACATGTAAAACTAATGAAATCTGAATAAGGTTTGTGGATTGTACCAATGCCAAGTTCCTTATTTTGATAAGTACTATACTTATATAAGATATTACCCTTGGGGGATAAAGAGTACAGGGTACACAAGACTGCCCCCCTACTACTTTGCAACTGCCTGTGTTTTATAATTATTTCAAAATAAAAAGGTAAGTAAGTGGACAAAAGATATGAATACACATTTTTACCTAAAAAGATAAATGACCGGCCAGTAAGAACATGAGAAGACGCTCAACATCATTTAAGTCATTAGGGAAATGCAAATTAAAAACACTTCATCACACCCACTAGAATGGCTACAAAGAGAAGGACAACACAATAAAGAAAGCAGAACCCTCATAGATTGCCAGTGGGAATATAAAAGGATGTAACCTATTTGGAAAACAGTGGCAACTTCTTAAGAAGTTAAACATGAATTTACTGTTCAACCCAACAATTCCACTCCTAGCTATCTCAAGAAAAAAGAAATCATGTATGTCCACACAAAGATTTCTGCTCCAATGTTCACAGGGCCATAACTCACTATGGTCAAAAAGTGGAAACCATGTCCACCAACAGATGAATGGATAAACATAACGTGGTATATCTACATAACGGACTACTACACTGGGAGAGGAATAAAGTTCTCATACACGTTACAACATGGTGGGTCCTAGAAAACATTACGCTAAGTAAAAGAAGCTAGCCACAAAAAACTACATTTGGCATGATTTTATAAAATCTCCAGAAAAGGCAAATCTACTACACAGAAAGCCTATATACAGAGTGGTCACCTGAAGTTGAGAATCAGAAGAGAGACTAACTGCCAATCAAACGCAAGGGTTCTTTTTAAGGGGACAGAAATGTTATAAAACCTGATTATAGTGATGATTGTGTTAACTATAATTTTACTAAAAATCACTTAATTGTACACTTAAAAAATGTCAATTTTTTGGCATGTAAATTTTTTTTTTAAGATTTTATTTATTCATTTGACAGAGATCACAAGTAGGCAGAGAGGCAGGCAGAGAGAGAGGAAGGGAAGCAGGCTCCCCACTGAGCAGAGCCCGATGCGGGGCTCGATCCCAAGACCCTGAGATCATGACCTGAGCCGAAGACAGAGGCTTTAACCCACTGAGCCACCCAGGTGCCCATAGCATGTAAATTATTTCAGTGAAGCTACTTAAGTTAAAAAAAAGAAAAAAGAAAAAGCAGCCCTAAGTTTATTTGTACAGAATCAAAGGGAAGTAGCTGTACTTACCGTAACTGAAGCTCAGACTCCACTAAAAAGCACAAGAACTTCTGCCCACATAGGTCAGATGTAATAAACACTTTTGAGGCCTGTGAATTTTTCTCTCTGTAGTAGATACATTAATAAAGTAACTGTCAGCATTGGTTCCAAAATCTGTCACTGTAACTCTTAATGAAAATATCCTGCAAGAAATCTTAAAACTACTTGGGCCGAGCAGTAACACTGAAGACCCCACAACGCTTCTAAGACTGGAACTTCATGATCTCTGAGATTCCTTTCAGTTCTTTGATTCTGAGTCCATTCTACAGCTTTTTGGGGAATAAATTAGAATAAATTTAATCATTAGCAATGACCTTTTTAATTCCATACTAGTAAAGTTATGTACTGTTAAAGCTGCAGACTTGGATTCCTATCCTTTAAAGGTTGTAAGGGGTCAGACCTCTAATAACATGACCTCTCCTATCCATCCTCTCCCAGATTAGGCTCTACTTCATTCCTCTTTCTGAAACCATATTTCTTTCTGGAGTGGTACAGAAGACCATAATTCTGTAAAATAATAATCTGCAATATATTAAATTTACCAACAGATATTTAAAGACAAACGATTTTTAAATGTAGGAAACTTTTATTTCATTTATGAGGAACAAAACCAGAGAAGCTATTTCAACACTGTATTCACACTTTACTTTCCACACTTTACTATTCCCTAACCCCTAAGAACATGCATTTGCCTTCTGTGTCACAGAGAAAATGCTACTGTAAGGCTTGAGCCCAGCCTCCTGCCCTGTGTATCTAATAACCATTCACTGTCTTTTGTCTTTCTCCTGAAGGCTAATCTCTCTGCTTGCACTCCTTTCTAGTTCCTCGTTCTATCTGTCATTTCCTCTCTCCTGTACTTCTGATGCTTTCCCTACATTGAGTATTGTCCTTGCAGCCTACTCTCTCATATGAAGATAAAAATCTTGAGATATGAAGATGGACTGAATAATAAATGATAAAAAGGGCTTACTGTTAATTGGGTGTAAAAAATGGTATTGTGGTTAGGTAAGATGTCTTTATATTTTAGAGATGCTCGCTAAGGTATTTAGTCACAAAGACTAATTTTCTCTAATGTAATTCAGCAGAAACAAAACTCTCCCTTGACCCTGAGACTCCCTCTAATATTGTATCCCCATCCCCAATCCATAAAATAATCCATATGTCAACGTTCATTTCCTCAGTCCCCATTCAGGCCATTCCGTTCCACAGCACCTCTCCCAAGTGCTCTGGCCAAGGTCACCAGCGAACTCACTGCCAACCAGGTATGTCCTGAGTTCATTGCTTAGTGCCACACCTCACCAACACCTGGCAATACTAGCAACTTTCTTTCTGAAAGGCTCTCTTTTCTAGTGTCCCATGACACTTCTGCTGCCTCTCACACCAAAGCTTTCCTGTTCTGTCTCTTTATAGCAGTTGTATTTTTTCTCTTTTTACCCCCAAAAGCTTAGGTTTCTAAGACTTCAGTCCCTAGCTCTCCTCTGACTCTACATAACCAGATCAATAATTTGGAGGTCTCGGACCCCCTATGAGAATCTAATGAATGTTAAAACCTTCTCCTTAGGAAAAGTCTTATAAACTAATGTGCACATGATTACTGCATGATGCTAGGTCACTAGACCCTCTGCAACTGCAAGCTCATCCCCAGGCCCTCCAGGAACCCAAAGTCTACACGATCCTTAAGTTCTAATCCACCTCCCTTGCCTCAATCCCATGTACAAGCCAACAACTCCCACATTTATTGCTCTGCTCTTTCCCCTAAGTTTATGACCCACACATAAAGCACCTTAACAGCCCTCATCAAATAGAGCAGCCCTAAAGGGCAATCTCTCAGCTCTCAACCATCCCCATTCCCAACCCTTGCCCTTCCTTCCAGCATAAGCAAAGTGAGACTATTTGTACATATCACACACTCATACTTCTGAACTTCTGTTCTGATCATCCTGCCTACTGCACCCTTCTTCCCTTTCCCACCCAGCAAATACCTACTATTCATCTTCCCAAAGCGCTACCAGCAGAGTAGGCAGTGCCTCTGTGTCACCAACTTCAGCTGTCTCTTTTTCAGGATAGGGACAGTGACCAATTGGCCTGTTAACCCACAACCACTGGCATACACACACTAGAACCAGCTGAATGAATGATTGATCAAAGACAACATAAAAGGAGAAAGACCACCCAGAATAGAGGTCTAAGTTGCATATACCAGAAACAACTCCTCACACTCAACTAACATAAAGATAGAACTTTAAAAAAACACTATTAAAACCCCAAGTCTCTTAATCTATAGAAATTAGTTGCTTCTCTCTAAAACATCAAACACCTCAAATCTAAGAGATTCTTACTACTATAGAAGAAATAGGAAATGATAAAAGAATACTTTTAAAACACTTTTAATATCATTAATAGCCTCTTGAAACTGAGGCAGCCTTAACATTTATCTCTACATTTTTATAAGTATAACTGATTATATTAAAAGACTAAAGGAAACTCTAAGCAAAACACCAAGGATTTTTTAAGACTTGTACCAACATTTTTCTTTGAATATAAAAATATATATCCCAAACCTTATGTTAGTAATTGTTTCTGTCCATAAATGGTCAATACAAAGTTCAGGAACAATTGGCTCTGTTTCTGGTGCAAGGAAGGAGCCATTAGAATTACTATTTGGAGAATGAGAAATACTATGTCTCTTTGGAGACTGATTATGGCTTGAAAGGTTGAACCTCTGCACCCCTGAAAAAGAGTGGACTCCTAAGGCAGGAGAATGAGCACGACTGCAAAATAAACAGAGAGAGGACATCACAATTAACAAGGCAGGCTGACAGAATATGCTTTCCAATCATACTTCCTGAAACTCTTATGTAACAAGTGCATTCCTGGTATAATCCCTGTCAGGAATAAATTTTTTTAAAAGGGAATAACTATTTAAATGGCTCACATTACATATTTTATTGTATTCTAAAGATTTAAAATTCTTCTTAAAATTCAATCTTTATAATTTTAAAAATGAAAATTTGTTCATTTTTGCCTCAGAACATGAACTGTTTTTATATTCAGAAAGGTCCAAACTACATTCCTACATATTGATATGTACATACCAACAAAAATATGTCCCCATATTACCAGACAGATACTAGTAAAAATGAAAAAGCTCATACAAAGACCAAAAACAAGAAAGAAAAGAGAAACCAAAATATTTTTGCAATTAATATTCATCAAATTGCTGCCACTTAATGATGGAAATGAGGCAACTAATCTTATGACAAGCACAGGCAGCTTCTAAATAGGACTCACTTAAAAAAACTAACTTTTACTTAGCAACACAACTGGGATAATCACTATTTTCCCTAAAAAAAAAAAAAACCCAAGAGCTATCAACAGAGATTTTAAATCCTTCAAAACATTAAGAGAAAGTTTGAAAAGAAGATATCTCTTTCTTGGGATATCTTGTTTAAAACAAGGAAACACTTCCACACTTAATTCCCACCTTAGAGCTGCCATGTTGGAAATAGAAGGTGAACGAGAGTGTAGACTGGGTGAGGAGGTCGAGCGACTCTGACTGTGAATGGAGGAGTAATTCTGGAAAGGTGAAGCCACGGGGGAATCTCCTTTGGAGAGGCTTCTGAGGTGTGCTGTGAGGGAGCTACTACTGGCCACATTCTGTGGGGTTCCCCCCTGTTCAGAGAACTTTAAGACAACATTCTCTTCCTTAAGTCAAAATGATGAGAAGGGGGAAAAAAAAGGCAATAATTAGATTAAAAGGGTACTTTCCTAGTGAGAATTCAGGGTAGAAGCCAGTTATTAAAGACACAATACTTCTTTTTTCCTAAGAAGCTCAATGCATTTCACAAATGATTCTTCCAAATACATGTGAAAATTTTCAGTGTTAACTATACTTTCATGCTAAGAAGTGACTTGCCTTTATCCTTACCTCTGTTTTGACTCTCCGAAGAGCCCACACAGAATGCAAACTTTGAACAGTGTCATAGGTCATTATAATGGAGGGGTCAGTGTTGAGAAAAACAATTTTCATTGCATGATCTACAACATACTGCACTCTTGATGAACCAAAAAGACCTTAAAGATAAAATAGAAATGATCAGGTATTGAACAATGAACTTCACAAGACAATTCTTTATGAAATGACTTCCTATAATTCCTAAGAGAAACCCAGACAATTAAGACACAAAAATCCACTAATACACAATTACCCTGAATTTTTAAATTTACTTTGGGCATCAACTTCCTCAACCTACATACAGAATATATTACCAGTTTCAATTCACATACATGCAATTACATGTTGAAGATGTGTACTGACTCACTGTCCTGTGGGCCACAGGTAGGTCTGTGACTACTCAACAACTAACTAACTAACTAACTAATTGATTTGCAAACTGCAATCAACTATCCTGCCAAGTTTGACCTCTTGACTGTTTTTCTTCCATATGAAATCTGTCCTCTGTAATAACTATTCAAACAGAGCTGAACAGTACACTATTTACTAAGTATACTTGCAAAATGAGTTTTTCCTAGTGAGTTTAGCATTTACTTCTATAGTACCCTGAACTGATTTCTATAACCTTATCTGACAGCTTCCTAAATGCCTCCCTTCCTTCTCATTTTTTTAATTTTAAATATATTATAAAAATAAGAGGCATTTTATAAAGAAACATGAAAATCACTCATAATTCCACCATCTCAAAATATCCACTCTTAATACATTAGAGAATATTCCTTTTTTAGTGTTTTTTTCTACATGTATACACACTTTTTATGCCTTTACAAAAATTAGAATCACTGTATTTAGTTTTATATTCTACTTAACATTATGCATAAGCAATTCCTGAGGTCATTAAATATTATTCAAAAACATGATCAATAATGCTTCACACCATTCTAACATGTTTATTTAGGTTGTCTGTAATTGTTACCAGTATAATACAGAATTATCAACAAACTTTTCAGTAAAAGGCCAGAGAATAAATAGCTTATGCTTTGTGGACCACATAATGACTGCTGCATAATGTTTTTTTCTACAACCCTTTAAAAAGATTAAGACCATTCTTAGCTCATAAGCCATTCAAAAATAAGCTGTTGGCTGGATTTAGCCCCTGGGCTGAGTTTACCAAGCCCTGATACACCAGATTAAAAACCTCAGTGGAGTTTCAGAATATGTTCTTGGGACTTTTGACCAAGTAAAATTGATCAAAAAATATAAACACTTTTTTTCAGTTTTCAAGTCCTCATTATTTATAATTACCTATCATGTTTGGCCACATTTAAATTTTTAAGAAAAGCAACTAGAAATACCTTAGGAAATATTAAAAGTTCTGCATCTCGACAAATTGTTTTATTATGGGCACAGAAAATGAGTTATTAAAATTTACACAGAACAGGCCTAAGAACCTATACTTTTTTCTTCAACAACAAAAAACAATTATAGTTCATTTAAATATCGTTCATTTACTTATTAATGAAGAACAGAATCCAGAGTCATCTACAGATAGGGTAGCAAATATATTAATATTCCTGATTGATTATAGGCCCTATTTTTAATAAAATAACTACTAATACAATAACATTAAAAAACATTTAACAATAAAATTATTAATAAAATAACAATTAAAAGACAATACCATAGTATTCAAGTTCTTGCTTTATTATAAATTTTCGTAATAAAAATGTTTAAACTACATTATTTCTATAAAACAAGCCCAATTTTCATAAAGCTCTTCCATTTCCTCCTATCCCCCAAATTTAAAAAAGTTTACGTGAAAGGATTTATTAAAAAAAAAAAAGGAATGAAAGAATTTATAAAAATACACTTACTTCCGGATTTACAAACAAGTGGGGTTATTTCATCTAGTGGATGCAGCATGCTGAACATAGTGGGTAAAGGTTCTCTAGTAATAAACAAACAATCAATCAACACCAACACAAAATGATTCCATTTACGTGCAAATTTTGTACTTTCCTTGCAAAGAAATATCTTCTCCAGATAATACAAGCAACTAGAAATCCAGCATCTCAAAAAGCAAGCCTCTAAACTTTTTACATACTATTTCTCACAGTATCTTCTATTTCATCCCTGGAAATATCTCTTCCTGTACATGGTAATTCTATGCATGCACACACACACACAGGGAATTCAACACAGCCCAGGGAATCTCTACATACAGGAATCATCACATTACAGAGCCAATGGAGTAATAAGCATAAGGTAGTCTTTTTTCTTTTTTTTTTTTTAACCTCCCTTAGTGGCAGTGTGTCTTTGGCAGCTAAGAAAGAAATTTGGTGTCCTATATCCATTTATAAAAAAGTGTCACCAAAAAAAAAAAAAAAAGTGTCACAAAAAAGGAAGAAAAACGTCGAGTGAATAAAAAGGCTGTATTTTTTTAAGGAGTGATTAAAAAAGGACAAAAAAACAGGCGGCCTGTCTAAACACAGAAAGATTAAAATCTACAAGCAATTTTTTAAAAACAGTGTCTATTACTTACACCAGACTATGACAAGTGAGCTCACAATTTATTAGGGAGACAAGGTAAACATGCTACCAATAAGCACCTACCATTTATTGTGCATCTAATATGTACTAAGTCTTACGTCAAATATTACATACGTCAGCTCATTTAATCTTTGCATAAATCCTAAGAGGTAAATGACAGTACTTCTGTGACAGATAAGGAAACTAAAGCTAAGAAAGCTCTAATGACTTGCCCAAAGTAACACAGTAAAACAGTGATGGCTCTAAGAACAGTCTTCATATCTACTGAGTATGTGCTTATTTAATTTTACTATGGAGGGGAGGAGGGAAGCAGTAGATAATTAAGTGCCATGTCAGAAGTAGCCCTCATAAGTGTACAGTACTGAAATGAGAAAATCGCATTTATCTATGCTGTCAGCATGGAAATTATCATCATCCCAAACTTTTAGGTAAACAATTTTACCTCAAAACCAGCACCAAAAAAGCCCAAATAATAATACACTGAACTGAGTAAAATGGATACCTGGGTGGACCTGGAGGTACCTCATGTGTAGAACTGCTTCGTTCAAACAACAATCCATACTTGGTCGGCCAAACATTTGCAACCTATCAGATAAAAGGATAGGAAAAAACAGAAGTAAAAGAAATTACTCTTTATAACATGTGCTTAGGAAACTGTAGAATATTAAGATTTTCTTCCAACTTAAAAGTTTCACAAAACAATGTGATCATTAGCAATATTTTTTTAAAGTCCAAGACAAAATCAAATTTAAGAAAGAGTGCAATCAGAAATTCCTGCCACTGGCTAATAACAGTACCAAAATGACAATGTGATGATGGGAAACGGGAAAAAGACAATAATCTTCTTCACATGCTTTAATATTCCAAAATGCTTTCTTTTGATAACTTAAACTGAAAAAAATCTCTCAGGAAAAAACTCCATAATCCACTTCATTAAATAATTTATTTTTTATGCAAAGGATGGAAAAATGGATTAAAACTGTTAAAATCTGGTTACTTTATTTGAATAAAAATGACGGTCTTGATTATTACAAAGTGTAAGAATAGCAATAGTTCTGCACCCAATTAATTCAAGAATATTCTACAACAAAACACAAAAATAGTGAAATACTCAACTTACCTGAAAAGGTAAAGAAGCTATGTAATCCTTTCCTTCTATGCTATGCATGTTGATACACGAGCTTTGCAATATACATATGCATTTTTCTACTTCATCACTACCTGAAAAGAAATGATACAAGATTTATGCATTAAAAAAAAAAAAAACCAACTCAACAATCACAAACTGCAATTCCCAACAGGACAAATTATTTAATATACCATAAAAAAATGATTAGGCTAAATCACTATTATTAGTGGCTACTTACTTTGAACAACAACAACAAAAAATAAGCAAGGAGATAAACATTTGGAGTAAGATGAAGTAAAATTTCAAAAAGAAACTTACTGTAGGCCTTCTCAGACTTATCCTGTGATATGATGAAGTCACACCACAATGCCTAAAATCAAAACAAAATGCGTACCTGAGAAAACTGTATCTAAATAATAACCTATTCACTAATGGTATCTGATTAATAACAATTACAATAATACCTGTCTCTCCTTATCAGCTCAATACATACACCATTAGAACAAAAAACAATAAGATAAAATAAAATCAGATTAATGATAAATATAAGGAAAGACAAACTGTGTTTGCAAATAAGTTTTAAAAAGCTAAAGAGTTATCAGAAGAGTTCAAAATTGCAAAGCCATTTTATAATCTTCAGACTTACCCAATGATCTTAACAATCTCAGACTCTCCTAGACTCATTTTAGAAAAAAGCTTTAGAAAAATTAATATTTTCCTTTCTTAAAGGCCCCCCTTATAAAATACAAATTAGGAAAAACCATTAGACTTCAACTGGCATGCTTGACCATCACTGAAACTGTTTAACAGGATTTTTATGTTGTTGTTTTTTTTAATTGTGGTAAAATATATGTAACATAAAACTTACCACTTTAACCATTTTTTTTTCTTTTTTTGGGGGGGGTGGTGGCGAGAAAGAGGGAGAGAGAGAATCTTAAGCCGGCTCCATGCCCAGTGCAGAGCCAGACTTGGGGCTCAATCTCATGACCATGAGATCATGACCTGAGCAGAAAATGAGAGTTGGATACTTAATCAACTGAGCCACCCAGATACCCCTACTTATAAACAATCTTAAGAGAAAGGTGACAAGAAAAAAGAGACAATATATCTAACCACATACCAATGGAATCTAGTAAACAGGCAATCACTCTTGGGAGAAATTAAGATGGAAACACAGAAGCAAAGAACTATTTGGACATCATCAAATCCATTTTTCACATCTACACTAACTGTATGATTACATATAGAAAAATCATCATCAAAAAGATCACTGGCAGGGCATCTGGGTGGCCTAGTTGGTTGAACGTCCCAACTCTTGATTTCAGCTCAGACTGTGATCTCAGGGTCATGAGACTGAACCCCACCTAGGTCTCCATGCTGGATGTGGAACCTGCTTGGGATTCTCTCTCCCTCATCCTCTGCCCCTTCCCCAGCTTGCAAAAGCGTGTGCGTGCGTGCACTCTCTGAAGTAAATAAATAAAATCTTTTTAAAAAAGATCACTGACTTTAACACTTCTGAACAGAAACACTTTCACACGTGCCCTCAGGTTTCAAAATAATTCAGTTTATCTTTACCAATAAATTGTTAGTGCTCTTCTAACTAGCTCTTCTAGCTCTTCTAGAGCTAGTACTCTAAGGAAAAGAGTTAATGGAAAAATAATAAATAATAAGTAGTATCCGGTACAAAGGTTTCAGTGTTTACCAATAAGAAATTTAATATTAGTCAAAAGTCTCATCTCATAAACAGCCTAACAATCCAACTACTATAAATGTATTCATTTTTCCCTCAACTTTCTTTCTAAAAATTTTCAGTAAGTTGAAGTAGTACACTGAACATCTGTCTCACCTAAATCTAAGTTATTAATATTTCACCGTACCTGTTTGTGTCCATGTGGGATTGAGGGGGCACTATCTGAATCATGTCATGACACTTTACCCCTCAACATTTCATTATGCACTTCCTGCAAATAAAGATGTTTTCCTATATACCCACAAAATCATCATCCTGCCTAAGAAAAAAATAACTTTCTAACATCACTTAATACCCAGTCCATTCACAAATTTTGCAGATTTTCCCAAATATGTCTTTTTTGGCCAATTTCCTAAAACCAGGATTCAATTGAAGTTCATTCAACAAGTTTCAAAAAATACTGCATTTGATGACCCTTTACTCTTTTTTAACTAGAGCAGTCCCCACCTTTTCTTTCTCCCTGACCTTTTTTTTGTCCCTAACTTTTTAAAGAGACCAGAATTGTAAACTATCCCCCCAACTGTTTTCTCAGTGTGTTTTTTTTTTTTAACTTTTTATTATGGGAAATTTCAAATATGTATTAAGTAAAAGGAATAGCAATGAATTCCCATCTGCTAGATTCAATAATTATCAAGCTTTGGCCATTCTTGTTTCATCTACACCTCCAACCCACTCCTCATTTCCTGATATTTTAAAAACCGATCCTATTGTCCCCATATTTCCTAAAACTAAAAGTTAACTCTAAATAGTCAAGTATTTCTGGGAAGAAAACTTAGTAGATGACAACATGTATTTCATGCTGTATTATAGCTCGAGGTGCATATTACTCCTTCATCTCACTGCAGTGCTGATAAACTCAATCAATGTGGTTGAGGCAGGGACCAACAGATACCTCCAAGGTAGAGATACATTTGTTCCTTCACATTAACAAGTAAGCCACAGGGTGACACCTTGGTGCCATGGTCACATCCTTTTACTCAATAGTGTTAGTGTCCATTAACAATCACTGTCTCTTATCAGTTTACACTGGAGGTTAAAAAATGATAATTTCTAATCCTACCATTCCCTTTTAATTTATTTGCCAGCATTTTATAAAGGGTTTTCCTTCATTAACTGGAGATGGACTGCATGTCTTCCAAAAAGGCAGGGCAAGTGCTTAATTCTTTCCCTTTAATTACCAATTTTAGAAGAGTTCATTTTAATAGCCAACTATAATGATAGCAAAGTAGGCTATTTTCCTTTCCCTTTCTATTACTCTGAACCCAAATTTTTATTCAATACTCTGCAATCAATTATAATCATCATGTGTTAAAACATTTTTGTACCCTTAACATCTTATAAATTTTTATTGACAATACATCAAATTAATCAAGGACAATGTTTAAAGATTACCATTAAACTGACAAAGGACAGTATTAAAAAAAGTGAGGACAAAGAAAACAAGTGAAATTTTTATTTTCCTACTATTATCTTCACTACATTTTTAAATATATGTCCAGCTGCTGGGATCATTCAACTACATTTTCATCATTTCTGTTAAATTCTAGGACAAAAACTTTTCTTAAAAGAAGTGTTAAATAGTCAAATGCTAAAATTCCAATCAACTCACCTGTTGAACAGGGCTGTCAACCGTAAACGCTTTATAAACAGCCAATGCCTGGCTTTTACTTCCTTTGCTCCAGATGACCATATTTCCAGCCACATAGAGTTCCTCGTCATAATCTACTTCTTCTCCAATTTCACTGACGCCTTTCCTTAACTGCCAGCTTTCCTTAAAAATTAACAAATGTAAGACATGTTAAAGCACTCTCTTTTACAATAGTATGGAACAAGATTTATTAATTAAATCAAATGGTCATCCAGATACAAGTCTCCTACTCTCTCTCTGCCTGTGGAGTAAGACTCAATCTCTCAGAAGGTCTGGTGCCACTGATTAACAGAGTGGGTGTGTATTATAAATCTTACATGACTTCATGAACAAGAATTTACTCAAAAATTCTCTATATTAACTGCCTTATAACACATTATCCTGCCAAAAATATAAACAAACAAAAATAATCCTTATCTATAGCGTGAAAGCAACATACTTGGGACACTAAAAAGGTGTGTTAAGCATATGTGGGGATGATGGAAAGGGAGTAGTGAGTACACATGGGAATCACCAGTAGAGTTAATGCATAATGCAGATGTCACTGTTTCACGACTGCATATACACTCACCTTCCTTCCCTTGTCCTACCCATCAAAAGGAATGGGAACCAGAAAGGTTTAAACCTCCCCTCTCTGAGATTTTGGTATCACAAAGGGATAGGAAAAGGGCATAAGGTGGGAAAGACTGATTTTCTGACACACACTTGCATCTCATTCCCCTACTCTACTTGTGTAGCATTTCTTTTCTCCTCTAGAAACATGCAGGTCTTTTGCAGTAGGGACCATTTCTAACTCTACAATCTACTCATCAAATAACATGAAATCTGGTCTCTACATACTAAGTGAAGAGGTTTAAAATAGACCATAATCATACTGAAATTGACACTCATTATGACACCATGAGTTACACATGTCTAAATAAACAGTTATGTGGGGCGCCTGGGTGGGTCAGTGAGTTAAGCCTCTGCCTTCGGGTCAGGTCATGATCTCAGGGTCCTAAGATCAAGTCCCACACCGGGCTCTCTGCTCAGTGGGAAGCCTGCTCCCTCCTCTCTCTCTCTCTCTGCTTGCCTCTCTGCCTACTTGTGATCTCCATCAAATAAATAAATAAAATCTTTAAAATAAATAAACAGTGATGACCCTATAATACAATAATGTTATTATTTTAGCCTAGACTGAAATTTGAATTTCTACTCTACAAGTTGCATCATAGTCCTTTCTGTTGCATCTGAGTAGCCTTAAATTACAAAGAGATCACATCACTCTACGTTTCAAAAAGATAATGGGAAGCTTAATGGAACCTTCTGTTTCTCGTGTATTGTAACCTCCTGAAGGGATCCCACCAAGCCAGCAGCACCATCAGAAGACCATAACTCAGATGCTGGCTGCAGCTGGCGAAGCTGAAGGTTCAAAGCATTAGGGTGGTGCTTGCAGTGGTCTCGACCGAAAGGAACAAATTCCTGCAAATCCCCGGCTGCAATCATCGTTGCCCTTTCTTCATAGAAGTTCGACATGGGTTCCAAATATCAACATTATTTCTGCATGAATTCAAACACATTCTGGTCAGCTTCTAAAGTCAAAGCCAGAATAAAAATATCATAAAAGTTTACAGAAGAGTCATTAATCCTTAGATGAGTGTCAAATAATCCTATCATATTGTAGGTGTACAAGTAATCATAACATCAAAGGGCACTCGAGATTTCATGAGAAGCATACCAAAAGGATCACTGGCATATTGAAAGGAAACAACAACAACAACAAAAAATTACTTCTAACTCATAGTTGAAGTACTCCTTTTGGTTGACCAGTCCACAAAAGACCTAATAAACTAATAAAACTGTCAAGTGTCATCCACAGTTTTGACATCCCAATTCGTTTAAACATATAATTACAACCAATTCCAATTTTTGGTCAAACCAGAACCAAGACATGAATAACCCTGGCCATGAAATATTCATGCTTGTAGCAAATTTAAGAGTGCTAGCTTTTAATCTATTACAGCACAGTTCATTAGATGTAGATGAGCTATGGGTAGAAAAATACTCCTTTACCTCCAAAACATTTCTGTATACAGCAACTGACAGCTAATAAAATTCTGATACTCTGCAACACAGTATATAAAGTGGAAACCAGTTGTGTCTCTGAGACAACACCTACATTAGAAATGGGTTTTGTGGCAACACATTTAAACTGCAATGCTTGAACAAAGAAATCAAAACAAACACTTGATGTCAACACCACAGACAACATTTAGTATCTGGAAAGCACTCAAAATGAAGAGTTTAATTAAATTTGATTTAGAGTTCTCATTTGAGGTGGGTTTTTTGGTTTTTTTTTTTTTTGTTTTTTTTTGGCGTCAGTAGTTTTCCCTGCTGCACTGCCTCTGTAGCTCGTATGCAGCAACCAAGGTTGCAAACCTATTTTGCTCTGAATTAACATTATTCCTGAGACAACTCTATGTCACAATGGTGGCACTTACTTCCTCCTGCTAAAATTTAGAATTGAGAACAGTTGAATTTAGGACATAACTAATAACGTGCCTTATAAAACTTACAAGAAAACAACAAAACTCTGCTTGTCTTCCTATTTCCTAGTCAACAGGACAGCCAGCATTAAACTTGCGACTTTATCCAACTTCAGTTGTGCAATTTCGAAATGTTACTCTATTAAAACTTTGAGAAAATTACATTATTACAAATTAACAGTGCAATATCTTTTTGTACGATTAATACATATTTAATACCCTTATAGTACCCCCAATTTTTATGTGTTTACTATATTACATTGATAAGCTATAAATCAAGTTATCGGCATTGTTTACAATAAACAAAAACTACCCTGCCAAAGGTAACCACAAAATTGCTTCGAGGAGAGACCCAAATGCACAGGAAAGGCATCTTGCGTAGAGTCTCCGCAAAAAGGCGGAGCAGGAACAGCCTCTTTAGGGTTAGGTGAAACCCAACAAGCTAAGCCCCTGGGACTCAAAAAATCCTGTCCGAGAAGCAAGGGGCCGATACAGAAGCTGAAGCCCACATGGGATGCTGCGTCTAGCTCAGGAAGGAAGTCGGCGAGGAGCGGCGCGGGGAGGTTCACCCCGGAAAGCCCAGACCGCGGGCCGGGGGCCACCTGGCGCAAACGCGCGCTCAGGGCCTGCCCCTAGGCTCCTAGCCTTCTGGTCACCGAACGCAGGTCAGCTCGGGGCGGGTGCAGGGTCACAGGACACGCGGTGAACCACCGGACGCTGCGGGCCCAGGCCCACACCTGTGTAACTCGGGACGCGTCAGGCGCGGCGAGCCCGGGCTGCTCCCCGGAGGCGCGGGGCCGAGGGGGCCCGAGGGCAGCGGCGGGGTCGGTCACGGTGACTCTTCGGCCGCTGCAGCTTCTCATTCCCTCTTCCTCCCCTATACCGGAGGAAGAACGGGCAGCAGCTACTGGCGCGACTGCGAACGACAAGCAGGTACAGACAGGAGTGCTAGGAAGCCACTCAGGCGAGATGTTCAAATGAACGCGTCCATCTTGGCTTTCCCGTCCTGCCTCGCGCAGGGGCGGGGCGGGGTGGAGCGTCGCGGGAGGCGCGCGGCCGGGCCTGGGTCCTAGCGCCTGCGCAACTGCGGGAAGAAAGCGTGAGGCAGGATCTGCAAGGTGCTTCATCTCCTTGCGCGCCACGTGGATCTCCGAATCCGGCCTGTGTCTGCTGGAGTGTGTACCGTGATAGGTCCCTCCTGGCATCCAAGATCTTTCTCCAGGCCATGTCATTACAACTGAAACTGCCTCTTAACTCTGAATGAGGAGATATTCAGGCTAGTTTCACTCCAGTCTCCTGGTCCCCAAACAGGAGCTATGTACTTCCAGGCTTAGGACAGAAAGGGACGTGCTGATTTTCTCTCTTTGGCAGGGCACATTAACTTTTTGGGTTCCGGATCCTTTGAAAAGTTGACGAAAGTTAGGCAGCTCCCCCCCCATAAAAACGTAGGGTGCAATTTCTGAGCTTCACAGACACTTCCCCCAAGCGATTCATAGACGGGTTAACCCAGCTTTATCCCTCCCTCTGTATTTGTGGATTCAACTGTACAATACCACACTTACAGAAACTAGAAAACTTTTCTTAAGCTCTAATCTCCCATTGCGTGATATATCTGGGTTAAAAGTATTGATAAGCGTGTTATTGCCTAAAAAATAAAGTTGAAGTGCTTCATCCAGAAATGTAAAGTGGGCCGAAACTTTACGTACACTGGGATTCCCCTAACACGTTTTGCACTTCGTGGTCTTGGTATCTTGGTTCATTATCTTCCTTTTATTTGGAATGTAAGCCTGCAGGGTTAAGCTCAAATGCCCTTTCTCAGAATTCTTCGCTCCAACAGGAAAGAGGCTGCTGAGGACTGAAAGTTTGTGTCCCATCTAAATTCGTGTGTGGAAACTTAATGCCCCATGGGAGGGTATTAGGAAATGGGACTTCTAAGAGTTGCTGAAATCATAAGGGTGGAGTCTACATGAATGGGATTAATGTACTTCTAAAAGAAACCCCACAGAACTCGGGCCCCCTGCCACGAAGTGAGGACACAGCAAAAGACAGCTATCAATGAAGCAGACAGCAGGTGTCACCAGTTACCCAATCTGCCAGCACCCTGACTTAGACATCCCAGGCTTCAGAACTGTGAGAAATAAATATCTGTTGCTTATAAGCCAGGCAGTTTATGGTACTTTTGTTATGGCAGCCCAAGAGGACTAAGCCAGGGACTCTCTAAGAAGCTTGAGTAGATCTGCCTTTCGCTATGGTCATTTGCCTGAAATCAAAATATCCCAGACTTCCCTGGCCTGATACGAGGAGCAAATTTTGATCAAGGCAAATTGATCAGTAGGAACAAGGCCAGAAGGAGCCAGACAAATAAATTCCCTTTTCTTCTCCCCCAGGTGGACTAGTGTAAGGCATGGTTTCTCTGCACCACCTGTCAGGAGATGTATGTGGCTGAGCGCGACACCTGCCAAGCTGATTACTGATGTTCTGGCATCCTATGTGAAGCAGCTCCAACTCAGTAATTCTTGTCCTTCCTGCTTCCTTTCCCTTTTCCTTCATGCTCTCCAGCTTGAACATCAACACTCATCAAACTTGTGTTTTAAGGAATGCAGGCAGCATAAGCCATAAAAAGCTTCTTATGCTGCTAGTTATCCAATCTGTAAAGCGGAGTCACTGAAAGGATTCAACTGAGCTCTCTGTCCTGAGTGTTCCCCTGCTGTCTGCAAATTCTCTCAAGATGCTTCTCTGAGACCTCAGCTGACAGTGCCCTCTGTGAAGACACCAGGGGGGATGTTGACATTGCCCCTCCAGTAGTCTCAAAGACCATCCGTCCTCAGATGCCAGAGCAGGGCTGTGTTCCCCGCAGAGTGGCCGAACACGTCATTCTCTCCCACCGCAGCACTCCAGAGTCAATCACAGCCCTGCTTGCTCTCATGATCTAACAAAATCTCTTAAGAAAGCAAATCTAGTTTCTGCCGCTAACCTCCACTCCTGGGGGTCCAAACCACAAACCTGGAAGTTTCAGAGAACAATCATCTTCTGTTATGTCCATCATCCTCCCATTCTCTTCTGCTAGCATTTGAGGTATGCCCTTGGTCAGAACATGGAAGCCCTGGTGTAGACTCCTACAGGCAGCCAATTTGCTGCACTTCTGCCATGTCCTCCAAAGAAGCATGGATTACCTTGAGGCCTCCCGAGGTTGCATTTTGGATACAGATACAGGTATATCCAGTATTATGAAGTAGATCTCTTCTGTTGGTGTACTTACCCAGTGATTAGCAAAATTCTCCATATGTAATTGGTGTGCCAAAAAAATGAATAAAATCCCTATTTGTCACTTTTAATCTATTTGCGACAAAATATACAAGTTTCTGCATTAGCTATTGCTGCGTAACAATATTGCCACCAAATGTGTGGGTTAGAATAATATATATTTATTATGTCACAATTTCTGTGGGTCAGGAGAGAGGCATATATGGATCTTCTGCTTAGGGTGTCGCAAGGCTGCCATCAAGTTGTTGCTTGGCGTATGGTCTCATCCAGGGCTCTATTGGGGAAAGTTCTGCTCCCAGGCCCACTCAGAACTCAGTTTCTTGTGGTTATAGGATTAAGGGCTTCAGCATTTTGTTGACTGTCAGCAGGAGGTTGTCCTCAGAAACTAGAGGCCACCCACAGTTCCTTGCCACTTGGAGTTCCCCAATATCATCAAAGCATGCAAGCCAAGAAGGCAATAGCGCTTACTAGCAAGAACTCAGTCACAATACCACAAAAATGACATCTAATCACCTTTGAGGGTTAGAAGGAAGTCACCCTCAGGGGTGAGGGAGCATTACATAAGGAAGCAGGGGGCACCGGAGGTCTTCTCAGAAGCAACCCACTGCTCTCTCCAACATCTGTCTGGTAACTATAAGCCTTAGACTATCCAATTTAACTGAGAGTGAAATGTATGCCAGGTTCTTCCTCTCTACTGAGCTCTTGCTGCTACCCCTCCTCTGCCCTTCCTCTCTGGGCCTGCCCAGGGCCCTATATCTGCCTCCCTACCAGGCCTGGAATGGGCCCACAGCTGACCACATCCCACCCTCCAGTTCTCAACAACTTCATAATCTCAGAAACTATGAAAGGACTTTGGTTAAAGCCCAGTTTTCTGTGTTTTAACTACTGCAGAGGAGAGACAGACTGCTTCTCAAATGCCTGAAAGTCATATGTGATTTTTGTAAATTTGAAGAAAAAGGACCCAAAAAGTCAGGGGACCATTACCAGTTCATTTACATGGTAAGTGAATAACAAAAAGTACAATTAATGAGCTATAACATAATGCTTTCTGAATGTATTCAGTTTTCCAAAACATGGTTCGCAAATGTGAAGTCAACTCAAGCAGAGGGGTTAAGATTTATATTTGAAGTAGAGTGACCAATCGTCCCAGTTTTCCCAGGACTGGGGTTTCCCAGGACACAGGACTTGCAGTTTTAAAACCAGATATCCCACATCAAATGAGACTACTGTCACCCTCAATTGAAATGACAAAAGACAGGCTTTATACACAGCTAGCAAACCCTTACTTTCTTGGATCTTGGGTTTTGGGACAGTTCAGGGACATGAACCCCTATATATAAAACAGCATATAAAACACAGTGTCCTCTCCATTTCAAACACATGGCTTGCCTGGATGGTCCAAATTTATGTCTCACAATGTCTTTGCAAAAAACACTTGCAAGATCAGGAACAATTTTCAACATTGTATTGAGCAAACAGGAAGCCTAAAAACCTAGGAAATTAGGGGTTTTATTCATTTAATCAAAGCCTGTCTCATCTTAAAGATAAGGTTCATATTTCTGATCTAAAATTTTTCTTTATCAAACAGATGGTTTACAATATTTTGATTACACAATTTAAATGCTACCTTTTCCAACAATGACCCATTTTCCCCAAGAAAAACACAACAATCAGACAACTATAATTAGAGATTAAACTGAGAATAGGTGGCGTGTGGAAGCTAAATAATAAAAGATTGTGTTCAACCATTATTTTTCCAAAGGCAACACAGGTTAGTTTGATTAGTACATTTTATAACAAGTTCTTGCTTCTCACTTCTGATTTTATTTTTTTTATTCATTTTTTTATTTATTTGACAGACAGAGATCACAAGTAGGCAGAGAGAGAGAGAGGAGGAAGCAGGTTCCCTGCTGAGCAGAGAGCCCAATTCAGGGCTCCATCCCAGGACCCTGAGATCATGACCTGAGCCAAAGGCAGAGGCTTTAACCCACTGAGCCATCCAGGCACCCCTCACTTCTGATCTTAACCAGCAATCCTTTACTGTTTTAGGCCTCTGGGTCTCTTTGCTATTACTACACTTGTTAAACTAGTAGGCCATAAGACTTGACATGGTGATGGTAATGGACTTCTTCATCGTACAGTGAATATGTTATTGTACCGTACAGAATGGCTACCTGAGGTACAAATGGTAGCAAGCAGTCACTCTGTGGAGGGGACAACAGTTCCCATAAAGTAGCAAGCAACAATTAAGGTAATGGTTTCTAAAATACTCCCGTGATAAAGGTATTCTCAGCCATCATTCATGTCTAACCGATCCCAGGTCAGGAGACTTTACCAAGTGAGGGTGACTAGTTGAGGCTGGTTGAGAAGAAGTAACACCATATTCTGAGAAAGAACTACACAGCTTGAATTCTCACTTGCCTCTTGAATAGGTTCAGAGTCTATGTATAAGTGTGTATTTATATGTATATGTGTGTATGCATATGTATGCATATATGTATGTATAAATGTATAGTCTTTACATTTCCACCTCTGCAAAAAAAAAATGCTTTCCAATTTCCACAGGTAAATATGTGCTGTATATCGTTCTCTATAGTTTTTTTTTAAATTTTATTTATTTATTTGACAGAGAGAGAGATCACAAGTAGGCAGAGAGGCAGGCAGAGAGAGAGGCAGAAGCAGACTCCCTGCTGAGCAGAGAGCCTGACATGGGGCTCGATCCCAGGACCCTGAGACCATGACCTGAGCAGAAGGCAGAGGCTTAATCCATTGAGCCAGCCAGGCGTCCCTCTCTGTAGCTTTTTAAGAATTCTGAAGGGTCTGAAATTTTACCCTATCTGCCTGCCACAGTTCCATGAATGCCAGTGGAAGCCAGAAAACCACTGGGTCAGAGATGAAGGATAATTTATTGCTTGAAGCTATAACAGCCCAGTAGCCACATTATTGTGCCAGTGCCCTGAGCCTCGATTCCCAGAATGGGGTGAGGAGGGCCACATGACAGCTGCATACACATTTGGTTGCATCACAAGAAAGGAACAGTGAGATTAGAAAAACCTTTAGTAGTGGGCAGTAAGAACAACTGCCCTTTGCTCAAAAGGCGACACAATCTGTCTTTAAAGGCTATAAACAAGGGGCACCTGGGTGGCTCAGTGGGTTAAAGCCTCTGCCTTTGGCTCAGGTCCTGATCCCAGGATCCTGGGATCGAGCCCTGCATCGGCCTCTCTGCTCAGCAGGGAGCCTGCTTCCACCTCTCTCTCTATCTGCCTCTCTGCCTACTTGTGATCTCTGCCTGTCAAATAAATTAATAAAATCTTTAAAAAAAAAAAAAAGCTAGAACGCTTTAAAAAAAAAAAAGGCTATAAACAAACCTGCCCTTTGCACCAGACATAGACACTATTTCTATCTTCCAAGGTTTCCTACCAAAGGAACAAGGTCAGACTGCCCCCTTGAAAGGCAAACAGAAGTGTCTCCCAGCATGGCAAAGTACAATTCTATCATCGATCAAAGTTTCTTCCATACAGGTAAATTAAAACACACAGAATCTAATTTCACAACAGTTATGTATTAGTCATTTCTTGCTCTGTAACATTACCAGAAACCTAGTGGCAATCCACATTTATTATTATCTCACAGTTTCTATAGAATATCAAAATAACATGTTTGTTATTTTATACCACTAAATTTGGGGTCACTTGTTGCACAGCAATAGACATTTGGAACAGACAGTGAGGAATTAACACACATCTGAGAAAACTGTGGTAGAAATCTGTAGAAATCTATAGTAGCTCCTATACCCATCCTCCTCCAAAATCCGTATCCACCTAGAACCTCAGAATGTGACCTTATTTGGAAATGGGGTCTTTGCTAATATAGTCAAGTTAAAGTGAATTTATACCAGACTATGGTTAAACCTAATCCAATGATTAAAATCCTTCGGAAAAAAAAAAGAGAGAGAGAAAGAAACAAACAAACAAACAAACTTTGGACACAAAGGCATAGACACACAGAGAAGGAAGATGGCCATGTGAAGAAGGAGGAAGAGATTGGAGTCATGTTGCCAAAAGCCAAGAAACACCAAAGATTATTGGCAACCACCAGAAGCTAGGAGAGAAACACAGGATAGTTTCTCCTTCAGAATCTCCAGAAGGAACCAACCATGTCAACATTTTGATTTTGGACTTCTCACCTCCTGAACTGTGAAAGAATAAATTTCCATCATGTTAAGCCACTCAGTTTATGGTAATTGTTACAGCAGCCCTAAAAAATGAATACAGCATCTAACACTAAAACAAAAACAATAAAAAGCCACTTGGAGTAAAGGGAGAATATAGAGAGAGAAGACAACTTCTCAAAAAAAAAGTAAGATTTTCAAACAGATAAGAGAAGTTAAATGATATGGTAATGTGAACTAGGAAAAGTATACCATAAAAAGGAATAGCCAGAACAAAAAAATTCTAAGAAATTAAAAATGTAGTTATAGAAAGAAAAGTATTCACTAGAACAGTGATAAAGTGAAGCTCTCCCAGAAAGTAGGACAAAAAGACAGGAAAATGGGAAATAGGTAAGAAAATTAGAAGAATAGCCCAAGAAATCAAAATTCAAGCAGGAGTTCCAAAAAGAGAATAGGAAAAAGAGAGAGCACAGAATCAATAAAACCACCGAAATTGTCCAGAACATGATTTACTTATTAAAAGGACCCACCAAGTGCCCCAAGGTGAATGAGAAAAGATGTACACCAACTCTTACTTCTGAATTTCAGATACATTTTTGAAGAGATAAAACAGATCTTCTACACAAAGTGCTAGGAGTCAGAATGGCTTCAGACCCATGGTAGACTGACTGCATTAAGGGCCCTAATTAAAGGCCTCCCTATATCCCTAAACTTTGCCATGTAACTTCTTTTTTTAAGAATTTTATTTATTTATTTGACAGACAGAGATCAAAAGTAGGCAGAGAGGCATGCAGAGGCGGGAGGCGGGGAAGCAGGCTCCCTGCTGAACAGAGGGCCTGATGCAGGGCTCAATCCCAGGACCATGAGATCATGACCCGAGCTGAAGGCAGAGGCTTTAACCCAGAGCCACCCAGGTGCCCCACCATGTAACTTTGTAGTCCCTTTCTACTCTGACTATGGCCTTGGCCATATGACTTACATTGGTCAAAAGGACAGTAGTGGAAAGAACACTTGGGAAAAAAAAGGAAATCAGTGAGGTAACAGATGTGTTAATTAACTTGATGGAGAAAATCCTCTCACAATGTATATGTACATAAAATCATCATATCGTACACCTGAAATATATTACAATTGTAGTTGTCAACTCTGCCTCTCAATAAAGTTGAAAAAAAGAGAGGGTGGGTTATAGGGGGAAAGTTAGATGCACAGATCCATGGACAGGTAGAGCTGAGAAACAGATGCACACAAATAGGGTCAATTGGTATTTTTAAATCAACTTTATTTTTTTGAACAGCTTATCAGAAAAATTGAAAAGATAGTTCAGAGAGTTCCCATAGATCCCACAATCGGTTTCCTCTATGATTGATATTTTACATTTATCAAATGTAAGGTGGGTACATTTATGAAGATTAATGAACCAATATCAATACATAATTAATTTAAAACCATGCTTTATTCAGATTTCATTAATTTTTACCTAAAGTCTTTTTTCTGTTCCAGAATCCCATTTAGGATACAACATTACATTTAAGTAGCTGTATTTCCTTAGGCTCCTCTTGTTTAAAAGAATTTTTTTTAAAGATTTTATTTATTTATTTGACAGAGAGAGAGAGATCACAAGCAGGCTGAGAGGCAAGCAGAGAAAGAGAGAGGGAAGCAGGCTCCCTGCCGAGCAGAGAGCCAGGATCCCAGAACCCTGGGATCATGACCTGAGCTGAAGGCAGAGGCTTAACCCGCTGAGCCACCCAGGCACCCAGGCTCCTCTTGTTTATAACAACCTTGACAGTTCTGAGGAATACTGGTCAGGTATCTTGTTTAATGTTCAACTGGAAGTTGTCTGCTGTTTTTCTTCTGATTAGACTAGGGATAAGGATTTGAAGGAGGAAGATTATAGAGATAAAGTGGCATTTCATCCTATCATATGTATACCAACCACATGACTTGGTACTGATTTTAACTGTGGTCCCCTGGCCAAAGTAGTATTTGTAACTTATTACTTTATATACTTTAAAATTACTGGTCCCCCTTAAAGAAAACAATATGTGCAGCCCTCATTTGAAGAATGGAGCCAATTGATTTTTTTTTTTTACAAAGTTGCAAAACAATTCAATGGAGGAAAAAGTCTTTTTGACACTTAGTGCTGGAAGAATTGGATATCTATGTGCAAAAAAAAAAAAGAGAGAGAGAGAGAGAGAGAAACTTGATCTGTACTCCATACTAGTTATTCAAAATGGATCAAAGACTTAAATGTAAAAGTAAGGGATGCCTGGGTGGCCTAGTGGGTTGAACCTCTGCCTTCGGCTCAGGTCACGGTCTCAGGGATCGAGCCCTGCATCGGGCTCATGGTCCTGGGATCGAGCCCTGCATCGGGCTCTCTGTTCAGCAGGGAGCCTCCTCCCCCAATCCCCCCACCTCTCTCTGCCTGCCTCTCTGCCTACTTATATATTCTCTCTCTCTCTGTCAAATAAATAAATAAAATATTTTCAAAAAATGTAAAAGTAAGACTGTAAGACACTCAGAAGAACAGAACATAGGTGTATACTTTTGTGACCTTGGATTAGACACTAATTTCTTAGATATGGCACCAGAAGCCCAAGGAACCAAAAAAATTAAGTAGACTTCATAAAAATATTTATGAAGGATAAATAAAGGATACTATCAAGAAAGTGCAAAGACAAGCCATGGAATGGGAGGAAATGTTTGCAAGTGATACATCTGCATTTATTATCTAGAATGTGTAAAGAACTCAGGCGCCTGGGTGGCTCAATTGGTTAAGAAACCCCATTGGCTCAGGTCATGATCCTGGAGTCCCAGGATTGAGTCCCACATTGGGCTCCCTGCTCAGCGGAGGGTCTGCTTCTCCCTCTGACCCTCTCCACTCTCTGCTCTCTCTCTCTCTCTCATTCTCTCTCTTTAAAATAAATAAATAAAATCTTTAAAAAAACTTGTATAACTCAACATAAAAAGACAACACAATTTAAAAATGGGCAAAGGATTTGAATAGACATTTCTCCAAAGAAGATAAACAAATGGACCCAAAAAATGGACATGAAAAGATTATCAGTATCATCAGTCATCAGGGAAATGCAAATCTCAAAACAGTGAGATACCATTTCACACCCATTAGGGTGGCTGTAACCCAAAAGTTTTATGATAACAAATGTTGATGAGAATATATCATGAAAATTTGGAACCCTCCTACATTAATGGTGGGAATGTGAAATGGTGTAGCCACTCCATAAGACAGTTTGACAGATCCTCAAAAAATTTAAACCTAGAGTTACCATCTGACCCAGCAATTCTACTCCCAGGTATATACCCAAGAGAATTGAAAGTATATGCTCACATAAATACTTCTACATGAATGCTGTAATAACAGCATTATTCATAATAGCTATAATATTCATAATTAATTCATAATTAATAACAGCATTATTCGTAATAGTGGAAGTAACCCAAATGGCCATCAACTGATGACTGGACAAACAAAATGTGGCATATGCATGCAATGGTGTATTATTCAGCTATAAAAGGGAATGAAATTTTGAAACATGCTACAACATGAATGCATCTTGAAAATATGATGCCTAATGAAAGAATTCAGTCACCAATGGCCACATGTTGTGTAATTCCATTTATAATGAAGGCCTGGAATAGGCAGAGCTCTACAGACAAATTAGTGGTTGCTAGGGGCTGGAGGTTGGGACAGAGGGTGAGGATGGAGGAGCAGAAAATGACTGCTAATAGGTATGGGGTTTCTTTTGGGGTCGATGAAATGCTCTAAAATAATGATGGTTGCACAAGTCTGTGAATATACCAAAAACTGCTGAATTATATAGTTAAAAAGGGAAAATGTTATCCTATGTGAAATATATCTGAATAAAGCTCTTTTTTTTAAAATTTCTTAGATAAGACACTAAAAGCACAATCCAAAAAAGAAAAAAAATAGTGAATTGAACCTCATCAAAATTAACACTTTTTGCTCTGCTAAAGACATTGTTAAGAAAAAGAAAAGCCAAGCCACAGATTGGCTTGATTGATTGGAAAAGAATTTTGCAAGTCACATCAGTGACAGATAACTTTTATCCAGAATATATAAAGAATTCTCAAAACTCAAAAAAAGAAAACATACCACCTTGTTCCTTGATAAAGCTTATTGTACTTAAATGAAATCTTCACCATGATCATGGTTATAAATTGATTTATCCAATTATAACCTGGTAAAAGAAAAGACAGATTCTTAGTGAAGCTATGCAAAAAAAAAAAAAAAAAAAAAAAAATATATATATATATATATATATATATATGGTTAGGAAAGAAGAGAACTGGGTAAAGACGCTTTGCATAATATTTAACCAATGTTACGATCATTCTGAGCAGTTTTGTAGATAAAGCTAACCAAGCTATATCATTAATCATAACATAATCTTTATTATATGTTTTCATTGTTAGCTTATAATCTACTTTATACTCTTTATGGGATTGCTTATTCTGAATTCCAAGGGGTCAGTTAGTACAAGATACTATATAAAGGATGTCTCATTCCAGTTTGAACAAGTATGGCAGTAAAATTGGTGGTTAGAGATGAAGGAAAAAGCTTTTTGATATGTTCACTAAAAGTAGAATATTACCCATAATTAAATCAAAAGTAGGTTTTGCGGCTCCTGGGTTAAGCAGTGTATTTTCACGCATGTGTCTGCTTCTGGACTAAGAAGTCTGCAAAGCCTACCCCAGTCCTTTAGTTCAGGTTGACAGGAGTCTATGCTGACAATGTCAGTCTATTCTGTATCTATGGTACAGTCCTTGACTGTGGTTCTTTTGGTGTTTCTTCCAAAGACCATTTCATCTCAGGCAAGAGGACCCTAAAGAGGAGTTAATAGCTAGATTACCTCTAGCTATTTTGTTCCACACTCTTAGCTGTATGCTTGTCTGGGCAGCTTGTGGCTGAAGTTAGCAGCACAGCTTTTAAGATTTCATAACACTTTATTGTTGCCCATGGAGCTTTCCCCTTAAACTGAGAGACAAGAGAGATACAGAAAGGGTTATTGACAAGCCTTTGCAAAAGATTGTCATCTTTTGTGAGGAAAGGTCTTTTTTCTCTCTTGGACTCCCTTTTATTTTTTATTTTTTTTAAAGATTTTATTATTTATTTGACAGACAGAGATCACAAGTAGGCAGAGAGGCAGGCAGAGAGAGAGAGGAGAAGCAGGCTTCCCGCTGAGCAGATAGCCCAATGCAGGACTCGATCCCAGGACCCTGAGATCATGACCTGAGCCGAAGGCAGAGGCTTTAACCCACTGAGCCACCCAGGTGCCCCTGGACTCCCTTTTAAAGATTTATTTACTTATTTCAGAGAGAGAGAGAAGGAGTGGGATGGACAGAGGATGAGGGAGAGAGAACTTCAAGCAGACTCCCTGCTGAGTGCGGAGCCCGACACGGGGCTTGATTCCATGACCCTGAGATCACCATCTGAGCTGAAACCAAGAGTTGGACGTTTCACTGACTGAGACACCCCGGCACTCCTTTCATACTCCCTTTTAAAATGTTCACCCATACAGGGGCACTTGGGTTGTTCATTGGGTTAAGCATCTGCCTTCCACTCAGGTCATGATCCCAGGGTCCTGGGATCGAGCCCCGCATCGGGCTTCCTGCTCCGTAGGAAGCCTGCTTCTCCCTCTCCCTCTGCTGCCCTACCTGCTTGTGCTCGTTCTCTCTCTCTCTGTCAAATAAATAAATAAAATCTTTTTAAAAATAAATACATAAGTAAAATAAAATTAAATGTTCACCCATACAAAAAGAACTACAAGCTTGGGTTTTACAGCTTCAGCCAAGGTTTAACAGGAAATCTGAAACTCGAAAACACCGATCCAGCAGCTCCAACACACACACACACACACACACACACACACACACACATGCATGCGCACACACAGTCTTTGCACTCTAAGTGGTAAACGAACACATCAAAGAGCACAGAGAATGCGAGGAGATGACAGAAGTTCAAGTATCCAAGTAGATGATCAAAAGCTATTATCAATCAGATTCTGTTGTCTGCTACCTCGCAGATCACCAGACAGCAGCCATTCCTGAGAAACCACCAAAACAAGACCCCTGTAATTTCAGCATGTGGTTCAGCAAATGGAATCTCATATCCTTACCATCCCCATTTTGCCAACAAATTAGAAAGAACTAGAAACTTCTTCTTATTTTCAGAATGGTTTTGGCAAGCAAAATGGAGTCCTTTACGTGAACTAGCTCAGTTCTCCCTACAACTACAAAGGCAAAACACTTCGACTACTAGTATTTTGCACAAGAAGCTAAATGGAGCTGCATACAGGCATCAGCTCAGTTTCCCATTAAGCTATAAAATCTAGATTTCTTTTTTTTTTAAGATTTTATTTATGGACTGAGACACAGCAAGAGAGACACAGGGAGAGAAGGAACACAAGCAGGGGCGGGGGTGGGAGAGGGAGAAGCAGGCTTCCTGCTGAGCAGGGAGCCTGATGCAGGGCTCATCCAAGGACCCTGGGTTCATGACCTGAGCCGAAGGCAGACACCTAACGACTGATTCACCCAGATGCCCCCCAAATCTAGATTTCTATGCTTCTGCTATGTTCTGTGGCATGCTGAATAACCCTCTACATCCACCGTCTCAGTATCCCCCAGGCTTCAAGTGTTGGACACTTGTACATCCAGAATGCTTTTACACTGATCTGAGACTCTGCTAAGCACCATCTGAGTGCCTCAGTGAATTCTAATGTCTAGACACTTACACATCCCAGATGTTGTTCCGCGTAGTGAAGGCATATCTTATCAACACCATCTCAGGTTTCCAAAAGTTGCAAGGGTTGGACACTGGTCCTTCCAGTTTGTCATTTACTCCTCCAAATGCAGTCACTTATGTGCTCCAATACTTGTACTTCCCATATGTTGTTGGCTGTGATATGAGCCTTTTAAACACACAATTCAAATTTGCCCTCCCCACCCCCACCACACACATGCAAACACGTGTGGATACATGAGCTGAACAATTTCCAATCTGTTCAGCACATGGAATGAGGTATCTTAAATGCTCCATTATCATACCCCCCAAAATTCAAGAACTGAGTACTTGGCTTTCTACTGTATTATTCAGCCTGCTGGCTGAATGAAGTATTCCAAAATTCTCTCAGCCCCATAACCAATTACAAATGCCAGACAAGAGTACTTCCACTTTTTTCCCCACCATGGTGAAAACATACACCGTCTCACTTTTATAACAAAATGGAACACTTGAATACTTGCACTTCTGCTCTGTCCAGGACAACCACTGGACTCTCCGACATGCCCAACATCACTTCCCCAGCAAACCGCAAAAGCCTAACAATTCTTTTACACAATTGTTCAATACATTGAGGGTCATCTTTAAACAGTACTATCCCTTTTCTGAGCTAGACAGTTTTACTTTCAGTAAGTTTTGCAGTCTAGTGAATGGGTTTTCTCACAAAAGAGTTCCTAACACCATGAAAGGAAATGCCTTTATTTCACTTTGGTAATCACTATGCTGAATGTAAACTCCTACTTGTACCACTTCATTTTGCAACGACTACAAAAGCTATTGTACCATGAGGGTCTGGAGTCAGCTTGAGCTATTTTGCTAAAGTTTCTGTATGGCCCTGATTCCTGGTCAGGGCATGAAGCATACTGATTAATAATGTTGCTTTGTAATCATGGGTTTGTAGAGGTTCAAGCAGATTTGTACCAGCTTGTCAGCCTTGTTTATTGAAAACAGTGAGACAGATGATTTGCACCTGGTCTCAGCGAGACCCCCCAAGAGGTCTCTGCTGTTGAGCCTGGTTATGCCTCAGAAATATGTCTAGATGACCAAACAAAAATATAAAAATTCCCAGCTGAGCCTCTATTTTGGGCTCCCTGTTTCCAACGTGTTTCGGTGGTTCCTGATCCCATAGAGAAAGTGCATCTTGCCACATGCCTTGCAGAAGGGAGGACAAAGGATCCTGTACCTGGCCTCTCTGGACCCCTTCCGATAAACTAACATTTAACTGTGATGCATATTCTTATTTTATTGTTGTTTCTATCCATATTCTCTTTTTGTAACAAACTGTAGGATTTGGATCCGGTGAGTCTCCTTTAGCAATGGATTTCTGTGTAATTGCCACGTAGCAGTTCTACAAGTGCAGTGGCACACTCGTGTTAGATTCAGTATTCCTAGTGGATTACTTTCCCTACAACACAGGCCTCCAAGAGCTATACACTTGTACACCCAGAATGTTGTTTGGTTCACTGAATGGAGACCCTTCCATGGACCATCTTTTTTGCCCAGGAAACTACAAGATGCTGTGGTTTCTTTCTTTCTTTCCTTCCTTTTTTTTTTTTTTTTTAAGATTTTACTTATTTATTTGACAGAGAGAGAGCACAAGCAGGGGGAGCCGCAGAGAGAGAGAGAGAAGCAGGCTCTCCACTGAGCAGGGAGCCTGATGCAGGACTCAATCCCAGGACTCCGGGACCATAACCTGAGCCAAAGTCAGACTCTTTTTTTTTTTTTTAAGATTTTTATTTATTTATTTGAGACAGAATGACAGAGAGAGAGATAGAGCACAAACACAGGGAGCAACAGGCAGAGGGAGAAGCAGACTCCCTGCTAAGTAGGGAGCCAGATGCAGGGCTCGATCCCAGCACTTTGGGATCATGACCCGAGCCAAAGGCAGCCACTCAACCAACAGAGCCATCCAGGCATCCCCAAAGGCAGACTCTTAACCACCTGAGCCACCGAGGTGCTCTGATGCTGGGTTTTCCTTAAGATTTGGGGCACTGGGGTGCCTGGGTGGCTTAGTCAGTTAAGCATCCAATTCTTGCTTTCAACTAAGGTCATGATCTCATGGTCAAGAGATCAAGCCCCACATCAAGTTTGGCACTCAGCATGGAGTCTACTTGAGATTCTCTCTCTCCCTGTGCCCCTCCCCACACTGCCCCTGTGCACGTGTGCACTCTCTCTCTCTCTCTCTCAAAAAAAAGAAAAAAGAAAAAGAAAGAAAGATGTGGGGCACTCTAAATTGACTATCTTATTGTCACCACCCAGTTCCCAAGCAAATTTTGAGAACTTAGCACGTACATATACCTGTTGCTCAGCACACTGAATAGAATCTAAGAAGTGAGGCTTGAAATATATAGTGTTGGAATGTCATTATATGGTATATATAATCACAGTAGCCCTAAAAGGATACTGTGAAGGAGTGACTGTGGTACAAGTACTGAAATCTTCAAGGAATGAGAGAGAAAGCCCCAGGGGTCTATAGATAACTGCAGCAAGCGGGGCTGGTAACATAATGATCAAAGCCACAGACTTTAGAGAGGAGGGTCAGGGAATGGTCTTAAGGCAGGAAGGAGAACCCCACCTCAGCACTCAGGGACAAGAGGCAATGTGAGTGTGCAAGTCAAGGTTCTGCTAAGGAAATCCAGGGAGCTGTGACTGGAAGACCATGAATGGCTGCTGAGTGAGTGAGTCCAGGCTATGACTAGCATGAGGGTTCATGGGACCGGCTCCCTGAGGGAGGTGCTGTGCATATGTCCTAGGTATTGTTATTATATCTGGAATTGAGCACCTGCTCAGTCGATGTCTGTGAAATGGTGAATGAATGAATGGCTCTCTGGCACTGAAAGAGGGATGAAGCCATTACTCAGTACATCCTCACTCAGAGTATCCTGAAGCCAGGCCAGGTATGTTAACACTATATTGGATGGTCTGTACTATGTGAAAGTGGACAAGAGGAGACCAGCTCTGAATTGGGGGTCCATGTGGTAGAGTGGAAGAAGGAGGGGGATGTAAATTACAAACTGCATCTGGGGACAAGGCTGGAAGGGTAAGTGTGGGATACCAGGAGGACAAAGAGAAGTAGGGTGTGGGTTTCCAATGGGGTGGTTGAGAATGAGTCCCTACATATTTCATGTGTGCTCACGGGGAATTCAACTGGAAGTTCTTTGGTTGTTTTTTTTTTTATTGTGCTGTATTAGTCACCATAAAATACATCTTTAGTTTTTGATCCAGTGTTCCAAGATTCACTGTTTATGAACAAAACCCAGTGCTCCATGCAATATGTGCCCTCCTTATGTACCCCAATGTTCATAGCAGCAATGTCCACAATAGCCAAACTGTGGAAAGAGCTGAGATGCCCTTCAATAGATGAATGGATAAAGAAGATGTGGTCCCTATACAAAATGGAATATTACTCAGCCATCAGAAAGGATGAATACCCAACTTGTGCATCAATTGGAAGTCTTAAATCTAGTCACTGTTATGTTGAACACAGTCAATTCAGATTGTCATCACACTGCTCCTTGATTTGGGGCACAGCCCTCTACACTTGAAACATTGGGTAGTCTTCCCTGGGCCCTGGATGAATGTAACTACAGGCCCTTGACATTCCTTCTTTTTCTTAGGTAATTAACAGTAGGGGCTCCTCCTTGTTATACACAGACTCTTAGTAAATGTACGATACATAGTGGGTATTTAAGTATGGGTTCCACGGCGGCATCGCCCTGCTGAAGTTGTACACATGTAGCATTTGGGGCCAGAGGTCCTATTATCATGGAAATATTGGTTTAGTGTGGGGGTCTAATTTTTTTTTTTTTGGTTCAAATTTCCCTTCACATATTTGATCACTTGAATAATTAAGACATGAAATTACAATGTCATGGACTTTCCGATATGGCAGAGGAGTAGGAGACCTTAGTTTTATCTGGTTCCTGGAATTCAGCTAGATACCTATCAAATCATTATGAAAACCTCTGAATTCAAATGGAAATCTAAGAAAAGAACTGCAACGATTCAACAAATACAAAAGCAATCACACTCTGCAACAACGTGGTGACAAAACTCACCTCAAAAAAGAGAACAAGAGGCAGTACTAACTGACTGCTAGGGACCTAATCAGTATGGATGTAAGTAAGATGTCAGAACTAGAGTTCAGAATAACAATTATAAAGATACTAGTTGGACTTGAAAAAAGAAGACAGTAGAGAATCCCTTTCTGGAGAAATAAAAAAATAAAATCTAATCAAGTCAAAATCAAAAAGGCTATTAATGAGATGCATTCAAAAATGGAGTCTCTAACTGCTAAGATAAGTGGGGCAGAGTAGAGAATTGGTGATATAGAAGACAAAATGATGGAGAATAAAGAAGCTGAGAAAAAGAGAGATAGGCAACTACTGGATCATGAGGGGAGAATTCGAGAGATAAATAATACCATAAAATGAAACGATATTAGAATAATTGGGATCCCAGAAGAAGAGGAAAGGGTGGAGAGGGGCAGAAGGTAATTGGAACAAAGTACAGCTGAGAACTTCCCTCATCTAGGGAAGGAAACAGGCATTCAAGTCCAGGAGGCACATAGAATCTCCCTCAAAATCAACGAAAATAGGTAAACACCTCAACATACAATATCTCAGAGATAAAAAGAAAATTCTGAAAGCAGCTCAGGATAAGAGGTCCATAACCTACAAAGGTAGAAATATTAGACTGGCAGAAGACCTATCCACTGAGACCTGGCAGGCCAGAAAGGACTAGCATGATTATTCAGAATACTAAATGAGAAAAATATGCAGCCAAGAATACGTTACCCAGCAAGGCTGTCATTCAGAATAGAAGGAGAGATAAAAAGCTTCCAGAATAAACAGAAAATAAAAGAATTGTGATCACTAAATCAGCCCCACAAGAAATATTAAAGGGAATTTTTTTTAAAGATTTTGTTTATTTATTAGAGAGAGAGAGAGAGAAAGAGAGATCACAAGTAGGTAGAGAGGCAGGCAGAGAGAGAGGAGGAAGCAGGCTCCCTGCTGAGCAGAGAGCCTGATGCGGGGCTCGATCCCAGGACCCTCAGATCATGACCTGAGCCGAAGGCAGAGGATTAACCCACTGAGCCACCCAGGCGTCCCTAAAGGGAATTTTTTAAGTGAAGAGAGAGCCCAAAAGTAATATAGTCCAGAAAGCAACAGAGTGATTTTACAGGTAATACAATGGCATTAAATTCATATCTTTCAACAGCTACTGTGAATGTAAATGGCCTAAAACCCCCAGTCAAAAGACACAGGGTATCAGATTGGATTAAAACAAACAAACAAGACCCATCAGTATGTTGTCTGCAAGAGACTCATTTTAGACTGAAAGACACCTCCAGATTGAATGTGAGAGGGTGGAAAACCATTTATCATGCTAATGGACATCAAAAGAAAGCTAGAGAAGCAATCCTTCTATCAGACAAATTAGATTTTAAACCGAAGACTGTAATAAAAGATGAGGAAGGACATGATATCATAATTAAAAGGTCTATCCAACAAGAAAATCTAACAATTGTCAATATTTATGCCTCTAACATGGAAGCAGCCAATTATATATACCAGTTAATAATAACATTAAAGAAACACATTGATAATAATACAATAATAGTAAGGGACTTTAACACTCCACTCACTGCAATGGATAGATCACCTAAGAAGATCAACAAGGAAAGAAGGGCTTTGAATGACACACTGGACCAGATGGACTTCACAGGTATATTCAGAGCATTCCATCCTAAAGCAACAGAATACCCATTCTTTTCAAGTGTACATGAAACATTCTCCAGAATAGATCACACAGTGGGTCACAAATCAGTTCTCAACTAGTACCAAAAGATTGGGATCATTCCGTGCATATTTTCAGACCATAATGCTTTGAAACTCGAACTCAATCATAACTGAAAATTTGAAAAGAACTCAAATACATGGAAGTTAAAGTGCACCATACTAAAGAATGAATGGGTTAGCCAGGAAATTAAAAGAATTAGAAAAATTCATGGAAACAAAAGAAAATGAAAATACAACTGTTCAAAACTTTGGGATGCAGCAAAGGCAGTCCCAAGAGGGAAGAATATAGCAATACAAGCCTTTCTGAAATAGAAAACTTGAACAGACCTATAACCAGCAAGGAAACTGAGGCAGTAATCAAAAATATCCCAACAAACAAGAGTCCAGGGCTAGGTGGCTTTCCAACGGAATTCTACCAAACATTTAAAGGAGAATTAATACCTATTCTTCTGAAGCTGTTTCAAAAAAATAGAAATGGACAGAAAATTTCCAAACTCCTTCTTTGAGGCCAGCATTACCTTGATCCCCAAACCACACAAAGACCCCACCAAAAAGGCAAATTACAAACCAATATCCCTGATGAAAATGGATGCAAAAATTCTCACCAAGATATGAGCCAATGGAACCCAACAGTACATTAAAAGGATTATTTACCACCACCAAGTAGAATTTATTTCTGGGATGCAAGGGTGGTTCAATATCCACAAATCAATCAATCAATGATACACTACATTAATAAAAGAAAGGACAAGAACTATATCATCCTGTCAAGAGATGCAGAAAAAGCAGTTGACAAAGCACAGCATCCTTTCTTGATTAAACCTCTTCACTGTGTAGGGATAGAAGGAGCATACCTCAATATCATAAACGCCAAGTAGAAGAATCCCACAGCTTCTCAATGGGGAAAAACTGAGAGCTTTCCCTCTAAGCTCAGGAACACTGCAGAGATGTCCACTATCACCCCCGTTGTTCAATATAGTATTAGAAGTCTTAGCCTCGGCAGTCAGACAACAAAAAGAAATAAAAGGTGTCCAAATCAGCAAACAAGAAGTCAAACCCTCACTCTTCACAGATGACATGATACTTTATGTGGAAAACCCAAAACACTCCAACCCCAAATTGCTAGAATTCATATAGGAATTCAGCAGTGTCCCAGGATATAAAATCAATGCACAGAAATCAGTTGCATTTCTATATACTAACAAGGAGACAGACACAAGAGAAATTAAGGAGTCCATCCCATTCTACAGTTGCACCAAAACCCATAAGATACGTAGGAATAAACCCAACCAAAGAGGCAAAGGATCTTTACTCAGAAAACTGTAGGATATGCATGAAAGAAATTGAAGCAGACATAAAGAAATGGAAAAACGTTCCATGCTCATAGATTGGAAGAACAAATATTGTTAAAATGTCTATGCTCCCTAGAGCAATCTACACATTCAAAGCAATCCTATCAAAATACCAATAACTTTTTTCACAGAGCTGTAACAAACAATCCTAAAATGTGTATGGAACTAGAAAAGACCCCGAATAGCCAAAAGAATGTTGAAAAAGAAAACCAAAGCTGGTGGCATCACAATCCCTGACTTCAAGCTCTATTGCAATGCTGTAATCATAAAGACAGCATGGTACTGACACAAAAACAGACACATAGACCTATGGAACAGAATAGAGAAGTCAGAAAGGACCTTCAACACTATGGTCAACTAATCTTCAACAAAGCAGGAAAGACTTTCTAATGGAAAAAAGACAATCTCTTCAACAAATGGTGTTGGGAAAATGGACAGCCACATGCAGAAAAATGAAACTGGACCATTTCCTTACGCCACACACAAAAACAGACTCAAAATGGATGAAAGACCTAAATGTGAGTCCGGAATCCATCAAAATCCTAGAGAAGAACACAGGCAGCAACCTCTGTGACTTTGGCCGCAGCAACTTCTTGCTAGATATGTCTCCAAAGGCAAGGGAAACAAAGGCAAAAATGAATTATAAGGGCTACATCAAGATAAAAAGTTTTTGCCCACGGAAGGAAACAGCCAAAAAAACCAACAGACAACCGACAGAATAGAAGATATTTGCAAATATCTTATCAGATAAAGGGCTAGTATCCAAAATATCTAAAGAACTTACCAAACTCAACACCCAAAGAACAAATAATCCAATCAAGAAATGGGCAGAGGAGGGGCGCCTGGGTGGCTCAGTCGTTAAGCGTCTGCCTTCAACTCGGGTAATGATCCCCGGGTCAAGCCCCGCATCATCCTCCCTGTTCGGTGGGAAGCCTGCTTCTCCCTCTCCCACTCCCCCTGTTTGTGTTCTCTCTCTCACTGTCTCTATCAAATAAATAAATAAAATATTTTAAAAAAATGGGCAGAAGACGTGGACAGGCATTTCTCCAAAGAAGACATCCAAATGGCTAACAGACACATGAAAAAACATTCAACATTGGTTGGCATCAGGGAAATGCAAATTAAAACCACAATGAGTTACAACCTTACACCAGTCAGAATGCCTAAAATGAACAAGTCGGGAAGTGACAGATGTTGGTGAGGATGCGCAGAAAGGGAACCCTTTTACACTGCTGGTGGGAATGCAAGCTGGTGCAGATGCTCTGGAAAACCGTATGGAGGTTCCTCAAAAAGTTGAAAATAGAGCTAGCTACTCTATGACCCACAAATTGCACTACTAGGTATTTATCCAAAGGATACAAATACATCAATTATTTTTTGGAGGTTTTATTTATTTTTTATTTTTAAATTACTAAGACCTAAGTTTACAAAACATACATATTCTAGAATACTTTTCTACAAACATATTGATTTAAAGGGCACCTGCACCCCAGTGTCTATAGCAGCAATGTCCATAATAGCCAAACTACAGAAAAAGCCCAGATGTTCATCAACAGATGAATGGATAAGTAAGAAGTGGTATATATATAAATGGAAAACTACTTACCCAGCAAAAGAAATGAAATCTTGCCATTTTCAATAGCATAGATGGAACCAGGAGATATTAGGCTAAGTGAAATAAGTCAATCAGGGAAAGACAATTACATGATCTCACTCATATGTGAAATTTAAGAAACAAAACAGAGGATCATAGGGGAGGAGAGGGAAAAATAAAACAAGATGAAATCAGGGAGGGACACAAACCAAAAGAGACTCTCTTTTTTTTTTTTAAGATGTTATTTATTTATTTGACAGAGAGGGAGAGCACAAACAGGGGGAGCAGCAGGCAGAGAGAGAGGGAGAAGCAGACTCCCCTCTGAGAAGGGAGCCCGACACAGGGCTCAATCCCAGGACCCTGGGATCATGACCTGCGCCAAAGGAAAATGCTTAACTGACTGAGCCACCCAGGCACCCCCATAAAAGACTCTTAAACATAGGAAAGAAACTGAGGGTTGCTGGAGGGGACTGGAGTGGGGGATGAGGGTAACTGGGTGATGGACCTTAAGGAGGGCACGTGATGCAGTGAGCACTGAGTGTTATGTAAGAGTGATGAATCCCTGATCTCTACCTCTGAAATTAATAATACACCATATGTTAATTAATTGATTAAATTTTAAAAACTAAAGATTTAAATAAATAAATTCCAATGTCTTTTAGATGCATGGCATGTGTGAAATTAATACAATAGAGCTGACATCCCACATTTTAGCTATGTTTTCCTATTTGTGGAAGTTACAATACATAGCTGCAAATTCTTTGACACTTCCACCACCAAGAGGTGAAAGGGGGTTTACGGCTCTTCCCTGTGAGAGTGGGCTTGTACCTGCTCTCACCAAGAGAGTCTGGTGAAGTAGAACCAGATGACTTCTGAGGCTATAGGTCTTAAAAGGCCTTACAGATTCTACCTTGTTCACCAGAGCGAATGCCTGCTCTTGGTGGCCCAAACCACCATGCAAGACTCCCAACTACACTGAGGCCACCACAGAGAAGCCTCATTAAGTGCTCTGCTCTGTGGCCTTAGTCTTCAGGTCATCCCAGCTCAAGTCCCAGCACAAGCCCTTAGATCAGAGGTTGGCCAAGTTTTTCTTAAAGGGCCGGATCACAAGGTCATATGATCTCTGTCATAACTACTCAACTCTGCTGTCATAGTACAAAAGCAGCACAAATGGCTGTATTCCAAGAACCCTTACTTGTAAAAACAGGTGATAGGTTGGCAGGCTGTTGGTTTGCTGACCCCTGTTCTAGATGATTCTAGTCCCCAGCCACTTGAGGCTAAAATCCCAGCAGAGACGGGAGAGCACGGATAAACTATCTTCCGTGTACTCTGTCCAAATCTCTGACCCACAGAATCCATGACTCTAATATAATGGCTGTTGTTTTATCCCCACTATCTTTGGGGTGATATGTCACACAGAAATAGATATTGGAATGCTATATGCAAGGTAGTCCTCACGAAGAAAGAGAGGTTTGAGCAAACTTGAAGGAGTAGAGTTAACCAAGAGGGTGTGAGTCTGGAGGAAGAGCATTCTGAGCAAACAGCCGGTGTAATATCCTGCGCTGGCAGCCGGCCGGTTAGCTCAGTTGGTTAGAGCGTGGTGCTAATCCTGCGCTGGCAGAGTGTCTACTGTATATGAACCACAGTAGGAAAATTCTAGAACGACCCTGCTGAGATGCCCTGGTGACCCTGCACATTTCCACATAGGCCTGTAGGCAGGGCTTGACTGCAGCGTTACCCAAGTCTTGATAGATGGCTGTATGATTCCTCCTGGAACAAGAGCAGGGAAGCCTGGTGAGCAGCTCTTGGAAGGCAGGGATGTTGTGGCAAGCCTGTTTTTCTTTCTTCTCCATAGTTCTAGCTGAGCACAGGACTTTTCATCTCCTTCCCTCCATGCCTCCCCCTCCCCTGAAGGATACAGCTGCAGGCCCCAGTGGAAGTCCATACAACTGCTTGGCAATAGTTTACAGTCGGATGCTCTAGAGCCCCCCACTGCTCAAGTGTGTACATCTGGCCTCTCTGTTTTGGTGTCCTCCTATGGGGCTGGGGACACAAGGAGCTGACACCATGCTGATTTTGCTTTTGCTGCCAGTATAACCAGCCGCCTAAATCCATTTGGATTTGTTGTCTCTTTACAGCCAAATCTATCCAAAGAGGCCAGTCGGCCCAAGGTTCAGGGACTGTTTGATAGCAAACCAGCATAAATAGAACTGGAGCAAGGAGATGAGGCCAGAGGGGAGAGGCGACCAGGTCCCCTAGGACTTTGTAGGCCTTGGGCCATTTCGCAGCAAGAAAGCAGGAAACACTGAAGAGTTTTGAGCAGAGAAATGACAATGATCTGGCTCACGTTGTTAAAAATAACTCGGGGTACCTGGGTGACACAATTAAGCCTCCCACTCTTGGTTTCAGCTCAGGTGGTGATCTCAGCAGGCCCATGGGATGGAGCCATGAGGCTCTGAATCTGCTTAAGATTCTCTCTTCCCGCTCCTCCTGCCCCTCGCCCTCTCTCAAAAAAAACAAATCTTTAAACATAAGATAATCCTAAAAATGATTCCTTTAAGAAAATATGTAAGCGTAAGCTCCTGTTGCAATTATTAGTAAACGTGGCTTAGAACTCTTTTAGAATGAACTTTCTCTGAGCCTTCCCTCTTGGCCCCTCCACACTTCATAGCTTCCAGCTGCTTTTCCACTCCTGCTGTGCACTTTTCCCTTGATGTTCATCTCCTTTCCTGAGCCTCATCTCTCTTTGACTCCTCACGGGGGCGCAGTGAAGGATTCGTCCCGGAGGCAGTGCGCTCCTCGACGCCAGGGCCGAGTCTCATACCTCCCGCCAGGTACCCAGGGGACGGCGCTCAGTGGAAAGCGGTGCCACCGTCGCTTTCGCCTCTGGGAACGTCGCCGCCAGGGTTTTCTGTGTCTTGCACGTCTGGACTGCGGGATCGCCGCGGCCCCAAGGTGCTGCACCCTCCTCTTGGGTCTTGCTAAGGCCTCGGGGGCCTTCCACTCCCCTCCAACATTTTCCCCTCTTGCTCTCTCTCTCCCACCCACAAGTGTTGGACTCCGGGCCCGCCCAGAGGCCCAGGCTCTTTCTCCTCCTCACCTCCGGCCGCCCCTCCCCTCTTTTTCAGTCCCCTCCCTTTCTCTCCACTCCCGCCCCCCATCCCGGGCCGCCCAGGCTCGGCCCATGGCCCGCCCCTGCCCGCCCCTACTGTCCAGCCCGGTCCCCTTCCTTCCCCTTGGCTGCCCGCCTCTCCGCCCGCCCTCCTTCCCGCCCCCTCCCCACCCCAACTGGCTCGGGTCCGCTCGGACTCGGCCCCCGGCCCGCCCCTTTCGTCCCTAGGCACCTCCTGCCCGCGGCTCGGCCGGGCACTTCGAGGTTAGCTGTCCTGCCGGCGGTGTTGGGCTTCTTTGGTCGCGCGCTGGATCCGGGACGGGCCAGGTTTAGAACGTCTGTCTGTCCCTCGATCGGGAGAGAATTCCCAGACGCGCAGCCCCGGGATGGGGCGGGCCCTGCTGCCGCTACTGCTGTGGTTCTTCCTCCCCGCGTTCTGGAGCGGAGGTGAGTGCGCGGGGCCCAGGGCCAGGCGCTGAGGGCCGGGGGCTGGCGCCTGGGAGCTCCGGGAAGGGTGCGCGCCAACGGGGGCGCGCCGGGCTGCTGGGCAAGTTTGCAGACACCTCCGCACGGCCGAGCTGCTGGGCAAGTTTGCAGACACCTCCGCACGCCCCAGGAGTGCCAGAGAGTGGAGCGCAGGGACCCCAGCAACCCACTGACAGAGCACCCAATATGGGTCGTGGGTGCGTGTCCCGGTGGAGTCAGGTATGGGTCGGCACCGAGGGCTCCCCTTTACCGCAGAGGAGGAAATCGAGCTCGGCCCGACCCGCTGCAGGTCCCGAAGTTTTCGCTCCAGGGGAATGTTGGTCGCAGATCTGGTCGGGAATGCGCTGAAAACTTTCCCCTAGACACCGTTGCGTGGTTGGACCCCGGCTCTGGCAGTAGTTCTGGGAGCCGCGGGCCCTGTCTCCCGAGGGAGACTAGCAGCCTGGGGGAGTTGGGATCATATTCCTGGTGCTGCGATCGACCAAGGACGGGAGTCCGCCAGGGAGGAACAGCGGTCCATTCTGCTCCCACTGGGTCCTTATAGGTAATGTTAGTACTTCTTTGCAAGGACACCCTGGGAGTGTGGAGACCCTGAACTTAGGGGAAGCATTCTTTTAACCCCTGTTATTGCTGAACAGAATTTAATGTGCTTGGACAGCGTCTAGGTTTGTCCCGATTCGGCCACATTCCAATATAAGGTTCTAGATTGCTAAGTGGAGGCCAGGTAAGGAGGGTTCCATTCTGCATCAACAACCTGTTTGGAGGCTAAGTAACAAATTAAAAATTTGATCGCTGATGCATTTCTTGAGGAAGCTGGGAGAAACCTAACCAGGTTTTGCAAAAAAAGAAAAAGAAATGGGGGGTGGTATTTTGAATAAATACATTCTTAGTTAAAAGTTTTCTATTTCCATTCAGCATGTGGTTTTTGTCTCTTTTGACTATGAACATGACTGAATAGCTTTTACCTAATAACGGTCACAGATTTTTTTTTTAAGGATTTTGTTTATTTATTTGACAAAGATCACAGGTAGGCAGAGAGGCAGGGAGAAGCAGTCTCCCTGCTGAGCAGAGAGTCCGATGCGGGACTCTATCCCAGGACCTGAGATCATGACCTGAGCCGAAGGCAGAGGCTTTAACCCACTGAGCTACCCAGGCGCCCCCAGTCAAAGGATACTTGGATTTTTAAGGATACTTGGAAAGGATTTTTAAGGATACTTGGAAAGTTCAATTTATAGTTAAGCAATTTACTTAAATGTTTTCCTTTGAGATTTTCATTGAAAGCTCAGTTGCTCAAATAATAAATTCTTAAGCAGTGAACCCTCTTGTTACACATTAAATTACATATGCAATTTATAATTTGGGGCCACATAGCAATTGGAAGCAAACATCAAAAGCCAAACCAATCAAAGAACCAAAACAATTCCATTCTCCACCCCCACCAAACCCTAAAAAATCTTCAGCATTTCTGCCAGGTCCCATTTTTCATAATCTGCTGCAAATCTGTTCTATTTTGTTACGACTCAGGACTGACCATAAATAGTCTTGGAGGTATCATGAATGTGGTGAAGATTATGGGAAAAGCAACAGAAACGACAGTTTTGGTACTTATAAGATATTTTAAAATGGTGTGTTTCTCTAAACTTTTAAAAACCAATTATCAAAAACCTTTTGTAGCAGACAGTTAGCTTTAGTCAGGTAATCCTAAAAGGTCTGCTAAACCCACCAACCAGGAAAAAATGAAAAATTTCTCCAGTTTTTCTTCTACCTTTTGCCTTTTTTTGTTAATAAGAGAAAGAGAGAGAGAGCTGCGAGTGGGGCAGAGGGAGGAGAGAGAGAATTTTTTTTTTTTTTAAGTTTATTTGAGAGAGAAAGGGAGAGAGCATGAGCAAGGGGAGAGGCAGAGGGAGAAGCAGACTCCCCACTGAGCAAGGAGCCTGATGCAGGGCTCAATCCTATTACTTTGGGATTCTGACCTGAGCTGAACGGAGATGCTTAATTGACTGGGTCACCCAGGTGCCGGAGAGAGAGAATCTTAAGCAGACTCCATGTCCACCCTGATGCAGGGCTCTATCTCACGACGCTGAGATCATGACCGGAGCCAAAATAGAGTCCAACCCTTAATTAAATAAGCCACCCAGGCACCCTACCTTCAGGATTTTATCTTGAATTTATCAGTGAGGTGTCTGACAGTGTTATATCTTACCTTGTGAAAGTTCAAAGGTTGGGATTCTCAGTGGCAGAATTAGAACAGAAGTAAGAATGCTATGGTAGAGACTAAAAATCAAAATTAGACCCTTTGTCCAGTTTTAATTAAGATTTTAGTGAAAGTGGGAGAGAGAAAGAGGGACAAGGTGAAGGATGTGTATATATGCAATGGAGGGGAATGGATAAATAATTAAAATTTACATATCTCTTTAACCCCGGACTCCCCCCTCCCCAACACACACACAGACGCATACACACAAACACCATCCCATGAAGAAACACACGCACACAGAGAACTGAAACTGCTGAACCATGGTCATCAGACTTCCCAATAGGTCCTTTCTGCTCAGTCTCTGGATGGGGGAGCCAGTGAGCAGGGAAACCAGGCAAAGGCTGGCTGTCTAGAGGGCCCGGGAGAGGATAGAGGAGGAAAAATAGAAAAGTGGATAAAAGTGAAGGACTCAGCCCATCATGAATCAGTACATGCAGCTGAACTCAATCCTTAGAACCAATTGTTTAAAAGTTAAAGGTTAAAACCCTTCAACATTAGCATCTCCCTTCCAAGCTTATGGCATGCAGGAACCCATATTACAATGTATTGTAAATATTTTCCCCCCAGAGAACTTTAAGTCTTCCCTCTGTTTGCAGGCTTTATGACAATGGGCTCAAATGCTTTTTAGAAGTAAGCAGGACACATTTTAAAAATAAATAGTTTTTAAGAAGTCATTCTGATCCCCTTTTTTGAAAGTGATGACTGGAACACAGATATGTTTAAAATTAATAATAACTTCTCAATTTTATTTTTAGAAATAATTTCCAGATAATCAGAGGAGCGGGGCCAGTAAGTTACCTGTCAGAGCTGGTTATGAACAGGTTGAATCTTTAGTTCCCCGTGAATTGGGAACATGTTACCAGGTAGAAAAGCTGAGCCAGGATATTGATTCCCCTTACCTATAAATGAACACGTGTGTAACCGCGGCTTCCTACATAATACCCAGAATGAAATGAGAGAGATGAATTGGATTGTGTTTGTGTTGTCCCCTTCTTTAAAATTCTCCAGCAGCTTCCCACTCCTCCCAGGGTCTGCAGGGATGTGAAGAGCCTTCCCACTTCCTTTGCCCCACTTCCCCCTGTTCTAATGTTCATGCTGCTCCATCTGTCTCCCACATTTGCAGTGGATGTTCCCTCCGAATGGAATCTTTTCCCCAAGATCTCTGCATGCTGGCTTCTTCTTGGGTTTCAGCTCAGATGTCTTAGAAGAGGCCCTCCCTCACTCCCACCCCAACCAGAGTTACACAACACATACCTACTCTCTCTCTCTCCATTGAATTTAATTTCCCAAGAACACTTTTCACTACCTGACGGTGAGATGGCACAGTGCTTTCATCCACGTCAATGCTCAGTGAGTATCTGGCTGGTGTCAGAGAGCCAGGCCGCTGTGGGTCTCATCAAGTGCCTCTCCCCCTTGTCTGCTCCTGCTGGCTCGCCCAGACAGAGAATTGCTGCAGCTCCCATGTCCTTGTGCTTGGGACTTGGTGGATAGAAAACAATCTTATATTTTGCTGTGATGACAAAGTGATTTTGTTACTAGGAAACTTAGGGCATTGAAAGAAGATCAATTTTTGGACTATATTAACCCAATAAAACAATATTAACATTTTATATTTTCTTAACCTTTCCAGCTAGAGGGGGGAAAAAAAGGTCAAAAGCTGATTTTTCATGTTAACACAGGATAGCAGCTCCCTGCCAGAGGTGGGTTGCATGATATCCTGTTAGTTGTGACCCTGAGTGCCTTGCCTTTGGCCCATTGTCACTGGTTTGGTATTACCGAAACTGCATGGCTCTGGGTTGGTTTGCATCTCAGCAGGAGGTTAATGATTATAGAAATGGGAAAAAAGCAGGTTCACCACAGGAGTTTCTTGGGACTGGGATGGAAATGTTAAGGTGGGGTGGGGGCAGGGTAGGCAGCAAGCCGGGCTCCCGCCCCGCTGGCTGATCTTTGGGGAGCCCTGAGGGCCATGGGTAACTCGGGACCTCAGTTTCCTCTCTGGTACTGTGGGTCTCTTCACTAGTCACAGAACTGGTAGGAGGATGAAATGAGCTAAGGGCACGTGGAAAATGCTCCAAAAATATTAGCCATCATTGCTTTTGGCTCTCCATTCTTCTGAACTCAAACTTTGGGTAATGTTTCTCCCAGACAAAAAGCATTGGGGGGTAAGGTTCTTTTCCCACTGAAATGTATCCTGAGTTGCAGCCTGAAATACAAGAACAGAGATGTGGGCCACCCCCTCATCGCTGCGTTTTAGGGCTTTGTTCCTCGTCCTTGCTTGCAAAACCTAACGCCTGTCACTTGTGGCTTGTCCGGTGAGGCAGGGCTTGCCTTGCCACCTCTCCCCCCACCCCCTTCACCCCATTACCTTCGCTTGTTGACTTCAGGCTTAACATACTACGGGAATAGCTTCCTGTCATGTGCCTCTCAGGAAGGTATAAAAATGCAGTCCAGTTCCTGCTCAACTTTTCCCACAGAACACTACTCCAGAGTGGGTGTGGTTTGTTGTTGTTGTGGCGTTTGTTTTGGTTTTCTTGGTTTTGAATGTAAAGCATCCAGATAATCCCTTTCCCTTTTTATCTGCTGAAACTAGGTTTCCCCAGTGCAGCCCTCTGGCTGCCGGGAGGACACAAAATGAGGCTTTGTCTCTTAGATTAACTGTGGATGGTCTGAGTGTGTGTGCCTGCGGGTGGCGGGTGAGCATAGGGAACCCGCCCGGAGCTCCCGAGGCACTCCAGGCTCCCAGACACTTCCTGTTTGGTGGCAGGTGTGAGCCAGCACCCAGGTACCCTGAGGGAAGCCCTGACTTCTCCACATCATCTACTCCCTGCATGTGCTGACCCCCGACTGGGAAATAACTTACTCTGTCTCTTCACCTGTGTTTTAGTCCTTCTGCCTCTAGCTGAGGGCTGAAAATGCCTCCTGGCCGGGGTTGAGAATTCCATTAGGATCTCTGGCCGTGACCTGCTGGGGAAGCCCTATTTCTGGTGTTTTATTTATTTACTTGAGTGATAGAGCTCTTGAAAGAGAGGAGAGAGAGAGAGAGAGAGAATATGGGAGAAGCAGACTCCCTGCTGAGCAGAGAGCCCCATGCGGGGGCTCCATCCCAGGACCCTGAGATCACCTGAGTCTAAGGCAGATGCTTAACTGACTGAGCCACCCAGGCCCCCCAAATTTGTGGTGTTTCGGAGTGATAAATGGGGCACCTGGGTGGCCCCTTTTGTTAAGTGGCTGCCTTCAGCTCAGGTCAAGATCCCAGGGTTATGGGATCGAGCCCCTCATGGGTTCTCTGCTCAATGAGGAGCCCGCTTCTCCCTCTCCCTCTGCCGCCCTCTACTTGTGTGCTTGTGTGCGTGTGCTGTCTCTCTGTCAAATAAATTAATAAAATCTTTTTAAAAAATTGATAAATGGAGAAAGGGTGATTATGTCTTATACATGTCATAGAAAAACCTACAGAGTTCTCTCACTTAATGGTAAAATGGATTTTCCATGCGTCTTGGGGGTGGTTGGGGAGGACCAGCCGGGGAGAGAGAAGGAGAGAGAGGGGACACATGTTGATGTTATGTTTGGACCAAAATCTTACAGAAGTTTTACACCAAAAACTTACCAATGTTGGAGAAACTTACGCTTGAAGAAAACCCATTTCATTTCATCTCAATTTATAGACTTTCATGACAGCAAATGCTATGCTCCTGTGACACAGTCATTACTGTGTCTTCTGGATATTTCTCAGTCGGTTCCTTCAAAGGTGCTGTCTGGCGCCTGTAGAGTGAGCCAAGCAACGCCCCAGCCAGATCTGATCTTCAACTGTTGGTGTCCTGCTCTAGCTCACTCGGTAAGGGGGCTCGCCCTCAGGACATAGGTCTCAGGTTGGCATCTGACAATCTCTTTTTGTATAATCTGCTTTTTTGGAGGGGTGGCAGAGCTCCATTTACCTCAACATTCGGGGACAGTAAACGTCTTAGAATCTGCCTTCACTGTGGTCTTGCCTCTCATTAGACACACAAAGGAAAGCCTTGTTTATCTTGGAGAGGCGATTGTTTTGCTATTTTAAGCTTTAGGGCTTGTTCTAGCTCCTGAGTAGACTGGCCTCATTATGGTTTTTGAAAATGGTATCTTTTTTTTTTTTTTTTTTTTTAACAAGTCAGAACAAGCTGTCTTAGTGGAGAATATTAGAACATGGATTCCAAGTTGCTGGAAGTTGTTTTCGGTCCCCGCAGTACTTAGTGAATGCACAGTGAAGTCATAAATATTCATGGGCTCCCAAGTGCTGCCTGTTTGGGGGGCTGGTTTTCCACTGGCTCTAGTACAGGGCAGGCTGCCTCCACACAGGAAGTGAAACCCGCCCTTGAGCCTTTTTACAATTCTGCCTCATGATCTGAAGATTTGTTGATGAAAACAATGCTCTTTGAAAGTTTGGGGGCAAAAAAAAAAAAAAAAAGGAAGCTCATTAGATTGAGCATTCTGTCTAAAGCATTCGTTGAAAAATATAACCTCTGGGAATCTAGAGAGAGATGTTCTCATCTCAGTTTTGATACTAACTTGCAAGGACACCTGGGGTATGGTGGCCCCGTTTTGGAAACTCCACATCCCCACCTTTCAAATGGAAGGACAGATGGGTGATTCTGGCTCCCCTTCTGGGCAGAAAACAGATTCTGTCTGAAGAGGAGAGGTGGGGTGGGGACATGTTCTATGTGTGGTTCCAGACACAGTGCCTTAGCAGGAGGGTGAATGAACCTCCCAGCCCCATCCTGACTCTGGCTGTGAGTGTCCTCAGGCATCAGCCTAGAAATGGCGCCAGAGGCAACACAGAGTCTTTCTTAAAAAATGAGTCATACCAGTGGGTTCTGTCCTGTGGGCGGCTGCCATTCCCTGACGCCTGAGCTGTCTGTGCCCCCGTCAGGTAGCCCCTCCAGCTACGCAGATGTGTATTTCTGAGAATACTGGACCTGCCCAAACAAATTATGGCTTCTTATGATCAAATCTGCAGGGAGTATGGACTCTTGGGTTCTGGAAGACATGGAGATGATTATATAGTCTTTCTAGAAAGGCTGGACAGAGTAGAGCATGTCTCCACAGGGTGCACAGCAGAATCCCCAGGGTCCAGGGGGGAATTATATCATTTAAAAAAGTCTGTTCAGGGGCGCCTGGGTGGCTCAGTGGATTAAGCCGCTGCCTTCGGCTCAGGTCATGATCTCAGGGTCCTGGGATCGAGCCCCACATCGGGCTCTCTGCTCCGCAGGGACCCTGCTTCCTCCTCTCTCTCTCTGCCTGCCTCTCTGCCTACTTGTGATCTCTCTGTGTCAAATAAATAAATAAAATCTTAAAAAAAAAAATAAAAAAAAAATAAAAAAGTCTGTTCATGACAAACCATAAGAGACTCTTAATCTCACAAAACAAACTGAGGGTTGCTGGGGGAAGGAGGGTAGGGAGAGGGTGGTTGGATTATGGACATTGGGGAAGGTATGTGCTATGGTGACTGCTGTGAAGTGTGTAAACCTGACGATTCACAGACCTGTACCCCTGGGGCTAATAATGTGTTATTAAAATGTGTTATGTGTGAAACTAGGTAATGTGTTATGTGTTATAACACATATGTTATAAAAAATTATGTGTTAATAAAAAATTTTTTTAAAAGTCTGTTCATTTAGTATCATGATGTAATTTTATATTTGGAAATTAAATAAGTATTTTATAATGTGAATTGTAGGATGTAAAGCTCATAAGCATATTGGCTAGGAGGACAAGGACAAACAGCTAGGAAGCTGTCAAAATACAGAAACCCACGCCCCACCCAGGACACATGGACTCAGTCTTTAGGGTACAACCCAAACCACCAGGAGTCCAAGCCGTTCTGAGCTCACTTCTGGTGACACCCCACCAATGCAATGCGTCTGACTCTTGAGGAGGACTGGGATACCTCACACCTTCTCCCATTGAGGCCCCCCATTGCTCCCCACTCCAGTCTCCTCTCCTTGTCTCACCTCCTCCAGAGAAAATCACTCCCCCAACACTAGGTGTTTTCATTCTCACGCATCTGTTTACCCTTTGACAACACATAATTGTATTGGTGACACTTCACAGTGTTGTTTGACACCATGGCAGGTAGGGTCTCCTTTTGGTTGCATGTAACAGAAAACCTCACTTCAGTGGCTCAGCCAAAAGGAAGGTGTTTCTCTCCTGCAACAGGCAGTCTGAGGGTAGGTAGGCTGGGCTTGGGACAGAGGCCCCATGATGTGGTCAGGGGCCTGGCTCTTTATTCTGTCATCTGTAGTGTGATGACATATACTACATGTTTTTAGTTTTAGAGCTTATCACCTCCAAATGGATGCTGCATCTCTGGGCGTTTCATTTGCATTCCAAGAAGAAGGAATTGGGAAGGACAATAGACAGCCAGTTTCCTACCAGCTGAGTCTGCCCTTTTTAGGCCATAAGAAGGTGATAGCTTTATGCAAAGCCCCAAGCTGTTGACTTCTGCTTGAGTTTCCTTGGCTGTACCAAGCTGTAAGGAAGAGTGACAAATCAAGTGTGTTAGCAAGTGACTCCCTGAATGAGATCAGGTCCCATTTGTAGGAAGAGGAAGACTGAGCATTGAACAGGACACCAGCAGCTGTTGCTATGCACTTGTGATAAAATGTTATATGAATAGTGTGCTTTCTTGCAGCTTGCTTTCTCATTCTGTGTTGAAGTTTCCTAGACTCATCTGGGTTGAACAGTGTTGCTCTGGTATACTTATCTTCATAAGGCACCTATGTGGATACACCATAGTTTATTTATCCGGGCTCCTTCTATTGGGCATTTAGACTTTTCTGTGTTTTTCTTTTACAAACAATGTTGCTGGTGTGGAAATGGGGTTCGGAGCAGACAGTCAAGAAAGCATTCTTGAGATGTCTTCGGTGAAAAACTGGTCTTAGTAAAGCACAGGGTCAGGATCCCTGGGCAAGAAGAGTTGCACTGAGGTCCTGAGGAGTGATCCATTCTCTACTTTCAAATTGTGAGGGGGTTAGGGACAGCACAAGCTTCCCAGGTATTTTGGGAACAAGGTTTCCAGGACCCTGAGGGGGCTCACTGTTGTTAGGAAAACGTCTTTTATTGCTGTTTAGTAAAAACCTCAGTCATGAGAGACCCTTCAGATGAGTATCAGTGGGTTGTAGGCTTGTGGGATGACAGCCAAAGTATATCTTGGGGTAGAAACAAAGGAAGTTTCCAAAGGAATTTCCATTTGTTTAAAGTAGACTCACAGGATCCTGGGGGGTCAGGCTAAGATTGCCTTTTGCCCTTAGCCAAGTGTCAACATCAAGGCTGAGCTCCCAGAGGAAAGTCACTGCCTGTTCTAAGGACTTGTCAATGGGCTGTAAGTAGTAAGGACATTTAATTTTTTCTTTGGCCTTTGTTCCCCACATCCATGAGCATTCTTGTTTTTAATCTTTTCCTTAGGGAGATTTAATTTGCTCTAATAAAACGCACAGATTTTAAATGTTGAGTTTGATGAGTTCTGACAAATATGTGTCAAAACCACTACCCAAGTTAAGATAGCCATAACCTTGTGTGTGTGTGTGTGTGTGTGTGTCTCACCATGAACATGTTTGAGTCCTTAGCGATGGAAATGCTGAGTTGTGGGTTGTAGGTTGTAGGTAAGAGGAATACGTATTCTCATCGGATATTGCCAAATTGTTATTAGAGTAGAGAAAAACCTTTCTTAGATCTCAACTGAGGCATTTCTTCAATACCAAAAGAATAACTCTAGATAGGTCTGGTAATGCTGCTCAGGGCTGGTTGTAGCCAGTTTTAAAGCAGGCTGAGACCATCTTAGCAGCACCCGCTGACCTTCCAGGCTCACCACCCATCACCCCATCCCTGCCCTTGCCTGGCACCAGGCACACCGGAGCCCTGTTGTGTCCAGCCCTCAAAACCAACCACAAGCAGGGGCTTGGGAGCTGGAGCCTGAATGGTGCTGGTGAAACGAGGGTGGGTGAGACGGGGACCGGGAGAAATCCCTTCCCACCCGTGATGATCTGCACAAGTTGCTTAGCACCTATGAACTTCAGGCTCCTCATTACTAGCTGGGGGCAGTGGTAGTCCCTGCCAGGGATCAGAGAGGATCGTGTAGGTGGAAAGACTGGCAGAGTATGAATGACCGGAAATAAAACACGTGCTACAGCTTTTCCCTCTTCCCCGATAGAAGATACTAAACATAGTTGGATTTTTTAAATAAAATTTTTGGGATAACTTTAGATTCTTATGCTGTTTCTAATAAAAAAATAATATGGAGAAACTCCCACGTACCCTTTACCTAGTTTCTGCCAAAGGATAGCATCTTAGGAAACTAATACAATATCACAGGCTGGAAACTGACATGGATTCACTTTACCAGTGTAGGACCCCGCGTGGTGCCCTCTTAGAGCCTACCCATAGCCCTCTGTCCTCTCACCATCTTAACCCCTGGCAGTCGCTGATCGGTTTTCCATTTCTGTAACTTTGTCATTTCAGAAATGCCATACAAATGGAATCAGACTTTATTAGCTTTCTATTTGCTGCCATGACAAATTGCCACAAACTTAGCGGCTTGAAACAACAAAATATTGTATCTTACAGTTCAGTAAGTCACAAGTCTGACATGGGTCTCACTGGTGCTAACACCAGGGGGACAGCAGGACATCCTTCCTTTCTGGAGTCTGTAGGGAGAGGCTGTGTCCTTGCCTTTTCTAACTTCTAGGGCCCGCCCATAGTCCTTTGCTCCTGGCCCCGTCCTCCATCTTCAAAGCCAGCAAGCATGGGTTGTGTCCTTCTGGCATTGCAACACTGACACCCAAGTCTTCTGCCTCCCTTTCTACTTTTGTTTTTTTTTTTAATTTTTTTTTTAAGGTTTTATTTATTTATTTGACAGACAGAGACCAAAAGGTAGGCAGAGAGGCAGGTAGAGAGGCAGGCAGAGAGAGGAAGGGAAGCAGGCTCCCTGCCGAGCAGAGAGCCTGAAGCGGGGCTCGATCCCAGGACTCTGGGATCATGACCTGAGCTGAAGGCAGAGGCTTTAACCCACTGAGCCACCCAGGCGCCCCTCCCTTTCTACTTTTATGGGCCCTTGAAATTACACATTCTCGGCAGCTTTTGGTGATGTCACTGTTTTTAATTTTAGCTATCCTGACAGGTATGAAGTAATACCACATTGTGATCTTAATTTAAATTTCCCTAATGGTTTACGATGTTGAACCCATTCTCATGAGCATATTTGTCATCCGTATATACTCTTTGACCAAAGGCTTCTTCATGTCTTTGCCTTCTAATTGGATTTGTTTATTTCTCATTGAGTTTGGAGGGTTCTTTAATAATCTAGATACTAGTGCTTTGTCAGATGGGTGGTTTGCAAATAATTTCTCCAGGTCTGTAGTTGTTGGTTTTTGTTTTTGTGTTTGTTTTTTCTTAATGGGGTCTTTTGCAGAGCAGACATTTTTAGTTTTGATGAAATTCAGTCCATTACTTTTTTTTTTTTAAGATTTAAAAAAAAATTAATTTATTTGACAGAGATCACAAGTAGGCAGAGAGGCAGGCAGAGAGAGAGGGGGAAGCAGGCTCCCCGCTGAACAGAGACCCCGATGTGGGCCTCCATCCCAGGACCCTGGGATTATGACCTGAGCCAAAGGCAGAGGCTTTAACCTTGGAGCCACCCAGGTGCCCCTACACTTTCTTTTTATGTATTATACTTTGGTGGCAAGTGTAAGACTCTTTGCCTAGCTATAGATCCTGAAGATTTTCTCCTCTATTTTTTTTTTCTAAAAGTTTTACGTTTTACATTTCTATCTTATGTATTAGATATTAGTTCATTTTGAATAAAGTTAAGACTTAGGTTAAGTTTAATTTTTTTTTGCCTGTGGATATCCGCCTGCTCCAGCATCATTTGTTTAAAAAGCTATCTTTCCTCCATTGAATTACTTCCAACCTTTGCCAAAAAGCAGTTGGATAGGGGCACCTGGGTGGCTCAGGGGGTTAAAGCCTCTGCCTTCCACTCAGGTCATGATCTCAGGGTCCTGGGATCAAGCCCCATATTGGGCTCTCTGCTCAGCAGGGAGCCGGCTCCCCGCCCCTCCCCCCCCCCACTTGTGATTTCTCTGTCAAATAAATAAATAAAATCTTTTTTTAAAAGAGATTTTTAAAAAAGCAGTTGGATATATTTATGTGGGTCTATTTCTGGTTTTCGTGTGTTCCATTGATCCATGTGTCTGTACCTCTGCCATTACTATCCAGGTTGATTATTTCAGCTATGTAATAAGTTTTGAAATTGGGGAGACTAATTCCTCTCATTTTATTCTTCTTTTTCAAAACCGTTTTAGCTGTTCTAGATCCTTTACTTTTCCACACAAATTTTAGAAGTACATTGTTTTTATCTTTAAAAAAAATCTTCTGGTGTTTTAAGAATTGTGTTAAATCTTTATGTGCTTTTTTTTCTGACATCAAATACGTATATTCAACAACAAATTCTCCAGTTCTCTGACCTTGACTGGATGTCCTACAGTTCAGTTCAGTTCTGACACTACCTACCTAGAGTTAGCCTAGACCTCACAGGTTAGAGGCTCAATCTCATAGGACTGTCTCCCACTTAAGACTCTAGCTCAAAGGAACTCTCTAGACTACCTACCTTCTGCCCAGCTGATACAAATTCAGGGGTGCCCATGCCATCCTTTCCCTTTCACATTTGGTAATACACTAGACGGACCTACAGAACTCAGAAAAGCACTGTTCTTATAATTATAGCTTTATTAGAAATGATACAATTCAGGAATAGCTAAATGGAAGAGATATATTGGGCAACCTGTAGGGGAAGAGGTTCAAAGCTTCCATGCCTTCTCTGGGTGTATCGCCCTCCCAGCACGTTGATGTGTTCACTAACTCAGAAGTTCCCCAAGCCTTGTTGTTTTAGGAGTTTTACATGGGGTTCCATTACATGAGCGTGATTGTTTAAATCATCAGCCATTAGTGACTAAACTCAATTTCCAGCCCCTTTTTCCTACCTTGAGGTTGGGTGTGGGGCAGAATATTCTAACCCTCTAATCCCATGTTTTTTTTTTTTTTAATTTTTTATTTATACATTTGACAGACAGAGATCACAAGTAGGCAGAGAGGCAGGCAGAGAGAGAGAGAGAGAGGAGGAGGAAGCAGGCTCCATGCCAAGCAGAGAGCCCGATGTGGGGCTCGATCCCAGGACCCTGGGATCATGACCTGAGCCGAAGGCAGAGGCTTTAATCCACTGAGCCACCCAGGCGCCCCATAATCCCATGTTTTTCTGATGACCAGCTCCTATCCTGAAGCAATCTAGGGGCCCCACCCTAAGTCACCTCATTAGCGTGAACTCAGATGTGTTCTTTATTAATAACAAAAGATATTTCTATCACTCGGTAAATTCAAGGGATTTTAGCAGCTCTGTGCCAGAAACTGGGTACAAGGACCAGATAAATGTATTTTCATTCTACCACAATCTGTACATTACTTTGAGGAGAATTGATATCTTTACTGTGTTAAAACTTCCAATTTATGAGCCCAGCATATCTCTCAATTTATTTAGAACTCTTTTTCATTTCTCCTATCAGTGCTTTGTAGTTCTTAGGATATGAGTTCTCAGTGTGCTTTGTTAGATTTATACTAAGTATTTCATCATTTGGGAGTAATTGTAAATGTTACTATATATTTTGATGTCTGTGTGTTCATTACTTAGTATATAGAAGTAAAATAACTTTTGTATATTTATCTTGTATCCTATGACCTTGATGAAATCAGTTATTACACCTAAGGACATTTTTTGTGATTCTGTGAGATTTGCTAGGTAGACAATCATATTTGCAAAATAGTGACTATTTTACTTCTTCCTTTCTGATCTTTTCATTCTGATACTTTTTATTTCTTTTTCTTGCTTTACTGCCTTGGCTAGAACTTTCAGCACTATGTTGACTAAGAATGGGGAATGCAGGGGCACCTGGGTGGCTCAGTGGGTTAAGCCTCTGCCTTCAGCTCAGGTCATGATCTCAGGGTCCTGGGATCGAGCCCCACATCAGGCTCTCTGCTCAGCAGGGAGCTTGCTTCCTCCTCTCTCTCTGCCTGCCTCTCTGCTTACTCGTGATCTCTCTCTGTCAAATAAATAAATCTTTTAAAAAAAAAGTGGAGTAAGCAGATGTTTTGCTTTGTGTTTCTAATCTAAGAGGAAAAGAATGAAGTTTTTCACTATAAAGTAAAATGACAGCCATTGGGTTTTTGTTGATGCTCTTTATCAAGTTCAGCAAGTTTTCTGTTTCTATTTTCTTAAAAACTATGAATGGGTATTGAATGATTGTGGGACTTTGTTAAATGATTGGTATGATTATGTGATTTTTCTTCTTTAACCTGTTAATGTGGTAGATGATATTGATTGATTTTCATTGATTTCATATACTGAACCAACTTTCTATCCATGGAATAAATTCCACTTGATCTTGTATATAATTCTCTTTATATGTTGTTGAATTCTATTTGCTGATATTTTATTAAGAAGTTTTTTTTCTTTTTTTAAAGATTTTATTTATTTATTTAACAGAGAGAGATCACAAGTAGGCAGAGAGGCAGGCAGAGAGAGAGGAGGAAGCAGGCTCCCTGCCGAGCAGAGAGCCCGATTCGGGGCTTGATCCCAGGACCCTGAGATCATGACCTGAGCCGAAGGCAGCGGCCTAAACCACTGAGCCACCCAGGCGCCCCTATTAAGAAGTTTTTGCATCTAGGGGCACCTGGGTGGCTCAGTGGGTTAAAGCCTCTGCCTTCGGCTCAGGTCATGGTCTCAGGATCCTGGGATTGAGCCCCACATCGGGCTCTCTGCTCAGCAGGGAGCCTGCTTCCTCCTCTCTCTCTGCCTGCCTCTGCCGACTTGTGATCTCTGTCAAATAAATAAATAAAATCTTTTTTTTTTTTTTAAAAAGAAGTTTTTGTATCTATATTCAAGAAGGATGTTGATCTGTACTTTTTTTCTGTACTGTGTCTAGTTTTGGTATCAGGACACCAGCTTCATAAAATATATTGGCTTTTGTCCTCTCATATTTTCTGGAAAATATTATATAGACTGTGTGCTAATTCTTCTTTAAGCATTTGGTATAATTATCCAGTGAAACCGTTTTGGCCTGGAAATTTATTTTTTGGCGAGTTTTCTAGATGATGAATTTAATGTCCTTTATAGTTACAGGGGTATTCAAATTATCTGTTTCATATTGGGTGAGTTATAGCAGTTTGTGTCTTTTGTGGAATTAGTCCATTTCCTCTATGTTGTCAGATTTGTGTAGAGTTCTTGTAGTATTTAATTATTAACCTTTTGATGTCTGTACAATGAATAGTAATTTTCCTTGTTTCATTCCTGATAGTAGTAATTTGTGTCCTCTCTTTTTCTTTGTAGTCTTGCTAGAGATTTGTCAGTTTCACTGGTTATTTTCAAACAACCAGTTCTTCATTTCATTGATTTTCTCTAATGCTTTTCTTTTTTCAATTTCATTTCCTATAAATACATTATTTTTTGTTTTGCTCTTCTTTTTCTGTGTTCTGAGGTTAGATTACTGAATAAATTCTCCCTTGGCACTATGTTGTATCCCACAAATTTTGGTATGTTTTATCTTTATTTTTATTCAGTTCAGTGTATTTTTGTATTTCTCTTAAGATATCCTCTTTGATCCATAGATTATATGGAAGTTTAGTTTGCAAGTATTTGAAAAATTTCCTATTACCTTTCTGTTATTTCTAATTATTTCCACTGTGGTCAGAGACGTAAACTGTATGATTTTAATTCTTTTACATTTCTTGAGATTTGCTTTATAGCACAGGATATGGTTTATCTTGGTTTATGTCCCATCGTCATTTGGAAAGAATGTGGATTCTGCTGTTGTTGGATGGAATGTTCTATAAATGTAGAGACTAGATTCTTTCCATTGGCAATGTCATCCAGTTCTTCTATAGTCTTGCTTATTTTCTGCCTTGTTCTTTGTTCAGTTTTTTGATCTTTTATTTTTTAAGATTTTACTTATTTATTTGACAGAGAGAGACAGCAAGAGAGGGAACACAAGCAGAAATGGGAGAGGGAGAAGCAGACTCCCCACTGAGCAGGGAGCACGATGCAGGACTGGATCCCAGGACCTGGGATCATGAGCTGAGCCAAGGCAGTTTCTTAACAACTGAGCCACCAAGGTGCCCCTCTTTGATCAGTTCTTAAGAGAGAGAGATGGTGAAGTCTCCAGCTACAATTATTAATTTGTTTTTTCTCCTTTCAGTTATATCAGTTTTTGTTTCACTTATTTTGCTTTGTTTGGTACACTTCCTTTATGACTTCTATATCTTCTTGGTAGATTGAGTCTTTATCATTATATAATTTGCCTTTCTGTCTCTGGTAATTTTCTCTGCTTTGAAATCTACTTTATCTGATATCAGTGTAGCTATCCTGCTTTCTTTTGAATAGTTGCATGGTACATTTTTTTCTATCTCTGTGTTCAACTTGACTGTATCATTATATTTGCTATGAATTTCTTATAAACAGATAGCTGGATAAGGTTTTTTAATCTGCTGTGCCAATCTTGGTATTTTAATATACTTAGATCATTTACATTTAATGTAATTATATATTAAGCATTGCTCTTTCATCAGTTCAAGGTAATTATAAAATCCCTACCTCCTTTTAATTCCTTTATTTCCCCATTTAAAACATAATTATCTTAACTATATTTCTTCCTCATATATAGAACTGTATCAGATGGTGTTAGAATTATTCTTCAACCATCAGGCATAATTTAGAAAACTCAAGAAGAGGAAAGTCTATTGTATTGACCAATATTTTTGCTTTCTGTTTTTTCCATGCTTCCTGTGATTCAGGTTTCCTTCTTTTATTGTTTTCTTTCTGTTTAGAGAATTTCCTCTAGCTATTTTTTAAGAGTGGGTCTGCTGATGACAAATTCTTAGTTTTCCTTCATCTGGAATATTTTGGCTTCCCCTTCATTTCTGAAAAATTCTGAGTTGACAGTTCTTTACTTTCAGCACTTATGAAATGTGCCACTTCCTTTTGTCCTCAGTGGTTCCTTATATGAATTATACTGCCAGTTGAATTGTTTTTCCCCTATAGGGGAGACACCATCTCTCTATCTCAGTGCTTTGGAAAAGTTCTCTTTGTCTTTACTATTCAGAAGTTTGACTATGATGTATCTTAGTGTGGATATTTTTTGGGTTAATTCTATGTTAGTTTCACTCAGATGTTTGATTTTGTAGGTTTATATTTTTTGTCAGGTTTAGGAAGCTTTCAGCATTATTTCTTCAAATGCTTTTTCATTCTTGCTCTCTTCTTTCTCCACTCCTTCCAGGACTCTGATGATACAAATGTTAGATCTTTTGTAATAGTACTGTAGGTTCCAGAGTCTCTGTTCATTTTTTTTTCCCCAGTCTCTTTTCTTTCTGTTGTTCAGATTAGATAGTTTTCTATGGTTCTGTCTTCCAGTTCACTGATTCTTTTTTTTTTTAAGATTTTGTTTATTTATTTGACAGAGAGAGAGCAAAAGCAGGCAGAGAGGGAGGGGGAAGCAGCCCCCCCCCCACCGCAGCAGAGAGCCTGATGTGGGCTTGATCCCAGGATCCCCAAGATCATAACCTGAGCCGAAGGCAGAGGTTTAACCCACTGAGCCACCCCGGTGCCCCAGTTCACTGATTCTTTGAACTACCCCTCCCTTCTGTTATTGGGACCACTCATTGAGTTTCTAATTTTGGTTATTGTATTTTTCAGTTCAAAAAGTTGCATTTTTAAAAACATATATCTTTTATTTCTTTATTGTGACTTTATTTCCTTGCCGAGGCTTCTATTTTCATATGTTTCTTGTTCATACTTGCTTATTGAAGTATTTTCATGATTCCTTTTTTTAAAACCTTTTTTAGGGCACCTGAGTGGCTCAGTGGTTAAGCGTTTGCCTTCCCCTCGGGTCGTTGGGATCCAGCGATTGGGATCGAGCTGGAAGCCTGCTTTTCCCACTCCCCCTTCTCCTCCTTATGTTCCCTCTCTCCCTGTGTCTCTCTCTCCCTGTGTCAAATAAATAAATAAAATCTTCTAAAAAAATAATAAAACCTTTTTCAGATAATTCTCTCTCACCTTGCCGTTGGTATTTCCATTTGAGATTGAATGTTTTATTGAAAGCTAGACATTTAGGGGTATTATATTATGAGACTCTGATTCTTACTTTTATCTTTTGTTACACTGGGTTTCTTCTCAGCTGCTCTGGCTGGCGAAGAGGTATGCTGCCTCTTCACTGCCTGCTGGGGGTAGAATTCTAGGTTTTCTGTTCATCCTGCATTGGCATCTGAGTGTAAGTTACTGCCGGTCAGAGGTGGGGTGGGAGTTCTGGCTGCCCATTATTAGGTTTCCACTGACACCTCCTGTCTGGGAGGGGATGCGGTGCCTTAGTACTTCCTGACTGAGCCCCACCTTACCTCCATTGACACTAGTGGAAGAAGAGGGATGGCCTCACTGGCAGCAGTGAAAGCCCCGATTATCTACTAGACCTTCTCTGCTGCCACCCTAATGGGGATGGGGAGGGATGCCTCATTAATGCCAGGTGGGAGTAGAAGTCTAGGCTCGCCACCTGACCTTTGATAGCATGGATGGGGATGGGACCATAGGTTTTTCTGGGTGGTTTGCCTGGAGGAGAACAATTTTTTAAAAAATATTTTATTTATTTATTTGAGAGAGAGAGAGAGTGCACATGAGCAGGGGGAGGGGCACAGGGAGAAGCAGGCACCCCGCTGAACGAGGAACCCAATGTAGGACTTATTCCCAGGACCCTGGGATCATGACCTGAGCTGAAGGCAGACAACCAATTGAGCCTCCCAGGCGCCCAGGAGAACAGTTTATTTTCTAAAAAATTTTCTGTATGGATGGGCTTTCCTTTTCATGGTGTTTTGACTCAGGAAAAAAGGCTTTTGTTGGGATTTTGGTTTTGTTTCTGTGTTTTTGTTTGTTTGTTTGGTTGGTGGTGATGTTCTTTGCCTGATAACATTTCCAAATTGAGACATATGGAGCCAGAGGGAAACCCAGAGACTTTATCATCATGGTGGGCTAACATCCTGAAGTCCTGGGTTCATCTGCCTTCTCTCCACTTTTCAGAGTAGTTGTTGCTGTTGCTGTTGTTTGTTTGTTTAATGTTTGTTTCTGCTGTTTTTATGTGTACTTAGTTGGAGGAGTAAGGAAAAGTATATCTGTTTTGGACAGAATTCTCTTTGACAAACTTATTTGGTGTTCCAGAAAGTCACATTTTAAAGATTTTTTTTTTTTTTTTAAATTTGACAGAGAGAGATCACAAGTACGCAGAGAGGCAGGCAGAGAGAGAGAGGGGAGGGGAAGCAGGCTCCCGCTGAGCAGAGAGCCCATCCGGGGCTCAATCCCAAAACCCTGGGATCATGACCCGAGCCAAAGATAGAGGCTTTAACCCACTGAGCCACCCAGGCGCCCAGAAAGTCACATTTTAAAAGGAAATAATTTTTTTTTAAATGACTTTTTATTTTCTTTTTAAGATTTTATTTATTTGAGAGAGAGAGTGTGTGTGTACGTGCCTGTGAGCAGGAGGGACAGAGGGAGAGAGAGACTCCCAAGGAGACTCCCATGCTTCTGCAGAGTCCAACACCCATGGCCCCAAGATCATGACCCTAGCTGAAATCAAGAGTCTGACACTCAACTGACTGAGCCACCCAGGTGCCCTGAAAATGGCTTTTTATTACTAGGCATTAAGGTGTTGGTGGGCTGGAGCGTGTCTGTTGGGAGTGGCATGGTGGAGGAATTTAGGAGCCTGAGAGTCTCTGCTAGATCTCCTGAAAGCCACCACATCTGGCCCTTGGGGAGATCCAACCTCAGATTCCCCGGGGGACAAACTGCTACACCACTTTGGCCAGAAAGTGTTCCTTCAGTCTTCCGTGACACTCGGTGTGCTGCCCAAGGGGAAGGAGAAGGAAAACCCTCAGTTAAGTAAACATATGTTCATATTTCCCTGAGAGAGGTTGAATGGTCTAAGTCAGCGTAACTGGTCCCATATGTTCAGCATTGATGGTTCAGACATGACTAGTTGCACCTTCGAAACGACAGATCATTTGTTTCATGTTATGAAAGTCTTAACTGGGGGTGTGCTGGTGGCTCAGTCGGTTAAGCGTCTGCCTTCAGCTCATGTCATGATCTCAGGGTCTTGGGATTGAGCCCTGTGTCGGGCTTCCTGCCCAACAGCAAGTATATTTCTCCCTCTCTCTCTGCTCTCTCCCTGTGCTCGTTCTCTCTCTCTCTCAGATTAATAAATAAAATCTTAAAAAAAAAAGAAAATCTTAACTGCCATTCATTGCATGTCTGTGCATGCCAGGCACTGCACGGAATTTTATGTGCAGTATTCTGCTATTATTCTGAAAGAAGGAGGTGTTACAGATGAGGAGACTGAATCTCACTTGGACAGGTGACTTGCACAAGGTCATCTGGTCTCTAGTGACTGAGCTGGGTGGGGCTAAACCTCACTTCTTTGACTCCAGAGTTCTAGGTACCACACTCCCCAACCACAGGCATTCAAACCTGAGCCTTCTGGGTGGGGTTCTCAGGTGGAACCCTTAAGAACCCGTTTCCCCAAGGTGATTTGGACTACTGGATCCATTCCCTTAGAGCAGGGGGGGTCTGACCGGGGCTACACATTAGAATCACTAGAAGATACATATTTTTTTAAGTCCGGATACCCGAACTGTACCCCTGACCATTAAACTCAAGCTCTGGAAGAAAAGCAGGCATCAGAACTTTAAAACCTGCCGTGGGGATTCCGATGTTCTGCGAGTTTGGAAGGCATGCTGGAGAGTTAGAAGGCAATGATAAGGAGTCACAGATTCTTGACTCTTTTTTCTGGTTGAACTGGTGTTCCTCTACAGAAAGGATTTGAGGAGTGCCGTCTGCTTGGGAAGCTTCATTTACAAAGCACTTCTACCAAGAAAAAGTTAAACGCCCAAGTCAGGAAGTGGGGTACAGACTAAAGGGGATCACAAGGAGCTGCTTAAAGGCCTTTGAGGCCCTTGGGACTTCATTACAGAAGTGCGTGCATGACGGGAAAGAGCGCAGATGGGGCTCTGGTTTTTTCTTAAGCCAGAAGGAATACCAGGAGGAGTGGGGAAGGGATCCTGGGTCCATCATTGTTGCCCAGAGGTCTGAGCTCCTCTACACCCTCCAAGCTGGGGCTCAGAGAGGTTGAATAGTTTGCTTGATGTGCTGGGGTCCCTGTTTGCCCCCTCCAGACCCACTCTTCACCCTGCTCTGCATCCCAGCGGGCCAGCCTGTGGGAGGGCAACCAGGAACTCACTCCCTGAAACTCTGGCTCCAGCTAGTTTGAGCTAAAGGATACTAAGTTACATATATTTGACTGAGTAGATCTCTGGGTACTGGCATATCCATTGCTTATCTGAAATTCAAGTGTAACTGGAACGTCTTGGTTTTTATCTGGCAACACTATGCCTATTGGGGTGCGTGTGGAAAATCTGATCTGCCCACACCATGTTTTATACCCGACTTTGCTTTCTTCCCTCTGGGCAGGCATGCCAGTGGGTTTTGCTGGCATTCCGTCTTTTCTGCTGTCACACCACAGCTGTGACCCCTCCGTGCACAAGCAGCCAAACCATGTACTCCCCTTGCTTTCCAGTGAAGCCCCTGCTAGAGGCCGTTCTGCCCCGGTCAGCTACCAGTTTCTGCTAGCCGGGCTTTGCTGCACTTGGTACAAAAGGGACTGTTCAGGAGTCAGTGTCATCCCGTGAATGGTCTTTTTTTGTGTGTGTCACTTTTCCCAAGTGGTGAAGTGCATTCACCCCAGCAAAGCTAACGTGTACCATTTACAGTTAGGCGACAGTTGAGTCAAGTGATTTCAGGGTAAAGGTTTTTAAATTTTTCCCTCATTAAGTATTGTTGCTGCTGCTCTTTATCAATTGAGAAACCTTCACGTTTACATAAAGTGAAACAAAACAAAGTAGAAAGTTTCTATTTGTTCTGTGTTTGGCCTCCGCCATTCGCAGGGATGGGGAAAGAGCCCTTAAGCTAGATGACAGGAAAGCTGCCCAGGGTCATGGTTCAGATACCAGCCAGAAGGATGGGGGTGGGGAAGGGAGATAGTCCAGGTATGGCCCTTTCTCTTAGAGGGGGACACAGGGCACTGTGGGGGAGGGGAAGGGGTGTGGGCCCCAAAAGCCTTTTTGTAAACTTCAAACTCACTGCTGAAGGAGGCCTTTCTTCCAGCTGTCGGGGGGCCACTTGATAGCAAAGCCACAACAGACAGCCAGGTCAGATAGGCGGCCTTAGTTCCTGGGCAAAGGGCATCCTCCCCTCTGTCGCTGCTCCCCTGGACCACATATGCTTTGCAGGTGGGAAGCAAAGAACCCACAGGAGTTCCAGGCTAAGCCCTCACTCTTGCCTCCTCCTCTGGGCCTCCTGATTCTGAGGCTGAGCTTCAGGGAGCTCACTTGAGGCCTCTCTTTTGTTGTTTGAGGAAGTATAGAAAGAGCCGGGAAGTGGGTCCCACAGGCTGGCACTTGAGTCCTCTGCTTATTTTAACACCCAGGCCAAGGTGCTACTGCTCTCCCTTTCCAGGCACCCAGGATTGTAAAGCCGATTGATGGCACCGGACACACAAGGCAGGGTGGAATTAAATAGGGGTGCACTCTTCCTCCCAAAGTACCCCCCCCTCGCCCAGTCATCCTCCCATGGCTTAGAGGGCCTCCAAGGCCCAGGTGCTGCCCAGTGCACCCATTCCACCCACTACCTCGGACCTGCAATTTTAGTGGCTTCTGCTTCTTACATCCACCTGGGGCTGTAGTCCCAAGGCTTGGAGAGGAGGAAAGGAGCTCATGTCATGAAAGCATTATGGAGACCAGCCAGCCCTACAAAGATACCTTTGAGCCCAGAGGCTTCTGGCCATCACAAGCCAAAAGTTTCTTTTCTCCTCTTATTCGCAAGTGCCAATTATGTCCTTCCAGTGTTGCTGTTCCCTGTGCACTGACCTCTCTGATTAGTCCCAGCACTCAGTCCTACAAGGCCCAGGCCTGGCCTCAGACATCCTACTTCAGATGACCAGCAGGCCCCAGGTGCAGATGCTAGCCAATGACAGCAACATCAGCCAAAACCTGTAGAAAGTTCTAGCAGACCCTGGACATCTGGTCATATCCTACCACCTAGGCACTCATTGCAGGGGATCAGAGAAGCTAAAGAGCTCTTCTGAGGTCATGTCTCAGGCAGCAGGGGACTTTCCTGGGCAACCACTGAGCAGTACTAACCACTAACCATCCCACCTGCCATCATGCACACTCAGCAAGCATGCAGCCACTATTTGTGGACTTAAAGGTGGGATGTGTTAGTTGATGACACGGAAAGTAGACTGCTCGCTAGCATTCTCCAACTGACCAATTGTAAGTCTACCGGACTAAGGTCCCTAAATGTCTGGCCCACTGTGGCTGGTGGAAAGGTGCTGCTTCAGAGGCATGCCAGCATCCCATCTCCGTCCCACCCCCAGCCACAGGAGTGTCCCTGCCTGGACCGCCTCTCTTCCCTGCTTAGCCTTCAGAACTCTGCCCACATCATGGGGCGCCTGGGTGGCTCAGTGGGTTAAGCCGCTGCCTTCGGCTCAGGTCATGATCTCAGGGTCCTGGGATCGAGTCCCATATCGGGCTCTCTGCTCAGCGGAGAGCCTGCTTCCCTTCCTCGCTCTCTGCCTGACTCTCTTGTGATTTCTCTCTGTCAAATAAATAAAATCTTTAAAAAAAAAAAAAAGAACTCTGCCCACATCACACCCATTTAGTCCATGGAAGTTCACTGCGCATTGAGTCCGTGTCATACATCCTGCTGGGTTCAGGCGATGTCACTTCCAGCTTCTGAGGAAGCTGTAAATTTGTTAAGAAAAACAAGGTGAAGTTGCATGAAACAATGGACATTGTATCTACCCAGTTTATTGTTGCATGAATAAATATTTGCTAATCATGTCCCATAAGCCTGTCCCTGTGCTCGGCACTGGATGTCCATGAGGGAGACACGGTCCCTGTCTGTACAAAGCTGATGTCGGAATCTGGTCAAGGGCTGAGTGGTGATGAGGATCCGGCAGGGATGCTCCATCAGCAGCTGCAGGGCTGGATGGGCGTGGCCCCCTGCAGCTGGCAATGCAGCTGCAGTAACAGCTGGACAGCTACTCTCCCACCTAGCTGGGAGGCCAGTTATCCAAGGCTACTTAGTAGCAGTTACTTAGGTCCGGTTGAACTTCCCACTTCATTGGCTTATCCAGTGCACAGAAGGAAACAGTCTAGAAAGGGGAGGCAAGGAGGGTGAAGCTTCTTGTGAATTACACCCAGATTACAGCAGGAAGCAGCCGACTTTACCCTGTGCGCTGAGTAGAGCAGACCAAACTGTCATTCAGTCTTTGTGGGCTTTAATAATCTCTCACACTGACTAAATATTTTCTCCAGTGTGTGTCCATCTAACCGGCTGTCATGTTGCCTTTTGCTGTCTTAAGGATGAGTTAACAGGAGCACAGTTGGTGAGAACTAAAAGGTTGGTTGTATAAGCAAGCCTTGTTGGCCAGTCTCCTCTTCCTGTCATAACTCCCTCCCTCCCCAATAACTTTAAAGTGGTCCACTTCTGTAGGGAAAAATGGGGGGAGGGGCATTATACATGGAAGTAGTCAAAACAGTGAAAAGTTAGCAACTTAACGCGTGATCTCTGACTGGTCATTGCCCTGGCCCTTGGGTCCAAAACCTGGGATTGGTTATTTTGCTTTTTTTCCCACATTATCCGTAATCACTCAGGGCCCCCTGTCTGCACTGCAGAGTTTTAAAGCACCGTTGACACAGACCGTTAAATGAATGGCAACCCTGCCAGCGCCTCCCATAGTTGTGCAGTGGGAACCTCACCATCCTCACCATCCGTGAGGAGTTGTTCAGCCCTTGCGCTCAACCCCTATAAATCAGCCCCTCTCAGGTATTGGAGAGTGGCAGGTTTTTACTGATTAACAATAAAATAAGAAAATAGTAAGAAACAGAAGCGCCTGGGTGGCTGTGTTGGTTGAGTGTCTGACTCTTGATTTTGGTTCAGGTTATGATCTTGGGGTCCTGAGATGGAGCCCCGTGTGGGGCTCCCTGCTCTGTGCAAAGTCTGTTCGTCTCTCTCTTTTCCTCCCATGCTTGTGCTCTCTTCTCTTTCTCTCAAATAAATGAATAAATCTTAAAAAAGAAAGAAAGAAAGAAATAAGGATGGCTGGATGGATGGCTGATGGCTCAGTTACTTAAGCAGCTGCCTTAGCTCAAGTCATGATTGATCCCAGGATCCTGGGATCAAGCCTTGCGTCTGGCTCAGCGGGGGTCTGCTTCTACCTCTCCCTCTGTTCTCTCTCTCTCTCTCAAGTAAATAAATAAAATCTTAAAAAAAAAAAAAAGGAAAAAAGAAAGACTAATAGCTAACAGTTACTGAGTGCTGACTATGAGCCCGACATCGGAATTCGTCTTTTCTTGCTAGCAGCAACTCTGTGGGGTACCATTATTGCCATCCCCACTTCCCCTGTGAGGAAGCTGAACCAGAAGCTGCCTCCTGGCCTGTACTCATCTTGCAACAGCCAGAATCATGACCACTCCAGAGAACTCCCCTGTGTTCTGAGATTACATCCTTCCTAAGAACTCGGTGTCAGACTGACCTTTCTGTGCAGGACAGTGGCAATAGTGAATTTGGCCCCTCGCCTCTCCCCCATCCTTCCTGCTTCCTGGCCGCTCTGCTGGCTAGGTCTTCACTATCTTCCTGGCAGGTTTCCCACCTCCTGGCCTCCTCCTTCCTGCTCCTCTTGCTCCCACTCAGCCGGATGTCAGTGCCAGGGTCAAGTATGGCTATGACCTTCCCCCTCCCCTGCTCAGAAACCTTCCAGGAGGGGCACCTGGGTGTCTCAGTGGGTTAAAGCGTCTCCCTTCAGCTCAGGTCATGATCCCGGGGCGCTGTCAGGCTCTCTGCTCAGCAGGGAGCCTGCTTCCCGCCTCTCTCTCTCTCTGCCTGCCTATCTGCCTGCTTGTGATCTCTGTCTGTCAAATAAATAAAATCTTTAAAAAAAAAAAAAAAAGAAAAGGAACCTTCCAGGAATGGCCGCTGCTTCAGACAGGACTCGGGGCTCTCCACGGTCAGCCTGTATTTACTCGCTCGTTCACTTTGGTCCGAACATGGGAACGCCATCCTATGGCTGCTTTCGTGTTCCCAAACTATTAGGGCCTCCTCTTTCTCTTCAGTTTCCCACCACTCCTGCCGCTTGAAACCCTGTCCACTTCCCCTCCCTCCTCTAATTCATGCCTTTACTTATTCATTCAGCACACCTACTTTGAGCATCATCTATGAATTGGCAGGTACAAGGCCTCTTGGGGCTCTCAGTCCAATAGGAGAGAAAGAACTGAATGAGAAATCATAGGAGGTGTTACAAAGGGGAGGGGCCCCAGCACCTAATGGAGGAGGGCTAAGTAGTCGGGGGTGGGGAGGGACCAGGGAAGGCCTCTCTGACACTGTCAAGAACCCCCCCCCTCACCCCAGTGAGCTATATCCCGTTTCCCCTGTAACTCCTGGGTCCCTCTGCTGCTCCCCCTCTGGGGCAAGTGCCTTTCTGTCCCCCATTAGACTATCACAGCAAATCTTCGACCCAGTGCTATGTAAGTACTGGTTGGGAATTGAATCATTGTGCCCACTCTTGGCAATTCAACTCACGGAGCTTAGCTATCTTTTCAGCCATGGTAGTGATTACAGGGTGGGTTTGCTCTCCTGACATCATCTGAGTGGGTGGCTGGGCCTTCAGTTTGTTCGGTGAGCTGCTTAGCTCATAGAAAACTGAAGACTGTATCCAACTGTAATCAGGGGTTATTTTGCAGGGTTGGGATTACAAAACAGGTTTCCATTTTATATTTTTTGTGTTTCTATAAATATTTGAATTTTCCACTGCCAACTTGGGTTACCTTTATCATTTAGCATTTTAAATGTCTTCAAGTAAATTAAACAAACCAAAGAATTATTTGCTTCTCCCACTCCCCTTGTTTGCTTTCTGTTTCAAGAAAAACAAAGTTATCCAGACGTACTGCTGACTTCCCATTCCCATGGATGTCAGTGAATAAGGACCATAGACAAGTTTGCTGACCTAAGAGGCAAAGGTGAATTGTAAGTGCTTCAGAGCCTCAGGAATAACAGCATTCTTGTGGACGGTCTGAAGGCATAAAAGAAACGTCCAGAGCATTCATAACTGCAGAAAGTGTCCCCAAATTCAGAGGAGATGGTGGAACTGGATGGGACCCAGGCAGACCCAGGTGGAACTGGATGCCGTTCCCTGCTAAGAGCCCAGACCTGCCCTCATGCATAAGATTTGCCTGGCATGGGGGCAACCAGGAGAGGCAGGGGCCCCTCTCTGCAGAGTTGCCCTGACCTCCACTCCCTGGAATAAATGAACGCTCCCATCACAGCACACTCATCCATCTGGATGGCTGGGCTCAAGGCCAGCCTGCTGCTGACCCACATAGCCTCCTGCAAAGCTTGCAGAGGGCCCCTGCTCTCCCACAGCCACTGAGACCTCAGGCTAAAGGGAAGCAGTGAGCTTTCCCTGGTTTCTTATAGTGAAATCTCTTCTTCTCCAACCTGGCATTCACCCTGGAGGTAGTTCTCAAATGCATCAACTATGAGAGCCGACCTGGGTTGAAAGAGTACCTGGAGAGGACTTCCTAACAGGAGCTGTGACCTTCAGCTGAGGAAGATGTGCAGGCCAGAGTGACTTGGCAGGGAGGAAGCCAGAGAAGCAAATTCTCAGATCCTTTCTTCTGCCCCCCAAATCTCCTGTTTGTATCTCCATTGGCCAGATAAGTGCTTAGTTGACTCCTTATCCTAAACATTATTTGTTGCTTATCTGAAATTCAAGCTTAACTAGGCATCCTGTGTTCTCATTTGCTAAGTCTGGCACAGCCCTAAGCAGAGACCACCCTACTCTCTCTCTCTCTCTCTCACATACACACACACACACATGCACATGCAGGAGCCCAGGAAGGTGTGACATTCTGATTGTGGCAGAGGGACAGCCACTGAGTGGGTACCCCCAGTGACTTACAAAATGCCAGACCTGTGAATCTCCCATTCTTTGCCTGTCTCAAGCACTTGAGGCCAACATGTTTGAATCCATAACCACCAGCAGAGAATGTGTGCTCCAGAAGTGCTATGAAAAAAAAACAGGACAACTACTATTGTGGGCCAGTATTTTTAGAAATACTCATGGGCCAGATGAAATCAACATTTCCAGGTCCATTCCAGCAGGCGAGCATTTTACTGGAAGCTCCAAGTCATTCTGTAGTAGGTGTCATGAATGACTGATGTTTTCCCCCATACCTATAGATGGGTCACATTGAGGCACAAGAATCGTAAACTGTCTTTGTGACCGGTAGTAGGTTTTGCAAGGTCACTGGTTGGATTTGTGGCATATTCTGTGACTGGGAACACAGTGAGAAAAATGATCTCGGGCCATCACCTTCCTGGCGTGCTGTTGAGTTGGGTATGAAGGACTTTGAATGAGTCACAGTTTTGAAAAATGGGTGAAGATGGTCAAAAGGTGCAAAGGTCCAGTTATAAAATAAGTAAGTCCTGGTGATGTCATATACAGTAGGGTGACTGTTGTTAACAGTATTGTATTGTAAAAAAGCCAAAATACTGTATTGTATACTCCCTGCCTAAGAGAGTAGATCTTTAAAGTTCCCATCACAAGAAAAAAAATTTTGTAACTGTGCTTTGTGATGGTAGTCAGCTAAACTAACTAGATAATCATTTTGTAATATATATAAATATCAAATCATTATGCTGTGTACCTGAAACTAATATAATATGTCAGTTGTATCTCAATTTAAAAAAAAAAAGAAAAGTAAAATTTTGAATGGGTGCCTGGGTGGCTCAGTCAGTTAAGTGTCTGACTCTTGATTTCAGCTAAGGTTATGATCTCAGGCTCATGAGATCGAACCCCACAACGGGCTCCATGCTGAGCATGTAACCTACTTAAGATTCTCTCCCTCTCCCTCTGCTCCTCCCCATGACTGCCTCTCTTATGCTTACATGTGCTCTCTCTCTAAAAAAAAAATTAAAATTAAATTAGAAAAAGGAAACAATTTTTGTTTGATGGGGGGAGTTCTAGTTCTTAAACATTCTTTAGGAATAAGTGAACTGATGAATGAACTTGTAAATGAGAATATACATCCAGACGTGTGTTAAATACGTCCTGCTCATGTTTTCTAAGGACACTGAGGATACCCCAGTTCTCTCCCATTGTGGCCTTAGAGATTGGGAACTGATTTGGAAAACCCCATTATTTAAAAGGCTTAAAGTCAGTTTTCTGTTTTGCAGCTGTTGCAGAGGTGAGGGAAGAAACCGAGCCTGACCTCCCATTGCCAGGAGACCTGCAGGCTGACCACGTGCCATTATCCCTTCCTCACACCAGTGGGTACCAGCCTGCCACGACGTCTTCACCAACCCAGCCTGGACAACCGCCTATAGGAAGTGCAGCCCATGCTGGGGTGACCTCTGCTGGGTTAAAGCTCCTACCGCCTCTGGCATTTAATCATACAATTGGCCACATAATACTCTCTGAACATAAGGATGTCAAATTTAATTGCTCCATCAGTATACCTACTATGTACCAGGACATTGCAGTTATTTCTTGGTGGAAGGATGGGAAGGAGTTGGTCGGGGCCCATCATGCCATTACTCAGTTTTATCCGGATGACGAAGTTACAGCAATAATCGCTTCCTTCAGGTATGTGCTCTTTCTTCCTTTCTTTTTTGAATGTTGTTACGTTATTTGTGATTCAAAAGTAAAAGCCTCCTAAGTTAAAAGATGGTTTTTTGGTTTCTGTGTGAGCAGCCCTCTGGGTGCCGTTAGAGTACCGTTAGACACAGCGGACAGTCTGTGTGGTTGATCTCTTTTATGTGGATCTTGGCCCCATTCAAACTGGATTATTCAAACTGCCTTCTGGGAAACCACTCCCCCCACCCCGACCTGCAAGTCATGTCAAGCTCCCACTTGACTCAAGAGCTTTCCCAGTGAGTGGGAACACTTTTTTTTTTTTTTAAGATTTTATTTATTTATTTGACACAGAGAGAGACACAGTGAGAGAGGGAACACAAGCAGGGGGAGTGGGAGAGGAAGAAGCAGGCTTCTGGCCGAGCAAGCAGCCCAATGTGGGGGTCGATCCCAGGACCCCGGGATCATGACCTGAGCTGAAGGCAGCTGCTTAACAACTGAGCCACCCAGGCACCCTGGGAACACTGTTTCTTTCCGGGTGTAAAGAGACATCTAAATTACCCCATGGGCGTGGAGCTTTGAACACGTTCCCATCCCTTTCCTTGGCCTTATCCCCACTCTCTCTTCCACCTGTCCCCAGCATCCCCTGCTTCTGCACATCGTGGTGCTGACGTAGCCCTCATGCCTGTTGGGGTGGGAAAAAGCTGGAAAGTCTATAAAGGCTGGGGAAATGAGACAAACCTTAAGCCACCTGGGTCACTGTCTCCATGTTCCACTCTGTTTTGGCAAGGGCCAGCCAAATGTGTTGGGGGGGAAGGGTTGGCAGGGCTAAACCAAGTCAGCATGTACATCTGGAAGAATCTGTTGTCCCGAGGATTGCATCATCGTATTTCCAGCATCCTGCAGACAGCCAGCCACTTCTCCACCCTCCCTGTTTTATTTTCTACTCTCTCCTCTTTCGCCAGGAGGGGTTTGGGTGTTTGGTTTTGTTTGGTTTTGAGTCAGAGTCTCCTTGCGTGTACAGCTTTGGAGTTCAGTGGACCTGTGGTCCTAGAAAGCTCCAAACGAGGTCAGAGGCACACAGTTGGAGCAAGTGCCTTTTTCCCTGGGATTCCTCCACTCCAAGCAGAGCCCTCTTTGATCTGGGACATTTTCACTTTCTCCGGCCTGATACTCATGGCTGTCCGAGATAATGTCATGTCTTCTGGTGAATCATTTTGTTTCCTTTTCAGAAAACTGCCTCAGAGATGCCACAAGGCTAACAACTCCAGTTCGAGTTGAGTGTGTTGTGTCCATACTTCCACAAGATACACCCCCTTTTTTTTTTTTTTTATCATACTTAATTTTTTTTTATTTGTTTATTTACAGCATAACAGTGTTCATTGTTTTGGCATCACACCCAGTGCTCCATGCAGTACGTGCCCTCCTCATTACCCACCACCTGGTCCCTCAACCTCCCAACCCCCCCACTCCCCCGCCGCCCCTTCATAACCCTCTAGTTGTTTTTCAGAGTCCATAGTCTCTCATGGTTCATCTCCCCTTCCAGTTTCCCTCAACTCCCTCTCCTCTCCATCTCCCCATGTCCTCCATGTTATTTGTTATGCTCCACAAATAAGTGAGACCATATGATACTTGACTCTCTCTGCTTGACTTATTTCGCTCAGCATAATTTCTTCCAGTCCCGTCCATGTTGCTACAAAAGTTGGGTATTCGTCCTTTCTGATGGAGGCATAATACTCCATTGTGTATATGGACCACATCTTCCTTATCCACTCATCCGTTGAAGGGCATCTTGGCTCTTTCCACAGTTTGGCGACCGTAGCCATTGCTGCAATAAACATTGGGATACACCCCCTTTTTAAAAAAAATTTTTTTGTATTTTTTCTAAGTTATAGGCTTAGTTAGCATCAAAGCAAAGAACACAGCTCTCACATTTCCACTGGTTGATTTAAACTCGGGCTGGGTCTCTCGGGCTGCCATTCTCAGCCAGTGGCTGAGACCACTCAGGAGACTAGACTACATACTTTTCTCCATCAACTACAAAACACAGATGCTTTACCATGCTATGAACACAGCTTCTGATGAGAGATCACCATTTAATAAGAATAAAGAGCAGTTTATTTTTTCCTAAAGATTTTATTTATTTGAGAGAGAATGAGTGAGAGAGAGCGAGCGCGAGCGAGCATGAGCAGGGGGAGGGGCAGAGGGAGAAGCACAGATTCCCCACTGAGCAGGGAGCCGTGCAGGGCTCTATCCTGAGACTCCGGGATGGTGACCTGAGCTGAAGGCAGATGCTTAACCAACTGAGCCACCCAGGTGCCCCTAAGGAACAGTTTAAAGGCTTAAAGAATCAGAAAGCTGACACATTGGGCTCATCAGGTATCATTAGGAGGATAGCACTACCCTGCTGACTCTCTGCGCTGGGAGTCCTGAACAGGGGTCCTGCCACTGGCCAGCCAGGAGACAATGGGTGAACTGCTTTCTTGCCAAAGAGATGACTTTGGACCCCATGACCAGCAGCTTCAGGTGTGTTCAAAGGGGCCATAAGATGATATCAAAGGACCTAAACTGGAGAGTTTTAAAACTTAAAGTAGACAGTGGTGTAACTTGGATTTGTGTCTTCAGAGTTTAGAAGGGGACCTGGGTCATATATTTAGAACTTTAGAAGAAAGGTTATACTTTTGCACGGATTCAGATTCATTTTCATAAAGTCATTCTGAAGGGAGAAAAATCTTATCGGATCTCCAAACTAAGCCGTAAAAGAGATTTAGTGCTCAGAATTCTTTTTTTTTTTTTAAGATTTTTTAATGTATTTATTTGACAGACAGAGATCACAAGTAGGCAGAGAGGCAGGCAGAGAGAGAGAGAGGAGGAAGCTGGCTCTCCGCTGAGCAGAGAGCCTGACACGGGGCTCAATCCCAGGACCCTGAGATCATGACCCAAGCCGAAGGCAGAGGCTTAACCCACTGAGCCACCGAGGCGCCCCAAGTGCTCAGAATTCTTATAAATGGTGGACGCTGTGCTGAATTGAGTAGCTTGGGGGACAATACCAAGTCCACCATTATAATATCTTTCAACGGTATTAAAGTCATGTTCAGGTGACCCAAGAACTGTATAGTGATTCATTATAGTGACTTAATCAGGATTATGAATATTTGTGTAATTTCTTGGCAGGAGAGAAGGATGTTGGAGACCCTAAATTTGATATCTTATAGATGAGGACCCTGAAGTCCCTACGAGCAGGGTGACTTGTCCAGGGTCCCTAGGGAATAAGCTGTCTCCCTTAAGCAGGGGGCTTGATTTGCATACCTGCGGTGTCTTCTGTTCTCACATCTCATGGGCCCTAAAACAAATCTACTCTGGTTCCCAGTAAAGAGTTAAAGATTAGTGCTAGGCTTTCCATGTGTGGAATTTAATCAAGAATTCATTAGCCTCCAAAAAAAAAAAAAAAAAAATGGGACGCCTGGGTGGCTCAGTTGGTTAAGCGGCTGCCTTTGGCTCAGGTCATGATCCCAGCGTCCTGGGATCGAGTCCCACATCGGGCTCCGTGCTCTGCGGGGAGCCTGCTTCTCTCTCGGTCTCTGCCTGCCACTCTGTCTGCCTGTGCTCGCTCTTGCTCTCTCTCTCTGACAAAAAAAAAAAAAAAAAAAGAATTCATTAGCCTGTAATTTTGTTGGAGTTGCCATTAATAATACCTGTATGGACCACATGTATTTAAGGGAATGGACAAAATACAGATGTGTGTATATTGGCAGAGGTCAGAGGAATTATGGAGAGAAATACAAGGTATTTCAGGTCAGAACAGGGAGCCATTATTGTATAAGGTGTTGTTATAAGAAAGGCTGGAATTCACATGAATTATGAAAATGATGAGGTCTCCAGATTGAGGCCCCCACAGCACTTTGTACCAACATGTATCCTTTAACTAGGAAGCAGTTGGGGGTTGCTGGAGACTGACAAGATTGTGGATGTGATTTAACTTTCTTAGTCTTTCTTGGTTCCGCATTTCCTCTTCTATATCGGGCAGACCCTACACTTAGACACTCCCAGACGCTCCATTCTGAAAACAAGTGTTAGTCAAGTGTCTGGTCATTGACCCTACAACAAGACCCTTTCTGTTGAAAGTGTATATTAAGATGTGTGCGCACTTAAGGCAGTGGTGTTTTCCCCTCTTATTTCTTCCATTGCTTCCACACCACCCCTCCTTTTCCATGGTGGCCCAATGCCATCATGGCGCCCTCTCCCTTCCAAAGGAAGGAAAGACCGTGATGAAGTAATTTACACTAAGGAACATGTTCACATCACTGATGATGTCATTTTATTTATTTTTTTTAAGATTTTATTTATTTATTTGACAGACAGAGATCACAAGTAGGCAGAGAGAAAGGGGGAAGCAGGCTCCCTGCTGAGCAGAGAGCCCGATGCGGGGCTCCATCCCAGGACCCTGGGATCATGACCTGAGCGGAAGGCAGAGGCTTTAACCCACTGAGCCACCCAGGTGTCCCTGGTTACATCATTTTAGACACGAGGAGTAGAGATTAGTTTTTCCCCAAAATCACCACACAGGCAACTGCTCACCAGTTATAAAAACAGCCAGCCTTGCTCATGGAGGTGTTTATAGGCACCTTACTAGATGAACAACTGCCTGAATGAACATCTGGACGTTGGGGTAAGGAGGGTAGAGCTGGTCTGTGTCCTGCATGGACCTGTGAACAGGATAGAGGGGAAGAGAGAACCTAAGGTCAGGAGCAGAAGTACTAAGATAGTGTTAATATGTTAAGATGGTGTGTTTCCTTCAGATTATAGACTTGGCCTTGAAGGGGAAATCAGCAGAAAGGACCTGGCATCTCCCAGGAGTCAATTCATCTTTCAGTCAGACTTCAGTTGACTGAAACTGGGGGATCGGTGAGAGGGTAGAAATGACAGATGTTCACATGCATTAAGTACAAGTGCCCCCTACTTGGGCAAGACTAAAGAGATGTAACATCATGAGGGAGAATGTTCCTGAAAGATTTTAGAAACTGCTTGGTCTTAGTTCCTGTAGGTATATATTTTCAAGTTATTTTAATAGTGATATATGTACTTTGTTAAATACTTAGAAAATACCAAACTCATACAGAGAAACTGTGGCCCACAACCCCGAGGAATCTTTTCCAACCACATGTAAATTTAGTATTCCTGAAATGAAATTGGTATTTCATGACACAGATGATTATGTATCTCGTTTCGCTCACCTAACGTTATGAATGTCTTCCTGTATAATTAAAAGTCTTCAGAATATTTCAGTGGCTCTGCACAGCACTGTGCCCTGCTGTGGTAAAACGGAAACACATGTAGAAGAATGTAAATGAAATTGTAAAGGGAAAACCTTAAAGATTATTTTCAAAATGCCAACACCCCGGGCACATACAGGGGAAGAAATAACTGATACGGTACTTCAAGTCTAGATGCCCTCTTGAGCTGGGTCCATTCTGTGCTCCTAATTCCCATTTTTTCCCTCTTTCACTTGAATGTCTATTATAGGTGTAGGAAATGCTTGGTGTCTGCTAGCGGGTTGCGGTATTCCTAATTGATGGCTTGGGGATTAATCCTAAAAATTGCACCCCCACCCTGCATACCCCACATTCCTGACCTCATCCTGAATGGTGTGCAGCTCAGGCTGCTTTCCTTGCTTTTCTCCTTTACAGGACTTTAAGTCACAGGGCTGGGCCACCCTCTTGGCTCTCCGACTGACCATATGCTGCCTCATTTGCATATCAACTTGATACCAACTTGAAACTGTAGCTCATCCATTTGTGCAGATCCCAAGATGCTGCATAGCCAGGGTCTTTCCCTGGAGTCTCTCAAAGAGGGTGTAATTTGGGGGTACACTCTGGCTTCAGCGGAAACACTCAACGGTTGGGTAAAGCGTTCCAGGCCATCACCAGCCATCAGACCAGAAGACTGGGGAGACCAGCTCTCAAGTAAAAACAAAAGCCGCTGTTCCTGTAGGCAGCCAGCGCCTGCAGATTTAGTTTATTGGGGTAATTTGTGGCCAAGGGAAAGGATTTGATAGGTTTTCTGTGTAGCCTCAGGATTCCCCACTGGGAATGAAATTCTAGCTTAGTTGTCAGAAGCTAAAGCTGGAAGGACTTTATTGGTTTCTAAAAGTTGGGGTTCTTTAAAAAACTTTTTCCATTTTTAATTTTTTTCTTGTGGTAAAATGTACGTCGGCTACAAGGTACTGTTTTAACCCATCCCGAGCATACAGTTCAGCAGCACTAAGTGCATTCACTCTGTTACACAGCCCTCACCACCAATCCTGCCCAGAACTTTCTCATCCCCTCAAAGGGAAACTCCATGCCCGTTAAAGCCTAATCCACATCCTCTTTTCCCCCAGTCCTTGGTGACTCTATTCTACTTTCTTTTTCTGCAGCTACTTTAGGTCCTTCATTTCCAGGACAGGTTACTCCAATATACCTTTAGGTATAGTTGCTCTTTTTCTGTGTTTCTTTTAAGAACGCTGTAGCACTTAGCTGCTCCTGAAGAGCCATTCCAGAGCAAGGCTGTGAGAGGTCTGCGGGACAGGGAGGCTCTGTCCAGGTGGTTCCTGTCTAGACGCGGTGGCTGAGTCCGTGCGGTGGCTTTGGTTTTCCCTGATTCAGATGTTTGTATTTGACCAAAATCTGACGCGATTTTTATACCTTCTTGGAAGCAGTGCATACACATGGTAAATAAAATACTCCAACAGTTCAAAAATCCTCACTTCCACTCTAGCCTCCAGCCGTTCCCCAGCGAGGAGCTGTGGTTATCCACGTCTTGGGTATCTTTCGGAGATACTCAGTCCATATGAGTTGTGTGTATGTGTCTGTGTGTGTGTGTGGTGTCGCGCGCCCGGCCCCAGAGTTCATCTGTTAAAATGTTCCAGCTCTGGTTAAATCAATACCCAGGAGTCAGCGTTTTTTGTGGCTCTGTAAATACTGTTTTCAGCTGAGTCATGTAGTAGGTTCTGATTACATCTTACTTCTTTATAGCTTTTTGATTTTCCTCAATTTAAGAGCTTCCTTGTTGGTTAGTTTGCTTAATTTTCTAAGTATCAATCTCTCGTTTGTCCCTAAACTCTAAAAGCATCTTCTCGCAAAGTGATGAAATTACTAGGCTTGATTTTTTTCGTTGGAGTAACCTGTCCTGGAAATGTCCCTCCTCCTGCTCCAGTCGGCAGCTTGCCCCCCAGCCCTGGGGTACAGCTCAGTCATGCTACCGTCGTGGGGGCCCTTGTTGCTCACGTTACCACCAGGAGCCCCAGGTTTCACGTACCCTGACCCTCAACCCCACCTCCTGGCTTTGACTCCCTCACTTTGGCACAGAGCCCACCCTTTCCTAGCGTGGATTTTGCATGTCTGAAAATGCCATTGTTTCTTCTGCCTTCACCTTGAAGTAGTTTGTCTGGATACAGAATTCAAAAGAAAAGTAATTTCCTGTCGTTTGGAAGTCATTGATCTATCTCCTTTTCGCTCGCAGATTTGTTCTTGAGAATATTGTGGTGCTGTTCCGATGCATGGGTTGTGCTGCTTTACTTCTCTCTGGAAGCTTCTGGGATCTCCACTTTATCTTGGAGCAGTGACATTCCCTGGTGAAGCCCCTTAGTGGGTCTTTTCTCTCCCAATGTGCTGCCCACCTAGGGGCCTGATTAGGAAAGACCCAGATCTCCAGTTCTGGGGCATTTTCTTCAGTTATGCTCCCCTTCCTGTGTTCTTTCTGGAACTCCTCTTACTCAGTTGTTGGAACGCCTAGATTGCTATTCTGAGCTCAGAGCCTTCGCTAGGGAGCCTCCAGAGACTGCCTGCTGTTTCCTTTAGGGAGAGGGAGGAGCTCGGGGACAACCGCTCCTCTGTCCACCTCCCCCCTCCCTGCCTCCAGCTCGGCAGCCTTTACTTGCTTGTCTAGGAGGTAAAAAAATAGAGCTATCTGTAGAAAATCTTTCCTGCACTATAAGTAAGATGGCTCCTGACTTGCTAATTAACGCAGGCACATAGCCCTTCTCCCCAGATGATTGGTCACCTTTTCCTGATACGAATGACTCAAGTTTTGATCATGTTCTCTTTGCACTCTCCTTTTCTACTCCTGGCCTGGATTTTCCTTCTTTGCTGATTGGCTTAAGGTACTCCTAGACTTTTTGTGCCTTTTTTGTCTGACTTCTGCAGCCCAGGTTGGGCTGTTAAAATATTAACTTACGCCTAATGTTTTCTCTCAATTCTCTGGGGCCTCTGCACAGATGTACTTTGCATCCTTGGGGTGGTTTCCTGGGGCTCTGTCCTGCATGCTTCTGTGGCCTTCACTCTCCCTCTGGTCCCTGGCTTCCTAAGTTACGTGGCAAACCTGCTACAACACCAGGGTCCCAGACCCCAACCCAGAGCCAGGTCTTCAAAGGCACGGCTGTCCTCATCCTGTCAGATCTCATCATCAGTCTGGCCCCTGGGTCTTGCCTCAAGAAAAGGATTCCTCTTATAAATGAACTTGTGAAATATGTGGAGAGGACCCCCCTCTTCAGTAGCCATGACCTTGGTATTTTTTTGGAACCGCAGAGGAGACTAGACTGGTCAGCCACATAGGGTCTTTAGGAGCTTCCAAGAGCAGGGTGCACCATTCAGCTACCAACTGATACTTGTGATAGACAGTGCCCCATTCTAGACACATGCTTCTCTCCTTTTCTCTTCCTGCCACCATGACATTCATGGAGGTTTATCAGAAAAGTGTTTCTAGGCCCTTATTTGGAGCTGTGAGGTCTCCTTCCATGTTCTCCTGGTGACCTATAGACATCGTGACCTTGGTTCCTGCCCTCAAGCATGGAGAGACCTGGCCTTTTTTTGCCCTTGAGTCTTTCCTAAGTGCAGCATTCATTCATCAGGGGCAATTCCAAAATTATGCCACTCCTACACGGGAATGAGGGGAAAGGTGAAGACCGTATTCTAAGTCAGTGGGGGCGCTGCTCAGGTTGGCACATCAGGAAATGCAGGCAACAGGTGAGAGTCACGTTATTCAGTCTTGGAACTAATACGGCGGTAATGTTAACCCAGGCAGCTCTGGTTCCCGTGGTTCTGAGTGACACCATTGTTGTTGTTGTTTTAAGATTTTATTTACTTATTTGAGAGAAGGAGAGGGAGAGAGAGCATGAGCAAGAGGGCACAAGCAGGGGAAGCTGCAGAGGAAGGGGGACAAGCAGACTCCACTGAGCGGGGAGCCCGATGTGGGGCTGGCTCCCAGGACCCTGGGATCATGACCTGAGCTAAAGGCAGATGCTTCACCAACCGAGCCACCGAGGTGCCCCTGATTGACACCACTCTTTTTTTTTTTTTTTAACTTACTTATTTGCCAGAGAGAGAGAGAGTACACACAAGCAGGCAGAGGCAGTGAGAGAAGCAGGCTCCCCGCCGAGCAAGGAGCCCAATGCGGGACTTGATCCCAGGACCCTGGGGTCATGACCTGAGCCGAAAGCAGTGGCTCAACCAACGGAGCCACCCAGGCGTCCCTTGACACCACTCTTGACGTGTATTTTAGTCACTCTGCTGATCAGAAGCGAAAAGGGATCTGCAAAATGGCATTACTGGGGAGAGGTTGTAATTTAAAATTCCTGGGGGCACGTGGGTGGCTCAGTCAGTGAAGCGTCTGCCATCCGCTCAGGTCGAGCACCACATCAGGCTGTCCACTCAGTGGGGAGCCTGCTTCTCCCTCTGTCTGCTGCTCCCCATGCTGTGCTCTCTTTCGCTCTCTGTCAAATAAATAAAATCTTTAAAAAAAAAAAATGTTCCTTATTTATTCTAAAAATGTGTGTTCAACCTCCAGGCCTAGGTGCCTCACTGTGGCAGCTTGGCTCCTGACGCCCTGTGCTGTGTTTATCCTGGCAACTGCCGCCTGTTGCCTATGGGACCCGTGGGCCAAGATGGTGTCTCCTCGCACCCTGCCAGCTTCCTGCTCTCTTTAAAATGTTAAGTCTCCATCCTCAACAAGGACTTTATTTTGCTTTGGGATAAATAAGTTGTATCAGGGAGCAAGCTGCTGGAAAGGAAGATGGACCCCTCCGTGGTTTTCTTCTTTCACTTTTCTTCTCTCGCCATGACCTTTGCTCTGTCTGGTGAGCCCAGTAGAAGAAATCAATGTCTTTGGGCCAGGGAAGGTGTCCTCCCCTGGAGGGTGTCTCTGAGCATTCAAAGAGTTCCTCATTCCCTCACCCCTTCCCACCTCTAGCTAAGGACTGCTATGGTATAACTTCCTGCTTATCACTTGCTGGAAGGGTGGAAAGCAGGATTTTCAAGCTCATAGAGCCAAGGCCACCTGTTTATAGCAGATCCTTTACAACATGTCATGTTCAAACTATAGTGTAAGAAAACAAAATAAAGGTGATCTGTAATCAAATAATATGAATGCAAACTGGGCACCTGGGTGGCTCAGTCAGTTAAGCGGCTGCCTTCGGCTCAGGTCATGATCCCAGGGTCCTGGGATCGAGCCCCACATTGGACTCTCTGCTCAGTGGAGAGCCTGCTTCTCCCTCTCCCTCTGCCTGCTGCTCTGCCTACTTGTGTTCTCTCTCCATCTCTCTAGTAAATAAATAAAACTTTTAAAAAATATTTTTAAAAAATTAAAAAATAAATATGAATGCAAACATACAAATGCCGGACATGACCACTCCAGGAGAGAGGATAGAGTACACAGGGACTGGCATCCTGGTACTCCTGCACACACAGGGCAGCTGCAGATGGAGAGGTGTTGTCAGTGATCTGAGTCACGGCCAAGTTACAGACACCGCAAAGGGATGGTGGCCCCCATGTTCAGGTAATTGCAGCCCTGGGAAATTAGGTGACTGTTAAAACCAGACAAAATTCTTTGTGTGTATGTAAATGGAACTGGGTTCTAAACTCAGAAAGTCATCTAGGATATGGAACAGTTGCCCCTGACCCCTGAAAGTTGCCCTTGGCCCCTAAAAGCCATGGCGCCCCACCATGGTTTTTGTGCCCACCCTATAAATTTGCAGAATGCCTTGATGGGGCAATTCTGCCCAGTATAGAGAACCCTGGTATATAGCCTACCATTGAAGGCAGGAAGAATGACAGAACATGCATTAGTTGTGGTTCTTCAGAGAAACAGAACCAAGGAGGGAATGAGAGAAAGGTATTTTAAGGAACTGACTAATGTGACTTTGGTGCTAGCAAATCCGAAATGTGCAGGGCATCAGCTAGAGACCCAGGGAAGAGTTGGTGTTGCAGTCTTAGATCCGAAGGCAGTTTGGAGGCAGAATTCCCTTTTCCTTGGAGGACTTTCATCTTTGCTCATAAGGCCTTCAGTTGACTGGATGAGACCTGCCCATATTATGAAGGGAAATCTTTACTCAGAGTATGCTGATTTAAATGTTAATCACACCCAAAAAGTACATCTAGAGTAATGTTTGACCAAATATCTAGGTACCATGACCTAGCCATATTGACATATAAGGTTACTACAGCATATGACAAGGAAGTTGAAGAATGTTCTGTTCCTATAACAGGAACCCAAGGGGTAGTCACTGTAAGTATCTTTATTTGTTTTCTTTGTAGCATAACCAGTGTGCAGCGTTCAGACAACGGGTCATATATTTGTAAGATGAAAATAAACAACGAAGAGATTGTGTCTGACCCCATCTACATCGAGGTGCAAGGTAAGTCCAGAAGCCACAGGGTGGCCTATATTAATTGCTTTGCATGTAAAACTCTAGAGTTGGGCATGCCCATTTATAACTCTGTATGCAGACTCTACAAATGCGTAAGCACTGAAATTTTAAAAGTCTTTTAAAATTTTGAGTCTTTACGTAATAATGGATGAATGACGTGAATTTGATTTTCAGAGTTGTAGCTCTATCCTCAGCAATAGGGCTGAGATAAAAACAGATTATAGACCTTCCTGTCCTCAGATTATTTACGATTTAGAAACCTGGAGACTGTTTTTCAAAGTGAAATGCATTCCACTCACCAGTTCTCAAGGCTGGCGTCCGAGACCGCTTGCCTGGTCTAGAGGTGATTTGCCTTGGAGGGAGAGTGGTTTTCCTGAACTGGGTCAGCAGCTAGATCCGGGACTCATTTGGGGCCCTAGGATTTATTGGGTACATGGTTCAGTGCAGTTCCATGACATGACATGAGACAGACTTAGTGGAGGCACGAAATGAGATACGGACTAGGAGAGGGTGGTCTCTGCCCTCAAGGAGCTTGAACTGCAGTAGGGAGTGTGAGCTGATGCCTAGGTGAGCCCAGATCCCGAGGCCCTGGGTCTACGGATATGCATGCTTGGTTTCTGCAGTGGCAAGGCCTATCAAGGAAGGCTTCAAGGAGGAGGCACCTCTATTATCACCATAGCTGATCATTCCTTACCAGCCCACAGGCTGCCTCCAGGGCCCTGCATCCCAGCTTTCTGAGAAACCTTGCTAGCAGAAGCACCCAAACAGCTTTCTTTTCTTTCTCCTGACCCTCATCCCCCACAGGCTTTAGAGCAGGTGATTGGCTATTCAGCGAAGTTCAGCTAGAATCATGTCCCACTGAAAGGCTGCTCTGCTCCCCATTCTTTTGCAAACCTAAACCTCATATCTACTAATGCTGCAGGAGGCCTGGGGGAGGGACCCCTCAGAGGAGTCTCCTTTAGAGCTTTGTTCTAGGCCCATCCCAGGCTGGACAGCTAAGCCTCCTCAGGATTATGTCAACATCAGCCCACGGTTGGAGATGGGATGGTAGTGTTCCTGTGTTTGCTGTTAATCCTGGAAAAATGTCGAGAGGACATTTAACCTGTCAGAATCCCAGCAAAATGCCCAGGGCAGGAACACGTTAGGTCCAAATGGAGTTCTGCAAAACTTCGAAACAGGCAAAAAGGACCCCATTTTTCCATTCCCATATCATTCCTTCTGGGACCAGAAATGTCAGTTCCCAATCCCAAAAGAACGCAGTTTAAATCCCCAAGAACAGTTAGCTTACCCTGTTAAATTTTTGGCACATGCTCCAAATGAGTACGAACTGGCTTTCTCTGAGGTATTTCTAAAGTTCCGTTCCTTGCGGTCTCTCCGAGTTATAGTTGAAGATTTTAGGATTATAATATGTGACTGTGTCTATACTGTTCTGGTGAGAATGTCCTTTGAGAAGTGTCCAGCCCTGCACCGGTGGACAGATTTTCAAATTCATTATCGCTCCTCTTAAAGTGTCACACAGAGTAGATCGTCCTCAGAAACAGGCGGACCTGTTACGTGGCTTTGTTTTTTCTGTGTGTGTATTTTGGGAGGGAATACTGAACACGTGCCAGCAGTCTGAACAGCACCTGGTTTCAACACGGGCAGGCCTCCCTCTGGTAAAACCAGTTCTGAATCACCTTCACAATCCGTATGGGAAAGTATCCTAGAAAGCTGGCTGCAGCTAGTTGGGGAGGCATTAGCTTCCATTCTTCTTGAGCCAACTTTCAGAAGATGAAAACTCCTGGGTGGCTCAGTGGGTTAAGCCTCTGCCTTTGGCTCAGGTCATGATCTCGGGGTCCTGGGATGGACCCCTGCATTGGGCTCTCTGCTCAGCGGGGAGCCTGCTTCCCACTCTTTCTCTGCCTACTTGTGATCTCTCTCTCTCTGTGTCAAATAAATAAATAAAATCTTAAAAAAAGAAAAAAGAAAACTGGCCATTCCAGGCGTATGAAGAAATCTATTGCCAAGTTCCAGAACAGTCTCTTGCCCTTGGGACTCGGCCTTTCTTGTGGATCTAAAATGTCCTTTCATTGAACTCCTTCTCCACAGGACTTCCTCACTTTACTAGACAGCCTGAGAGCATGAATGTCACGAGAAACACGGCCTTCAACCTCACCTGTCAGGCCGTGGGCCCTCCTGAGCCCATCCACATTTTCTGGGTTCAGAACAGCAGCCGTGTTCACGAACAGCCGGAAAAGTCCCCCTCTGTTCTAACTGTTCCTGGTAAGTCCGAGTCGTGTGATTTCTTTAATGTTTGCTCCTGAACAGTGGAAGGGATCAAGAGTTTGGTGCCCGCGGCTGGCGCAGGAGAAGACAAAGATAGCGTAGGGGAGGCAGCTGGGGTTAGGGGCTGGGGATGAGGAGAGGGATGTGGGAATATCAGGAGTGAGAGTTCACGAGCCAGGGTGGGAAGTGGGTGAATGCCCTGAAGGGTGTCCGTGCTTAAATGAGCAGAGTGGCCAGGACCCCTGAGCCCTGGCAGCAGGAGCCCTGCAGGCCGTTCTCGGTACTGGGAGCACAGGGGCGAACTTCTGGAAATAGTCTTCCTGGCTTCCTTCCCACTCCAGGGCTCCTCCCCTGCCCTCCACAGCCTCATTCCCGGACCCACAGCTTTTCACTCTGAGACATGCCCCCCCACCCCCCCCGGGGAGTTCCTCTCTGACCCCGGCTTCTATACCTGCTGTGTGATAATGGCCTTGAGCTTTGCTTCTCCTGACCTTCAGGCTCATGTACCCAACTCCCTCCCTGGCAGTTTCACTTGCTGGTACATAGACATCTTAAAATGAAACTCTTGATCCACCTCCTCCGCAGATGTTTTGCCCCAGAATTCCCCATCTTAGTAAATGACACCACCAGTGGCCCATCCTTCCTCTTTCTCATTTTTCATGTTGAATGCATCAGCAAGTTCTATCCATTCTGCTGCTGCGTGTCCCGAGTCTGTTTTTCCTCCCTCCATGCTACAGCACCCCATCCACATCACTGCCGGCTCTCACCAATACTAGTGCAGGCGATCCCTAAAGGGGCCTCGGCTTCCAGCCTTGGCCTCACTCTAATCCATCCTCCATGGCTCCCTGTTGTCTTAGATTGTCACACTGAGTTATTCCTGCCCCTGCCATCAGCCCTGTGTGCTCTGGCCACCACCCAACTCTCCAACCCAACCCCACCCACTCCACCTTCTGGTCCCTGCTTATTAAGCACCAGTCATCCTGATTATCTGTCATTTCCTCACACACATGGCCCTCCTTCCTGCCTCAGGACCTTTGCATTCTCTTTTCTGTCTACCTGCAGTGTTCTTCCACTTGCCCTTTGTCCCATGACACAACTCCAATAGCACTTCTTCCAGGAAGCCTTCCCTGGTCCATCAGCTATTTTAGGTCCTTCCCACCTCTTTATTGACCCCCAGTCATGTGTTCCTGTGGACTCCATCATCACACTCGTCACAGTCTATCATCACCCACTTATTTGTTTAGCCTCTTGTCTGTCTTCTCAGAAATTATATGCTCAGCCCGAACAAGGACTTTGTCTGTCCCAAGGCAGTGCCTGACTCACAGTAGCACTCACTGAATATTCATGGTGACAACAGACCAGCAAGTGAATGCCAGCCCCTCGGTTTTAACTCTGGATCACTTTCCTCACTCCTCACTGCATAAGGAATATTATGGTTTTCCCTGCCTCCACCTGAATGATCTTCGAATTTCTCCCAAGGAGTTTGTAATCAAGCTCCTTCTTAGTTCAGAGTCAATTTGAGGAACCTCCGTACTGTTCTCCAGAGTGGCTGCTGCACCAGTGCTTGCATTCCTGCCAACAGTGGAAGAGGGTTCCCGTCGTCATCCTCACTAACAGCTGTTGTTTCTTGTGTTGTTGATTTTAGCCATCCTGACTAACGTGAGGTGGTGTCGCATCATGGTTTTGATTTGTATTTCCTTGATGGCGAGTGATGTTGAGCATCTTTTCATGTGTCTGTTGGCCATCTGGATGTCTTTTTGGAAAAGTGTCTATTCATGTTTCTGTCCTTTTCTTAATTGGGATATTGTTTTTTGGGTGTTGAGGTTGATAAGTTCTTTGTAGATTTTGGATATTAACCCTTTACCAGATATGTCATTTGAAATATCTTTTCTTGCATTATCAGCTATGGAGAGAGCCCAAATGTCCATATGTCCATCAACTGATGAATGGATAAAGAAAATGTGGTGTGTGTACACACACACACACACACACACACACACACACACACACACACGAATATTACTCAGCCATCAGAAAGAATGAAATCCTGGGGCACCTGCGTAGTTCAGTCAGTTAAGGGTCTGCCTCTTACTCTTACCTCAGGGTCCTGGGATCGAGCCCCTTGTTGAGCTCTCTGCTCAGTGGGGAGTCTGCTTCTCCTTTTCCCTCTTCCCCTCCCCCTGCTTGAGCTCTCTCTCTCTCACATATAAATAAATAAAATCTTAAAAAAAAGGAATGAAATCTTGCCATTTGCAACAATGTGGATGGAGGTAGAGTGTATTATGCTAAGTGAAATAAGTCAGAGGAAGACAAATACCATAGGATCTCACTCATGTGGAATTTAAGAAAGTAAACATGTGAACATCATTGGGAAGAGGAAGAGAAAAAAAGGAGAGAGGGAAACAAGCCATAAGACACTCTTTTTTCTTTTTTAAGATTTTATTCATTTATTTGACAGATAGAGATCACAAGTAGAGAGACAAGCAGAGAGAGAGAGGAGGAGGAAGCAGGCTCCCCACTGAGCAGAGAGCCCAACGTGGGACTTGATCCCAGGACCCTGGGATCAGGACCCGGGCCGAAGGCAGAGGCTTTAATCCACTGAGCTACCCAGGTGCCCCAACCATAAGAGACTCTTAACGATAGAGATCAAACTGAGGCTTGTTGGAGGGAGGTGCGGGGGATAGGCTAGATGGGTGGTGGGCATTAAGGAGGGCGCTAGTGATGATGAGCACCAGGCGTTCTGTGTAAGGGATAAGATCACCGAATTCTACTACAGAAACCAATATTGCACTGTATGTTAACTACCTAAAATTTAAATAAAAAAAAAATTCTAAATAAAAATTAAAAATAAATAAGTAATTTGAAAAACCCAAACAAAGTCCATTTGAAAACTATACCCCCACCCTATTTAGGATGGTGGCTCTGAAGTCCCATAAAGACTTGTTTTCATTGAGGTAAAATTGATATACAGTTAGGTGTGTAGAACTTAAATGCACAGCTCAGTGAGTTTTGATAAATGGAGACACACATGGAACCACCACTTCAGTCAAGACCCAGAACATTGCCATCACCTCAGAATGTGCCCTCATGCTCCCTTCCCATCAGCCTCCACCTCTCATAGGCATTGGTGTTCTGATATCTGTCACCATACATCAGTTTGCTAGGTCTTGAACATTGAATAAGTGGAATCGTAAAGTATATATATTCTTTTGGGTCCAACTTCTTTCCCTCAGTGTGATATTTTTGGGACTCCTCATGTTGATGTGTGAGTAGTATGTTGTTATTGCCAGTAGTGCTCTATGGTATGGATGTGCGCCATTTTGTTTGTGTGGTAAACATTTGAGATGTTGATGGCTAAATAACGGAGCTACAGATATTTGTATGCAAGGCTTTGGGGAGACATAGGTTTTTATTTTGTCTTGGATGATACCTGGGAGAAGAACTTCTGGATGATATACTGGGTATATGTTTAACTTCTAAGAAAACCACCAATCTGTGTTCTAAGTTGTGCCAAGTTATATTCCTAGCCCCAGGCGATGAGCGTTCCAGTTGCTCTATCCATGTCCTTGCCAACATTTGATATGGTGAGAGTTTTTTTTCATTTTAGACATTCTAGTGAATATGCAACAGTAAATTTTAAATTTGCATTTCATTTCCCTACTCTCAAATTTTGAATTGAGTGAGGTGCCTGGGTGGCTCATTCGGTTAAATGTCTGACTTTGGTTCGGGTCATGATCCCAGAGTCCTGGCATCGAGCCCTGTGTTGGGCTCCCTGCCCAAAGTGTTTCTCCCTCTCCCTTTGCCCCTCCCCACTGCTTGTGCTCTGTCTCTCAAATAAGTGAATAAAATCTTAAAAAAATAAAAACCACGATTTTAGCATTTTTAATTGTGCCCGTGAGCCAGTCATATGTCGTTTTCATTGAAGTATCACTTATGCCCCTTCTTATAAAAATCTTAGAATCAGCTTGACAGCTTTTGCAAGAGTCTGTTATGATTTTGTTTGCAGTTGTATTGAATTTATAGATCAGTTTAAAGGGGATTGCATCTTAATAATATTGAGACTTCCAGTCCAAGAACACAGTCTGTCCATTTATTTAGGTCTTCTTTAATTTCTCTCAGCAATTTTTTATAGTCCTTAATGTAGAGGTCTTATATGTCACTTGTTAAAGTTATTTGTAAATATTTTATGTTGTTGATGCTGGTAAGTAGCACATTTGAATTCATTTCCCAACTTCTTACTATTAGTATGTAGGAAATAAGTTAATTTTTGTATGTTGATCTTACATCCTACAACCTTGCTTGTTAAGTTAATGTGTTAGTTTCTAAGAATGTTTTATTGTTGTTGTTGTTTTGTAGATTCCTTGGATTTTTTTTGTAAACAATGTTACCTGCAAATAGTTGTCCTGTCTTGCCTTTTTATCCCTGTCCCTTTCCTTCTTGTACTAACCAAGACTCTAGCATAATGCTGAATAAAAGTGGGAAGAGTTAATATCTCTGTTCCAATCACCAACTATGACAGAAATTGGATTTTGGTCAGTGCCCTTTATCAGGTTGAAGAAGTTTCCTTCCATTCTCAGCTTGCAAAAAATTTTATTTTTTTTTAATCATATGATTACATAGTTTTTCTCCATTATTCTCCTACTGCAGCAAATGACACTGATTTGATTTTCAAATATTAAACCAGTGTGCATTCCTGGGACAAACTCTACTTGGTCATGATATATTGTGGTGGATTCAGCTTGCTAATATTGAGTTAAAGACTTTCCCATTTACGTTTACTCTGTTTCACTGCCATATTAGGGTAACACCAACTGGGTGTACTGCAATTCAGTTCTGATACTGACTTCCCAAAGTCTGCCACAAGGCTCACTTCAGGTGCCAACCACAAGTGTCAGGGTGGGGGGTAGGGTCCCCAGACCACCTCCACTTCTTACTGACTGGCTATAAATTTGGAGATTCCCATGACCCCCTTCGGTTTGATAATTTGCTAGACCAGCTCACAGAACTCAGGAAAATGCTGTGCTTAACAATTACAGTTTTACTACAAGGGGTATACTTAGGGTGATGTCCAGGAGGGTCTTGCATGCAGAGAGCTTCCATGCCCTCTCCTCTTTGAATCAGGGACTGTCACCCTCCTGGCACATCCAGGAAAAGACACTCTACTGAGCTTTGGGGTGCAGATTTTTTTACTGAAATCTCCATGCATGGGCATAACTGATGAGATCATTAGCCGTGGGCACCTGGGTGGCTCAGCTGGTTAGGCAGCTGCCTTTGGCTCCAGTCATGATCCTGGAGTCCTGGGATTGAGTTGTACTTCGGGTTCCCTGCTCAGCAGGGAACCTATTTCTCCATCTGACCTGTCCCCTCTCATGTTCTCTCTCTCTCATCCTCTCTGTCTCTCAAATAAATAAATGGAAAATCTTTAAAAGAGAGAGAGAGAAAGAAAGAAAGAAAAGAAAAAAAAGAAAAGAAAAGAAATCACTGGCCATGTGATTGAACACAATCTCCAGACCCCTCAACCGTCTCACCACGTGGCCGGTCCTTCTGGTGATCTGTCTTCCTCCTGAGGTTTTCCAGGGGCTATTCTACACTTCATTAGTGTAACAAAGCTACTCCTGTCACCAGGCAGTTACAAGGGACGCAAGCTAAATTCTTTATTGTACAACAGTGCTCATGAGGGAATGGTCTGTAATTTTGTTTTTGGAATGTCCGTTTTTGGTATCAGGGTATTCTTGTCCTCATAAAACTAGTTAGTATGTATCCCTACCCCCTCTATTTTCTGAAAGAGTTTAGTAACATTGGTGTTATTTTGAAAAGACATGCATAAATTTCAGTGGACACAGTATCGTGTTTGGGACACAATATCTCTGGTAATATAATTTGCATTACTTTTTTTGATGAAGGTTAGCATGTTGATTAATGTTGGCTTTGAGGCTAACTGAAATCCTCAGGTCTTTTTTCTCATTAATTACTGCAAAGTCAAAGCTCTCCTGTTTCTTATATCTTTAATTATTTTTGGAAGCTCAGCCTACCATTTTTCCTTATAAAAATGTAAACCATTGTCCCAGCCCACAGAGGCCATTTGGAATCTCCATCCTCTCCTTCAATTAACAAATCAGCCTCCTGCTCTGTGCCAGCTGCCTTTTGTGTCTCATCCAAGTTGTTGATGAAAATCTAGATTCCATCCTAACCGAGGGCAGAGTCCCGTGACCTGCTGATAAAGGCAGACTGAGTTGACATCAGCTCATTAAATCAACTTTCTTGGCTACTGTTCAACCACTTGTAAATCTGCCTGCTTTCATTTTCCTTCCATTTATTTCTCTTTCTTATCTTCTGAGATGTTATCACTACATCAGGCTGGTAATTACCACAGAAAGTCTTGAAATAGCTTGAATTCAATTCAAAAATCAGACCTGACTTCTGGGTGAGCTAAATAACTAGATGTGACAATTTCCCTCATTCTTACATGCACTAGTTTGATAGCACTCTTTTTTTTTTTTTTAAGATTTTTTCTATCTAGGGGGCGCCCGAGTGGCTCAGTGGGTTAAGCCTCTGTCTTCAGCTCAGGTCATGATCTCAGGGTCCTGGGATCGAGCCCCGCATCGGGCTCTCTGCTCAGCAGGAAGTCTGCTTCCCCCTCTCTCTCTACCTACCTCTCTGCCTACTTGTGATCTCTCTCTCTCTCCGTCAAATAAGGAAATAAAATTTTAAAGAAAAAGATTTTATCTATCTATTTATTTATTTGAGAGAGACAGAGATAACAACAGAGAGCATGAGTGTGGAGGAGACAGAGAAGCAAGCTCCCCACTGAACAGGGAGCCCAACCCGGGGCTCCATCCCAGGACCCTGGGATCTGTGACTTGAGTTGAGGGGAGATGCTTAACCAGCTGAGCCACCCAGGTGCCCCTTGATAGCCCTCTCTTAAGTTTTGTGGTGGATTTGTTTCTCAGTGATTCTGTACTACCAGGATCAGTGTCTTTTTTCTTTATGAAAATAGGGACAAGGTGCCTATGTGCCTTAGTTAGTTAAGCATCTGCCTTTAGCTCAGGTCATCCTGGGATCAAGCTCCACATTGAGCTCCCTCATCAGCAGGGAGTCTGCTTCTCCCTCTCCCTCCTCTTGCTCATGCTCTCTCTCATTCACTCTATCTCTCAATAAATAAATAAAATCTTTTTTATTTTTTTAAAAAGATTTTATTTATTTATTTGACAGAGAGAGAGAGATCACAAGTAGGCAGAGAGGCAGGCAGAGAGAGAGAGAGAGGAGGAAGCAGGCTCCCTGCCAAGCAGAGAGCCCGATGCGGGGCTCAATCCCAGGACCCTGGGATCATGACCTGAGCGAAAGGCAGAAGCTTTAACCCACTGAGCCACCCAGGGGCCCCCTAACGCGAGTCTTGATCCAAGGACCCTGAGGCCATGACCTGAGCCAAAGGCAAGGCTTAACCCACTGTGCCACTGAGGTGCACCAATAAAATCTTTTTTATTATTTTGTTTATTTTTTTAAAGATTTTATTTATTTATTTGACAGACAGAGATCACAAGTAGGCAGAGAAGAAGGCAGAGAGGGAGAGAGGAAGAAGCAGGCTCGCCACCGAGCAGAGAGCCTGATGCGGGGCTCGATCCCAGGACCCTGAGATCATGACTGGAGCTGAAGGCAGAGGCTTAACCCACTGAGCCACCTAGGCGCCCCTAAAATCTTTTTTAAATCAAAGAAAATAAAATAGGGACAATTTGTCAATTTCTGTTCATCTGGAGTTTTTCCTCTATTGCATGTTTTCTTAGAAGGTAAAAGTATTAAAAAAAACAAAAAGGAAGATAAAAGTGTGTTTCTGTGATAAGATTTACAAATTCTTATAATACCCAAGACTATGTATAATTTGTCTCAGCTTGGAGAACTGATGTATTTCTAAATGGTGATATACTCTCACAACCACAACCTATTTTGGGTTGCAAGTTCATTACAATTTTTATTTTACTTTTTAAAATTTGAAGTTTTTTCTTTGATAGAAATAAAATAGAAATAGAGCAGTTTATAGCCTAATAGTGTGGTTTTTTGTTTGTTTGTTTATGTATTTATGTATTAGAGAGAGAGCATGTGCAAGCACGTGTAAGCCAGGGATGGGGGTGCAGAGGAAGAGGGAAAAGAGAAAATCTCAAGGAGATTCCACACTGAGTGTAGCTGGATGGGGGACTTGTTCTGAGAACCCTGAGATTATGACCCGAGCTGAAATCAAGATTTGGATACTTAACTGACTGAGGCACCCAGGCGCCCCCCAACAGTGTCTTTTTTAAAACAACCTTTATTGTGATGATATTTACACAAAGCTATACATGTGGTTAACTTACATAGAGGTACACGCATGGGCATGCATGCACGTGTGCACACGCACACACGAATCTGTGTATAATTGCTGAAATCTGAGTGAGCTCTGTGGACGGGACCAATGTCAATTTCCTGGTTTTGACAGTGTGCTGTGGTTATGTAAGACGTTAACATCGGGGAGGTAGGGTGAAGGACACACTGAACTGCCCTGTATGTTTCTTTACATCTTTCCGTGAATCCATAATTATTTCAAAATAAAATGATGTGGGGGTATCCAGGTCATGAGGCTGGGTGTGGAACCTGCTTGAGATTCTCTCTCCCTTTCCCTCTGCCTCTGCCCCACTCTCTTAAAAAACAAAACAACAGTTTTTTAAAAAATTTTATTTCACATAATTATTAAGTGGTTTTATACCTAAAATGTAGAAAATTCAGCAGATGTATTTTTACAACTTATTATACATGTACAGTTACAACAAAACACAGATTTGTTTCTGTTTAAACTTTTTCTGTAACTGTATTTGTTTGGATATATATATATATATATACATATATATATATATATGATTTTCCTTCAAATTAGAATGATGATACACATGCAGACTAATTTCAGCCTTTTTAATTTTATTTTTTAAATATTTTATTTATTTACTTATTTGAGAGAGAGAGCAAGCGTGTGAACAAGCGTGACTGAGGGGAGGGGCAGAGGGAGAGGGGGAGAGGGACTCTCGGGCAGACTCCACACTGAGTGCAGAGCCTGACGTGGGGCTCCATCTCACAACCCTGGGATCATGACCTGACCCAAAACCAAAAGTCAGTCACTTAACCAACTGAGCCACCCAGGCGCCCTTATTTCACCCTTTTTATTACCCAAATAATACGTGAACACATTTTCATTGTAAAACATTCAAACCATAGCAACATACCAAAGCAAAATGGGCAAGTCTGCCTTGAATCTCTACACAGTCACTCCCCACATAGTTGTCACAGACAGTGTGTGTGACAACACACAGTGAGAGCCACTGGTTCACTTCCTTCTAGGCCCTTTTCCTTTAAATGTACTCACATATGTACATATACACATAGATGACCAAGACATATAGATCTTTCTATGTAGGTACTCATGGACCTCTCACTGTTTATGATAATTGCCTCATTGCATGAATGGACCATAATTTATTCAACCACCCCCTTGTTGGTGAGCATATAGGTGGTTTTATTTTGGTGGTGGTTGTTACTTACATGGACATCTTTGTATCCATATGTATTTTTTTCTGAAAACCTTCCTGGACATCCCATCCTTGTCTGTGTTTCTACAGTGCCTCTTCCCATCAAGTTTGTACCTCCTCCCCATGTGGAAGCACAACCATCTACTGTCTCCCCACCCTGAGTTATTGATCAGTGTGATTATTACATATTAGTTATTCATTACTTCAGCCCTGTCATCCAGCACAATGCCTGGCACATCAGAACTGTGGGAATGAATGAATGAACTAATGAACAAATGAATTATAAACAGAACCTGAGTCAGAGGTCCCTTGACTGGGACAAGGAATATAATGACAGTGAAGTAACTTGTATTTGCATAATTGCTTTTGCATTTAAACTCCTTCTCATTTATATTTCTAACCAGTTCTATGATATTAATAGAGCAGCTTTTTCACACCCATTTTGTAGACAGAGGGCTTAAGGAGGCCCGTGGAGAAAGGGCCAACCATGCAAACTTCTGACACACCAAGTTAGAGCAAGTCAGGGATCTGTGGACTATTGCCAGGCATCTGAATTTTGTAACACTGTTAAAGAATTTACATTATTCTTACTTACATCTGTGTTTAATTTTGAGGATGCAGTAGTGAGACCTGAGCCCACCTCAGAAGTTCTCAGTTGAGGAACTAGGTGCCATTCTGACCGGATATGCCCAGGGTGGGGTTTATGTTTCACCTGCTGCTGCAAACCTGGGAGTGTTTGCAGGGAGAGGCCATCCTGTATTGAAATTAACCATGTTGAAATTAACCAAGAAGTAAACTTTTCCGAGATCACTTCTACCAAGAGAGTGCTAAGTAGGACCATGGTTTAGAGAGTCCTGATTGTTGAAACTTGCTTTGAGCAAGCACATTTATGAACAGGAAGGCTGTACGCTTTTTTTCTCTTGATACCAATTGGGTTTTTTGTCCCTCTGTGACATAAGAGCTCTCTTTAAGAGACAGAAGCAAAGCAATACTTTGTCTAAAGGGCACTGTTCTGAGTCAACAAAGCCAATCTCAAAGATTGCATGCTGTGTGATTCAATTTATATAACATTCTCAGAAATGACAAAGTGATGATGATTAATCAGGGTTTAGCTTAGGTAGGATGTTCCTAAAATATGAGGGAGCTTTTTTTTTGGTGCTGAAGTAGTACAAATCTTATCTGAAATAAAATTTCATAGAGCTATACACCACCCCCACACACTCCTCCCCCCCCCAAAAAAGGGAACAAAAATTGGTAAAATCTGAATATGGTCTGTATTTGAGTTAATAGTATTGTACTGACTTTTGGTTTTGTTCACTGTATGATTAGGTATGATTATGTAAGATCTTATCATTAAGAGAAGCTGGTGAAGGATGTATAAGAACTCTACTAGTTCTGCAGTTTCTTGTAAATTGAAAATTATTCCAAAAACAAAATTTTGTTCTGTTTATTTTTTGTAAGATTTTATTTATTAATTTGAGAGAGAGAGCATGAGCTGAGGGAGGGAGGAGCAAAGGGAGAGGGACAAGAATACTCCATGTTGAGCACAGAACCCAACACAGAGCCCAATCCTAGTACCCCGAGATCACAACCCAAGTCAAAATTAAGAGTCAGAGGCTCAGCGGACCGAGCCACCCTGTACCCCATGGTTTCATTTCCATTTTTTATTTTAAAATTTTAAAGATTTTATTTTATTTTATTTTATTTTTTTTTTTTGAGAGAGAGAGCACAAGCAGGGGGAGCAGTAGGAAGAGGGAGAAGCAGGCTCCCCACTGAGCAGGGAGCCTGATGCGGGACTCCATCCCAGGACTCTGGGATCATGACCCAAGCCGAATGCGGACGCTTAACGGACTAAGCCACCCAGGTGCCCCAGTTAAGGCATTTTTTTTTTTCAGTTAAGGCATTTTTAATACCCATTTTCAGATCAGGAAAAAATTTGGAGCTAGTATGGGACCTGCTTACTTAGGGTTTCGTCTCCATGTGGCTCCTGCGATGGTCCTGGATCCTGATAAAACACAAGTTGGATTATATTGGTCTTCTGCTCAAAGCTCTGGGTTTCCCATCCTACTTAAAGAACAAAGCAAAGGCTGTTTCCTTTGCCCAGAATTCACCTCCCCCCATCATTAGCCCATTCACTCACTCCCAGTCACTCCTCTGAGGACATTACCCTGTGCTACCTCTGTCCTGAATATTTAAAATCACAGCCCACTTCCCAACCCATCCCTGGCCCTCTGATCCTTTTCTGGTTTTCCATGGCATTAATCACCTTCTGATAGAGCGTGAAGCTTACTTATTTATCAAGGTTATTCCTTCTTACCCACTACCCTCTATGAGATTATGAGCTCTGTAAAGGCAAGGATCTCTTTTATTCATGGATAAACCCCCAGTGCCTGAGAGAATGTCTGACACCTAGTAAGTACTTAGTAAATATGTGTTGAATGAATGAATTCAGGGCAGAGAGTGTGTTCCAAGTTAATAGGCAACTTCCTTTATGCAAAATGTCCTTCCTTTGCTTTGCCTCTTTTGCTCTGGGGAAAAAAAAAAAAAAAAGAAAGAAAGGGCTGCTTATCCAGAACTTAAGAATTGGCCCAACTGGTGCTCTTAGAAGTTGCTTTCTTAGCAATTCTGATTGTCCTTCCCTCGAGGGAACATCCTGTTACTGAATGTTCTTTAAAAATATCTTTCAGACCCTGTGTCAGAGGCTGTCTTTTTTTTTTAAACAAGCAGACCAAGCAAGAGGGCCTTGAACGTCAGGAGTTGGGTGAGATGTGACTGAGTACACAGAGGGGGTGGCCCACTGGAGGAGGACATGGCTCAGAAGGACGGGAGGCTCCAGTTACCAAGGGTCACTCTGGAGAGAGTGGGTAGTAGGGTGGGGACTTAAGGGGGTGGATGGCTTTTTTTCCCCTGGAAAGCCACAAGGGCTGGGGCTATAAAACTTCAAGGTCTATTCCAGTCTGGGTATTGTTCACCCAGACAGAGAAGTGGAAAGTGAGAGGCAACAGTCTTTCCCAGCATGCGCTAGTTGCCGGATCCAACCCAGGCTCTTCCACGTGTCTCTAGCCCAGAGGCTAGTGCCATTAAACCAAGGAAGTATATATCACTGAATACATTAAGCAAAGAAGACTGTATTTTGCCTTCAGTTTTGGCCCACCCACTTGGGGAGAAAGTTAACTTTGGTTTGAACCAGTTTCCCCTTCTGGCTGCTGCCGTCTGTTTGGCCTGTGGGCATGAACCATTTCAGCCCATGGACAGAACTGCTGGAATAGGTGGTTTGGCTACTTCTGGGGAATTCTTACTAATGCTGATGTCTCCTGCCAGAGAATTTGCTAGAAATTGTCTTCCTGACTTTGTGTCCACTTTGAAAAGAAACACAAAAAGGAAAAGTGACTTCCCACTTAACATCATGTTCCTGATAAGCAGTTTCACTTTCAGCATTGATAAACCTTGCTGCTCTGAAGAACAGTGGGCCCCAAGTTGTCTTACTTAGGGATCTAGAGCTAGTCAACATATCTTGGGAAATGAATCCGTCCTCCTGTTTTTTCTCCACTTCTGGCCCGCCTGGAATGTGATCTGTATTTTGTACTCAAGTGTTTCCCAAGAGTTTTGACAAGAGTCATTAAAGTCAAATAACTGTGTCTGGCTCGACTATATAAAAAATATAGGTTGCATAACAACTCTCTGTATTTTCCGATTGAGCCAAAGCCAGTTTTTCTAAATATAAGCCAGATTTTGCCCATTCGTGGAGACTGGTGAAATGGGCGTCTTATTTGAAAGCTTATGAATTGGAAGGCTAAAGGTGATTCTTCAGCATGAAAACCAAAGTGTCACAGGTTGGACTGTGAAATAATGGTCCCCAGCATGGATGCCAGGCAGTGGCCTTGAGGGATGAGGTCTTGATCCTCATCTGGAATGTATCCATCTTCCTTGTAAAGTTAATGCCCGACAAAGTGCGGGGAGTCCAAATCTCTCCCTCGCTTTGCAAAAGAAGAAGGACCTCTCCCTGACTTATCTGGAGTCACTACAGGGCATCAGTTCTCAAATGCTTTGGTCTCAAGATCCCTTTACAAACTTAGAAATTATTGAGAACCAAAGAGGTTTGTTTATGTGAGTTCTATCTGTTGATAAGTACTGAATTAGAAACTAAAACAAAACTTTTAGAGCATAAAATTACATAAGCACGTGCTCAATTACCTGATAGAACTACTAATATCATCATACAACATACAGCCTCTGGAACTTTCTGGAACATTGCATCACATGTTTCTGAGAGCATTAAAGTGGAAAGGACTTTCTTATCATTATTGTTAGTGTTATTCTTTTTATTATTATGACAAAAATAGTGTTCATCATTAGGGCTCCTAAGAGGGCCTCTGAGATCCTTTCTCTAGGAGTCTCTAGACCACACTTTGAGAGTGGCCGCTGTAGTGTATTGGCTCAAGGTTAAGAAATTTCCAGATCACTACCTAAAAGATTCCAAATTTTGTTCAGCAAAGGACTTGCCCTCCTAGTAAAATTTTACTGTTTATGTTTAAGAATTATATACATTGTCAGAGCATCTGAGTGGCTCAGTCAGTTAAGCATCTGCCTCTTGATCTTGGCTTAGGTCTTAATCTCAGGGCCATGTGTTCAAGCCCCACACTGAGCTCCATGTTGGGCATGGAGCCTACTTAAAAAAAGGAAAAAAAAAAGAATGATATATATTGTCTTGTTGGGTTGTGCCCTAATAATAGTTGTGAAGATAATCGATCTAGAAGAAATCTTTTTTCCAATTTCAGCATGAATATGTATTTTCATTGCCAAGAAGTGTTGTAGGGTGATGAATCATGACTTCCAAACCCACATAATTATGCCATCTGGATAAAATTCTGCAGGGGAAGTAGAAAATCATGATGGAACACTTCTGGCTGCTGAGAGAAAATTGTTTCATTGGATAATGCTGGGTCTCCCATCCCAGTCATGGGTACACTATATAAGTGCCTTTAAAGGAATTTTACTTTAAAATGGCAGAGAACCTGAAATTATGTTCTTTGCAGCCCTTTAAATCATAAAAAATTTAAGGTGCAAACCTCAAAATACATGAGAGACTACATATATTTTTCAAAGTTATTTGGGAGGAATACAAGCAGAACATACAAGACCCCTGAGGCAGGGTATTCATGGGTGGCCTTTTATAGATGTGAGTACTGGGTTTGAGGTAAATATTCCTCTTCAGGGGCGCCTGGATGGCTCAGTGGGTTAAGCCACTGCCTTCGGCTCAGGTCATGATCTCAGGGTCCTGGGATCGAGCCCCGCATCGGGCTCTCTGCTCAGCTGGAGGCCTGCTTCCTCCTCTCTCTCTCTGCCTGCCTCTCTGCCTACTTGTGATCTCTCTCTGTGTGTCAAATAAATAAATAAAAAAATCTTAAAAAAAAAAAATTCCTCTTCAGTAAAACAAATATATGTTTTTTAAGCCATCGCACAAACTGTTAGCAGTTTTGTCTGTCACTCAAAAGGGAGGGACCAAAAATGTGAAGTGATAGTTCCTATCTGAAATTTTAGTTCCTTTGCTCTTGGAATTGTCAAGAAAATCGAAGCCATTTAATTAGGATTTTCCTCCATTCTGAGGGAAATACTCCTCACCTCAGAAAATGAAAATACCTGAAATATCTGTCCTATTCTGACAGAACATTATTTCAGAGAAGTAAAAAGTCACCATAGAATTGTAGGACAGAGACACACAGCTTTGTTTTTTCTTGAGAGACCCTGTCTAGTCAGCAGAACTCAGGCGCCTGGACTACCATCTGGATGGAAAAGAACAGAACCCCACCAGCAGTGGTTTTTCTGTGCATTAATCCTCAAGAGAAGAGCCAATATAAAATAGGGATCAGGTTTGCATTTCTTAGAACTTCTCCCAGGTGGTTCTCTGGCCACTTGGCCCAGCCTTGGGCTGGCCTTCCCTTGGCAGCTTGTTCCTCCTTGATTTTTCAAATTTTTAATTATTGTTAGTGACAAGCTTTGAATTTTAAAATTATCAGTTGGAGAATTTCCTGTACAGTGGATAGAAGAAAACAGAGTAAAGTTTTCAGGCAGGAAGTGAATGGACGTCTAATTTCAAGAAGTTTTTCTTTCTCTAGTTCATGATGTAAATTCTGTGCCAAAGATACCTTTGTGTGCCAGAGACAGAGAAGTTTCCAGAATCTACTAGATGGTACATATGGCTGTGCTTTAAAAAAACAGAAACAAAACAAAAATTTTTAATTTCAGAGTAGTCTTAGATTTTAAAAATCATGGAGATAACACAGAGTTTTCCCATAAACCCCACTCTCACGTTCTCCCATTATTAACAATTTAACATTAGTGTGATGTAGTTGCTATAATCAATGAACCAATGAACATTATTATTAACTCAAGTCTATATTCAGATTTCCTTAGTTTTTACCTAATACCCTTGTATGGTTCAATGATTTCATCCAGGATTTAGTGGTCTTGTCTCCTTTGGCTCCTCTTGGTTATGACAGTTTCTCAGACTTTCCTTGTTTTTAATTGTCTTGACAGTTTTGAGGAATACTGGTCAGATTTCTTACAGAACACCTCACCATTTGAACTGTCTGATACTTTCCTCCTGATGAGACCTGGGTTGTATGTTTTTGGGAGGAAGATTGCAGAGGGGAAGTGCCATTTTCATTACATCATATCAAGGATACATTCTGTCAATGTGACTTAGTGCTGTTGACCTTGGTCGTGTGGCCAAGGTAGTGTTTATCATTTCTCCACTCTAAAGTTTAAAAAAAATAAATAAAGTTTTGCTTTTATTTCCTTTTCATACTGTCCTCTTCGGAAGGAAGTCACTTTGTGCAGCCCGTGCCTAAGTGGTTAGGAATTATGATCCTCCCCCTTGAGGGCAGAGAATCCACATAAATTATTTGGAATTCTTCTTCATAGGAAACTTGTTTGTTGCTTCCCATTATTTAATCATTTATTTATCTCAGTATAAATACTGAGAATCCACTTGTGAATATTTATTTTATACTTTGGTTTGCAATCCAAGGCTACTTCATTTATTTTCTTGCTCAAACTGTTCCAGCTTTGGCTTCTAGGAGGAGTTCTTTCCATTGGTTTCATGTCTCTGTCATTCCCCCATCACTCTGTGTGCGTGTGTTTGTTTGCACGCGTGCGTGTGTGTGTGCACACCACATGATGTTTGTGTTAAATTTGTTCCAGGCTCATCTTACCTGTTTCCTGCTCCAATCTGAGAAATCAGCCATTTCTCCGAGGAGTTCTGGTTCCTTTTATTGGCAAATAGTGTTAGAAACCAATATCTGGATTACCTCTCCTTTCTATTTAAAATTAATAAATCAACTAGTTTTTTATTTTTTAATTTCTAAGATGTTTTCAAACCTCTGAAATGATAGAATCTTTCTTCATTTAGCACTAGTGTCTTCTCTTCAGGTAATAATAATGTCTTGTGTTTATGGAATAATTCTTTATGAATTGTAACTTTTTTCAGAATTTTAAAAATCTATTTTATTTATTTATTTGAAAGGGAGAGAACAGGAGCAGGGGTAAGGGGTAGAGGGAGAGGAAGAAGCAGGCTCCCTGCTGAGCTGGGAGCCTGAAGCAGGGCTCAATCCCAGGACCTAAGATCAAGACCCAAGCTGATGGCAGACACTTCACCGACTGAGCCACCCAGGCGCCCCTAATTTTCACTTTTAAAAATGGATTCATTACGGGGCACCTGGGTGGCTCCGTGGGTTGGGGCCTCTGCCTTTGGCTCGGGTCATGGTCCCGGGGTCCTGGGATCGAGCCCCACATCGGGCTCCATGCTCGGCGGGGAGTCTGCTTCCCCCTCTCTCTCTGCCTGCCTCTCTGCCTGCTCGTCATCTCTGTCTGTCAAATTAAAAAAAAAAAAAAAATGGATTCATTACGACAGACCACCTGAAATTAAGCACTGTGACTTTCAGCCTGCTATGTCTGGTCTCCTGAAATGTCATTAGTGTGTGATGCCGTATGTACTTGTGGCTAAGCAGCACGCGATCGTCCAGAGGAGCCTCAGGCAGCACTCTCCTTGACATTGGGGCCAGTGATTAGCATACCGCCTTGCAGAAATTTAAGTTAAATATTACTACTTTTATTACCTAACATCTCACCATCCGGGAAAAATAAAACACTTAAATGAAGAACAGCTGCCTTCAGGCCCACGGTTGACTTGCTCCTGGTAGCTAGGGTTCAATCCCAGGTTTGTGTTTCAGCCACCAGCATAGTTTTAAAATTAACTTTGCATTTATGGCCTGAAGCCATGAACCAAAAAGTAAAAGAATGCTAAAACAACCCTCGGATTCTGGTGAGCTGCAGTCTGTTCTCTGTGAGCCTGGTCTCATGACTCCCCTTCCATTTCAGGTCTGACGGAGACAGCCGTCTTCAGTTGTGAGGCTCACAATGACAAAGGGCTGACCGTGTCCAAGGGTGTGCAGATCAACATCAAAGGTAAGCACCATGGCCAAGTCCCTTGAACGTGTTCTGGGAGCTGGTCAGGGGACGCAGCAGGAGCTCTGCAGCCAGCTATCTGGGATTGACCCCTGTCTTCGCCAGGACTTTCTCTGTGGCTTTGGACAAATCACTTAACCTCTCTGGCTTCGGGTATAAAATAGGGATGATTACAGAATCTACATACTTTTGAGGCTTAAATGAGATAATGCAAGTTAAAAGCACTCAAAACAGTACTTGGTGCATAAGTCTTTGATAAATATTAGCTCGTTTAGTTCTGCTTAGTCTAAGAAAATAGGCTGAGATGTCTACCCTCCATCTTCTTAGCTCCTGTTTTCACCTTGCCCTCTCCCACCTTGGATTAGCCCCTATTACCCCTTGAAGAGCCCCCAGGGGTGGGGGCGGCTTAGGGCATTGATTGACGGAATGGGCTCTGTCCTTCCCAGGCAGCTGGGACTGACACAAGTCTCCCCTAGCTGCTGCCCTAAGAGGAGAGAAGGGAGGGGAGAGCCCAGAGCTCCTGTGCCTTTTCCTCCAAATGTCCTTGTTGCCTCTGAGCTGGGCTGTAACATAATGGTAGACCTGTCTTGGAAGGTCCCCATGCTAGTGGAGACATTCCAATCCAACTGTCTGCCTCTTCCTCCTCCCTCTGTGGGATCAAAGTTAGTTAAACCCAAAACTTGAAACTAAATGCTGTCATTTTAACCCTTTTCAGATCATCTTTCTTACCTTCTGTCATAGAAACTCAAGCAAATTTTATGTTTTAGTATTTGTTTTTTAAAAAATATTTATTTATTTGAGAGCGTGAGAGAGCATGAGTGGGGGAAGGAGGAGGCAGTGGGAGTGGGAGAAGCAAGCTCCCCACTGAGCAGAGAGTCCACCTTGATCCCAGGACCCCAAGATCATGACTGGAGCTGAAGGCAGATGCTTGACCAACTGAGCCACCCAAGTGTGCCTATTTGTTCTTATTTTAAATATTGAAAAGCAAATACTGGTTCCATATTTCTTTTGGTCTTAATCTTGAGGAAACAACACAAGAGAAAAGCAGAATGTGTTTAATAATGACTTAAAAGTTAGGTAATACATTGGGGTGCCTGGGTGGCTCAGTGCGTTAAGCCTCTGCCTTCGGCTCAGGTCATGATCTCAGGGTCCTGGGATCGAGCCCTGCATCGGGCTCTCTGCTTCGTGGGGAGCCTGCTTCCTCCTCTCTCTCTGCCTGCCTCTCTGCCTACTTGTGATCTGTCAAATAAATTTTAAAAATTTTTTAAAAAGTTAGGTAATATATAGCTGGGGTCTCAATATTATAAAAGAAGTTATACTTTAAAAAGATGCTATGGCGGCATCTGGGTGGCTCAGTTGGTTAACATCTAGCTGGATCTCAGCTCAGGTCTTGATCGCAGGGTTGTGAGTTCAGGCCCCGCACTGGGCTTCACACTGGGCATGGAGCCAACTTTTTAAAAGTAAATAAAGAAAATTAAAAAAAATAAAAAGGTACTGATGTTTCTTTTTGGCACATCAACTAGATGAAGGTGATGAGGGGACATTCTCTAAAAGTTCATTGGAAACAAAAGAAGAGCAAACTGAAACTTACTCCTGGAGGAACTGTATAACTTCCTTCCTCATTATGAGTCTCATTATTACAGTTTTCAAAAGCAATGTTGGGAATTTCAGGAATTCATGGGTAGGCGTAAATTTATAAAGACTATTTTCATGAAGTATAAACACCTTAAAATTTAAACATGTATAAAATGAGAGACACTTTTTAAAATTTTATGCTTCACACAGAACTTAGCTTTTTTTCCTTTTTTTCTTTTTATCAGTTCTCTTTTGAAAACTTATGTTTGTTTTTCATTATTTAAACATTTATGTCAATGCCACCAAGACTCCCTTCTAATCTGTTACTAACTATAATATATGTAGCCAGATTATGATCTGGAAAGGCATACATTTTAGGACAATTCTACAAGTAATCTATTTAGGGAAGTGAGTCCGACAAAGTGCTGATTCCTTGCCACTCACCAAGCTGTGTGTCTACAAGTAAACAAACTCCTGAATATGGTACCTGGCGTACTTCTCATGGTCCCAGCTCTCTTTCCCCTGATCTTCTGTTCACCCTGTCATTGCTTCCCCTCCAGCACACCTCCCCCAACCCTCCTCCATGTGTTAACCTTAGTCTTCCCCGCAGCCCCATGGAGCACTGCTGTTACCATCCCCACTAACAGAGGAGGGAACGGAGTTTAGAAAGGTCATTTAACGGTGACCCGGGCCTCACAGCCAGCCAGGCAGTAACCAGACTCCCCCGTCCCTGCTGGTGCCCACACTAATGTGCTTGCTGCCGCCTGCCACCAGCCTCCAGTGTCCTACTGAGGGACACGCGATCCAGGCTCAGACAGACCTGAGTTCAAGTCCCCATTCTGCTGCTTACAAGCTTTGTGATCTTCAGCACGTTTTTACCTTCTCTGATTCTCAGTATCCTCATCCATAAATGAGGATCGTGATGAGACCACCTCTCTGACAGGGTTTTAGTGATGACGAAACAAAGCGAAGTCCATAACGGGCTGACCTATTGTAAGCATGTGAAAACAACAGTCATCATTTTTGCTTATAAATGTGATTATGACTCTTAATTGAGAAGTAAAATTAGCCCAAAATAAGATCCCCAAACTCCAGATCCTTCTTAGATTCGAATTAAGATCCGTAACCATGTCCCACACGTGGCCACATCCCACACGTGGCCAGGATTGTTGCACACTTTATGCTTCCAGTCGCAGCAGTTACAGTTGGCTCTTCTGCTTGAACTGATTTCTCACCTGTTTCCTTGGCCTGGATAGCTGCTCCCCGCTCTGCCATACACCCACACTCATGCTCCCGTAACACCCTTCTCTTCTCAGTACGGGGCCCTCTCATTATCTTGTAATGTGGGTCTCCACTCCTCAACCAAGAGCTGCACAAGAATAGGGCCATGGCTCTGATTGGGGGGGGGGGTTGGATGTAGAGCTCCCAGCACCCAGCAACGGGCCTGCACGCAGGAGGGAACTGACCACGAGCTCGGTGAAGGAAATAGACATCTCTTCATCCTTTTCCAGCTAAGGTCTCACTTCATCAGGGGGCAGGAAAGCCGGTCAGTGCTCCATTCCCCTGGCCCAGGCAGCACTGTCCCATCACCAGAAGACCTGTCTATAAGCTAATGTGCTTAGTCTCAGGCCCAACGCGGCTTCTTTTTCAAACTTGGGTCAAATTTTCCTAATTTTAAGAAATGGAAACAAGCATGATATTTTGTTTGTTTGGTAGCTGTGGCCACCTGTGGTTTATAACCGTGTTTGTGTGTGTGTCTTTATTTTTGTGTAGCAATTCCCTCCCCACCAACTGAAGTCAGTGTCTACAACAGCACCGCACACAGCGTGCTGATCTCCTGGGTCCCGGGTTTTGATGGATACTCCCCATTCAGGAATTGCAGCATTCAGGTAAACCAGCAGGATGAAGAGAGAACTGGCTGTTTGGTATTCTGAGGGTCTACTTGATCTTTCTTCCTCCTTGACCTTTCTTAGTGCCGAGGCCTCCAACACCTTTGTTCAGAAGTCCATTGACCCCTTCCCCGCTCAGTGTCCACCACGCACGCCCCATTTTGTGGTGCTCTGCCCCAGGATTCTGTTTCCTTTCTCCTCATGGTGCAGGGCCCAACCAGAAGGGAAACAGGTTTCCAGGATAGAACGGCATGAGACCAGAGGGAATTAATTTTTAAGGTATAAAAACACATCCCTAAATTAGGACTGGCTTGTGATCAGGAGTTCTGGGAGGCCAAGAACTCCTCATCCTGGCTCCTCCTGGGCCAGTGACTGTGAAGGGCAGGCAAGCATGAGATGGGTCATTTTTGCTGTCAAATGTAGCCCCTTGGCCCCTGGCTCCCAGGACAACCTGGGCATTACAGGCCTTGCAAAGTCTTTCACCTTTTTTAACCACTACCCAAAATTGGTGTGAAAGAATGCTGTAAGAAATACAGGCCAGCCATCCTAAAATGGTACCTTGCCATGATGTAGGCCTTGGTTTGAGTGTTAATTTCATCAAAATGGTAAGGGTAGCAGTAACACTACCATTTACTGAGTTCTCACGATGACCGGGGACTTTGCAGACATTATCTTACTTAAAACCCACACCAGCACTGCAGGCTCAGTATACTCACAGAACCCATGAGTGGCAAAGCCAGAATTCAAAGCCAGAAAGTTCTGATGCCAAAAACAGTGCTCAAACCGTCTCTTCTTCCATGTCTTAGAAGAGACATTATTTCTGGGAGCAGGTAGTCGAACATGTGTGGATTATCCACTGAAAACATGAATGTCTTCTGCCCTGCATGGTGTCACCCAGTAGGGTCAGAAATTGTTCTTAGTTTCATAAATGTCTGGTCTTACTAGCTGAAAACATGTTAACCTGACACCTGCCATTCATGCTAGCTCAACTTGAAGCAGTGACTTCTAAAGAATTTTATATGTTGACAACCAGATGTTTTTAATACCAAACAGAATTAGTTTCTCTGTTTTTATTGCCTCCCACTTTTGTCTAACAGCTGTTCCTTCTCTGGAAAGTGAAAACATTCTGTTATTCCCAAAATAGCCTCCACCCTCACCCCACCAGCTCTAGCTTTGCTTAATTCTTGCCCCACTTTATTTGTAAACCTCCTAAGGGCTGGTAAGTGTTAGGAATTATTGTGTCTACAAAGTCCTCACCAGGGATATCCGTTTTCTCTGGGCAGCTTTTTCTGAGATCTATTTCACAGACCATAATATTCACCCATTTAAAGTGTATAATGTTGAGGCGCCTGTTTGGCTCAGTTGGAATAGCATGCAATCTTGATTTTGGGGTCGTAGAGATTACTTAAATACACTCTAAAAAATAAAGTGTATAATGCTCTTTGGTATGTTCACAGAGGTGTGCAGGCATCACCATTGTCTAATTGTGTCTATATTCATAAAAGCTATTGTTTTATAGTTTTCTTGTGTTAGCTTTTTCTGGTTTTGGTATCAGGGTGATACTCGTCTTACAGAATCAGTTGGGAGGTGTTCCCTCGACTTCTATTTCTTGGAAGAGTTTGGGGAAGATTGATGTGAATTCCTTAAATATTTGGTCGAAATCACCAGTGAAGCGGTCTGGTCCTGAGATTTTCTTTGTGGAGAGTTTTTTTGAATACTAACTCAGTCTTTTTACTTGGTACTCGTCTACTTAGATTTTCTATTTCTTCCTGAGTCAGTTTTGATAGTTTGTGTGTTTCTAGGAGTGTGTCCATTTCCTCTGGGTTATCCAATTTGTTGGTATACAATTGCTTATAATATTCCATTATAAGCTTTTTTATTTCTTTGACGTTAGTAGTAATGTTCCCTTTCATTCCTGATTTTAATATGAGTTTTCCCTTCTTCTGTTTACATTGGGTTAATTTGCTCTTCCCTTTTTTTTTTGTTTCTTAAGGTAGAAGGCTAAGTAATTTATTTGAAATTTCTTCTTTAATATAAGCATTTATAGGGGCAACTGGGTGGCCCAATTATTAAGCGTCTACCTTCGGCTCAGGTCATGATCCCAGGGTCCTGCGATCAAGCTCCACATCGGGCTCCCTTCTCAGTGGGAAGCCTGCTTCTCCCTCCCCCCCTTCCGCTGCTTGTGTTTCCTCTTTCGCTGTATCTCTCCCTGCAAAATAATTTTAAAAATCTTAAAATATATATATATATATAAGCATTTATACCATACATTTCCTTCTAAGCACTGTGTTAGCTGAATCACATAGGTTTTGGTATTTGGGGCTTTTCTCCCCATTCATCTCAAGTTTTTTGGTTATTTTCCTTGTGATTTCTTTCTTTCTTTCTTTCTTTTCCTATTGGTTATTCAGGAGTGTGTTTAATTTTCACATACTTGTGAAAATTAAAAAAGTCTTCTTTTGCTTATTTTTAATGTTTCTCCATCACGTTTGGAGGCTATACTTAATCTGATTTTCAGTCTTTTACATTTACTACAGTTTGTTTTATGACCTAGCATTTGTTCTGCCCTGGAGAATGTTCCGTGTGTAGGGGAGGGTATATTTGGCTGTGTTTGGGTAGAATGTTTTATACGTCTTGTAGATCTAGTTAGTTTATAGTCTTGTTTCCTTCTTCTGTTTCCTTGTTGATCCTCTGCTGAGTGGTTTTATCTGTTATTGAAACTGGGGAATTAGGGTCTCAACTATTATTTTTGAGTTGTCTTTCCCCCTTCAGTCCCATCAGTTTTTGCTTCTTGTATACCAGGGCTGTTGTTAGGAACATCCAGGGCCTATCTCCCTCTATAGATACAGCTATCTACAGATCTAGAGATCTAGAGATCTGTAGTTGTATACGTATAACCAAGGCATGGACCAGCCCTTTTTCTGCTGTTGAGCTGTATGAAGAGTCCAAGAGGACATGAGGCTCTTGCTCACATGAGTATGGTTGCCTTTGGGGACACTTTGAGGGCGACTTCTGCCCCCACCTTGAGAGAGTTGGTCGCAGGGTAGAGAGGAGGGTAGAGTAGGGTGGTAGGAAGGTCTGAAAACATCAGGTCACCCCTGAAGGTAGAAGATGGTCACACACATCTGCTTTCTCTCTTTTTGCCTCAGCTTTGGGCAGCCACGGCATGAATGATATGATCATCCAGTCCCTGGACGATCATCCAGTCTGGTCATTGCAGGCCCTCCTTGCCCACCTTGGATCCTGTAGTGCCAGACATGGTCATTCTGTCTTTTCCCTACCAACCTCCCTTCACCCATAAGAATACAGTTACTTTACAAGTTAAATTCTAGGAGCGATGTTGCGACATACCTGTATATATAATTATTTGTTGTTTATCTGAAATTCAAATATAATTGGCTATCCTGTTTTTCTCTGACTGGTCCTCGCAGGGTTAGTCAGGAGTGGCTGTGGAAGTGAGACTTCTTTATTCTGCAGGTTAACAATGTATTCCCCCTTCTGAAGGAACCAAGCATAGTTTCGTAGCATGTCCCCAGTCCCTTACAATTTTAAACTCTGACTTGGTAACAAATGAATGTTTTGGACAAGATTCAGATCCACGCACTAGCAGACACACCCTCTCACTTCCTTTGGTCCTGATGTTAGTTCCTTTCTTCACCCATTTTTGGGCTGCATACACCATTTCTATTTTTAACTCTCCCACGTACTTCTTGCTATTTCGTGCCCTCTTTTCCCCTAGGACCCACTGAGAAGGACTGTTATAAAAACCCTGTCTTCTTCCAGCAGCACGTTCTCGAAGAGCGTCCCTATGCCTGGAAATACTCCACGCATTGCTCCGGAAATGGGGCAGGGGTGGAGAGCCAAAGGTTTCCTCCACCTTAGTTTCAGGGCTTGGTCACCAGGAAGTAGGTGCATACTCTATAAAGTGAAGAAACAAAAAGTAAGTTCTGCCAGCGGCCACCACCAAGATAAGCACGTAACTCTTTGTTTCTCCTCGGGTGGTTCCTCAGGCCAACTGGTGTTTCTGTCACCCAGTGGAGTCTGCGGGTCTGAGTCAGAGGTGAGATTTGGCCCCCACACCCCACCCCTCCGCGATATCCGCTAGGGGATTTAGAATTCCGAAATGGTATTTATGGCCCCTTGGCCTAAATTTCAACACAAATATCCTGAAATAACAGCTTTGTGTATCCACGCCCCATGACTGCAAGCCCATTATTATTAGGAATATGTACAGGGTTTAAGATTTTTTTTCCCCCGGTTAGTTTTGGTTACTTGTGTTTTATTCAGTATCATTTTCTCTTTTCTGATTTTATAAGTACTTATATATTGTAGAGATTTTGAAAAACATGTAGTGGGGAAAAAAATTCTCCCTTACTCCCATTCCTAGAAAGGAAATATGCTTAAGGAAGAAGTTTGGCCTAGATTTTTTGCTTATGTGTACAGAGGACGTCTGGAGAGGGATGCGGGGAGACTGGTAGAGCTTACGGAGGGAAAGATGAAGGGAAAGAACTCAGAGGAAAGGGCTAAGATGCTTTAATGAGATTTGGACAAAGGTTTGTTGGGTGAGATGCAAATGACCCTTCCTTATATCTTTGCACCAAATAATGTCAGAAAATGCACATTCTCTGCATATGCTTTTGGACTTGAATTTATGTTGGGGTTGGAGTAGGGGTTAAAAAAAAAAAAAAGAGGACATGCTAGAATTTACCTCAAGGCAAGAGCAGAGTTCACCAGGTTGCATAATGAAAAGAAACACATGGGGTGCCTGGGTGGCTCAGTGGATTAAAGCCTCTGCCTTTGGCTCAGATCATGATCCCAGGGTCCTGGGATCAAGCCTTGAATTGGGCTCTCTGCTCAGCGAGGAGCCTGCTTCCTCCTCTCTCTCTGCCTGCCTCTCTGCCTACTTGTGATATCTCTGTCTGTCAAATGAATAAATAAAATCTTAAAAAAAAAAAAAAAGAAGTACAAAATAAAAACAGAAATCCTGTGTCCCAGCCCCTAAAGTAGGATTTGGGAAATGTTCTCTGTAAAGGGCCAGATAGTAAATATTTTAGGTTTTGGTCCCACACAGGATGTCGGTTATCTTTGGAGTGTGTTCTCTGAAACAGCTGGAAGAAGAAATCAAGAACTGAGATGGTTCTGAGAAAGGAAGGGCTATTTCATCTTATTTCCCCTTATATATTACCATCATTATAATATTATAAAGGTCGTCATTTGCTCTGTTACCTGCCACAGTGAGAATGCTTGTTTTAGGTGTTCTACGCGCGTCCTCGGTGAGTGCTCCAGTAGCATGACTAACACACAGTAACGCTGGCAGGGAAATTAGTGTGTGGCCCGAAAGGAAGCAGGTACTTCCCCTCATTGGAGAGGAAGGGCCACGTGCAGTGAATGTAGCAGTGCTCCAGGTCTCGCATTCCCACCGCCTTACTAATGCCTGGTCCACATTTTTACTCCTCACTTAGGTCAAGGAAGTTGATCCGCTGACTAATGGCTCGGTCATGATTTTTAACACCTCGGCTTCACCACATCTGTATCAAATCGAGCAGCTGCAAGCTCTGGCTAATTACAACATTGGTGTGTCCTGCATGAATGAAATTGGCTGGTCTGCACTGAGCCCTTGGATTCTGGCCAGCACGACCGAAGGAGGTAATTCCTGGAGTTCAGAATAAATATTGCCCCCAAGGGCGTGTGATTAAACAAGTCCTTCCTGGTGGCCTTGAATTAGAGTTTCAACTTTGCTTTGTTTGGTCTTTGTCTCTGGACCATTTGATTTTACTGCGGTAGCCACTGAAGAAGATATTTCCTTCTGTTTAGTGACAAAACTTACACTTACTATGAACAGATAATATGTTCTTTTACATAGGAAGATAATCACAACACACTTCATGGCATATATTATTTTAAAATACAATAATATAAAAATTATTCATCGTAGCATCAAGGTCAAGAAATAATGAATGTGAGGATGGTTCGTGTTTACCAAACACCATGTGCCTGGCCCCACATTAGGTGCTATGCATGAATTATTTTATTAGCTCCTCAGAGAAGCCCAGTGAAGTAGGTTCTCTCTATGCTGTCTTGCTCATAGCAAATTTTATTTATATCTTTAAACTTTAAAGAATTTTCCATTGTGCTGTTTTTGATTTCTGAGATTTTTGTTATCTATGAATATTGTATTCCTGTTAAATTCAGATCCACAATTTCTGTTCTTTCCCAATTTAGAGCTCTAGGTTGTAGAACGTCTTTCCTGCCCTTAACTCGGGCCTCACCTACTCAGTGCTCTAGTCATAATGGAGATGGGGGAGGAGGGCGGACAGGTCGGGACCAGAAATCTTTAGGGCATAACCCTTGCACAAAATGACTGTCTGGTGCCAAAATTAGAAGATGTCTTCTTCTCTCAAATGATAAAGAAAAGCCTTAGAGAACAGTTTTTATAGGCTGTGTTTCATTTTCATTCAGTTCAAAAATACTTTCCTCACTTCTTCTTTGACCCATGAGTTATTTAGCTATGTAACTTAGTTTCCAAATATTTCGGGGTTTTGCCCGAAATCATTGTATTCCTGATTCTGATTTCACTCTACTGGTGCCCAAGAACATAATCTGTATCACTTACTTTGAAATATATTGAGACTTTTTTTATGGCCCAGAACACATCTTTCCTGATAAGTGTATGGTGTGCTCTTGGAGAGAATGTGTATTCTGTTCTTATTACATGGAGTAGTCTATAAAGGTCAGCTTGGTTGAGTTGGTTGATAGCGTTTTTCAAATTACATTCTTACCGCTTTTCTGCCCATTTCTATCAATTATTTAGAAAGAGACATTGAAATCCACAGTTAAAATTTTGGGGTTATCCATTTCTTTTTGATACTGTGGCCAGTTTTGCCTCAAACATTCTGAAGCTCTGTTACTTTATGCATAGATTTTAATATTATTCTGCTCTCCTAATAATTGGCCACCTTCTCATTATGAGATTGCTTCCTTTGTCTTTGGTAGTATTATTTTCTGTAAGATCTACTTTGATATTAATATAAGCCATTTTAGCTTTCTTTTGAATATCACATATTCCTCCTTTGATTCCTCCTTATTTTTAATTTATTTGTATCTTTCTGTGTAACAGGCAGTGATCCATGTGTTTTGGTTGGGATATCCCGAAGTGTCAATATTGGTTTTCTTTCCTCTGGGACCACTCACTACTTCTAACAAAGAATTCCCCTGTTTCCCGCCTTAGGAATGTAAATATGGCTGCCGATGCTCTAGGAGCCGGGTGAGGAAGAAGAGTGAAGCAGAGTCCTCCTTGTTCAGTGGTCCCCAGTTGTCTGTCTGACCTCTCACTGTGCCTTCATTCTGCCAGTGCCCCAAGGCCAAAGGCTTTTCAGTTCGGAGACCAAGGTGGCTTCCTGTCTCCAGGGGGATTTGGAGGGAGTCCCTGGCAGATGTGTGGGACTAGGTTAGAGGCATCTTGAGGACTTGCTACTTCCCAGTCAAACTTTCAATCTTCTGGTACTGGGGCCCACAGCGTCTGAGCCTCTCCACGTCCTTTGGGGAGTACAGGCTTGCTGAATTAATTACACCTTCCGCATCTCTTTTTCAGCTTTCAAGTATATGTTGATATTTCTTTTTCCACTGTTGACTCTGCTGTACCTTATGAGTTTATACTGTTTTAAATTCCTTACTGTCATCATAGAGGGGTTTCATGAGGAGCAGACATAAAGACATGTTGAGGGGCCCCTGGGTGGCTCAGCTGGTTAGGTGACTGCTTTCGGTTCTGGTTGTGATGCCAGAGTCTTGGGATCAAGTCCTGCATCAGGCTCCCCCTGCTCTGTGGGAAGCCTGCCTCTCCCTCTCCCTGCTACTCTTCCTGCGTGTGCTCTCTCTCTCTCTGTCAAATAAACAAGTAAAAAAAATCTTAAAAAAAAACAAAACAAAGACATGCTGAATTGGCCACATTTATCCAGAAATTCTTCAACTGATTTGAAACTATATGGCTCAGTTCATAACACAGCTTTAGCTGTGTGACATTTCCTAAGCAGAAATGAAGGTTAGAGTACCCTTTTGTTTTCTTTTTAGGCATATCAGAAATACGTAACTTCATCTCCCCTAAATACAACTATAGGCAGTGGTTTGGCATATTTTACAGTTATTTTTATTCTTTCTGTATTTATATAAAACATTTTTTTATTTCTAAAGTGGATTGTTGTTACATACCTTTTTGCAGTTTGATTTTTCCCTCCATTAGATATTTTTTCATATCCACACACCTGATCTACCTAATTCTTTTCAGTGGCTGGGTAGCAAGTGTCCATTGGAAAATGTATCAAAATTCATTACATCACAGTTATTGACTGAGCATTACATTTATTCCTTTTTCTCATTATTTTGCTTCAGTAAATGTAATGCTTCCTATGGGAGAATTTTTTAGATTAAATTCCTGGAAATAAAATACATGGTCAAAGAGCATATTATTTTCAGGTGGCTTTTTTTTTTAAGATTATTTATTTGAGAGAGAGACTGAGTACAAGGAGGGAGAGAGGAAGAGGGAGGGAGAGGGAGAGAATCAGAAGCAGACTCTGCACTGAGCACAGAGCCCTATGCAGGGCTTGATCTCACACCCCTGAGATCATGACCTGAACGGAAACCAAGAGAGTCAGACACTTAACCAACTGAGCCACCCAGGTGTCCCCATGTTATTTTCAGTTTAATAGAGAATAGTCAAGTCCTTGTTCCCAAAAAGTAATCTGGTAATGACTTTGACCTGTTTCCCAAATTATTTTGTACATATATATAACACATACATACTTTTTTTCCAAAGTGCTATAACTTTTATCCTTGTATCCTCACAAGAGATAACAGATAAGTGGGTATGTGACTTAAGCAGAACTTACTATAAACCAGAAAGTGAAAACCAGAGTTAAATTTTATATTTTGACATCCAGAAATTACCATTTCATCCTCTGGTCTTCAATAATGAGATGTCTTATATATGTGTGTGTGTGTGTGTGTGTGTGTGTGTGTGTGAGAGAGACATCTCATTATTGTGTATATATCTCATTATTATATATATATAAGACAATTACATATATATAAGACATCTCATTATTTTATATATATATGTATATATATATGTATATACACACACACACACACACACATATACATTTTTTTAAAAATTTTTTGAGCGATTAGCTCAGTTCTCAGACCATCCGTAACCTGCCTTTGGACTTTAAGATGGTGGCTCCATTTAAAATGGTGGCTCCCTGTTTTGTACATCTCACATGACACAGAACTGATTTCCAGTCCATCTGGTTGACCTTCCACTTCACAGGTGGAGAACTGGAGAACCCTGTTCAAGTTGCTTCCCCTGGAGGAGACCAGGAGCACCATAACCTCCTTCCCTGTCTTTCCTTGTCTTTGTGATTTTAGTTTGGAAAAGTGCTTATTTTTTAAAAACTTGTGTGGTATTTCAATGGTTGAGTGTTGGTTTCAGCTCAGGGCATGATCTTGGGGTCCTGGGATTCAGCCATGTGTTGGGCTCCACACTCAGTGCCGAATCTGCTTTAGGATTCTTTCTCCCCACCCCCCCGCCCCCACTTAACCCCCCGTGCTCTCCCTCTATATAATAAATAAATAGATCTTTAAAAAACAATAAAACTTATGTAGTAATTCAGTGCTCCTTAAGTGAAAAGAGGTTGAAAATCTGCTATTAATCTCAGATTTTGAATGCTTGCCATAGAACATTTGAAAACCAAACATTCGGAAACTAAGAAGAGAATGTACCTCTATATACTTTTCTCTGTGGTCCTTCATTATTCTCTCTTCTTTCTTTTGTAGCCCCCTCAGCAGCACCTTCGAACGTCACCATGTTTCTGAATGAATCTAGTCATAAGGTGGACGTCAGGTGGGTCAAGCCTCCAATTAAGCGGCAGGAAGGGGAACTGCTGGGCTACCGGATCTCTCACGTGTGGCAGAGTGCAGACACTTCTGTAAGTCTGAACTCTGAAGGAGTTCACTTGTCTCCTTAGATTTCCTCATTTAATCCTCTTGTAGAAGCTTTCGTTCTGTTGTGAGAAGACCAGGAATTATCGAATGAGGCCACCTTTCACTGAAGAGTTACAAAATTCCAGGGAATCTTTGGGGCTTTTGTCAGCAGTAGGGATGATGCCTGCATGTGGGTGGGTAGGCAGCTCCTGGACGGGCCCCCTTCCCACTTGGGAAAGGAAGAGAATTGAGGTGACACCGACTTCTTTGTGACACAGTGTCATTGGAAAGGCAGAAGCACTGACTTCATCATCAAGACTGTCTCTTTACCACCATCATGCAACGCCGACTTTTGCCTGATCATCCTGGTCCTGGGGATAGAGCAGATGTTAGCATCCTTGTGGCATTTGTGGGGGGGCGTCTCGTGAAAGTAGTGTGGCTGCTCAGCAGAAGGGAGGGACAGAGTCAACAGCTGCCCCCACAGATGACGTCCAAGCTTTGTTACAGTTATTTTCCACCTCACATCATCCAGCTTTGTAGAGTATTTTTTTTAAAGATTTTATTTATTTATTTGAGAGAGAGAGAGATCATAAGTAGGCAGAGAGAGAGGAGGAAGCAGGCTCCGTGCTGAGCAGAGAGCCTGATGCGGGGCTCGATCCCAGGACCCTAAGACCATGACCTGAGCTGAAGGCAGAGGCTTAACCCACTGAGCCGCCCAGGCGCCCCCATGCATCATCCAGCTTTTAGCGAAACTGCTCTTTTCCCAAAGGATGGTGGGCATTTCTTCTTCTCCTTTTTTCCTGACTCAGTTTACCTGTCAGGAAGGAGACTGTTGGAAGCAGTAGGTGATGGGAGATAGGAAAAAGAAGAGGGCTTGAAGTCCATGACTTTTTGTGCCTCAGAGTGATGACAGAATGTTGTTTGTACAAGTCAAACCCCTGCTTAGGAGTGTTGCAGCCACAGAAGAAGCCTCTCGTCTCTTGGTCTTTGGGCCTAAGGCCTCTGTGCAGGGTGCTTCTTTGATTAACAGTATTTCCACAGTGACTGAATCAGGGAATCCAGTGCCTCTCTCAGAGACAAGCCCCTTTCACAATGCTAAATTGTGAACAGTCCCTGAAGGACCAATCCTTGTATTTCGGTTCAGTAGGATTTTATTTTTCTCTGGTTGGCAGAAGATAGTCATTATCAGCAGACACTTGAGAGGTCTAAAAAAAAGCACAGTTTTGTTTAAAGAGCTGCAGGTCATCCTTTTGACTTCTTCTGGCGTGAGTGAAGGCTGCTTGTTTGGAGGGGACGTCTGGAGCTGAGGCGTGCTGAAGGGCGAGAGTGAGGAAAGCCTCGTGGATGATGACGCAGCGGAGAGCCTCCTGCCCTAAATGCCACCCACAGCCTGCTGCACTGCGCATGCTTGTTGCCCTTTGTTCAGAACGGTCCCCCCTGTGGTGAGAACAATACTGCCACAGTCAGGGCTGTGACCTTTCCAGTCATTACCTCCTTGGAGATGCTGGATCATCCCAGTGAGAACATCATTTGCATTGTACCCAAGCTATACAAAAGTGGCTCACTTTCCTCAAGATCACATTCTCTCTCTCTTTTTTTTAAGATTTTATTTATTTATTCATTTGACAGACAGAGATCACAAGTAGGCAGAGAGGCAGGCAGAGGGTAAGGGGGAAGCAGGCTCCCTGCTGGGCAGAGAGCCCGATAAGGGGCACCATCCCAGGACCTTGAGATCATGACCTGAGTCAAAGGTAGAGGTTTGACCCACTGAGCCATGGCAGCTTAGCTTCAGGCTTGTGGGCCACCACTGGAAGCAAAGAAAATCACTGAGGGAAAAGCCAACCCTGGGAGGATCCTAAAAACCCCTGCCCGAAGTGAAGTGTGAAATGACTTCTGTCCCCGTCACCTCTGTCTCCTGAACTCCCTTCATTTCAGGAGGGCAAGACTTAGACACAACTTCATCTCTCAAAATTGTCCTTTCATTTCCAGTTTTAGAAAACTGTCTAAGGGTATATCTTCTCTATGCAAGGCAATGGAATCATATATTTTTGGAAGGTATTCCCAGGTGTTACTCTAACAAGGGTGGGTTTTTTGTATGCGATTTCAGAACTTTCTTAGAAGTGATCCTTGGGGGGGCACCTGGGTGGCTCAGTCAGCTAAGCAGCTGCCTTCAGCTCAGGTCATGATCCCAGGGTCCTGGGATCGAGTCCTGCATTGGGCTCCTTGCTCAGCGGGGAGCCTGCTTCTCCCTCTGCCTCTGTCTGTCACTCTCCGGGCTTGTTCTCTCTCTCTCTCTGACAAATAAATAAATAAAATCTTACTTTTGAAATGTTAAAAAAAAAAGAAGAGGTGATCCTTGGGTGGGTTATTGTTTATACCTTTGTTATCCCACCTGTTACATCACTTTCAGACTAAAAAACTCCTGATATTTACTGTGTACACAGTTACTTGATCTGGATGAAGATACCGTTTTTTCTTTACGTCCCTTGCATTCCAAATCTAAGCTCAAAATCTAAAAGTCAGGAGCAAGTACAATCTAGTCTCCTTGAAGTTGGGTCCATGTCTCACTCATCTTTGTACCATCTAAGCAGAGGACCTTGAACTTGTTTTCTAGACATTTATGACACTGGGCTCAATGCATAGACCTGGCTGACGCCCATACCAGCTGGAGAATTTCTCTCTCTGATGGGACAGCCTTTTGATGAGTGTGGACTAGTATTTCCCATCCATTCCCACTCCTATAAATTGTCAGTAGAACACGAGAAAACATTCTTTTCCATGAGAAAAGAATTCATTGAGCAAATAAGCTTATAAAATACTGCATAGCATACCCCTTTCTGGAAGATCCAGAGTGTATACTGGCAAGTTTAAGACTCTTTGATGTTTTATGGTAAATAAGTCTGTTTAACTTTGACCCAGAATTTTTGCATATGGTAAACAGAGGCTCGTTTTTTATATGTGTTATCCTTACAAAACTCATTATTTTGGGATTGTGGCTCTAATGCTGGCTTAACTGTGTTTGGAAAGGGTAGAGATATTAGATCAGAAGGAAGTTTCAAAGCAGATTATTAGGGGCCTCGAGAGATCAGGACATATAGAAGCAACTCCTTTTTAAAGACCTGGAAGAGCCACAGTGCATTCAAGGATTCCTTCCTCGGGCCTAGACCACTGCTTCCTGACAGTCTGCCAGGTTAGATTCTGGCGTGTGCCCCCTGCCTCTTCCTTTCCTCATCGCTCTCTGTCACTCACTGTCAAAGGAGGGAAGACCATTTGAGCTGATGTCCTGTGAAGGTAGGAGGAATAGGTGAGGTTCTTGTAGGATTGGTCAGCCAGGTGTCTGGAACACTTACGAAACCCAAGGATCGATCCAGGATGGTACATTTGGCCTGGACAAGAAACTGACAATGGTGGTAAATTCCATGAATTGCTCAAATAAACTTCTTCTTTTGGGGGACTAGATAGCCTTGATTATTTTCTCTGGTGTACCAAGACTTGAAAGATACTGCAAAGGTCACTTCTGTAAGAGGACCTTCTATTTATGGGGAAAGATGATCCACATATAGGTGATACAGGAATTTTTTATAGGTGATTCTAGGTGATATAGGAATAGTAATGACCACCATGGGTTACTTACAGTGTGCCAGACTGTGTGCTGTGTGCTAACTCTGGCACATAGAGGAATTCATTGACTTCTTACAAAAACACTGTGAAAAAGATATTCTTACTTTCAATGTTCATTTGAGGAAACGGAAGCTCAGAGATGTGGAGTGACTTACTCAGAGTCACAGAGCTTGAAATTGGCAACAGCAGGGTAAGAACCTGGGCTGGACTGACTCCAGAGCCAGTGTTTATCCGAGCCCACTGCTCCTTCCCACATGCCCTTGGCTTTCTGCATAATACAGTGTGTCTCGCTCAAATCCCACTCCGTGGCCTCTTAGCAAAAAGAAGTAGGAACAGAGCATGTTTGAAGAGTAAGATGTGCGTTTTGCATGGACGCCTGTGAACGGGAAGCCTGCTGAACAAGTCACTTTTGTTGTCGTAGCAGCACAGGAGCTTTGACCAAGTGGTTCCTCCCCCATTGATTGAGTGTTACTGTTCTTTGAGGCAATAAGATGGACCTTCTTTTTTTTTTTTTAAATAAACATTTTATTTATTTATGACAGACAGCAGAGGGGGAGCAGGAGAGGGAGAGGGAGAAGCAGAAGCAGCCTCCCTGCTGAGCAGGGAGCCCAACGTGGGACTCGATCCCAGGACCCTGGGATCATGACCTGAGCTGAAGGCAGATGCTTAACCGACTGAGCCCCCCAGGCACTCATGATGGGTCTTATTCTAAATTACAGTTATGAATTCCAAGACTGTGAATTCTTACAGAGTTGGGAGATATTAAAGTCTTTGGATTACTGGAAATGAATACTTTCTGTAGGAGCTCTGACTGACTCTAGTGCCTCACAGGAAAAAAAAGAAATTGTCTCTAAAGATACACTATCACTTTCCCCAACGGGTACGGTCCACATATGTTCTGTGTAGTTGTAATCAGGTGTCATTTTTATTACCTGAAAAGGCTCTTAGATTTTAAGTCCTCAAGGATACAGGCCTCTGTGGGTGAGGATGAAGGCTCACGGAATGAGAAATGTGCAGTTAGCCCATAGCGTGTGCCCCAGGACCGGACCACCTCATGCCACGGAAATGGCCACCTATTCTGCCCTCCGCACCCTGACGGTGAAAGAGATAATCCTCACACGGGTGCCTCCTACATGGGTGACTTTAAATGGATTTCTTTGTCAGATTTCAAAATCAAAATGAAAATAAATACTTGGGAATATGGATATGGTCACACCTCTCTTTACATCTTTGGCATCAATAGAATATAGATAAATTACATGCATTTTTAAGAAAGATCATTTTTGGGGCGCCTGGGTAGTTCAGTCTGTTAAGCATCTGACTCTTGATTCCAGCTCAGGTCATGAAATCAGGGACATGAGATCAAGCCCCACCGTGGGCTTCATGCTGATTGTGGAACCTGCTTGAGATTCTCTCTCTCCATCTGCTCCTTCCCTCCCCAGTCCCCACTCAAGCACACACACGCACACACTCTTGTTCTCTCTCTCTCTCTCTCTCTCTCAAAAAAAAAATAAAAATAAAAAAATGGAGCATTTTTAAACTATTGTTTAAAGATACTCATAGAGAAAATAGTTACACCTCTACTAAAATATTTATCATATTTCTTTCTCATCACTACTCCAGCATTTATTAGAGCTCCACCCCTAAAATGGGAAAATTCTTTATGTAGTTCCAAAACATATTACCTGCAAGCAGTGGCTGGCATCATTTCCATACTTCACGATTCAGAATCTTGACAGCAGCAACCATGATGGTCGCCACGGTTAATGCACTTAAGGAACGGGAGCTGGAAATTTCAAAGTTCCTTCTCTGGGTTTTCATTTTGAGTTGTAGGCCCTTAGCAAATGAATATTATCAACTACTATTACATTTATTTCCAAAAGGACAATTTTGATTTAGGATTTCTCCTCTTCTAGGGATTTAATTCTTTCACAGTTATGCATGTCCCCTAATCTTGAGATAATTCTCACAAATAGATATATTTGAGTCCTTGCAGATGTAAAAGCATGAAGCTGGAAACAGGCCTGATGGCCCTTGTTGGACACGACATTTTTTGCACTTTCAGGAGCTGTTAGGTAGTAAATTGTGAAGTAGACATGTTATTTCTCAGCTAGATGGACTGACTACAGGGCTCAGTGACTGTGGATCTGGACCATGGAATTGTTCTATTTGTTGATCTCCATCCCCCAATTAAATAGAGAATGCCAACAAACTCATAAGCAAAACTGAGTTTGTCATAAATAAAACGCTGTTTCTTTTTAAAAAAAAAAGATACTCCTTGATTATACAAAAAAAATATTAATTTATTATTTTGTTTACTTAATAAAAAAAATCAATGACAAATCTCCTTGGCACCCAGTCTTGGGGGTGGGGGGTAGAAAAAAACAAAAATATCTTAAAGCTCTATTGTCCCCTTTCATCCCTTATCTGAGGTTATTTCTGAGTCCTGATGGACACTGCTTGTTTAGATGTAGAAAGTCTCTGGGTGGCTGACCCAGGTACCCCCTTGTTCCCCAATGTTGGGACTGCCCTCTCCCTAAGGGCTGAGCCGTCCCCATCTTGCATCAGTCAGAAGTGATTACCATGAGGGGCACCTGGGGCTCAATGGGTTAAGCCTCTGCCTTTGGCTCAGGTCAAGATCTCAGGGTCCTGGGATCGAGCCCCGCATAGGGCTCTCTGCTTAGCAGGGAGCCTGCTTCCCCCTCTCTCTCTCTGCCTGCCTCTCTGCCTACTTGTGATCTCTCTCTGTCAAATAAATAGATAAATAAAAATCTTTAAAAGAAAAAAAAAAAGTGATTAGCATGAGACAGGGTGACCAGGGAATAAAGCTGCCACCCCAACCAGGCCTCTGCTCTCTGTGATCCATGGTATCTGTACCCCACCCATGTGGTGTGACATTTCTCTCGGTCTCTCTGTGAAATCAGAGAAGTCTCCCAAAATGCAGAGATTAAAGACCGGTTCCTGGGGCCTCATTTCAGCCCTTACCAGCCCTCCAGTTCCCATTTGAAAAGCCAGTCCCCATCATAAAATTAGTTTCTTATGCCAGAGGACCACATCATCGTCCAGGTTTGGAAACAAAGGGGATAGTGTCATAGAAGCACTGAGGTCTGGATTTTTTTTTCCCCCAAATCATTTTACCTGTGTTTTCATGGCGCATGTTGCATGGTAGTGGTTATAAAATAAAATAAGTAAAAGTGAAACCAGATTTTTGAAAATTGAGAAAATTGTGCATATATTACACTGGAGGGGAAAAAAAAAAAGCAAACAGTGCCCGTGGCCTCCTCAATGTAGATTTTAGCCAGAACACTTATAATTGCAAGGAACAGGAGCCCATTCATGCTGGCTCAAGGGACGTTGGCAGGAGGTCAATGTCAAGGGACATGGTGGCTCTTGGGTGTTAGGCTGTGGTGGTTCTGAGGGCAGGGGTCTCGAGGAGGCATCCGGCTGCCTCTGCTACGTGCTCCTCCTGTCCAGAGGCTTCTTTGCTGACCATCCTAAGTGCCATGCCCTCACAGCCTTAGCTGACCCAGGCCCCAAGCCCTGAGGTTGCTGCCAGCCCCTTCTGGGTCCCTGGCCACCTTTTGGTTCCATCAGCTGTGGCCTGAATGAGGAAGGGAAGCGGTGGAAACACGGCCACTGCTCCCCGGGATGCGGGTGGGACGACTTCCCTGAGAGGAACTGCGGGCAAGCCATCGACGTGCCCCTGGCGCCTCAGTATTTCATTCCCCTTCCTTCCTTTTCTGTCCCCAGAAAGAGCTGTCTGAAGAAGTTGGCCGGAATGGCAGCCGTGCTCAGATTTCTGTTCAAGTCCACAATGCCACGTGCACAGTGAGGATTGCCGCCGTCACCAGGGGGGGCGTCGGGCCTTTCAGTGACCCAGTGAAAATGTTCATCCCTGCACACGGTGAGAGCCAGGTTCCTTGCCGGCTGATAGGCTGTGTCAGCCCCGGCAATGCACAGATGGCGAGAGTGACCTGTGGGATGGGCCTCTGGTTGAAGGATGAGACACAAAGATGGAAGGAAATGTTGTCAATGATAAAAGTAATGTTTTATCATAGAAAGATATGCTAACACTCTTCACAGCGCTGCTACCTGGGAGTCCTCCCTCTACCATTACTGCTGATGGTGGTACTAAGTCACGAGGGAGAGGAGTCCTTTTGGAATACCAAATTTAACTTGCCCTGTTTAGTTTAGTTTCAGTGATGTCGTTGGACAGGCAGTATGGCCAGTCCTTAGCTCTCTATAACGGGTACTGTTTGTTTATGGGCTAGTATTCATTGTCTGTGTTTTAAGCAGTCTGGTTATTACTCATCCAAGCCTTGCTGACATGATCGGTACAGAACACGAAACATTACCTACAGAAACTGGCCTTACATGGCATGGGGCTCACCAAGCTGAATACTCAGCCTATGTGCCATCTTTTGCTTGTTGTTGGAGTACCCTTTGGCAAGCTGCCCCTGTGATGCCCCATGTGGCCCCAGATGTTTCCATTAGACCAGGGGAGCCCCCTTTGTTCTGACTCTCACTACTCTGGGTCACTTGATATTAAACTGCTATCATAAGCTCCATGCACGGGCATCTCTTTCAATATGATTTTTGCATTTACAAATTGGGCCTTTGTACCCGCAGCAGACAGAACTTGTGCGTGGACCACTGAGTTCCTGAATGTGTGTTCTGGTGACCCTCAAACATGCTGAAAGGGACCCATATTACAGTTTCTGCAGCCCTTGGGCTCTACATCTAGGGAACATTAGTAACTGGTGATGGCAAGCAAGGTGTGTTTCCCTGGTAGAAATTCAGAGACAATGAGATTCTGATTCTAAGGGCATAGGTTAAAAAAAAATCAGAGTTTAAGAGGACAGAGCTCTCATCTTCATACCTGGGAAACCCTCCAATGTCTTACAAAGCTGTGCCCTTCCGACAGTCCTTGCTTTGCACAATTCCAACATGCATGCATTTCAGCTACCACAGTTCGGTTAAATCACACCGGTTCCCCAATGGCCTGAATGGTCTGAAGTTGAGTTACCATCATGTAGTCTCTGTAATTGCACGAAGCCTACACTTCGCCGCCAGCTGTCCCGTCCACAAACCCCTATGTAAATAAATAACAGATGTGCATCGTGATCGTGACCAGTCTTGTCACTTGTCTCAAAGTCTCTCAGTGGTTGCAGACTGCACTCCCATGATTCAAATCACACGCATCTAGGAAGACACTTGACTCTTGATAAAAATAAGTCCTTGAAAGAGGGAGTCGGTGAACAAAGACGAAGGGCGGCAAAGAAAGGAGGGGTATTGGCGTGAAGTGAAATTGGAGTTGAACGCAGAGTGTGGAAGACATAGCTGGCTGTGGGAATGCAGACACGGCTGCCATGTGACTGACTAGCTCTGCGGCCAGGGAATGCGGCGAAGGTGACTTTATGACGTGAGTGGAGTGGCTGCGCCAAAAAGAGGAAGATGGCCCCAAAGAAGTTATGCAAGCCACAATCTTCACATAAAGGAACGCTCAGAGATAGTTCACCGCTTTGAAAGCACTAAGGGTAAAATGTGGGGAACAAATCCAAACCCAGAAAGGAATATGAAAATTCTTTAGGGCACAGAAAATATATTCTTGCCATATCTTAGTTCTTAGTTATGTGACCAGAAGAAGAGAGATACTATTCAAACTACTCATGATAAGCTTTTCTACAAAGAAATGTAGTTTTTGAATTCTCAACATTTCTGGTGTTTTAAGTTACAGTAGACCATTACAGTACAGCATTACCATTGTTTCCAATTCCTTATATTCATAACTGACATGATGAGAGTCCCCCTTTAATTATTAAGATCGCTGTGCATGGTCTCATCTCTCACCATCAGAGTGAGGACTGCCCACGTATGCAGACCATGGAATATGAAAGGACTAAGTTCTAGAGGTTTTGACTATCTTCTTTCCCTTTTACGAGCCGGTGTTTCTTACATATTTTGGATCCCAACGGGATGTTTTCAATGGATCCTATTGGTTTTTTACTAGGTCGGATAGATTTTGCTCCCTCATCAACCCCAGCACCTGGCAACACAGATCCTGTGCTCATCATCCTTGGTTGCTTTTGCGGATTTGTTTTTATCGGGTCAGTTTTATATATTTCTTTGATCATCAGAAAAAGAATCCAGGAGACGAAGTTTGGGTAAGTCTCCCCAATTTAAAATGTTTTGCTCGATGGTATCATGTGCTTGTTCTGCCAATGGATAATGCCTCTCCTGCTGGCTCAGCTTCTCACCCCTGTACTCAGCTGGGGTCCTGTCTTACGTACATCCTGGGGGCAGACAGCTTCCTTGCTTAGGCTGGTACAACAGAGGCAGCCAGCAATGGAAGCCAGCCTTGAAAGAGGCTCATTTACAGAGAAGACCATCACTAGGCCTTCAGTACTCAAACTTGATTGCTGTAAAATGAGGATTTTTGTTAGAAGTCTTAAAAATAATCCTAGTTATTTTTTCAGAAACAAATGAAATGATGTATAGACAAAAATACCAGAAGGAAATTCACCAAAGCATTAGCAATTCTGGATGGTACAAGTGTAGATGATTCTATATTTTCCTTTTTTGCTGTATTTTAGGCATTTTCTGTAATGATCAGTGATTCTTTCTAAGAGAGAAGAACTTTACATTTTCACATTCAAGTTTAAAAGGGGCTCTTATTCTAATTTTCTATATATCTGACTTTTAGAACAGTAGTTAAGTATCAACAGAGATGGGCAGGCATGTTAAGGCAACCTATGAGAAGAAGGCTAGGTGTGCAGATTTGTTTCTGACTCTGTTTTCTACTCCAGTGCCTCTGTGATGAGTTTGGCTTTCCCTGAAATCCCATTTACCACTCATGGAGCAGAGGAAGTATTCTCTAAGAGGCAGGTTGTTGACAGCCTGGAATGGGACAGAGTGAGGGAGGGTGAGTGACTGTTTTGAAGGGAGCTGAGCAACCTTTGTTCATTGCTGCATCTTAACAATGCTCCTAGAACATTCCACTCCAAAACTTTCCATTGGCATTGAGAGGAGGCTTGAGACTAGAGGCTCAACTGCCCTTTATTTGTATCCATCCTAGTCAGGATACTTTCAGTACTTATTAATTCTGTCCTTAGAATTATTATATCTTAGCATGTAAATTCTAAGAATGACTATTTTAAAAAGTTTTTTTTTAATTTTATTTGCGAGAGAAAGAGAGCACAAGCCAGGTGGGAGGGGCACAGGGAGAGAGAGAAGTAGACTCCCCACTGAGCAGGTCTTGATCCCGGGACCCTGAGGTCATGAGTTGAGCCCGAAGATAGGTGGTTAACTGACTAAGCCACCTAGGCCCCACTGAGAATGACTATTGTATTTTTTAAAAAGATTTTATTTATTTATTTGACAGAGAGAGATCACAAGTAGGCAGAGAGGCAGGCGGGGGGGGGGTGGCGGGAAGCAGCCTCCCCGCTGAGCAGAGAGCCTGATGCGGGGCTCGATCCCGGGACCCTGAGGCCATGACCTGAGCCAGAGGCAGAGGCTTAACCCACTGAGCCACCCAGGTGTCCCAAGAATGACTATTTTAAAGAAATGAAGAACTCTGATCTAAATCCTAAACATGTAATTGACAGATGTGCATCCCAGAGTCTAGGTGTCGTTTGTGAGCTCATTGTGAAACAGATGCAGAGAACCTCTGCAGAAGTTTTAAGAGTAGCTCAGTAATATGTGAAGGCCTCGTAGGTGAGAACCTGGGCTTTCAAGAATGAACGAAAACAGGCACTGCTCCTGCCCTCATGGGTGCTCACAGCTGATGGAGAATCAAGCAGTAATCAAACAAGTAAATATAAAATGGCAACCGTGTGAAATCCTATATAAAGGGATATGTAAGAGTGTATAATGGGAGAATTTGACTGCATTAAGAAAGTCAGAAAAGATCTCCCTGCAGAGGTGATCCCTGAACTAAAATATGAAGAAAGAACAAGAGTTAATTAGGTGAAAGACAAAGGAAAGGATCGTTACAACCAGAAACAGCAGCACATGCAAAGGCCCTGTGGTGACAAGGAGCCTGGCATACAGAGAGGAAGGCGCTGCCCTAGAAGACATGATGCTTGCGTTCTAACATTCATTCTCTCACTTAAATGAGACATGGATATTTTTCTTCCTTTCCTTACTATATTCTTTGGAAGTAAGTCAACGTGCACAGCTAATGCTTACCAGGATGAGGAGTTACACTTCCTCCACCTCTAAAGGGCAGAGTATCTCCATAAAATATTTGGAATTCTTCTGCAGAGGTTTGTCTCTACACCTCATTTATATATTCAGTCACAAACATACCAGTATGGACTTGAGGGTATTCATTTTATACTTTGAATTATAATCTAATGCTACTTTATTTTGTTGCTCAGACTGTTACAGCTTGGGCCATTGGGAGCTTCTCAGTTGTTCTGTGTTGTTGATGGTACCTGGACAGAGTTGTTTTGATTTTGCTAACAGACCTGAAATAGAGCTATGGGAAGAAACCTCTTTCTCCCAGTGGGAAATGTCTTTGTCATAGAGGCATTTTGAACAGGCAGTGGCTTGATGACATCCTTGTCAAACCAGCCCCTGTCCTGGGAGCCCTTTTCTTACAATATGGGATGTCTTCATTTCTGTTCACCCAGGAATGCCTTTGCAGAGGAAGATTCAGAATTAGTCGTCAATTACATAGCAAAGAAATCCTTCTGTCGGCGGGCCATCGAACTCACCTGTAAGTTAACATCCATTTCCCTTTTCTGGCAAAAGTTAAAGTAGTTAAGAGCAAAGAAAAAACAACGAATTCATCAGTAGATCTCTAACAAAAGCCAAAGGAGTCGAAGAATGGATATTTTTGACATGCGAAAGGTCTTCAGAAACCAGAAACCGGCAGTAGCTAGTCAGATGTTGTCGCCATGTGCGCCACTGTTGGCCGGTTTACTGGAACTCTCGAGTGGGCCCTGTGGTAAAGTGGCCGGGTTTAAAGACTCCTAACACCACAAACAGGAACTCACCACAGTGATAGGAGAAGATGTGGTCAGAGGTCAGGGCTTTAAAGAAAACAGCAAAGCAATTGCCATGATATCTGAGCTTATTTCTTGCTTTTCTGTGGCAACCCACTCAGAGAACAATTTGCCAACATACTTCATAACAATTATGGTTTGAGTTTTGCTGAATCGCAGTGGAGCCTTCTAGTTTGAAGAGTGAGAATAAACAGACAGCTTTGTTCTTGAATAATTAAGAAACAGTGTAGAAACTAGGTGCAAGTATTATCAAATTCAAGCTTCTGGATACTTGCCAAAAGCAAAAACAATAAAACAAATATAAGTAGGATAGAAAAGGGTGCTGTGAAATAGAAACTTGTTCAAGGAAGAATATTTTTGATTTTTTTTTTTTTACTATGACACGAACTGAGTCATTTGCAATAAGTTATTAAATTGGTTAATTCGTCTTACTAGTAACACCTAGTGTCAATGCTGCATATTGATACCTTACTGTAGAAGATCTTATTCTCCACTTCCCCGCAAGTACTCAATTTAGTACTTTTTATGTCATTATAATGAGGTTCCATATCCCAAGGTAGAACAGTAGCTTGTTCTCTCAATGTTTCTTATGGCTGTTGGGCCTCTTTCCCCGGCATAGGACAGAGGAGGTAAGCCGATGGCTCTTTTATATGCTGTAGTTAGGGATAAAATACCAAATACTCCACTAGAAAGTACATACTATCTTCCTTACTCCTTTAAATCAAGGGCACCGCCCCACCCATACCCTCACGAATCTGATCTCTGGCCACCGTTGCTGCATGGTGGGAAGAGAAACATGGTTCTGATTTTTATAATCCTTCAGAATTAATCTTGCCCTGAAGAATTCATTTTCCTCACTTTAATCATAGCAGAATTAAGGGCAATGCTTTATTATAGGCTTTTTGTGGGGAGAGCCATGCGTACAAAATGAAGAAAATGTTTTAACTCCTTGATAGGGCTGTATGTATCATTTTAATTCTGTTCAAATAAAAGGGAGCACACTGACAATTCTTAATACAGACTCTGTCCCTCCTTTATAGTGAGTAGCTTGGGCGTCAGCGAGGAACTGCAAAATAAACTAGAAGATGTTGTGATTGACAGGAATCTGTTAATTCTGGGAAAAATCCTGGGCGAAGGTAAGCATTTAATTTCTTTTAAAATGTGAAGTAAGAAGATAAGCCATTTACAGTATTCATATTTATTTATTTATTCATTATGTAAAGTACCATTTTGTGACTTTAACTTACAATGCAAATAGTTCTATTTTATAATTTATTAAAATGAAAAAGTAAATAGTGGTTTTGAAATCTGATTAGTGTATGAAAAGGACCTCTACAGTGCCTTGCACAGACAGTAGGCCCTTGAAAAATATTAATTCCCTTCCTTCATTGAAAAAGCATACAATTCATCAGTCAGTTTCCTCTTTACTCTAAATACCTCTGGTTCTTAAGTTTACTGTCTTGGGTACTTTCCTAATTAGTTAAATAGGAACAAAAGTGAAACTATGTTGTCAGTTTGTCAAACTGATACTAGGATGAATGATCATGGTATTAAGAATTTCTACTTTATAAATGTCAGTAACATTTTCCACGTTGTTCTCTAAGTGTATTGGATCAGTTATAATGCTTAATAAAATGACGGGCTGAGCCGAGCCTGAGCCAAGCAGGCTTGTGACAAGCAGGAGTCACAAGCAGCTTGTGACAAGCTTGTGCATAGCCTGTGTCCCTGGTTTGCGAGCGTGGGTGACTCCATTGGGCTCTGCCCCGCTGCCACATATGGGTCACTCTCCGGTCACGTAAAAACAGCAGTGGGAGAACTGTAGCGTTTCTGTGGTCTGGGAAGATTCTCCACAATCTGTATAGATGTCGTCTTACTTCACAGGAGAGTTTGGGTCTGTGATGGAAGGAAATCTTAAGCAGCAAGATGGGACCTCTCTGAAAGTGGCCGTGAAGACCATGAAGTGTGAGTTCCCGCCGGTGTGGGCAGTTGGGGCAGTAACCTGGTGCTCTGTAAGGCCAGTGAGGGGGTTCGTGTGTCATGTTCTCAGTCACTGATGGGTCGGGGGGCCATCCAGAACACTGTGTGGTCACAGGGGAAAAGTGACCGTCAGGAGCTCTTCAGATCTTCATGGTATATACTTTATACTCAAAGAAGTTATGTTTGTTATTTACACCATGCCTTCCTCTCTGTCTCATTCTCTCTCTCTCTCCCCCTTCCTCCCTCTCTCACCTAGTAGAGCGAAGGAGTCCTTCCATAAAGCATGGATTTCGGAGTGCCTGGGTGGCTCAGTGGGTTAAATCCTCTGCCTTCGGCTCAGGTCATGGTCCCAGGGTCCTGGGATCAAGCCCCGTATCGGGCTCTCTGCTCAGCAGGAAGACTACTTCCTCCTCTCTCTCACTCTCTCTGCCTCCCTCTCTGCCTACTTGTGATCTCTGTCAAATAAATAAATAAAATCTTTAAATAAATAAATAAATAAAATAAAGCATGGATTTCCAAGACAAGGCTGATCTGGTGGCAGCCTCTGACCCCAGGGGTTGGTCTGGCTGATCTGGCCAGCTCGGTAGGACCACTTCCTCACTTGAGGATGGTTGCACAGTCCTCAGGAAGTTGTGGGCTACCTGGAAGGGACATTTCCCAGAGAGAGGATAGATATTTATGGGTCAAGAGTATATGAAGAGCAGTGATCCCAAGCTGGAACGTCCTAACAAGATGGGACGAGAGCCTGCAGCCTGCAGAAAGGGTCTTGTAATTCATCACAAAGAATCTGCTTTTATCCTATGAGTACCAGAACACCAGTAAGAGTCTTAAGCAAATGAACAAAAGCAGATCACATTCTAGAAAGTTCACTTTGGTGGCAGTGTGGAGGATAATGAATTACGGCATTGACAAAAGGAAAGACAGATGCTAGTTAGGGTGCTCCAGAATTTGTGCAGATGCCAATCTCGATAAGGAAACGAGGCTCAGAGATGTGGTGACTTGTCGAAGTCAGATGACTTGAAGGGGAGAAGGTTGTGCTGGACCTTTTCATCGCCACACGTTGACTAGGCTGCAATGGCTGAGCATGACCGCATTTGCCCTCGTGCCCTTTCCCAAGAAGGGCATTTCCAGGGCCTGGGGAGGCAGGATTGTGTTTTATTCTTCAGGTGTCCAGCTGAGTACCCACAGAATAGACCGTGATTGTTTGGCATTTTGCCAACAGTTGTCCTCACAACTCATGGAGAGACACTATTTGGTGCTTCGTTTGTTAATGTCTTTAACACTACTTCCTCGTTCACCTCCTGTATCCATTCAATATTATTTTGGATCAAGGAGTAAAATTGGTTCCTTCCTAAAATTCAAACTCATTGTCTCCTGGGCCTTAAAACACAAATTGGATTATAAGCATGTAGCACAACTTTTTAACCAGAACTGGAGGCTTAAGTTTTAATTTCAGGGACAAAAAGGAACGCTAATAACCAGCAAGTCATATGGACTGGTGCTTTCTGCTTTCAAAAGCCTTTTATGTCTAGAATAATGGCCAATACTTATGGAATACTCCCCGTGTGCCAGGGGACATTGCAGTCATTCTTACCTTTAATCAGGAAGACAGGAAGAGGAAATCAGTACGACTCAGTAGATTCAAGTGTTATCCTCTGAAAATCCAGACACATGAAGTTAGAGTGGTCCTTGGAGCTGAACCCAGTACAGGGCCAAGTCAGGGGGCTGAGCCACATTCAGCTCTGTTCCTGCCCCTTGCATTATTTTATTTGAACCTGGTTCATGTGAAGGCTCTTTCCATTGTCCCCATTTACCAGTGGAAGGTGTAGGGGACCTTGTAAAAGGGGCTAGGCCTGGAATCTGTTTCCTCTTTGGCCTTGGCTGTGCTCTTCTTTGATTTGAATCACTTGCGTAAGAATTGCATCTGTGCTAATTACCAAAGATTGAAAGAAGGGCCTCTGGCCTCTGCATCCCAGGGTCCCATATTTGCCAGGAATGTTGGTCCCTTGGGGAGGGGTGGGATGGGTGTCATTCACAGGTGTACCCTACTGAGGGCAAAGGTAGCAGACATTTTGCAGATCTCTATAATTTTTTTTTTTACTTTTCTTAAATTTGCCTTAATTTTAGAAGAAAAAGATTAATGTATACAAAGCCCATAAAATGTCCAGACCCTATGCTAGAGACACACATGTGTGATTTCAGTCTAGACTTAGTGTTATAGCAAATTCCCTAAGGCATGCCCGGCTTTATGTTTGTTATTCTTTGTTTTCCTCATTTCTTTGTTTTTAAAATACTCATCACATGAACTGTACCATCCTAACCATTTTCTTTTTTAAAGATTTTATTTGTTTATTTGGCAGAGAGAGAGAGAGAGGGAACACAAGCAGGGGGATTGGGAGAGAGAGAAGCAGACTCCCTGCTGAGCAGGGAGCCCAATGCGGGGCTTGATCCCAGCACCCTGGGATCATGACCTGAGCCAAAGGCAGACGCCCAACGACTGAGTCACCCAGGCGCCCCAATCCTAACCATTTTTAAGAGCACAGTTCAGTGGCATTGAGTTCATTCACACTGTTGTGCAATCACCCTCCCCCATCCACCTCTAAAATTTTTTCATCTTGCAAAACTGAAACTCCATAGGCATCAGACAACTTCCCATCTCCCCTACCCCTGCTTGCCCCTGGCTACCACCATCCCCTTTTCTGTCTCTATGAATTTGACCTCTCTAATTACCTCGTAAAAGTGGAATCACATAGTACTTACACTCCTGTGACTGGCTTGTTTCACCTAACATAATATAGAATTCAAGATGTCTCTCTCGAGTTGGTTTAATCCCAAAATGGTGTGGCATGGACGTTAGGACAGCATCCAGTTCACAAGGCATGATTGAGCAACTAGCCTTGCAAGATAGAGAGAAGCATGTCTTCTGGCTTTCTTTACGGCAAAAATAATTGTAACAGATCAGTTGCATTTGACTTTCAGGGTTATTGGCTTTATTTTTTTTTTTTTAAGATTTTATTTATTTATTTGACAGAGAGGTCACAAGCGGGCAGAGAGGCAGGCAGAGAGGCAGGCGGAGAGAGAGCGGGAAGCAGGCTTCCTACCAAGCTGGGAGCCCAATGTGGGACTCAATCCCAAGACACTGAGATCATGACCTGAGCCAAAGGCAGACGCTTAACCCACTGAGCCACCCAGGCATCCCCTGTTGAGTTTTTTTGTTTTGTTTTGTTTTGTTTTTGTTTTAACAAATATACTTTAATTTTTTAGAGCAGTTTTAGGTTTCTAGAAAAATTGGGCAGAAATGGGCACCTCGGTGGCTCAGTGGGTTAAGCCTCTACCTTCAGCTTGGGTCATGATCTCAGGGTCCTGGGATCGAGCCCTGCATTGGGCTTTCTGCTCAGCAGGGAGCCTGCTTCCCCCTCCCTCTCTCTGCTTGCTGCTCTGCCTACTTGTGATTTCTCTCTCTGTGAAATAAATAAGTAAAATCTTAAAAAAAAAATTGGGACAGAAAATACAGAGTTGCCATCTGCCCTTCTCCATTCACAATCTTCCCTATCATTAACATCTTGTATCCCTGTGGTGCATTTTTTACAATTGATACATCTGTAACCCATGTGATATATTATTAACTGAGGTCCATAGGTTATATTAGCTTTCACCTTGTATTGAACATGCTGGGTTTTGACAAACACGGTGTCCTGTGTGCACCATTACAGTATTACGTGGAAGTTTTCCTGCCCTACATTCTCCTGTGTGCCCTCTGTCCTTGCCTCCCCAGCCATCCATGCTTGACAACCGCTCATCTGTTTATCGTTGCTGTAGTTTTGCCTTTTCCTGATTTTACTTTTATAGAACAAAATTGCCCTTACCTCCTTCCCCTTCACTGAGTAAATGATCGGTGCCTACCATTTTCCATCCTCTCTCCTAGTGGACAACTTTTCTCAGCGAGAGATTGAGGAGTTCCTCAGTGAGGCCGCGTGCATGAAAGACTTCAGCCACCCCAACGTCATCCGACTCCTAGGTACCTCAGGGAAATGTGGGACTGGGGGGCAGCGAGGCTTGGCTAATCCACTCCATGCCAAAGGAAAAGTCTCTGGGGCAGATAAGTTTATACTTTGTATGACCCCACAGTAATTGATAACATTGAGTTTTTTCCCCCCAAAGGCTTCTTACAATTATATTTTCTGTGGCTGGTGGTAAAAATGGGCTTTCATGTCTTAGACACCCCAAAGGCTCAGGAATGTTTAGTGTCCACAGAGGTCTAGGTGACTGTGGGTGAAAACGGGGGCCCCCACTTTACTCCAAGGCAAGACAAAAGCTTATGTTAAACTATGTTATAATTTGTATTGATTTAAAGTTATCCATGAATCAAATACCAGTAGGGTAAAGCTGTCAAAGTAGACAAATTCCATAGATCAATCTTTGAGAAAAATTTATTACATATTTTCAAGTATGATTTGCTGGGATCTAATACTGCCAGCGTCAGGGGACACGATTTAATAGAATTTGGTTTTGTGGCCCTGTAGCTATCAGGACTTTGCTGTATCAGTGCTGCAATCCCAAGACAGAACAGCAACCTAAAATAATTGAATATTCCGCTGACTTCTCTTTTTTTCCTGTCCTGTATCTGAATACATGCTCAGTTCTTTGGGGAACTTTCAAAGTTTTATTACGATCAAAGCTGCAGAGAGATAGGAAAAATAATACTTGGATACCAAATCATTTCAAAGAAACCACTGTTACTCCTTTGTAGCTATTGATATTTGCAGACTCTGGGAACCATCGTGCTTTGCGATGATGGGCCGTGATGTGGGAGAGCTTTGCCAGCCTGCCATCAGGTGACAGGCCCTAGTTCCAACTTTTAAGGATAAATGGTGTTTGCTGTGTATAACTGTTAAAACTTAGACATGTGAATTTTACCTCCTGGCCCTCAAAATTCTTTTTATAGTTTTGAGCATTTGTTGGCCCTAGGCTTTTTCACCTGATCAGATATTAACTATCCCAGGAAACTAGTTTGCCCTTGAATTCTTTTGCAGTCACCCTCACTTAGGCTCAGTGTAACAAAAACTCCACAGGTGTCTAGATGACTATGCTTGTTAACTGATGAATTTTGAGACCTCTCATGCAAACACTGTTACTAATCTGAAAGGAAAAAAAATTACCAAGAAGTGGACTCAGTATGTGTTCCACATTCTAATACGGCTTGTTTGTGATTTATGGGTTTTTATATTTTATTCATTTATTAATTTTTTAAGGAGGCCCCACGCCCAGCATGGACCCCAACACAGGCTTGAACTCATGACCCTGAGATCAAGACCTGAACCGAGATCAAGAGTCAGAGGCTTACCGGACTGAGCCACCGAGGCGCCCCATGTTTATTTTGTTTTTAACTGTTACCTCGAGAGCACATGGTTTCAATTTGGCCAGTGCTCCTGCAGTTACCGGTAACAAAGGGCTCTTTGTAACTTTCTCTGGTTTTAATTTCAGGTGTATGTATAGAAATGAGCTCTCAGGGCATCCCAAAGCCCATGGTGATTTTACCCTTCATGAAGTACGGGGATCTACACACGTATTTACTCTATTCCCGACTGGAGACAGGACCCAAGGTAATTACCCAGTCGTCTTGCCTCTGAACGGCCCCCAGGCTTCTGTGACAAAGCCTGGGAAACCTCAGCAGCTAACTCTGAAAATAAAGGAGGGAGGGAGAGGACGTGTGGCCTCTGTTCAGTGCTCGCTATGCACCCTGGGGCTGAAATGTGGTTTCTGTCCTCACAGCAGGCCTGCGCATAGGTCTTACAATTCCCATTTTATGGGGGGATGAAGCCAGCTGGGCGTTTGTTCTCAGGGCTCCAGCCCTATCGCTGTGGAGCCGGGTGGGCCCCACATGCTGACAGAGTGGCCTCTTTCTTTTGAAGTCTCCTCTTTCCAGCTCGTTCACTCTGAAATTACTAGAAGCAGGATCCGTTTCATTCCCAGAGGAAGTTGCACTGAGCTGTTTTTCTGGACACTGAGCATGAATATACCCTGTCCACCTTTTGGATTATCAAGAGCCCCTCCATCCTCCGGATCGGAAAGCCTATTGTGAATCAGCAGGCTGGCATGCTTTCCCTTCAACCCTGCCCCTAAGAGGAGCTGTCACTCCACAAGGCAAACACCGTCTGAATCCTGCAGCACAGGGAAACGCGACAAAAACAGGAGCTTAGACTGAGGCACCATACCCGCCGGCATGTGGCCACAGGTCCCACACAGGTGACTGACCAGGGCCCCCGAGAAAGGAGAGAAAGTCCTCATCCCAACTGCAGGGCATAATGAGGAGAGTCATTATCCCAAGAGACAGACAAATCTGCAGGAACAGCCATTTGTTGAATTTGGCAAGGCACTTAAAAAACAAACACAAAACCTTGAGACCCAATTTAGGGTAAACATTCTGGAATTTTCTTTCCTATGTCCTGCTGACGCTGTGTGTTATGGATGTGAAAGTTTATTTCTTGCTTTCCTATTCTTTTTCTTTTACTTGTTTTATTACTCCCAGGGAGGTATAAGTGATCTTTCTTCTTTCACTTCCCTTTGTCTCATGCTCAGATTTTTGTTCTCTTCCTCATGACTTTAAGTCTTCCACCCACACAGTCACTAGCCAGAGTTAGGAAATTGTAGCTACATCTCAGAACTATTATAAACTCACTGAGGCTTCTCCGAAGAGATGAAGGGCCTAATCCAAAATAGGGGACTCAGCATGACTGAGTATTTCTCTTCCCTTTTTCTTTTTCTTTTGTTTTTATTATTTTTTATTAGTTTTATTTTTATGTTTTTAAAGATTTTATTTATTTATTTGATAGAGTGAATGAGAGAAAGAGAGCATGAGACGGGGGAGGGTCAGAGGGAAAAACAGATTCCCAGCCAAGCAGGGAGTCCAATGCAGGACTCGATCCTGGGACTCTAGAATCGTGACCTGTGCCGAAGGCAGTCACTTAACCAACTGAGCCACCCAGGCATCCTTTCTTCCTTTTTTCCTGAAAGAAAGACATAACATTATAAGAAGCCTGGAAATGGAAAAACAAAAAACAAAACAAAACTACAATCGGCAACATCTTACCCAATAATTGGCATCTTTGGCCATTCCCATCCCAGCTGTTCATTCCATGCCTCCGTGTTTCACAGGCTGGTGCTCAGGAGGTACGTGTCTCCCCGCAGGCCATCCATGGGGCTGACTCTTCTCCAGCGCTTCTCAGAGGCTTTATTTTGCATATAGTGTTGCAGTAATGGCCCAGCAACCATAGGAGGTCCTTCTAATAATAGAATCTCAGGTGAGGAAACTGAGGCACAGATCGGGCAATGATGGAGGCAGGACTGGCCCCCAGGTTGCAGAGCCCCTGCTTTCGGCTCTTCTCTGATGGCCCCATCCCAATGTGCACCCCTCCCCAGTAGGGCGGCCTCCAGACAGTTGGCTGTGAATGGCTACACACCATCCCCTTGAATGGATTTCATTTCACATTGATGAGCAATTTCACTCCCATTCAGTTTTCTGGTATGTGGTGGGATTTTTCTAATAATTTTTAGAGGCATGGGAATTTCATGTTGCATAAGAGTAAATTCTACAGTAAAAATATCCAGGCTCATATTCAGGGCTATTTGATGGCCAACAGTCATCTGTTTTTACTTGTGACGTTCAACCCTCCTCTCTCATGTGGCCCCTTTGGAAAAAGAGTAGCCTCTTACTGAACTTTTTTCCTGAATCGTTGTGGAAGCAATAGGGACCATTTATAATCTTTATAAAAATCCTTTTTAAATTATCATACAGAGGGCGCCTGGGTGGCTCAGTGGGTTAAGCCGCTGCCTTCGGCTCAGGTCATTATCTCAGGGTCCTGGGATCGAGTCCCGCATCAGGCTCTCTGCTCGGCGGAGAGCCTGCTTCCCTTCCTCTCTTTCTACCTGCCTCTCGTGATTTCTCTCTGTCAAATAAATAAATAAAATCTTTAAAAAAAAATAAAATAAATAAATAAATAATCATACAGAGTTTTTTACTCTTTTGCCCTTTCCGATGTACAATTCTCTGAGTGTTAACACGTAAATGGATTCACGTGTCCGTCATCACAGTTGAAATACAGAACAGTTTCATCACCCAAAAACACCTCCTCCTGCGACATCTTGGTAGTCATGCTCTGCCCCCATGGCTGACTCCTGGTAACCACTGATCTGTTCTCCATGACTATAGTTTTGTCTTTTTGAGAATGTTACGTCAATGGAATCATACAGTTTGTAATTTTTTGCTTCTTTTACTCAGCATTATGCCTTTGAGATCCATTTAAGTTAGTGCCTAGACCAGTAGTTCATTCCTTGTTTGATTGCTGTGTATCTCCTAGTGCATGGACAGACCAGTTTGCTTATCCATTCACCGTTGAGGCACACATGGGTTGTTCCCAGTTGGGGGCAAGGATGAACGAAGTTGCTATAAAAAAAAAATCATGTGCAGGTTTTTGAGTGAACATAACTTCTTTTTTCTCTAGGGTAAAAAGTCCAGAGATGAGATACTAGGTCATACTAGGAAAGGGTATGTTTACTTTTAAAAGAAACTTCTAGATTTTCCAAAGTGGCTGTACTTTTACATTCCCACCAGCAGTGTATGAGAGATTCATTTGCGTTGCATTCTTGTTAGCACTTGGTATTATCAGTAGTTTTTGGGTTTGGTTTGATTTGGTTATTAGCTGCTCTGATAGATGGGTAGTGATATCTCGCCATGGCTTTTATTTACATTTCTGTAATGATTAAGGACATTGAGCATCCTGTCTTGTGTTTATATACCATCTTTATATCCTCTTTGGTGAGGGTCTGTTAATGTCTTTTGTTTATTTTTTTAACTGGGTTGTTGTTTTTCTTTTTTTAGATTTTATTTATTTGACAGAGAGAGAGAGATCACAAGCAGGCAGAGAGGCAGGCAGAGAGAGAGGAGGAAGCAGGCTCCCCACTGAGCAGAGAGCCCAATGCAGGGCTCAATCCCAGGACCCTAGGACCATGACCTGAGCCGAAGGCAGAGGCTTTAACCCACTGAGCCACCCAGGCGCCCCGGGTTGTTGTTTTTCTTATTGTTGAGTTTTCTGAGTTCTTTATATATTCTAGATATAGTACCTTTCTTGGATATGCAGTTTGCAAAGATTATTCTCCTAGTTATAGGTAGCTTGTCTTTGTATTATCTCTTTTTTTGTGTGTGTCTTCGTATTCTCTTAATGCGAATAAAAATATTTAACTTTTGCTGATGAATCATGTTTTTGCTGTCATGTTTAAGAACTCTTTGCCTAAACCCAGATAAAAAATTTTTCTCCTACGTTATCTTCTAAAAACTTTGTGATTTTACGTGTTACATTTAAGTCTATGATCCATTTTTTATTAATTTTTATCTAAGGTATGACATTTAGCTTAAGGTTTGCTTTTATTTTTCATATAGATGACCAGAATCATTTGTGAAAAGGCTGTCGTTAACCTAATGAATTGATTGCTTTCACATCTTTGTCAGAAATGAATTGGCTGTGTTAGTGTGGGTCTATTTCTGATTTCTCTTTTCTCTACTGTTAAACTGTGTGCCCATTCTTCGCCCCTCCCACATGGTCTTGAATACTGTAGTTTCATTGGAGCATTTGAGTTGGGCTTTATATTACACACAAAGGAAGCCATCTGATCTGTTATAGATCCCAACTTATCTTTCCTGCTTTATCACGCCATTCTCTCTGCCTCTTTGCTTTTGACACATGAGACAGCCTTCTTTTCAAAACACATGTGTGCTCTCAGATCACTAGGTCTTTGCGCCTTCTGATTGTGGCCTTGTACTTCCTCTTAATTTGCCATTTTACTCCTACGCCTCTTTTGGGGATAGTCACAATGACAGTGTAGAATATTTTTTAAAAATTTTTCCATGAGCATTCATCCTTTTGCTGAGGTTCTAGAGCAGGTTGCTTTTATTTCTGCTTGATGCCCATGTTCTTGCAGCCTGCCTCCCTTTGGTGTGTCCACCCCCATAAGAACTGGAGTCCTGTCCTGCCATCTCCTGTCTGCCCTGCACACCTCCAGACATACTATTCCCATGGAAGATGGAGTGGCACGTAGGGCCCAGCACCCTGGCCCTGCAGGGGGAGCACATTCACATAACTTGGTCCACAGTAGCAGGAGCAAAGGGATCTCACACAGCGAAGCCCAGAGGTAGGACAGCTGCGGTGTTGGTCAGTTCTGCCCTCAACAACATCACCTCGTGTCCACAACTGTTCGACCTTTCTGCTTTTTCAGCTGTAGCTGCCCCTCCACATGTCTGATGGGGGCAGCTCCTCCAGGCCTGACGTCCTCATCCACCAGCCTCCAGAGACAAAAAGAGAAGTCTGCTCTCTTTCCCCTTCCCCTCCCTCTCTTCTCCTGGAACAGTATTTTTTTTTTTTTAAATAACACCTTTACTGAGATATAATTCAAACACCCTACACTTCTGCCACTTAAAGTGTACAACCCAGGGGTATTTGGTATGCTCTCAAGTTGTGTAGCATAATTGTAGAGCATTTTCATCACCTAACAAAGTCCCATACTCTTTTGCAATCACTTCCCGATCTCCCCTCCCCACCTTGTTCCCAGCTCTAAGCAACCTTTTTAAAAAATTTTTATTTTATTTTATTTAAATTCAATTAATTAGCATATGGTATTTTATTAGTTTCAGAGGTCATTGATTCATCAGTCTTAGATGACACCCAGTGCTCATCACATCATGCGCTCTCCTTAATGCCCATCCCCCACTTACCCCATCCCCCCACCCACCTCCCCTCCAGAAACCCTCAGTTGAAATAGCAACCTGCTTTCCGTCTCTCTCTAGTTACCTACTTCGGATATTTCAGGTCAATGGAATCATAGTCTGTGGTCTTTCGTATCTGGCTTCCTTCCCGGAGCATGTTTTCAGGGTTCATCCACGCTGTAGCTTCTATCGGTACTTTTTGAGACCAGATAATACTCCATTGTCTAGCTATATTATGTTTCGTTTGTTGATCTGTTAATGGACTTTGGGTTGTTTCCACTTTTTGGCTTTTATGAATAATTCCAAGAATTTTATACTTGAGCTCTTACATTACGTCTTTGATCCATTTTGAGTTAATTTTGTATATGAGTTCAGGTTGGGGTCCACTTTCATTCTCTTGCATATCCCACTCTCTTGTCCAGTTCTTTTGCCCACTGAACAATCTTGGCACTCCATTCGAAGTCACTTGGCATTGATTTGTGGGTTTATTTCTAGACTCTCAATTCTGTTTCATTAATCTGTGAGTCTGTCCTTATGCTAGTACCATGTTATCTTGATTATCATTGCTTTCTTATTTTGAAATCAGTCAATGTGAGGCTTCCAACTTTGGTCTTCTTATTCAAGCTTGTTCTGGATATTCTGAGTGCTTGAATTTTCATATGCATTTTAGGATCAGTTTGTCAGTTTCTACAAAGAAACCAGCTGGGATTCTGATAGGACTTATATTAAATCTGTAGATCAATTTGGGGAGTGTTGCTATCATAACAATATTAAGTCTTCCAATCCATGAACATAGGATATCTTTCCATTTATTCTGATCTACTTTAATGTTAATGTTTCATCATTGTCAGAGTATGTTTTGCATTTCTGTTAAATTTATTCTTAAGTGTTTTATTTTGAATTGTTTTTGGATGAAATTATTTAATTTTATTTTCAGATCGATCATTGCTGGTGTATACAAATACAACTAATTTTTGTATCTAGATCTTATATCCTGGAACCTTGTTGAATTCATTTCTTAGTTCTACCACACAGTTAACTTTTTAAATTACCTTTGGTCCCAGTCTGCAAGAATAACATAAATGTTCTAGGGAAAAATAACACAAATGATTAGTACCTAATATGTGCTACACTCATGATGCCAGCAGGACTTCATATTCTTTAGTACCCAAGTCCTTCTATCATCTAGAAACTCAGTGCCTCAATTATACAGAAGAGAAGCATAAGAATTTCCTGGCTGATTTGTTTACATTTTTTTGTTTACTTGTTTTTAACAACTCCAGTATGTAAAGTTAAAGGATAATTAAAGCATTTTGCTATATAGACAGGATGTAATTAACACATATCTTAGCTGGGAAATATAAATCTTCAAAAATTCAGCGTCTTCATGAGCACCACTTTGGAAAACTCATGTTCCATACAAAATAAGCCATGACAAATCCAGTGCCCTGAAGAGAGTTTGTCATGGATGGACCCATTCGTGACTGCCAGGAACTTGTGGTAAACCCTCTTCCTTGGGGCCTTTGTTGTGCTAAAATGTTTAGTTACTACACAGAGGTCTTCCTCAATCATCACCTTCATCTTCAGTCCTGACAGGACAAGTTCTCTCACCGAGCCTTCTGGACTGATCTGTACAGCGTAGACTTGACACTCACCAGAGGACTCTAGAGAAACAAAAACAAAACCCCTGAATACCTCTCCTTGTGGTCCTTTGGTCCTGTGATAAGATGCAAAGATGGTCCTATATTCTGTCTGAAAAAAAAACTTATCTTTGCAAGCGTCTCAAAGTAAGATGATCGCATACGCTTATATGACTGGAGTGGGCTGAGCGGGCTTTTTGTCTGTCCCCCACTTAAGGCAGCCTGCCCCTCTTTTCCCCTCTTTTCCCCTCTTTTCCTGGCACAGGTGTTCTATCCCCCTGCCACTCTGAAGGACACAAAGGATCCCATTTGACCTTATAACTTGGAAAAAGAAATACTCACCGTCAATATTTTTAAAGACAGGGAGAATGTGAAATTTGCCAAAAATTTTGTGGTTTGTTGTTGTTTTTATTCCTTTTTTAAAACCTTATTTGTGAGGTGAGTGAAATGGAAGTGAAAGGTTTGTTTCCTTTGAGAAATACAAACAGTAAACAAACAAACACAAAAACTCTCTTTCTCCCCTCAGGTGGCAATAACTCTCCACAAGTTTAACTATTAAAACATATTTTGTCTTCTTGCTTCTCCTCTCCCCAGCATATTCCGCTGCAGACACTACTGAAGTTCATGGTGGACATTGCCCAGGGAATGGAGTATCTGAGCAACAGGAATTTTCTGCATCGGGATTTAGCTGCTCGAAATTGCATGTAAGAGTCCTGGCCCAACCCAGGAGGGCTAGACCTCATCGTGTGAGATAATTGGGGGGCCGGATAGGAATAGGGGCTGGCCTGTTGCTATTAAAACATGGGAGAGAGGCAGGTTTGGGAGGGAAGCATTTGGCTAGCTTTGGAGATGGGATTTCTCTGGCTCTGATGTATGACTGGGTCTCTTCACAACGTCTGCCTCCGCAAGTCTGGTTGGCTTCCAGAATGTTCTCTTGTAACTTTTTCACCCTCTCAGCTTAGAGTGCTGGGTATGACCTTCGTGATCCTTCCCTTTTGCCATCGGCTCACTTTAGACCCAGAATTACATGTAAGCCAGCTAGTCATGGAGGCAGTAAGGAAAATCGTAAGGGTTTTGTCTGTCAGGCTTCGAGATCCTGCCTTGTGAACGTGTACTGTGAAACTACATGGAGGCTTTCCTCTTGCAGCAGAGAGACAAGGACTTATACAAGAATTCTGACCTCAGGCTCCTCCCTCTCTCCATTCTCCAGTAGGACCATCATTATCTGCTCTGAGTCTTCAAAAACAATAACTAGTTCTCGATTTTTAAGTTTAATTATTCCAAGAAGAGAGAGTATTCTTTAAATGTATTATCGTTACTGTTTTTCTTGGTTGGAGATGTGACCATAGGGGCTGCCCCCCAACTCCTTACCTAGCCTCCCACCAGCCCCCTACCACTAGTCCCGCATTTTTAAGATCCAGAAGGGTCTTGTTTGCTTGTTTGTGGGGATTTTTTTGTTGTGGTGGTAGTGGTTTGGTTTTTTTTTTTTTTTTACGATTTTATTATTTTCTTTGACAGAGAGAGAGAGCATAAGCAGGGGGAGGAGCAGAGGGAGAGAGAGAAGAAGGCTTCCCACTGAGCAGGGAGCACGATGTAGGTCTGATCCCAGGACCCTAGGATCATGACCTGAGCCAAAGGCAGACACTTAACCAACTGAGCCACCCAGGCACCTCTTGTTTGTTTATTTAAGTGATTTTTATACCATGGAGGGAGAATCATGAAAAGGGCACCTCTGTTTGCCCTGAATATTTTCCTTCATATTTTTCCCATCAGGTAGGGTGACCAGCTGCCCATTTTGCCTGGGACTGAGGGATTTCCCAGGATGGGGGACTTTGCGGTTTTAAAAGCCAGTGTCAGGCTGGCACAAGGCAGTCATCCCACCTCCAGACCACTCATTCCTCCTCCTCTCTCCTTCTTCTTGTCTAGGATCTGCTTTAACAGCCTGGGCTATAAATGCAATTGTATCCCTTTCATTTTCCGCTTAATTCCTCAAGTACCCCCTGGCTATCGTAACAGGAAGTCCAGGGTCCCCCTCTCATAGCTTGTACTTCCTCACCTCCCCCAAACTGGCAGGAGCCAGTGCTGCTTGCAGACACCAGACAGGAAGGCTGCTTGGCGCTCGGTGAGTCCGCTGGAGGGCCCTGGATTTGGGCTGCTGCTCTTTCTCCTGTGAAGCATCCCTTCCCTCCAGGTGGCTCTCCTCTCTGTGCACAGGTGCCCTTGTTGCTCCAGGTCCTCACATGGACCACTGGGTGCAAGGTTATAACTCCCTGTCACTTGCTCTGCCATCGGTTCCAAAGCAGGACCCTCACAGGCCCTTGGGATCTCTTTTGGTCACTTACCAGAAATGTTTTCAGCTATGTCTGATGCAGACCCATGATTTAGGCTTTACCTCTAAATGTCGCTGAGGACGTGAACTTGCCCTCTGCAGGTTACGAGACGATATGACTGTCTGTGTCGCGGACTTCGGCCTCTCTAAAAAGATTTACAGTGGGGATTACTACCGCCAAGGCCGCATCGCTAAGATGCCTGTGAAGTGGATCGCCATAGAGAGTCTTGCGGACCGAGTGTACACGAGTAAAAGTGACGTGGTACGTGCGGGGCTTTGATTCGGAGCCCCACATTGCAAAGATGACGGTGCGTAGGAAGAATTGACTTGAGCTGGTGTTGTAAGACATGTTACTCTCTGATAAACTGAGTATTGGGAGCATGTTCACACCTTTTGTTCAGTGCTAGATTCCTTAAATCAGGTAGAAAACTATATTCTGATGATGTCACTTGACATTCAGATCTGTTTTGCATAGGCCTTTAATTTATTCCAATCTTTTTTGTGTGTGTGCAATATACTGACTTATTGCCCACACCTAAGATATTCACATGAAATTGAATGAATTTGTCCAGTGGCTCTGTATCAGAGATTCTGTGTAATTAAACCCTTACCCAGAGATTGGGAGACAAAGACACATAACAACAGCAGGGGAACAGAGCATTACACAGAGCACTGACATGCGGAGAGAGGGCTCTCCGCCTTGCCAGATTTCCCAGAGCAGCCTTGGTACAACTGATGAAGTTCTAGAACCTAGGTGAGGTTCGGAGCCGATGGCTAAGAAAGAATTCTTAAGACGTCTCTGGTGCAAAAAGGTGGTTTATTAAAGCACGGGGACAGGACCCATGAGCAGACAGATGCTGCTCCGGGGATGTGAGGCGTGGCTGATTATATACACAGAAGTTGGGTAGGTGAGGACAAAGGGGGTGTTCACAAGGGCTATCAGGTAAAGAGACTGTCAGGATACTGAAGGCCTGGTTATTATCAAGCCAAGGCCGTTTTTCCCTTTAATGAGGCACTAACATGAAGACAATTGGGAGTTTCCTGGTGGAATGTCACATTCCTGCTATCAAGATTTAGGTTTAGAAGAAATTTAACTTTATTTACATTTCCTTCTACCTCCGCCTCCTTCAGTTTTGTTTATGGAGGGAAGGGAGACATTAGGGCTTGAGGAACTGAGTTGTTTGTCTCTGGAAATTGAGCTATTGATAAGATAGCTGCTTTGTTGTAAATCTCTAGGATATTTGTAAACCAAGGGAGACTCCTGCCTTGCAGGATTGTGATCTCTGCAAGTTAACTATTTGTTTTTCTTTTAGGGCAGCCAGGGGTGCCTGAGGAATGCCATACATGTTACCGAGGTTGGGGGGAGAAAGGGGGTATAAGGTGCCAGCTTTTGCTTTGTCCTCAGCCAGCCTTCTGCTCCCTCATCACAACTAGGGAAGTGTGGCTCTCTGACCCGCGCGTCACTGCAGCGCGGGGAAAGCAGCATGTCTCAGGCATAATTGTCAGCTTTGTGCACCATCCTCAGGCTTTAAGGAAATGCCCTTTCTACATGAAAAAGGCCATTCAGCCTTTCAGAAAAGACTTGCGTCCTAACTTGTTGTTGCTTTGTTCTCAGTGGGCATTTGGCGTGACCATGTGGGAGATAGCGACGCGGGGAATGACTCCCTACCCGGGAGTCCAGAACCACGAAATGTACGACTATCTTCTCCATGGCCACAGGCTGAAGCAGCCCGAGGACTGCCTGGATGAACTGTGAGTGAGCTTCTCCGTGTCGCCGGGCGCTCTGCATGGGGCCGGCTGCGCAGACCTGGGGAGGCGTGGCCGCTCAGCAGGAGGGCTCACGCTTAGCCAGATGGGTGTGTGCAGAGGGTGGCACGAGCCTTTCTTGGTGTGGGAGCTGGTGTGTGCACATTTCCAGCAAGCCGGCACGTGCCCCAATGTTCTGTAAGCCCCTCTAGGCACCGACCCCATAGACAAACAGGTTGACTCTCTTGTACATGAGGGTTTTGAACAATTACCTGTCCTCTTACCACTACGGTTCCTTTTCTATATAACACTTCAGACATACCAATCACTATGATACCCTCAGTTAGGAAGTCTGGAAATCTATGCCAGTGACTGAGGTCAGCCCGGTCCTCGGAATTGCTAGAGAGATATTCTAACAGCATGATTCCTCAGCCCTGTGTGGAGATTGTCACTCTGTTGGTCCAAAGCGGGCTTAGAAATATGTATGTTAAAATCCTCCCTGGGAGACCGACCATGTGCTCAGCCAGGCATGAGAGCCCCCAGCTCCAAACGTGCTGGACTACAGGGACACCTGTCCCCACAGACCCTCTCTCTTGCGGGCAGGCAGTATGGGAAGAGGCCCAGGACTTGGAATCAGACAGACCACTGCCTCCCAGCCAGCCATGTGTGTGGCCATCTCGACTGACTTGACCTCTCTGTGCCTCATTATTAGGCACACACAAAAAAGTAGAGTCACGTATTCAGAGAGGGATTGGGAAGAAAAGTTAAAGAAGAGAACAGGTAGAATGCTCAGCCTGTGGGAACATCACACAATGGTACCAGGGATTAGTAGCATCCTTCCAGATTGATGTCATCCAAATACCTTGCTGATGTTACAAAAATAATTTCTGTGGCACTGGCCTCTAGCTTAGTGATTTGAACCTTCCTGATGGAAATCACAGGAGTCTTGGGCTTGGAGAGGGCATTTTCAGCATAGTTAACAAGAACGTTTTAGGACCGCAGGCCTGCGTGGCTGTCATGGAACGCCATGATGGGGCTGTGGTGTGAGGAAGCACGTGGGGACACCCCTCTACACACACACACACACACACACACACACACACACACACAATCACTCTGGCCCTGCTTCTACACACGGGTGAGAAGACCTAGGTCAGTGTGCATTCAGGCCTCCCAGATCCTGTCCAAGCCAAGCAGAAGGAAACTTTATTGACCAGAGCCTCACCCTGCTTGGTGGTGGTTATTGTGGTTGTAAATACATTACATGAAGAACAGACACAGAAAACATAAGTCCTTAAAAATATCATGAAATCCTAATTAGATTAGATTTGGGGTTTTATGGTTGTTTTTAAAGGGACCGTGTCAATAACATGTTTGCGTCTGATAATGAGGAAGCAGTTTCAGCCAAACAATTTTGAATGAAGAGTTTTGTTGCCGTTTCTTTCTTAGCTTTTCTTGTGCTCCAGAAGTTGGCATTTGGTGATTATCTGGGGTCTTAGTGAGGTCTGAGCTGTGTCACACGCTGGTTTTGAGACGTTTCACATAGAGCCAAGCAGGGAATGCTGAGTCAGTGAGAAGTTTTAGGTGAGAGCGACGTAGATGCTGTGTGTCAGGGAAGTCAGGCAAAGCAGACGGTCTGTGGTCCCCACATTACGGGCTTACAGGGGCTCTGGGGAACCAGACCCTCTTCCCACATCTCCCCTCAAATCTGGATGCTGGAGAACAATATATCCCAAAGAGGAGTCTGTGTTTACATATCTGTGCATTTTCTTTCAAAAAATGAGACAGATCCTTCTGAGCTTCCCCTCCATGTCTGCTGTCTAAACTTTAGTCGAGATGAGTGCATTCCTGCATTGAGTTGCCCCTTGGTCTCTTTAAACTCAACTCTAAGCGCTATGACAATGTAAAGAGCAGAGAACGCTCTGTGCCCTGCTCCCCATTGCCAAAGAGACCATGCTGTGTGATGCCTCTGTCACCTATGTGGGACGTTTCCTGAGCTGAGTTCAGGGCATCCTGGCTGCAGCCCTCAGGACTCCCCCACCCCGTCCCCCGCTGGCCACTGTGGTTCACAGCTCTTGTGTTGATTGCCCTCATTGTCCAGTGTGACACCAGGGAACCACCTTGTTCCTTTATCCAGCTGAGTCCTATCAGCCAGCAGATGTCCTTCGGAGTCCCCCTCCCCTCCATTCCCACCCCTGGAACCCTCAAACCATGGAATCCCAGGGCTGGACGGACCGGGGCCGTTGACTTCCATTGACTTCCGCTTCCTCATCACATATATGAAAATAGTGGCACAGTGACCTCACAGTGTATGTGAGTGATGAGTGGGTCAGGGTCATTGTTATTTCCCATGGAATAATGCAGGCCCTTCTGTCTCCCATCTCGTTTTTCTGCTTACCCCCAGGCTCCTAACACACACATCCTTTGGGTGGCAACCAAAGTGATCTTTCTGAAATTAGTCTGATCATGGATGCTCCAGACATACTCCCCATTGCCCATAGGGCAAAGCCCAAACCCACTGGGATCTGACCCATGGCAGGCAGAGGGGCTAAAGGGCTAAGAACGTGATGTCAGACATCCCTTTGCCAGGGACAAAGCAGGTGCCTGACAGATACGGGTGAATTCATCCATTTATAAATTTTACACTTGCGTATGATTACATCTTTTTAAATTCTTTTTTTAAATAGTGGTAAAAGAGAGGGCTCCTGGGTGGCTCAGTGGGTTAAAGCCTCTGCCTTCGGCTCAGGTCATGATCCCAGGGTCCAGGATCGAGCCCCGCATCAGGCTCTCTGCTCAGCGGGGAGCCTGCTTCCTCCTCTCTCTCTGCCTGCTTCTCTGCCTGCCTGAGATCTGTCAAATAAATAAATAAAATCTTAAAAAAAAAAATAGTGGTAAAAGAGACGTAACGTAACCGCTTGTAAATGTGAGGTTCGGGAGCATTAAGTGCTTTCACTTTGTTACCCAACTATTGCTACCCTCCATCTCCAGGACTCTATTCGTCTTATGAAACTGAAAATCTATACCCATGAGACAGCTCCCCCTCCCCTGCCTTCAGCCCCTGGCAGCTCATAAGATTGGATTATCTCTTTTATAAAATCTTAACAGAAAAACAAAAATGACCATTTACAAAGGCAGCTACCAAACCTATTGCTTTTTTTTCCACCCATAAAACTGAAATTCCTGGGACGCCTGGGTGGCTCAGTTGGTTAAGCGGCTGCCTTCGGCTCAGGTCATGATCCCAGCGTCCTGGGATCGAGTCCCACATCGGGCTCCGTGCTCAGCAGGGAGCCTGCTTCTCTCTCTGTCTCTGCCTGCCACTCTGTCTGCCTGTGCTCACTCTCTCTGACAAATAAATAAAATCTTCCAAAAAAAAAAAATACCTAAAAAAAAAACCCTGAAATTCCTAAAGCTCACAGCCCCCCATTACTCTGCAGGCCCTCTTGCTCCTCTCCTTGGTCCGCTACTGTGGCATTGCCCTTTGTGGGGAGCAGCTTAGACAATATACATGCTCCCACATCTGTAAAAGCCGTGTTTTTTTTTGTTTTTTGTTTTTTTTTTAATTTGACAGAGAGAGAGACACAGTGAGAGAGGGAACACAGGCAGGGAGATGGAGAGGGAGAGGCAGGCTCCTCACTGAGCAGGGAGCCTGATGTGGGTCTCGATCCCAGGACCCTGGGATCTTGACCTGAGCTGAAGGCAGAGGCTTAATGACCAAGACACCGAGGTGCCTCCATGTTCATATTTTTAAGTACTTCACAAAGCACTGAAAGTAAAAAAATAAGTTTCAGGGTGTCTGGATGGTTCAGTCGGTTAAGTGTCTGCCTTCGTCTCAGGTCATGATCCCAGAGTCCCATGATCAAGCCCCACATTGGGCTTCCTGCTCAGTGGGAAGTCTGCTTCTCCCTCTGCCCCTCACCCCACTCATGCTGTCTCTCTTGCTCGCTCGCTCTCAAACAATTAAAATCTTCAAAAATAAATAAGTTTCAAAGTGATATTGCTACTTTGCTACATGAAAAAAATGATAGATTATTCAAATGCTTTCTCCTAAGACCCAGAAACATTGAAAGTAAGTTAGATAACACAGCCCCTTGATGAAGTAATGGAAAGGAGAATGTGTCTCTAAGGACAGAATGCCTCAAAGCTCATCTCAGAGTGCTAACAGTCAAGGCTTTGTTGGGATGGGGGGAGTCATGCAAATTGATTTATCCCACAAAAACCATGAAAATGGAAACAAAAACTGTTTGTCAAGTCTAAGTAGCCATCTACTAAAGTTTTGTAAAAACAGAGAGAGGCAAAAGCACCATGAAGCCTGATGTCCTTGTGAAAATCAGGGTTCTCAGCTGGGGGACTATGCCTCAGTGTCCTGTTTTCATGGCCGGCCCCCTTGTAGGCATAGTGCTTTGCAGATCTCCACTTCCCAGAAGCATCTGCAAGTGTTGATAGAGGCTGCAAAAGTAAACAAGTGAAAAGATATTGTTAGACCCCTCTGGAGATGAGATCTGCCCATGTGTGAAGGACCACATGCTAGTTGAATTAGCCAAAGTGGGGGCTTTATTCTTTAGCCAAAGAATGAGCCACTGGGTGACTCAGTGGGTTAAGCCTCTGCCTCCGGCTCAGGTCATGATCTCTAGAGTCCTGGGATCCAGCCCCACATCAGGCTCTCTGCTCAGCGGGCAGCCTGCTTCCCCCTCTCCCTCTGCCTGCCTCTCTGCCTACTTGTGATCTCTGTCAAATAAATAAATAAAATCTTAAAAAAAAAAAAAAAAGAATTAGCCAAAGGATCTATATCACATGTTCAGTGTAAATACAGGAATTGCATATTTATGTTTGTAGGATCGCATCTACTCCATGTGTCAGATTATTTAAATTTGGGTTGTTTTCATATCCAGCGACACAAATACCAATTTTTTGAAAACAGGACAGAATCAAAATGAAATGATGGTATAACTCACTCTTCATCTCTGGCCAGTAGTTCATAATTCAGTCATCTCTTTGTTTTATTGTGCTCATAATTTTTTTTTAAGATTTTATTTATTTATTTACAGAGATCACAGGTAGGCAGAGAGGCAAGCAGAGAGAGAGGAGGAAGCAGGTTCCCCGCCGAGCAAAGATCCTGATGCGGGGCTTGATCCCAGGACCCTGGTATCATGACCCCAGCCGAAGGCAGAGGCTTTAACCCACTCAGCCACCCAGGCGCCCCTGAATTCTTAATTCTGTCAGACGCTGGGAATGAAAAAGCTGCCTGGAAGAGCAAGTTGTCTGTACAGAACACAGCAGAGGGGCCGTGAGCTCCTGGGAGTAGGAGTTGTCCAGTCAGAGGCTGGTCCCCTACCGTCCACACAGCCATGGTGGCATCTGTAACATCCCAGAGCCCGCTCTCATTTTTACTGCAGTGTAATAATGACAGGGCTGCTGAGAAGATTCAGTGTAGTGACACACACACAAAACGCCCAGCCCTGTGAGATAGACATCCTTCACCACTTTAGCCCCTGCCCCAGGGCCCAGCTAACACAGCTCTCCTGGTTGCGGTCCCAGTTTGATGGTATAGAACTGGTGTCAGCACACTTTCTCTGTAAAGTGCCAAATAATACATATTTTTGGTTTTGCAGCCCATGTGGTTCTGTAACAACTACTCAACTCTGCCATGGTAGCAGAAGCAGCTATAGACAATATGTCAACAAATAAATGTAGCTGTGTTCCAATAAAACTTTATTTACAAAACAGACAATGGGCTGGACTTGGTCTGTGGGTAATATGGTTTGCCAACCTCTAGCATGAAGGGAGGACCTGAAATAATCCGCTTCATTAGCGTTAGATATTATTGCCACATAAGTTCTGTATTCCTGGAGCCAGAGAATCACTTATTACATACCTATGGGACATTTATATAAGCTGAACAAATATTATGCCATGAGCAAACCACAGTAATTTACCAAAAGTAGAATTAGTGTGGATTAAAATGTGACGGAATCAAAGAACAGGTGAAAACGAAGTGTGGACTGCACTCAGGGTTCCAGGCTCTGGACCGAGAAATAACTCACATTTCTGTATGCTTGTAGGTATGAAATAATGCACTCTTGCTGGAGAGCTGAGCCCTTGGACCGACCTACCTTTTCCATGTTGAGGCTGCAGCTAGAAAAGCTCTTGGAAAGTTTGCCTGAAGTTCAGGACAAAGCTAATGTCATTTACATCAACACACAGTTTCCCGAGAGCTGTGAGGATCCTGGAGAGGGCCCCGCCCTTGCTCAGCTAGACATGAATATTGATCTTGACTCTATCATTGGTTCTTGTACTCCCAGTGCGGCTGTCAGCATCGTGACGGCAGAAGTTCACGAGAACAGACCTCAGGAGGAAAGGTACATCCTGAACGGGGGCAATGAGGAATGGGGAGATCTGGCTTCTGCCGCCCCGGAAAAGAACTGTGTTCTGCCAGAGGACAGACTTGTAAAAAATGGAGTCTCCTGGTCCCAATCTAGCACACTGCCTTTGGGGAGCCCATCACCAGATGGACTTTTATTTGCCGACAACTCCTCAGAAGACTCAGAAGTCCTCATATGAGGAGAGCCGAGAGACATTCCAACTCAAGGCAATTCTTCTTCTTCTTTGGGAGAATCCCTGTACACTCCATGTTTTTGGAATCTGTCTTCCTTTCCCAATCGAATGCCATGGTCCTAAAGCACCAGGTGAATGTTGTCAAGTAAGTCATCGTGAAAAATACATAATATATATTTATTTAAAGAGAAAGTACATATATATGTATATGCTGGAAAGAGAGAAAAGATCTATTTTAATAAAAGATGACTTATTTCATGTTGCTTCCCTTGCAGATCTAAAATTTACACTTTAACAGCCTGATCTCTACAGCTGTTCCCTGGTGTTAACATTAGCACAGAGTCAGTGTTATTTTTTTAAAGTCCTTTTCTTTTTTATGACCATTAAGTATTAAAAATAATTGGTAAAATGAAATGATGTATTTGACTTTGCTTCTGGTCTTACGAAAAATCTGGTATTCTTACATGAATCACCTATTTGCTAAGAATGATTTATTTAATATTTAAAGTTTTATAACTGATTAATTCTTTGATAGGACTTCTTAATAAAATATGAACGAGGAAGGATGTGTCGTACTTACTTGGAAAAAGACTGACCAGCAGCCTCTATGTCTTTGCAAAAGGAATTCCCTTTAATGCCTGGCCCTCTATGCAGTCACTTTGACCGATCTTGGCATTGTTATATCAGGATATGGAAAAACCACTCCAAAGTCCAAAGATGAAGAACAAAAAATGTGGAAAAGTACAATTTGGGTGGAAAGATTTAAAATAACTTGTTAGAAGAGAGTCGGACAGGTGGAGCGCTTTTCTGTTGGAGAGTTGCAACTTGCGGGAGGTAGACGTGGACCATGGGCAGGGTACACCCCGGCTTGGAACTCAGCACCTCTGAGTTCATATCCAGGCTCTGCTGTGTCTTGGCAGCCAGTGTTTCTGGAGCATTTGCTGTGTTTCAAGCATTTTATGTGAACTGCCCTATTTAATCTGTACAACACTACCATGGGTACCGATGCCATCATCACAGATGGGCCAGGAATCCCAGGCTGGAGACGCTGAGTAACCTGCTATGGGCCACATCTAGGGAGCGGTGCAGCCAGAATTCTAGAGCCAAGTAATCTGATTCTGGCTGGCGCAGCACGTGATTCGGGGCTTTGCTCCAGAGCCCCTTGACCTTTTAATTGTATCTAATAAACACATAGGTAGCACTTACTGTGTGGCCACACACAGCACTCATTCCATCCTAATAACACCCCCAGCAGGGGTGTACTACTGTTCTCTCCACTTCACAGATGGGCAGGCGGAGGCAGGGAGACCCTAACTTGCTCTGCTGGTGAAGGCAATAGACTGACAGCAGTGTGAGCATTGATCTCTCGGGCCTGTGGCTGCCTACTTAGGAGCAGCCTCGCCCAAGCCAGCCTCTGAGGATCTGCCAACCCAGGAGCCCCAGACTCCAGCAGGAGCCTATTTCACTGTTGCTGTGAAATGCTCCATACAAGAAAGTTCTGAGGACTTGAAAAGGATCTGCATTGTAGAAAAAGCTAGCATTACATTTTATCAGTGAACAAGCAAAAAAAAAAAGGCTGTTAAAACATATAAGATAATTTCTGCTGTTAGAAATTTTGGAATGGTTGTTGAAAAAATCAACAAAAAATTTTATATCTCCTACTTGTGCAAAATTTCTTATTGATGATGACTATCAAGAATATGAATAGTTCAGGGTGCCTGGGTGGTTCATTTGTTAAGCGTCTGCCTTCAGCTGAGGTCATGATCCCAGGGTCTTGGGATCGAGCCCCGCATCGGGCTCCTTGCTCGGTGGGAAGCCTGCTTCCCCCTCTCCTATTCCCCCTGCATATGTTCTCTCTCTCACTGTCTCTCTGTCTCTTAGATAAACAAATAAAAATCTGAAAAAAGGGAATGTGAATAGTTCATCATTAAATCCTGGATTGGGAACTGAGTGGCTAGTTCAAGCAAAAGAACCCCATTGTAGTAAGGTATGCTCACATGTAGAAGATAAATAAACAAATTGAAAAACTGTTATTTGGAAGTTTCATATAAATTTAACATGAAATACCTAAGTTAATATACTTTGTGCTTTATATTTCTGACTATAATTGTGCAGTGTAAACACAGATAATAAATATCGAATGCCCACAGCCCCCCCAAATCCTGTCCAGTTTGCTCAGTCTGTGCCATGTAGCCTGAGAAGAGCCAAGAAGCCTGGACCAGTTCTGCTCCAGAAGAGCGTGGAGAGGTGAGCAAGCTATGGCTTCTGGCTTTTCTTGAGATATCAACAAACACAGCAGAGAAACTCACTTTGTCTGCAGCCCACAGTAATGCACCAGGCCCTTGACTAAATGGGATGCGATGGGCAGCACCTTAGCATCCCTACTTCCTTTTCTCCAGAGGGAAATGAAGATGTGCGACCATTATTCCGACATTTCAAATCTCACTGAGAAATGTTTGAAAGTTCTTGAAGAAGTAAGTTTCAGAGGACTCCATCATTGGGAAACTCCTACACATGAATTGAAAATAGCCTTCTAAATTCCCTTTTGTAAAAACTCAAATTACTTTCGTAAAGTGGCTCTTACGGGTGAAAAGGGGGGAGAGAAAACAGAAACAAATTGGGTCATTGTCTTCGGCAAGGGCAAGAGGGCAAGAGAAATAAATACCAAAAATACTCGTGACCTATAGGTTGGGACTAGCTCTGCCTTGGGAGGGTTTTTCTTGCTTCCTCCCACCCTCCTTCCTTCCTTTCCTTTCTTTTCCTTTCCTAAGTAGAAAGCAGAAGTGAAGATCAGAGCCTCCTGAGCTGGGCCACACAGGCAGGGGCAGACGCTGGACAGGAACCAGTCATGTGAACGCTCCTTGAACCATCTAGGCAGGTCACTTGGCTCTGCTGGAGCCCGAGTTTGTTTCCATAAGTGTACAGCACAAATCGCAATCCCTTCTCCTGCAACCCCCTGGGTGGTTCTGTAGGAAGGGAAGGAGGCAAGGTCTTTGAAAGAACTTTGTTTATTAGAGGCTTTTCCCAAATGGAAGCTTCTCCCAATTTTGCTTTTCATGCAGTACAAACTCACCAGTTGTCATCTTAGAAATATATTCCCTGATTGTGTTATCAACTCCCTCCAAGATGACACCAACTCAAAAATAAAAGAATTTCACATTGCCAGGGATGCCCAGAGATGAAGTTGGCAGAGTGAAGAAGACTCGCTGTCATCCCTTACCCCAGATTACTCCGGGGCTCAGAGGCAGGCAACTCTCTACACCCTGATGCCCAGAGGTGCCTCTCCTATCCGTCTCATCCTGGAATTTGACTACTTTTGAGCCTCAGTGCCCATCCATGCCCGTATGTGGGTGATGGCAAGCAGTAGTGGCCTTTGGACAAGATTGCAGGATCAGAGTTGGGTCTGAGTGCCCTCCCAGGATGGAGGGACTCTCCCTCTGCCTCCATGGCCCCAGACCCAGCAGAAGTTCCAGCTCAGGAAACAGGCCAAACCACAGTCTCTTATCTTGCAAGTCAGATTGACTGTAGCCAGACTAATCCTGACTCATGAAAGTCAGGACCTTTGTGACTTCTCCTGGTCAATGGCAAAAACAAGTGAGAACTTCTGCTGAGTCAATGGGAAAATAATGGACCCAAAAATAAACCAGCTATGACAGCAACTTAACTTCTCTGAAGACATTGAGTTACCTTGGGTGACAAATGAAAAAATGGGAAGTTTTGTTTTCTTTAATGAACATTTCTGTAAATCATGATGTTTCTACATGTAGATTTTATCCTCTCTTTTAAAGATCCCAGAAGTAAAACTGCCCTTCTGTTTAATGTAAGCCTGTCTAAATTACCTGAATTAGTTATATTTAAATGTAATGAGGGGTGCCCGAGTGGCTTAGTTGATTAAGCGTGGGACTCGGTTTCGGCTCAGGTGGGGATCTCAGTGTCCTCGGATTGTTGGGCTCCACACTCAGTGTAGGCCGTATTTGTCCCTCTCCCTCCCCCCTCTGCTCCTTTCCACCTACCCCAGTAAATAAATAAAATCTTTAAAACAAAAACTTTAAATAAAAAAAAAATAATGTTTAGGAGCGCCTCGGTGGCTCAGTCGTTAAGCGTCTGCCTTCGGCTCAGGTCATGATCCCAGGGTCTTGAGATTGAGCCCTGCATCGGGATCCCTGCTCAGCGCTCTCCCACTCCCCCTGTGTGTGTTCCCTCTCTCGTCTCCCTCTGTCAAATAAATAAATAAAATCTTTTTTTAAAAAGGTAACGATTATTTCTAGATGCTGTAACCCAAAGACCACTACCTCAGAATATTTTCATGTACAACATCTTCTACTGAAATGGGATTCCATGTGTAGATACTTGAAAGAGTAACTTGATTATTCTATACATTAACCCTTCCTACCTCTTAAGGACACGAGAATGTGAAATTAATTCGTGGACTTATTGAGACTGCACAGTTATAAATTCTAACCAAGGCAGTGTTTTCAAACAACAGTCCTGTGAGGCCACATATAATCAATTCATCTTTTTACTAATATTCCCTGAGAAGAAGGCTTTTTTCTGGACATTGGGATTTGCAAAGAACAGCCTTGCTGTCTTGAATAACAGTCTAGAGGAGGGAACACAGGGATTTAGATGAATACTTTCTTTTAAAAAATATTCCTCAGAATGCTCTGACTTGCACATTTTGTTGAAGCCAAGCCTGCAGATGATGTTTAGACTCGAACAAATTTCAGAACTAGAGAACACGTGCTTTTGCTGGAAGCAGGCCCTCAGGCCCTGCCCTGTCAAACTTAAAATTAAAGGGCCATTTGCAGGAGTTTGAAAACCAAAGTTCCATTATACCGCAATGGTCTGGGCAGTACAAGGGAGTGTAGACTGCCACTTAAACTCCATGAGTCCTGATGGCTTCTTTTAACATAGTTTCTCCAAGGACAGAAAATAATTTGTTACATAAATCTGTAGTGTTCCCAATCTTTTTTTTTCTATACTTCATGTTAGAGTATCTCTACTGATCTATCTTCAGATTCGCTTTTTCTTTCTTCTGCTGGCTCACATCTGTTCTTGAGTCCTTCTGGAGAGTTTTTCATCTCGGTAATTATACCTTTTTTAAAAAAAAATTGTTTTTATGTTAACTCGCCCCCAGTGTGGGGCTTGAACTCATGACTCCGAGATCAAGAGCTGCATGCTCTACCAAGTGGGCCGGCCAGGTGCCCCTCAGTAATTGTACTTTTAACTCCGAATGTGCCACTTTTTCTTTTAATAACTTGTATTTCCTTGTATTCTCTATTTGATTTCTAGTTAAAAAATTTTAAGCATAATTTTCTTTAGTTCTTTGAACATGTTTATAAATAGATGCTTTTTAAAATAATAAAATGCCGGGGCGCCTACCAAATCTGTCATCTGGGCCTCTTTAGGGGCAATTCCTACTGACTACTTTTTTTCTGTGTATGAGTTAACTTGTTCATTTGCATATTTCACATATTTTTGTTGAAACTGGATATTTCAGATTATATATAACAGCAACTATAGATTCTAATTTGTTCCTCCTTCCAGAAGTGGTTGTTATTACTGTGTGTTTTCTTATTTGTTTAGTGGCTTGCCTGAATTAATCCTATAGACTGTTTCTCCTCCAATGCTTGACTACTGATGCCTTTGCTTAGTTAATTTTTTTAAATTTTATTTATTTATTTGACAGAGATCACAAGTAGGCAGAGAAGCAGGTAGAGAGAGAGGGGGAAGCAGGCTCCCCGCCAAGCAGAGAGCCCGATGTGGGGCTCCATCCCAGGACCCTGGGACCAGGACCCTGGGACCATGACCTGAGCTAAAGGCAGAGGCTTTAACCCACTGAGCCACCTAGGCGCCCCTCTGCTTAGTTAATTTTTAAAAATTATTCTTGTTTTCATTTTTTAAGTCTGGCTTTAAGGGATGTCATCCCTGGGTCAGCATGGTTTAGATTACTAAACATTGCTGTACTTAAACATCTTGTGGCAATAAAGCCTCTACCTTTTGTAGAAAGGTATTTGTTTATATATATATAATATGTATATAAATATATAAAACAATATTTGTTTATAGATCTGTCTACAGCTTGGAGAATATATTCCAAATTCAGGAAATTTACAAGTCTGCCCTGCATTCACAGTGTTCCCTGTTCAGCCAGTGATAAGTACTTCACTAAGTGTGAGTGGATTAAACATCCTAATTGAAAAGACAGAGATCATTAGGCTGGATAAAAAGGGACTTAAATCTAGAAATATAAATAATTATTACAACGCAAAAATACAAAGACAACCTAATTTTTAAAAGGGAGAAAACCCCCACTTTTTAAAAGGGCAAAGGATTTCAATATATACTTTTCCTAAGAAAATATATAACAGCCAATGAACACATGAAAACATACTCAACATCATTAGTCATTAGGAAAATGTATATCAAAACCACAGTGAGGGGCACCTGGCTGGCTCCGTTGGTGGAGCATGCAACTCTTGATCTCAGGGTTGTGAGTTCAAGCCCCACACTGGGTGTAGAGATTACTTACAAATATTTAAAAAGGATATAATGGTAAGATACCATCACACAGGTACTAGAATGGCTATAAGCCGAAAGACAGTTAATGAAAAGTGTTGGTAAGGATGTGGAGAAATTGGAACCCTCATACATTGCTGATGAGATTACAGAATACTACAGCAGCTTTAAAAAACAGTTTGGCAGTTCCTCAAATAGTTAAAATATAGATTTACATTATGACCCACCAATTGCATTCCTAGGTATATATCCAAGAGAATTGAAAACAGGTTCACACAGTAACTTTATACACAAATATTCATAGCAGTGCTATTCATAATAACCAAAAGGTGGAAACAACCTGAATGCTCATTAGTGGATGATGAATGGATAAACAAAATGTGGAATATCTATACCATGGAAGATTATTCAGCCACAATGTACTGATATATGATGCAATGTGGATTAACTCTGAAAATAAGTTGAGTGAAAGAAGCTAACCACAAAGGACCATATATTGTGTGATTCCATTTATGTGAAATATCTACAATAGGCAAATCCATAGAGACAGTAAGTAGATTGTTTGCCTGGGGCTGGCAGAGGAGAGAACAAAAAGTGACTGCTAATGGATTCAAGGTTTCTTTTGGGGTTCACTATAATTATGGGTGTTTATAGATTTCCATCTAGTTAGTTCTTCCTTCACTCATTTTGAACTCCGTTATTAGGTACATAAGTATATAGGATTATTGTTTCCTTCAGATGAAGTGACCCCTTTAACATTATAACATTACTTTTCTTAGGGGCGCCTGGGTGGCTCAGTGGGTTAAAGCCTCTGCCTTCGGCTCAGGTCATGATCCCAGGGTCCTGGGATCGAGCCCCGCATGGGGCTCTCTGCTCAGCGGAGAGCCTGCTTCCTCCTCTCTCTGCCTGCCTCTCTGCCTAATTGTGATCTCAGGCTGTCAAATAAATAAAATCTTAAAAAAAAAAACAAAAACATTACTTTTCTTATATCCCTCATAATATTCTCTGCTGTGAAATCGACTTTGTCTGATGTTAATATAGTCATTCTAGCTTTCCTCTTTATATGGTTAGCACATCATACAACTTTTCATGCTTTTCAATTTTAACCTATTTGTGATTTTATATTTAAAGTGCCTTCCATATAGGCAACATATAGTTGGTCTTCCTTTTTTTTTTCAACCGATCTGACATCACTGTCTTTTACTTAATTAGACCACTGGCATCTAATATGATTATTGATACTATTGAGTTTCAAACAACCATCTTGCTATTTGTTTTGTATTTGTCCAATCTGTGTTTTATTCCCTTTATCTATTTTTTCTGCCTTCTTTTGGAATAATAAAATATTTTTTATTATTTAAATTTATTTAATTTATTTAATTTTAATTTAATTTAATTTAAATTTATTAAATTTATTTAATTATTTAAATTTATTTTAAATTATTAAAAATTTATTATTATTAAATATTATTATAATATTTCCATTTCTTCTCCCATCAGTTTTTGTTCTTCTAGTGATTATCTTAAGATTTATAGTTATATGCTTAACTTATCAGTCTCTGTTCAAGTGATATATCATGTAAAGTATAGTATAAAAACCATATAATAATATATTTCCACTTCTCCACTCCTGGGCATTATGCTATTGAGGCATGGATTTTATTTCACACATGTGATAAATCCAAAAATAGTGTTATGTTTGTTTAAGTAGTAAAATGTCTGTTAAAGATATTTCAGTAATAAGATCTTATATAGTTATGTTGTTACCATTTCTACTGCTCTTTATTCCTTTGTGTGAACCCAGTCTCCCACCTGGAATCATCCTCTGGACATTTCTTCTCAGGCTGGTCTTCTCATGATTAATTCCTTTGGCTTTTATAAATCTGAAAATGACTATTTTTTTTTTTTTTTTTGCTAGTCAAAACATTTCCCTTTTTATTAATTTTTTCAGCGTAACAGTATTCATTCTTTTTGCACAACACCCAGTGCTCCATGCAAAACGTGCCCCCCCATCACCCACCACCTGTTCCCCCAACCTCCCACCCCTGACCCTTCAAAACCCTCAGGTTGTTTTTCAGAGTCCATAGTCTCTTATGGTCCGCCTCCTCTCCCCAATGTCCATAGCCCGCTCCCCCTCTCCCAATCCCACCTCCCCCCAGCAACCCCCAGTTTGTTTTGTGAGATTAAGAGTCATTTATGGTTTGTCTCCCTCCCAATCCCATCTTGTTTCATTTATTCTTCTCCTATCCCCCTACCCCCCCATGTTGCTTCTCCATGTCCTCATATCAGGGAGATCATATGATAGTTGTCTTTCTCCGATTGACTTATTTCACTAAGCATGATACGCTCTAGTTCCATCCACGTCGTCGCAAATGGCAAGATTTCATTTCTTTTGATGGCTGCATAGTATTCCATTGTGTATATATACCACATCTTCTTTATCCATTCATCTGTTGATGGACATCTAGGTTCTTTCCATAGTCTGGCTATTGTAGACATTGCTGCTATAAACATTCGGGTACACGTGCCCCTTCGGATCACTATGTTTGTATCTTTAGGGTAAATACCCAGTAGTGCAATTGCTGGGTCATAGGGTAGTTCTATTTTCAACATTTTGAGGAACCTCCATGCTGTTTTCCAGAGTGGTTGCACCAGCTTGCATTCCCACCAACAGTGGAGGAGGGTTCCCCTTTCTCCACATCCTCTCCAGCATCTGTCATTTACTGACTTGTTAATTTTAGCCATTCTGACTGGTGTGAGGTGATATCTCATTGTGGTTTTGATTTGTATTTCCCTGATGCCGAGTGACGTGGAGCACTTTTTCATGTGTCTGTTGGCCATCTGGATGTCTTCTTTGCAGAAATGTCTGTTCATGTCCTCTGCCCATTTCTTGATTGGATTGTTTGTTCTTTGGGTGTTGAGTTTGCTAAGTTCCTTATAGATTTTGGATACTAGCCCTTTATCTGATATGTCGTTTGCAAATATCTTCTCCCATTCTGTCAGCTGTCTTTTGGTTTTGTTAACTGTTTCCTTTGCTGTGCAAAAGCTTTTGATCTTGATGAAATCCCAATAGTTCATTTTCGCCCTTGCTTCCCTTGCCTTTGCCGTTGTTCCTAGGAAGATGTTGCTGCGGCTGAGGTCGAAGAGGTTGCTGCCTGCATTCTCCTCAAGGATTTTGATGGATTCCTTTCTCACATTGAGGTCCTTCATCCATTTGGAGTCTATTTTCGTGTGTGGTGTAAGGAAGTGGTCCAATTTCATTTTTCTGCATGTGGCTGTCCAATTTTCCCAGCACCATTTATTGAAGAGGCTGTCTTTTTTCCATTGGACATTCTTTCCTGCTTTGTCGAAGATTAGTTGACCATAGAGTTGAGGGTCGATTTCTGGGCTCTCTATTCTGTTCCACTGGTCTATGTGTCTGTTTTTGTGCCAGTACCATGCTGTCTTGATGATGACAGCTTTGTATGAAAATGACCATTTTTTTAACATTTCTTTTTTTTTTAAAGATTTTATTTATTTATTTGTCAGAGAGAGAGAGAACACAAGCAGAGGGAGCAGCAGGCAGAGGGAGAAGCAGACTCACCACTGACCAAGGAGCCCAATGCATGACTTGATCCCAGGACCCTGAGATCATGACCTGAGCTGAACACAGACATTTAACCAAATAAGCAACCCAGGTGTCCCTGAAGATGACTGTTTCTCATTTGTTTTGAAAGATATTTCTGCTGAGTATTGATTTCTAGACTAAAAAAATTTTTTCTCTCAATACTTCTAAAACTGTTTCTCCATTGTCTTCCTGTTTGTATTGTTTCTGACAAGAAATTTATGCCACTCTTATTTCTTTGGGGGGGGTTTGTATATAACACATCCTTTTCCTTTGCCTTAAAAAAAAAGATTTATTTACTAATTTCAGAGAAAGACAGAGTGCAATCAGAAGGAGAGGAAGAGGGAGAAATAGAATCCTCAAATAGACTACTACCTTGTGAGTACAGAGCCTGATGTGGGGCATGATCCTAGGACCCTGAGATTATGACCTGAACCAAAATCAACAGTCGCCGCTTAACTGACTGAACCACCCAAGTGCCCCCTTTTTCTTTGCTTTTAAAATCTTTTTCTTTATCCCTGATTTTATGCATTTGCTTATGATATGCTTTGGCGTAATCTTTGGATTTCTTTTGTTTGCCTTTAATTATCTTCTTGGATCTGTGAGTTTATAGTTTTTATCAAATTTGAGAAAATTTCAGCCATTATTTACTCAAAAATTTTTTCTGACCATCCTTTCTTTTTGGATTCCAATTACACATATATTGGGCCACCTGACTACACACTGATCCTTGCTGCTCACTGATGTTTAATATTTTTTCATTCTTTTTTCTTTTCTAAGATTTTGATTAGTTTTTATTCCTATGTCTTGAAGTTCACTAATGTTTCCTTCTATAGTAGCCAATCTGTTATTAATCCCATCCAGTATATTTTTTATCTCATTCATTGTTATTTGGTCTTTTTTCTATTTTCCATGTCTCTACTTAGTTTTTGAACATATGGAATTAAGTTACAATAACTTTTGGGGTGCCTGGGTGGCTCAGTCGATTGGTTGTTTGCCTCCGGTTTAGGTCATGGTCCCAGCGTCCTGGGATTGAGTTCTGCATTGGGCTCCCTGCTTGGCAGGGAGGTCCGCTTCTCCCTCTCCCTCTGCCCCTACTTGTGTGCTCTCTCTCTCACACTCTCTCTCAAATAAATGGGTAAAATCTCTAAAAAAATGTTACAATAACTTTTTTTAAAGATTTTTATTTATTCATATGACAGAGATCACAAGTAGGCAGAGGCAAGCAGAGAGAGGGGGGAAGCAGGCTCCCTGCTGAGCAGAGAGCCTGATGCGGGGCTTGATCCCAGGACCCTGGGATCATGACCTGAGCAGAAGGCAGAGGCTTTAACCCACTGAGCCACCCAGGCGCCCCTACAATAACTTTTAATATTCTTTTCTGCTCATTCTGACATGTCAGTTCTAGATCAGTTTCAATTTTTTTTCTCCTCTTATGTCTTATATTTTCCTGATTCTTTGCATACCTGGTAACTTTTTTTTTTTTTTTAAGATTTTATTTAGGGGCCCCTGGGTGGCTCGGTGGGTTAAGCCTCTGCCTTCTGCTCGGGTCATGATCTCAGAGTCCTGGGATTGAACCCCGCATCAGGCTCTCTGCTCAGCGGGGAGCCTGCTTCTCCCTCTCTCTCTTCCTGCCTCTCTGCCTGCTTGTGATCTCTCTCTGTCAAATAAATAAATAAAATCTTTTTTGAAGATTTTATTTATTTATTTGACAGAGAGAGATCACAGGTAGGCAGAGAGTCAGGCAGAGAGAGAGGAGGAAGCAGGCTCCCTGCTGAGCAGAAAGCCTTATTCGGGGCTTGATCCCAAGACCCTGAGACCACAACCTGAGCTGAAGGCAGAGGCCATAACCCACTGAGTCACCCAGGCACCCCACATACCTGGTAACTTTTTTTTTTAAGATTTTATTTATTTATTTGACAGAGAGAGAGAGAGAGATCCAAGTAGGCAGAGAGGCAGGCAGAGGGAGAGGGGGAAGCAGGCTCCTTGCTGAGCAGAGAGCCTGATGCGGGGCTCGATCCCAAAACCCTGAGACCATGACCTGAGCTGAAGGCAGAGGCTTAACCCACTGAGCCACCAAGGCGCCCCTACCTGGTAACTTTTAATTGGATGACAAACATTGTGATTTGATCTTCTAGGGTGCTGGAGATTTTTTATATACCTATAAATACCCTGAAGCTCTGTTCTTGGACACACTTTCTTAGAAACTATTTTACCTTCCAGGTCATGCTTTTTAGATTTGTTAATTGGGTTTAAGAGCCTTATTTAATTTGGGACTGTTAGTCTCCATTGTCGGGGCAAAAAATTTTGAGAACTCTAGAAAATGCCCTATAAGTTATGAAATTTCCTAGGTTAGCTGATCAGAACAGGCACTATTCCCAGCATTTCTGGTACTGTTCCTTCTTGGTGAATCTTTACTTGGCATCAGGCAGTTTCTTCACGTGTAGAAACGGATCAGTTTTCGCTGAAGATTTGAGGAGAACCATCTAGAGATCCCAAGGTTCCCTCATTGTACAGCTCTTTCCTCTCCATATTCAGTCCTACAAACTAGCATTGGATCCCATCTTCTAACCTCTGGGAAACTGCTAGGTCTGCTTTGGTTTTTCTTCCCCATATTTTGATCTGGAAACTTTCTTAAGCTAGTAAACTGGACCAAAAAGAGGGCCTGAATTTATCTATCTATCTATCTATCTATCTATTTATTTAATTCTTATGGAATGTGATAATTGTCCACTACCTGCTGTCCAGTGTCTTGAAAACTGTTGTTTCATATATTTGGTCTGTTTATTGTTGTTGTTTTCGGCAGGAGGGTAACTTGGTCCCTACTGCTCCATCTAGCAGAAGTCTCTAATGAATTTTTATAATTTTTTAAAAAAGATTTTATTTATTTATTTGAGAGAGATAGCAAGAGAGAGCATGAGCAGGGAGGAGAGGGAGAAGCAGGCTGGGGCTGGATCCTAGGACCCTGAGATCATGACTTGAGCTGAAGGCAGCCACTTAACTGACTGAACCACCCAAGCACCCTAAAAACTTTTTATTATGGAAAATTTCAAACTTATACAAAAAGAGACAGGATAGTCATGTAAATGCCCCTGTATCCATCTCTAGGTCTTAGAAAATGTTCAACTCATGACCAATCTTGTTTTATCTGTGTCCCCACTCACTTCTCTCCTTCTTGTATTATTTTAAAGAAAATCCCAGACATCATGTAAACTTATGTTAATATTTCAGGGTGAGTTTCTGCAGTGGTCCCTGTCAGTGCCCTGCCCATATTCCTCCTGTCCTTTCACTTCAGTGTGCCTGAACTGACTCTAGCTCTCATTGCCTGCATCTCTTTGCTTAAAGGCTTTCCTAAAAAGTGGGGAGAACTACTGTGTCCTGCTCATAGTAGACTGGAACTGCCAGCGTCATTGGCGCACCCCTCCCCCCACAGGGACAGACCATAACCAAGGACTAATAGGTATGAAGATATGGATATCTCAGCTCCTTCATCCCTTGTGAGATGATTACGAGGCATGCGTTTCACACTTTCTCCTAAGTTTCTCAATGAGATTACATTCCCTTTGCCCACAGTAGTAGCTGATGTGATGATGCCCCCTTTATTATCTGTATCATCTCTGCGTCACATTTGCTCACTCCCTGTGTCGGTTTTTCCGGGCTGCCATAATAAAGCACCACAGACTGGGTGACTTAACATAATTTATTTTCTCATGATTCTAGAAGCTAGAAGTCTGACATCAAGGTGTCAGAGTTCAAAGTGTCAGCAGGGTTGGTCTCTTCTGAACCTCTCCTTGACTTACAGATAGATGACCGTCTTCTCCCTGTGTCTTCATGTGGTCTTTGTGTGTGTGTGCGCACCGGCGCATATCCTAATTTCCTTTTCTTCTTTTTTTTTTCTAAGATTTTATTTATGTATTTGATAGAGAGAGGGAGACCACAAGTAGGCAGAGAGGCAGGCAGAGAGAATGCCAGTCATATTGGAGTAGGGCCCACCTATACAACCTCGTTTTCACCTTAATTACCTCTTTTAAGGCACTATTTCCAAATGCACTCACATTCTGAGGTATTGGGGGTTAAGACTTTAGCATATGAATTTTGGAGGGGAAATTCAGCCCATTACACTCCCCTACTGGTGTTTCTTGCATCTCTCAAATGAACTACTTCTCAAATCTTTACCTCAGGGTCTGCTTCTGGGCAAACTCAAAGGAAGGAAATCTCTAAAAGATAAAGGACTCTTGAAAAAAAGAACCAAATTACCCCCGTATCCTCTTAATATCCATGCTTCAAGTCTTTACTTGTTCTGCCTCGTATAATTGGTTTTTTACATGTGCACATCTTTTTACATTTTTACATCCTCAGCAGTGATGGCAGGGACTATGCTGCACTGATCTTCTCCCTATCCAGGCGGTGCCTTGGATGCAGGGGACACCAATGCTGCTTGATTTGCTCAAGTCAATGACAGTAGTTGTGTTTTTTTTTTTCCATTTTATTTATTTTTTCAGCGTAACAGTATTCATTCTTTTTGCACAACACCCAGTGCTCCATGCAAAACGTGCCCTCCCCATTACCCACCACCTGTTCCCCCAAGCTCCCACCCCTGACCCTTCAAAACCCTCAGGTTGCCCCAACCTCCCACCCCTGACCCTTCAAAACCCTCAGGTTGTTTTTCAGAGTCCATAGTCTCTTATGGTTCGCCTCGCCTCCCCAATGTCCATAGCCTGCTCCCCCTCTCCCAATCCCACCTCCCCCCAGCAACCCCCAGTTTGTTTTGTGAGATTAAGAGTCATTTATGGTTTGTCTCCCTTCCAATCCCATCTTGTTTCATTTATTCTTCTCCTATCCCCCTACCCCCCCATGTTGCTTCTCCATGTCCTCATATCAGGGAGATCATATGATAGTTGTCTTTCTCCGATTGACTTATTTCACTAAGCATGATACGCTCTAGCTCCATCCATGTCGTCGCAAATGGCAAGATTTCATTTCTTTTGATGGCTGCATAGTATTCCATTGTGTATATATACCACATCTTCTTTATCCATTCATCTGTTGATGGACATCTAGGTTCTTTCCATAGTCTGGCTATTGTAGACATTGCTGCTATAAACATTCGGGTACACGTGCCCCTTCGGATCACTATGTTTGTATCTTTAGGGTAAATACCCAGTAGTGCAATTGCTGGGTCATAGGGTAGTTCTATTTTCAACATTTTGAGGAACCTCCATGCTGTTTTCCAGAGTGGTTGCACCAGCTTGCATTAGTAGTTGGTTTTTTTTTTTTAAGATTAATTTAATTTATTTATTTGACAGACAGAGATCACAAGTAGGCAAAGGTAGGTGGGGGGGGGCGGGGGAGAAGAGGAGGCTCCCTGCCAAGCAGAGAGCCTGATGTGGGGCTCGATCCCAGGAACCTGAGATCATGACCTGAGCAGAAGGCAGAGGCTTAACCCACTGAGCCACCCAGGCGCCCCAGTGACAGTAGTTCTAGTCTGCCTTGGAAGCTAAGTTTTAATAGAATAGCCACAAAATCTAAATGACAAAAGTACTTGTACATTAATAATGTAAAATCCTTGCTGAGTCTATTAGCAGCAATCTGCACAAATGTGCAATATCTAACACTAAGGTACACAACATTTGTTGACTGAATTAAGGTTTTAATGATTTTAATTATATATATGTATACATACATATATATATAGCATCATCAACTGAAGTTGGAAGTTAAAGACTCTGGATTACCAAGACATTTATAGTAGACAAGAATTTATAGCAAATATCTTTCAAACTGCTAGTGCCACCTACTGGAGAGGATTGGCCAGTGTTCCAGAAACCTACCTCCGTGCTCTTGAATTCTGATGGTTGTATAACGAAGGGCCTATATGAAGCATTAGTAAACAATAAAAATCTGACACAATAAAAAATACTTATACATAATTACAAGTTTCTTGTGAAAAGGAGCTATCACAAATTCAATCTTCACATTTATATATACACATGAACCTCAACTCAGAACTCTGGACTAGACCCTCAGTAATTACTGGCTGAGTAAGTGACTAGGGTGACTGATAAGGCAGAGAGAGCCTCTTGACTATAAATCAGTTCTATTTTTAGTTATAACAATATTAATCCGGGATTGTATTCTTCCTCTGGACCTTACTTACGTTTGATAATAAAGGAGTTCTCTTTGACAGCAAGCTTTCAAAGATGAGAACGCTGGGCGAAGTACGCAATAAGACAGATGTAAGCCCTGCCACTTTCAGCTTTAAGTAACCAGGAGGCTTTATTTGTCTGAAAATTACTGACTGTGCTACCGACGTTATGCTTACAACACAGTGCTTTGGGTTCAGCTGACCCTGACCTCAAAGTACTTTCCGGACCACTTTCCATGAATTTAGAGAACAGTTTGTTTCCTTTGAGCTGAGGGACTGGGGTAGGAGCACGTGCAGAGGATGCAAGAAACTGAGACACAAAGAGCAGAAGTTTGACATGAAACCGTCCCATACTCTCCACTAAGCTCGGACCACAACCACAGTGAAATCTTGGACCTGAATTTTCGGCTTCAGGCTGGCCCGGCCTCCCAGCCAGCCCCGGCCCCAGTATGGTCCCGCCCACACCCTGCCTATTCGCGCGGCCCCGCCTCCACACTCGGGCCCGGCCCTGAGTCCCGCCTCCCCTCCCGGCCCCGCCCCAAACCTAGCCCCGCCTCCCTACTCCGGCCCGGCCCAGAGGCCCGCCTCCACTCTCTGACCCGCCCACCCCTCCTAGCCATGCTCTGGCTTCTTTAGCTCCACGCCTGGGCCCGGGCCTCAGCCCCGCTTCGCGGGCCCGAACCGCGCCTCCTCGCCCAAGCCCAAACCCCTCGTCCACCTCCCAGTCAGAGACGCACCACCCGACCCGAACCCGCCTCCCGGGGGCGGAGCTCACCAGGTGCGGGCCCGGGGCGTGGCGGGCGTCTCGGAGCGCCAGGTGCGGCTTCCGTGTCAAGATGGCCGCCGCCTGCCGCATCGGAGCCCGGCTCCAGCCCGGACGCCGCCTTCTAGTCGGGGCCCCGCTGCTTCGCGTTGCCCTCTACCTCCTGTGCTGGGCGCCGGCGGCTGTGGGCGCCGTCCCGGAGCCCGGGCTCTGGGCAGCGACGGTCAACGACGTAAGTGGAGCGTGGCGACCGAGGCGTGGCGCGTCTCGGGCCCTACGGGTCCTCGCGGAGCTCGCTGCGACCCCCGGGCTCGGCCGGGGACTTGTTCATCTAGTCTGTGACCGGCCTGCTCCGGCTCGGTGAGACGGTCCCTAAGTTTTTCGTCCGTTATGGACGGGGAGAGCCCCCTTCTCCGGCCCGACCTAGGCTGTGGGGAAGCCTGTGCATGAGGATGGCTCTCCCTTCTGAGCGCTGGAACTGTTCCTAAGGATCGCCTTCCCGAAGTCCTGGCCCCTGTTGGGCTCTGACGCGTTCTGGCTCGCCCAAGTTCTTGTTTATTCAGACCCGAGCCCCAGATCCCTTGGCACTCGCTCGGGCCCTCATCTTTGCCATTTGACCCCACTTCGGGCTCGGGTGCAGCCGCAGGGCCACACCCGTGAGGCCACTTTAGACAGGACTTTCCCAGGCTTCACTCAGCATAAACTTAAAAGCCTGTGTGCAGCTTTCGGTTTCTTTTGTTTTTGTTTGTTTGTTTTTTCTTTAAATAAGGAGGAAACGTGGAGCAGCCACCCCACCCCTTTTTCGCTCTTCTGGGGTTCCTGAATTTCTCTAGGGCTCCTATCATAGTTCTGGGAATGTGTGTGTGGAGATGAGGTGGGATGGGTGATTAAGGAGTGTTTGAAAGGCAAGTCTGGAGGCATGAGTGTATGGAAACTTCCTTTCCAGGACAGGCCATTTGAGAACTTGGTATCCAGGAGTCACATGAGATGATGTAGGAACGACGCAGGAGTAGAATTTTGGAAAGCCTTGCTGAAGAGGGACAGGAAATCAGGAAGAGGCCTTATCCCTAGCTTTTCTAGTCGGATGATTCAACCTGCTCTGTTTTAAGATGACTATTTTCCACATGCATTGAAATGATGTTTGAGCCTTAAAGGCCAAACTTACATTTTGATTTACTCAAACAGAAAAAATTAGTACCAGAGGCCTCAAAGAATTCCTAAAGTGTAGAAACTGTACAGGAAGGAGAGTAGGTTTCTTTCTGAATTTTAAAGACCGGTGCTACCATTTCTTCCAGGATTGTTCTGGGTTGGTGTCCCATTATATGTGTCAGTGACAGAGCATGCACATCTCTATTATTGAATTTCTCTGAATAGTAAAAAGCAAAACTCAGAGAACCACACTTGTGGTTTCATGCCGCTTCTTTAGTGAATAACAGTATCATAAACTTAAACAATAGTGGAAGTGAACGAGCCATGCCCAGATTGTTAAACTACTTGACTATTATCTGCAAAACTCTTTGCCAGCTATACTTTGGGTGGTGAAACTCCAAAGGCCCTGAAGAAAAAAATGACTTTACTTTCTGCATTAGGAAGGTAAATTTTTCCTTGGGTCCTACATCAGATCAGTAGCAGTCCATCAATTTCTTCTTTGTGAAGAATACACTGATTTCCCCCCCCCCACCCCATTTCAAGCTGTTAGAATTTGTCCTTAAGAATAAGAAAGGAGAGGGAGGCTGTCACTTATTTGTATTGTGCATGTATCAAGAAGTGCTTCTTTTGATTGTAAAGCCAACAAATAGTTTGATCATCTGCTGTGCACAGTGTACTAGACTGGCCATTGCTGTTGCAAAGATGAATTTAAACAACAGTCTCTTCTCTCAAGAAGCTCCCGTAGTAGTAGAGACAACAGATTCATGAGTAGTTATATACATGGCAGCATTCTTGGACTATTAGTGGAGCACTGGGGGCGGGGTGGGGAGGAGTGTCGCCTAACTCCACTTTCTAGACTTGATGTCTGGTTGGGTCTTTAAAGATGAGTGGGTGTTACCTGGATGAAGGAGAAGGAGGGAGTAGACAAGTAGCAATGCAGGAAATTCTTAGTGTTTCTGCTGAATGAGGTTCTGGTTGGAGTGTTAAAGGGGACTTAGGGTACTCTAAGCCTCCCACAGCTTAGCCCTAAACCTATTGCCGGGGGTGTAAACTCCAGGACCCCTAGGGTCTGAGGCCAGTGATGTCACTGAGTAAAGTGAACTAGAGTCAGGGGATGCTGAGAGAGCTGTGACCTGTAGATTATGTGCTCCTTCTGAAGAGGTCAGCTGCCATTCAGCTAGTGGATCTTATATGGCAATGTAGACACAGAATTGCCAAGTCTCCTTTTTTTTTGTTTTAATTTTATTTATTTATTTGACAGACAAGTAGGCAGAGAGAAAGAGAAGGAAGCAGGCTCCCTGTGAGTAGACAGCCCGATGTGGGGCTCGATCCCAGGACCCTAGGACCACGACCTGAGCCAAAGGCAGAGGTTTTAACCCACTGAGTCACCCAGGCGCCCCTCCTTTTTTTTTTTTTTTTTTTTAAGGGAAAACCAGAATCTATATTTTTATCATGTTAGTTAATCCAAAACATTTTTAAAAGTTCCGATGTGGGCCAAACAGACCCCATTTACAGGTTTGCCTAGGCCACCAATAAGAGATTTTGGGTGTGAATGAAGGAGAGCCATTGAAGGATTTTAGGCTTAAGTACCAATCACTATGGCTGCTATCTAAGCATGAATTATAGACTCAGATCTGGTGGCAGAATTATCAGTTAGGTTATTGCAGAGCAGGAGGCAGACAATGTTGAGAGCCTGAATTGGAGCAGTGGTGGCAGGGATAGAGAAGAAGAACTTAATTTGGGAAGTTTTTGCAAGATAAAGTTGATATGCCTTGGGGATTGGGTGATGGAGCTAAGCAGCTAGAAGGAGTCAAGGCTGGGGTGACTGAAGATGGCATCACCTGGAACCAACATGGGTAGTGTAGAAAGAGTTAGAGAGGAACAGAGAGGAATGTGTCTGCTTTAGGACAGGTTAGTGTGGAATGTCTCCACTAGGGTGGACATGACCTTGAGGCAGTTGGGTATGTGGATCTGGGGCTCAGAGGAGGGGATCTGGGCTAGGGGATTTGTTGTTGTTGAAAATGTTGGGGTGGAAGGTTATCAAGAAAGAGCTGCCTGTCATCTGGGGTTTTCATTCCTAACCACTTGTTCATTGAACACAGTCCCTTCTCACAGTGTTTTCATTCTTGCTTAGGGCAGATATTAAATAACTAAGTAATGGATTTTTTCATTTTAATTGTGGCAAGGGTCGTGAAGGATGGGTCCTAGAGACTGTGTAAGGGAGGGCCTGACCTGATGTGGTGCCTGGTGGAAGACTTCCTTAGGAAGGGGGTCTTGAACTGGCCTGAGAAACTTCAGAAGTCATTAACAAGGTGGACAGAGAATGACAGGGAAGGGCTCTTAAGTAAGTTTTCAGCTTGACTACTGAGGTCCTGAGAGCCGGAAGGAGTATCCTTCTCTCAAAGTACTGAAAGGGGCTGAGAGGTGGGCAGGCCTTGATCATGCAGGGGTCTGTGAGCGGCAATAAGAATTGGTTTGTTATAAGCACACATTGGGAAACCACCATAACAATTTAGGAACAGGGATGATTGTTTTACCGAAAGTACATTCGAATAGATACCGAGAAAGCAACTGCAGATGCACAGATAGGTCTCCTTCCTGAGCAGCCGTAATGGTACGGGCAGCAGCCCTTACCCTGTGTCTTGGCTTTCTCCGGCTGAGGCGCTTGAAGCAAGGGCATTCCGGAGCCTCTTAGAGAGTAGACACATGGGACAAGACTTTAAGCAAGTGGGTGATGGGACCAGATTTACATTTTTTAAAAATAATCACTCTGGTCACGGGAGTGCTGGAGTTAGAAGTGTGTATTTTCAAAGGTAAAACTGTACTACTAAATAGAGAAAAAAATTTTTAACTAAATCTTTCTGTATTTTCTTGTGTTTCATTTTAGAAATCAGGACCTTTGATATTTAGAAAAACTATGTTTAACTCTACTGAAATCAGATTTTCTGGTAAGTACAATGAGCTAATATAATATTAACAATAATATATAAATGAATAACATCATGTAATATATAAGCTGATATATTAATAAAACTAATACAACATATATTTTAAGCTTTGCAGATGTTTTGTTTTAAGGGTTTTAACATGTTCAGGGTTTCTTTTGTTTTGGTCAAGTCTTGGTTATTTTCAAGAATGGATTTTTCTGATCCTGTCTCAAAAAATGTAATATTAATCATTATTTAAAATTTATAATTAAAGTATAATAAAGTAGGCTTCAGCAAAGAAAAGTATTTCACTTCTGTGAAATTTTACTCTGAATCCCAGCTTTTTTTTGTTTGATTGTTTATAAAGATTTTGTTTATTTATTTGACAGAGAGAGATCACAAGTAGGCAGAGAGGCAGGCAGAGAGAGAGAGAGAGAGAGGAGGAAGCAGGCCCCCTGCTGAGCAGAGAGCCCGATGCGGGGCTCCATCCCAGGACCCTGGGATCATGACCCGAGCCGAAGGCAGAGGCTTTAACCCACTGAGCCACCCAGGCGCCCCATGAATCCCAGCTTTTAAAACTAGATAAATTCCTTTCAAGAATATATGAAATGTCATGATTGTGGTAAAGCCTTTGTCCCTGAAACTTTTGTAAATATATGCGTGGTCATAGAATACAATAAAAATTACTAGACACTAACATTTTAATTAGGATTTTAAGTACTGATGTGTAAGAACTATCAAGTCATAGATTTTGAGGTTTTTAATATTTTTAAGGGGTTTACAGCAAATCTTATTCACTATAATATAACTTCTCTTAGTGTTTCCCGTAACTTGACTAGGTTAAGTTGGTTGCTAGGGTTAAGGTTTTGGAATAAGGAGTAGTTTTTTGTTGGGTAGAGTTAATTGGCTTCCTGGGGATCCAAAGCCATGCCCCTTTATTCTATCACACCGTATTCATTCATTCACAGATCATTTGTTGGGTGATTCTGTCATATGTGGGTCTTTGCTGAGGGAAGTTGGCCAGCCATGAACTAGAAAGCAGAAGTAGTTCAGAGCGGCTCATTGGTATCATAGATCATCAGTGGTGATATTAACTTGGTAAGAGGAAACTGAAGTCAGAGGTAGATGAAAAAAATGGGGCATCCATTTGCTTTAATGAATTCAAATCTCAGTGCCTAGACAAGTAAGGTTTAGAAGGTACAGACAAGCTTTGCGCAGTGGCAGTATCATAGTCAATAAGGTTTATCTGAGGCGCAATTATTGCTAGAAGGTGCAGACAAAAAGTTAAATGGTGGGGGGAAGGATATGTACTAATGAAACATAATTTGATTTAAAAAATCAATACATAGAGGCTGCTGGGAAGATGGCAGAGTAGGAGGACCCTGGGTTCACCTCTTGTTGCATGGCCACCTAGAAAACCCCCACATCGGCATAAATAATCCAGAAAGGAATTGGAAAACTGGCAGAACAGACTCCAACATAGACAAGAGGCCACAGCGAAGCAAATCCACTCCCTCCGATCGTCTTTGGCAAGATCCCATCAAAGCAGTGCCACAAGCCTGGCAGTATGTGCACAGCCCAGACAAGGGCCAGCATCACTCCAAAGTGAGTTCTGCTTCAGGGAGAGGGGAAGATAACCCCACACCAGTCTGACTGTACCCCAGCAGTGAGCTGGGGGCAGGCAGCTGGTCTGACTGCAGGCCCCACCCACCAACAAAAGCTTCTCAGGTGACAACACAGGGAAAGTGCCCGAAGTTTAGTCCCATTTCATCTCCCATAAACATCTGGTCTAACTCAACTCAAGCCCAAGGCAGCCCACTAACAACACGGGCACCAGACTCTGCCCACAACAGGCAGAGAGCCATTGCAGGCTGGACTGAAAGCAAACACAGCTCCACCCCAACAGTAGGACACCCCTGTAGCAACACACAGGAGACACCACCTCTGAAGCACCATTTTCTGGTAAAAAGGAGACATTGCACTGCAGGACCTCTTCTTCATAAAGCCACTACTTTCAAATGTGGGAGATGTAGCTGACTTTCCAACACAGAGAAACAGACACAACAGTAGACAAAATGAGACAGAGGACTGTGTCCCAAATGAAAGAGCAGAACAAAATCAGAGCAAGAGACCTGAACAAAATGGAGATAAGTAATATGTCTGACAGTGAATTTAAAGTAATGGTCATAAAGATACTTGCTAGAATTGAGAAAGAAGTGCAGAACCTCCATGAAACCCTCTACGAAGAGATAGGAGATATAAAGAGAACCAATTAGAGTTATTGGACTCACTAAATGGAAAGAAAAATAGACCATGTGGAATAAATAGCAAACAAAAGGAATTAGAAGAATGGATGTGGTCACCCGGAGGTCAGAGTAATGGAAAGTAATCAAGCTGAGCCGATGAGAGGGGAGAAAAATATGAAAAATGAGAATAGACCCAGGGAACTCAGTGACACTGTAAAGCATAACAGTTGTATGATTGGGATCCCAGAAGGAGAGGAGTGAGGAAAGGGGGCAAAAGATTTGTCTGAAGAAATAATAGCTGAAAACTTACAGAATCTGGGGAAGGAAAGAAAAATCCAGATCTAGGAGGTACAGAGAGCCCCCAACAAAACCAGCCTGAAGAGGTCTCCACCAAGATACAAAGTAAATAAGATGGCCATAAGTAGTGATAAAGAGAGAATTTTAAAAGCAGCAAGAGAAAGGAAATCAGTGACATACAAGGGAAATACCATATAGCTGTCGATGAGTTTTTCAGCAGAAACTTTGCAGGCCAGAAGGGAGCGGCCTGATAAAGTCCAAGTGCTAAAAGGAAAAAATCTAGAGTCAAGAATACTCTATCCAGCAAGACTTTCATTTAGGATAGAAGGAGAGATAGAGTTTCCCGGAAAAACAAAAGTTAAGAGTGAAACCAGCCATGTCCCTGTCACATGTTATCCCATCGGCTTGTGGGCCAAATTCACAGTCCAGCCATTCCCCTGCCCAAGTGAGCATGCACGGCCTGCCACCAGCTCAATGCCAAGTCAACATGGCTTCACCTCAAATTGCCAAAGGCTTAAACTGGCACTTTTCCCCTCAAATTTCCCCTCAAATTCCACAAAAGTGGGCATAATTATAACAGCATAAGAAAGCAACCCAAGCAGTGACACTGTTTATGTGGAATGTGTAATGGATAAAAGGAGTGTGCTAGGGGACCTGGGTGAGTAGCTCAGTTGGTTAAGCAACGCCTTTGGCTTAGGTCATATTCCTGGAGTCCCAGGATCAAGGCCTGCATCGGTCTCCCAGCTCCATGGGGAGTCTGCTTCTCCCTCTGACCTTCTCCCCTCTCATGCTCTCTCTCTTTCTCAAATAAATAAATAAAATCTTAAAAAAAAAAAAAGAGTGTGCTAGGCTGAGAACATCTCCAGCAAGCACATCAAAGAACAATACATACAGCATGATTCTGGTTAGTAAAAGAAAGAAACCTGGGAAAAAATAAAACAAGATGAAATCAGAGGGAGACAAACCATAAGAGACATTTTTTTTTTTTTTTTAAGATTTGTATTTATTTATTTGACACAGAGACAGCAAGAGAGGGAACACAAGCGGGAGAGTGGTAGAGGGAGAAGCATGCTTCCTGCTGAGCAGGGAGCCGATGCAGGGCTTGATCCCAGGACCCTGGGAAGGCAGAAGGCAGACGCTTAACCAACTGAGCCACCCAGGCACCCCGCATAAGAGACTCTTAAGCATAGGAGACAAAGTGAGGGTTTCTGGAGGGGTGTGGTGGGAGGATGGGGTTGCTACTGATGGGCATTAAAGAGGGCATGTGATGTAATGAGCGCTGGGTGTTCTATGCAACTGATGAATCACTGAACTCTACTTTTGAAACTAATATTACACTATATGTTAATTAATTGAATTTAAATTTAAAAAAGGAATCTCTCCCCCCAAAATCAGTGGTAATGTTTCTGATCAGCTAAGAGTAGACCACACTCAAGATGGTGGTATTAACAGACCTAAAGAAAGAATGAGGCAGCAGAAGGGAGTTAGAAGCAAAAGCATAAGAAAATACAAGTGTTAAGTCAGGTTAAAGCAGAGGTCTAGCAGCACCGATGGGAGAGAAGTCTTCTTGAACTGTGACTGTAGGTATGAGAGGTCACTGGCAGGTGTAGGTGCAGCATCCTTCTGAGCTACCTCATTCTGGTGCTCTGCTCATCAAGCAACTTTTAGCAACTTCTGATGTGCAGGAAAGAATGCTGAAGGGAGAGAGTTAATCAATCATTATACAACCACTTTACAGTTACTGAGTATTTGGGCTCTCTAGATTATACGTCTACATTGATGGTGTGGTGAAGGAGTGAGACCAAGTCTCTGTGTTCTCACAGAACCTGATTTTAGTGCTTGCAAAGCTAAGAATTAGTCCCTTGGATATGTATCTGGCTTTCTCTTAGGTGACCCCTCTTTTGCTATCCCATTCAAGATGCAGTCTTGTGGAGTCACTGCCAAAAATTTTTCGGTGTAATTCACCATATAAACAGAATAAAAGAAATATGATATATAATCATCTCAGTATGTACAGAAAAGCATTTGAAAAAAGGTAACACCCATTCATGATAAAAACCCTTAGAATTCTGAAACTAGAAATAAAAGGAGACTTCCTCAAGCTGGTAAAGGCATCTATGAAAAATCTATAACTAACATAATGTCAGTTTTCCCCAGATTTTTTATAAATTCAATCAATCTCAATCAGAATCTAAGCTGACTTTAATGTAGAAATTAACTAGCTGTTTCTAAAATTTATATGCAAATACAAAAAACCTAGAATAGCCAAAGCAATTTTAAAAAAGAACAAAGTTGAAAGACTACTGATTTCAGAATGTATATAAAGGTACTGTAATCCTAACAGTGTGGTATTAGTATAAAGGTAGAACATATAAAACAGTGAGACAGATCAGAGAGCCCAGAAGTATACCAACATATGTAAGCTCAACTGACTTTCAGTAAAGGTGCCAAGGTTAATTCTTTAGAAAGAAGTTAGTCTTTTCAGTAAATGATGCTGGAACAACTGTGTATCTACACTGAAAAAAATTTCTTCTCTTACATTGATCATGGATTTAGACACTGTCTCCACCTCTCTGTCCTTCCCTTCTAGGACTCCATTTGCCCTTATGTTAGACTGCTTGATATTGTCTTGTAGGTCACTGAGGCTTTGTTTTTTTTGTTTTGTTTTGTTTTTTTATTTATTTATTTTTTTTTTTTAAATTTTTTTTTAGATTTTTTTTTTTATTTATTCAACAGACAGAGATCACAAGTAGGCAGAGAGGCAGGCAGAGAGAGAGGAGGAAGCAAGGCTCCCTGCTGAGCAGAGAGCCTGATGTGAGGCTCGATCCCAGGACTCTGGGATCATGAACTGAGCCGAAGGCAGAGGCTTTAACCCACTGAGCCACCCAGGTGCCCCTCACTGAGGCTTTGTTAATTTTTTTTAGTCTCTTTCTGTGCTTCATTTTGGATCTTTCTATTGCTTTGTCTTCAAGTTCAGTGATCTTTTCTTGTCTAGTATTTAATCTCTATTAATCTTACACAGTGAATTTTTTACTTGAATATTGTATTTTCTTAATTTCTAGAAGTTTGGTTCCTTTTTTTCAAATATCTTCTTTCCCTCCTCAGTATTTTCATATTTTCCTTTACATTGTTGAGCATATGGAAAATATTTATAAAAGCTGTTTTAATATTCTTCTCTGCTAACCATCTTTGTCATTTCCATCTTTGTCATAATGACTAATCTATCATGATTATGAATCAGTTTTTTCTGCTTTTTATATCTGATTTTTGTTTGGATGGTGGATGTCATGAATGTTCCATTCTTTTTTTTTTTTTTTTTTTAATTTGAGAGAGTGAGAGAGTACAGTCAGGGAGGGGCAGTGGGAAAGGGAGAAGCAGACCCCCACTGAGCAGGGAGCCTGAGGAGGGGCTTGATCCCAGGAATCTGGATTGTGACCTGAGCCCAAGGCAGGTGCTTAACTGTCTGAGTCATTCAGGTAACCCGTGAATGTTACATTCTTTTTTTTTTTTTTTTTAAGGTTTTATTTATTTATTTGACAGACAGAGATCACAAGTAGGCAGAGAGGCAGGCAGAAAGAGAGGAAGGGAAGCAGGCTCCCTGCTGAGCAGAGAGTCCGATGTGGGGCTCAATCCCAGGACCCTGGGATTATGACCTGAGCCAAGGGCCGAGGCTTTAACCCACTGAGCCACCCAGGCGCCCCTGAATGTTACATTCTTAAGTGCTGAGGTGTTGTACTCCTTTAACAACTTTTTTCTGGCAGACAGCTAAGTTTCTTTTGGGTCAGTTTGATCCTTCCCAGTTTTATGTTCAATTTCTTTTAGGGTGGACCTGGAGTAGCTTTACTGTAGGGCTAATTTAGCACCACTTCTAAGGTATGACCCTGCTACATTTCTCCGAATGCTTGGTATATTTAATGAAATTAATATATACTAATTTCCACTCTGGTTAGTGGAAGCTCAACTAGTTCCCAGCCCTGTGTGACTTCTGAAAATCACTGGACTTCTTCCTATGCAGGGGCTGGCTACTATATAGACAGGCTCAATGGTATTCCTGTCCAGATTTCATTTACTTTTTCTCTAGGCAGCTCCAAACTCTTAGGTGTTCTGCCTCAGTAGTTTTACCAGTCTCAGTCTCAGGTTGGATTCCCTCTGGTTACCAGTCTTCAAGATGGCTCACAGTGATCCCTGCCTCCTGGTTTTTGTGACTTTTTATAGTCCTCTACCACATTATATTAAGGTTGGTCTGACCAAGAGAATATGGCAGAAGTAATGGCATATTGCTTCTGAAACTAGGCCATAAAAGATACTGTGGCTTCTTCTTCTCTCTCTCTCTCCTTTTTCTCTCTCTCTCTCTCTCATGACCTATTCTGGGGAAAGCCAGCTGCCATGTTGTGATGACACTCTCAAAAGAGCTTTTTCTAATTCTAGACGTAATCCTTTTCAGTCTTTCTAATCATGTTACCCTTCTACCTGAAACATACAGTAGTGCTTTGTAATATTCAAAATAAAGGAAAACGCCTTAGCAGAGCTCAGTACCCTTTACTACTTTCCTCCAGCACTCTTTTTTTTTTTTTTTTTTTTTTTTGAGATTTTATTTATTGGGTGCCTGGGTGGCTCAGTGGGTTAAGCCTCTGCCTCCGGCTTGGGTCATGATCTCAGGGTCCTGGGATCGAGTCCCGCATCAGGCTCTCTGCTCCACAGGGAGCCTGCTTCCTCCTCTCTCTCTGTCTCTCTGCCTGCCTCTCTGCCTACTTGTGATCTCTCTGTCAAATAAATAAATAAAAATCGGTTTAATAAAAAAAAAACAAAAAAGATTTTATTTATTTGACAGAGAGGGAACACAAGCAAGGGGAGTGGGAGAGAGAGAAACAGGCCTCCCGCTGAGCATGGAGCCCAGCGTGGGGCTTGATCCCAGGACCCTGAGATCATGACCTGAGCCAAAGCAGACGCTTCACAACTGAGTCACCCAGGCGCCCCCTTCTCCAGCCCTCTTACCCATCTTCAGCTCTATCCCCTTTCCCCAGTCTGCGTTCTGACCATAGCCAGCTATTTTGTGGTGTTCATGGACATTTGCATACTGTTCCCCTCTCCTTGTCACCTAATTCCTGCTCTTCATGTTAAAGGCCTCCTCCTCCAGTAAGCCTGTTAGTACCCCTTCTTCATGCTCTTCTAGACTATGTTAGGTGCCCTACCCAGGGCTCCCTTGACCCCCTGTTCTCAGACCCTTATTCTATCAAATTTAATTTCTATCTATTTAATTGTTAACCCTTCTCTCCCCAGTACCTCTTACATCAAGGACACGGGTTGTTCTAGTTTACCGTTACCTCTCTTTCTGACACACAAGGGATGCTCACTCAGTATTTTTTGAGTAAGTCAGTGATGAGAACAGTTGAAAGTGACTTTAGAGTAAGCAGTGACCGCATATTCTGTTACTCAGTTGATTTTTAACTCTAGATTTAATATAGAGTTTAAATGAATAGTATTATGGCAACTTTTGGTTAACTATAATAATTTAATTTAATGAATTTATCTCATTTTGCAGTGACTTTGGGAGAAATTATATTTTACTCACTATTTCATTAAAGTAGCCTATTTTAAATTGCATTCTTTAAACCTTAAGCTTAAATTGGAGTATATATATGATTACTGTAAAATGAAACTTTCTTTTTCGAAACAGTTAAGTCATTCAGTTGTTCTGGGCCTGTGAAGTTTACCATAGAGTGGCATTTGAAGCATTATACCTGTCAAAATGAATATTCTAAGCTGGAGGTAAGTAAAATACAAATTTGTAGTGTATATAAAACTGTGAAGGGGGGCTCCTGCTTTGGGCTCCCTGCTTGGCAGGAAACCTGCTTCTCCCTCTCCTGCTTCCTCCACTGTGTTCCCTCTCCTGCTGTGTCTCTCTCTGTCAAATAAATAAATAATAAAATTTTCTTTAAAAAAAAAAGCTATGAAGGAAAAATTATGAGTATAAAGATTTATTAGCTCATCAGGTGAGGAGGCCAGAAATATAGATTGTAGTTTTAAAAGTGTCAGATTTATTTTTGCACTTGGGCAAGAAATGCTCTTATTGTATCAAAGTATATGCTTTCTGAGGAGGAAACATCTTTTCTTTTCCTTTTGTCTTATGAAAAATGTTAATAAATATTTAAACCAGATATGTAGGAACCATCAGTAAAGGGGCTGTGGGTCCCATACAAAGAAAAATCAATGTAGTTTAAGGAAATAATGTAAAATGTTTACTTCATCCAAAAAATTGGTTATAAGGCACCTAGAACTTTAGGGAGGCTGGGTAGCTTTAGTGAGTAGAAGCAGATCGCAGAGAGGTGAGAAGAGGAAAGGAGACCCCCAGGGAAGGGAGGGGGAGCATGTGAGAGGAGGGTGTATACTGGGCTGTGTCTCTCAGCAAGGTGTTTCTTTTGACAGTGCTGATGGTTGCTTACAGCCATTTCCTTGTGAGCTCCTAGCTTGAATGATGCATGGGTTTCCCTACTTTTATCTGTATTTCTTTTCATTTGGAATGAAAGCTACCATTTTCCTCAAATACTGCCTTTGTGACTTTATTCCCAAATATTTTACCCCTTCACACTGAATACTTCAGTGTGTGTTTCCTAAGAACAAAGATAGTCACTTAGATTACACAGTAGAGTGATAAAATTAAGGAAATTTAACATTGATACAAAACTATTATCTAATAGATCTTTTTTTTTTTTAAGACTTTATTTATTTGTCAGAGAGAGGGAGAGAGTGTGTGAGAACAAGCAGGGGGAGTGGCAGACAGCGGGAGAAGCAGACTCCCTGGAGCCGGATACAGGACTTGATCCCAGGACCCTGGGATCATGACCTGAGCCAAAGGTAGACATTTAACCAACTGAGCCACCCAGAATTTCCTAATAAACAGATCTTATTACAATTTTGCCAGTCCCCAAAACATCCTCTTTAGCAGTTTTTTTGTTGTTGTTTTCCTGGTAGAGGATCCAGTCTCCAGTCCAAGATCACACTGCCATTTCTGCAGCTTTTTTTTTTTTTTTTTGTCTTTCCTGATATTGGTATATTTGGGGTATTTATTTTTATTTTTTTTAAACATTTTATTTATTTGACAGACAGAGATAACAAGTAGGCAGAGAGGCAAAGAAAGAAGAAGGAAGCAGGCCCCCTGCTGAGCAGAGAGCCCCATGCAGAGCTTGATCCCAGGACCCTGGAATCATGACCCAAGCTGAAGGCTGAGGCTTTAACCCACTGAGCCACCCAAGTGCCCCACCAAACCATATATATATATATATATATATATTTTTTTTTTTTTTTTAAGATTTTATTTATTTATTTGACAGAGAGCACAAGTAGGCAGAGAGAGGGGAGGAAGCAGGCTCCCTGCTGAGCAGAGAGCCTGATGCGGGGCTTGATCCCAGGACCCTGAGATCATGACCTGAGCCGAAGGCAGAGGCTTAACCCACTGAGCCACCCAGGTGCCCCCAAACCATATATTTTTATAAAATGTCCTTTGGTTCCAATACTTCTGATATTTTCTCATGGTTAGATTAGTACTGGCTTGCCCCATTTTTGGTAATGCTAACTTTGATCAATTGGTTAAGGAAGTTTCTACCAGGTTTCTCCACTATAAAGTTACTAGTTTTCTCTTTGTTGTTAACAATAATTTGTGAAGAAATACTTTTATACTTGTATGTGAATATCCTGATTTTTCATCAATCCCTGTTTTAATATCCTTTGATTCTGGCCTGATGAATCAATTATTGCTCTGATGATTGCTAAATGGTGATTTTCTAATTCCATATTTTCTTTTGCTTTGTTAACATTCTGCCATCAGGATGAGCTCTCTCTTTTCCTCTTATTTTACCTGTCAGTCATTTAACTGAGCAGTCATCAGCATGGACTCATTGATTTTTACTTTGTTACATGGGTTATAATATATTACTATTTTTAATTTATTTTGTTCAAATTGTCTACTATTTGGCCAGTAGAAGCCAACTTAGCCTTTTCTTGACGACTGGAAGCTGCCATCAGGAGCCTGGTTTTATTCATCCGTCTTTGATTTAACTTTCCTTGTAGTAGTTAAATGCTGGTTTTCTTTCTCTCTAAAATCTTTTATACATGGGATCAAATGAAAGTAGCCTCAGGTCAAAGTATCTTTTACTTCTCCGTATACCATTTCCTGTGGTAATACCTTAGTCACTTTTCTTCCTCTAAGATTATGCTTATATTCTATGTTAGTGGATCTTAGTGCCTTGGAATGGCTAACATGTTATGATTACCTTGTCATACTTAAAATTATATCCAAAATATTTTTCTTTTCAGTATTTTGTTCTGTATGTTTTCAAGTGCTCCAAACTGAATAAATCTTTGCTATCATTTAGTTTTACTTATCTTCTTGAATAAGAAGTGTAGAAATAAATTATAACGTAGAATTTTACCTTGGGTAGGAGGAGCTATCACAAAAACAGGATCCTAGTGTTGATGAAGACTTTTGTGGCCATTATTTCAAGAACATTGAGTGTTGGACAACAAAATATGAAAACTTAGACTGCAACAGTGACTTGCAGGTGTTTCCCTCACTGGCTGTGAGTATCTGTCTTGCCGTGTCAAAGTAGAATGTACTTTACTCCCGGTGAATACAAGTATTAACTTAAATTCCATTTTATCAATATTTTGATAAAGAAAGGTGCTTAATTTGTTAATTTTATGTGTTAACAAGTAAGATCCTGGTACCATTACTCCATTTCATTGTACCCTTTACAGAAACACGCTTGAAAAAGAATCCTTTTGTCATTTTTTCCTGGTCTGCTCTCAGTTCCTCCATCATTCTCTCTCTCTATCTACTCCAGTGAGACCTTTGCCCCCATCATTCCATCAGAACACATAGTCACGCTTTCCAGTGCTAAAGCTCTGTCAGCTTCCTTGGCTTATCAGCAATCAGAACACTCTCTCCTCCCTTACACACTTACTTCCTCACAGCCTGGAAGATTTGATTCTGAAATGTTAACAGCAGTCATCCATGGGTTGTGAGGCTATGGGTCATTGTAACTTATGTTTTTACTCTGTAAATTCTGAAATGAAAAAATTGAAAGCAAGTCTTCAGTGAAAATAATGAAGGTGTTTTTAAGATTTGTGATAATAAAAACAAAGTTTTTATTTTATTAAATAAATTTATTTAATTTATTTATTTAATTAAAAATAAATTTTATTTTATAAAAATAAATCAATTAAATTTATTTTATTACAAATAAAAACATAAAGTGTGCATAGCGGAGGTGTATGGCTTGATGAATTTTCAGACCCTGAACACATCAGTATAGACCCAGATCAAGTATAGAATATTTTAGCGCCTAAACCTCCCCCATAATACCTTCCCCACCAAAGGTAACCACTATCCTGATTTAAACAGTAATTTTTCAAAAGCAGGATTTTTTTTTTACTCATGTTTGGGCTATAAACTTTTTTACTTTTAATTTTTTCTGGTTCTTTACTTTTTTCAAAGCAATTTTTCTTAATTGTTAAAGCAGTTTTCCCCATAGAAATGCAGCAATACAAAATGGAATTGTTTTTTTTTTTTTTTTTTCCAGAATAAGGAACTAATTATAAATACCAGAAATGTTTCAAACCAGGAAAGATCAACAGTGAGTCATTTTATTTGTCTTTAAATCAAATGTTTACAAGTTCTGGTAAGCCTGAAAAGAATCTGTGATGGGATAGATACTTGGAGAGCAACATACAGTAGGGTGATTAGAAGTAGGGGGAGAAAAAGAAGCATTATTTCAAAGAGTGTATTTTTTTATGTGTATCTGTATGAATTTTGTACTTACTTATTTCTGACTTTGTTTAAAAATTCCTTTGAAGTTGTACTTTAAGGTTAACTTCTTTGCTACCTTTCTTTCAAATGCTTAACATAACAGTGGGCTGGTCCTGATCATCATTAAGGATGTAAAGAAATAGAAACCATGAATGTAGCTCCAGGGGAGAGAGAATTTGGTATTTGGAGGAATTCCTAAAAGTCAAAAGACCAAGAGGTGAAGAGGCTTGGAAGCAGTTGAGCATAGGGACTGAAGGTGGCTTTAGGAGGGCTAAACATTTGCTTTGATGCCGTGCCTCTAAGTTTCTCAGTGATCTTAAAGAGTGGTTTCAGAGTGGAAAGATGTTCCACTCTGCAGTGGCTGGGACAAAACTCTAATCTGCACAGACTCTGTTGCAGGTGGAAGAGTAGGAAACGAAGGAAGGATAGGGAATATTCTGGAAGGATGAATGTGAAGTGTGATCCAGTTATGTGCGACATTGCAGCATTCCTAGGCATTACAGGGGGCAATTTCATTTCCTGGCAGGATGGCTAGTAACATAGATGTTAGGGAATTTAAGTAATTGAACCTATGTACTGAATCTGTACAGCCTTTCTAACAATGTTACCTGACTTCTTATTCCCCCAGTTCAGTTTTAAAACAGCCACATTTAACAACTGAATGCTTGATATTAGAATGAAATATGGGAAGTGTAATATTAGAGAAAATATTTGAATGGTATTATTAAGTAAAACATAGAATGATAGCTTTTTGGGGGAGATCCTTTAAAAATATTAAAAGGAGAAAAACTGAACAGTAGAAAAAGCTTTTTTCTTCCTCCATTGCTTTGGGTCTGAGAGGGGTAAGTAAAGGGGCAACCCTTCCACAGTCTGCTATCCTTCCACTGTCTACCATTTCTTTCTGTTGTTTTAAAACAGTAAAAAGTAACCCCATTGAATTACTAAAAGTTGTTTTAAAATGTGGTGGACAGTTGCTTAACTGTAGCTTATATAGCAGTTTTTTAAAAATAACATAAAGGATTTTTTTCCCCGTTTCAGGATGTTGTAGCCAGAACACAGCGAGATGGGTTTCATTTCTTTATTGTTTCTATCAAAACGGAAAAAACAGACGCAAGATGGAATTTGAATGGTACGGTTAAACTGCATGCATTTTTGCTGTCTGCTTTTACTGTATTCTGTATTTTTGTCGTTGACCCAAATCTACATTTTTTTCTTAAAAATGTCGCTCAAGGGGTGCCTGGGTGTCTCAGTGGGTTAAGCCTTTTCTTTCAGCTCAGGTCATGGTCTCAGGGTCCTGAGATTGAGCCCTGCATTGGGCTCTCTGCTCAGCAGGGAGCCTGCTTCTCCCTCTGCCTTTCCCCCTGCTTGTGCTTTTTCTGTCTTTGTCTCTGTCTCTCTCTCAAATGAATACATAAAATTAAAAAAAAAAATTATTTCTGTTAATAACAAAAATAAATAATCTGTTTATTTTAAATAACATTGATAATTATTGAAGCTGAGTATTGGGTACATAGGAGTTGATTATACTGCTTTCTTTATATTGGGGAATATTTATAATATCCCAAAATGAAAGGATGTGTACAAGAGAAGAAAGAAGGGACAAATATCCAGGGAGGCATATTAGAGGTCTTTTTATACCATGAAAAGTTTTAGTACTATTTGTGTGTGTGTGTATGTGTGTTTGCATGTGTGTGTTTGCTCTGAACCGAACTAGAAGGGGTGAGGCTGCCATTCATGGTTGGCGAGGAGAGTATTCTTGAACGTTAAGTAAGGCAGTTGACCCTGGGATCATGACCTGAGCTGAAGACAGATGGTTAACCAACTGAACCACTCAGGCATCCCTTGGCTATCATTTTCTAGAGTGAGTGTCTGCTGGACCAGTAGTAGTCAATAGCATGTGAAGGTCCTAGGCATTTGCAGACTGCTCAAGTTCATCCACTAGGAGCACAGAGGTGAAGATAGTCTTTGTCTTTAAGAGTTGCTCAGTCCAGTGGGGAGGCAGAAAGTACTGAGCGGACACAGGCATTGCTTCAGAGGAGGCAGAGAACTGGTGTATGACAGGGGAAGCCGGTGGAGGTGGCTGCTCTGGAAGAATGGGAAGTTGGGCCTTTCCTAGAGATGACATAAGGGGCCAGAGAAGAGAGCCAGGGACATTGGGGCCAATCTGCCACCTAGACTGTGTGTTCCTCTCACCTTCCCAGGTATTATGTCTCTTCCCGATACCAGCAGGCAGTTTGAAGACCCCACCAGTTAGTAACTGGAGCAGTTACTGAGACAGTTTGGTTCTGTGTTTGGCACCCCGCTTATTATTGTTGTCTTATACAACAATCCCAACCAGATGCTTGAGTCCGGTACTTTATCCCAAGTTACATTAAGGAAGATGGAGTCCTCAGTGAGGTCAGTGACTCAGCATGGGGCCAGTCAAAGGCCAGTATGGCTCTGCTGTCTGCCTAAGATCAGACTTGGCCCAGTTTGACACCAGCATGTATACAAGTAAAGGTATCTTGATGAGCTAACGTGCCAGTGACTAGTAATTATCCGGCATTTTGTGTGTGCTAAGTAAAAATTCAGCACTTGTTAGCTCAGTTGTGCTCTTAGAGCCTTCTGGGAAATGAGCTTACATTTAAAATGTAATGGGTCATTTAATTCTTTATTTTCTTTATCCGCATCTTCACCAGTTTCTCTTTCTATGATTGGGCCTCATGGATATATTTCTGCATCAGATTGGCCTCTGATGATTGTGAGTATTTCTTATCATTTTTCCTTTTTAAAAAATGATTTTTTAATCCTAATTGGTAATGTTAACAATTTAAAGGGCTCGTGATAGTATCCTTTAGTAGCTAATGCTTTGGCATACACTCTATTTCTGATTCCAGAGTGACAGGAAAATAAAAGATTAGATAACTTGAATGAAGAAGTGTCCATTTTCAAATGATCACAAGCCTTAATTGACTAAATTGCTTTTCTTCCTACAGTTTTACATGGTGATGTGTATCGTTTATATTTTATATGGCGTACTCTGGCTGATGTGGTCTGCCTGTTATTGGAAAGATATATTAAGAATTCAGTTCTGGATCGCAGCTGTTATTTTCCTGGGAATGCTTGAAAAAGCAGTTTTTTATTCTGAATATCAAAACATCAGCAGCACTGGGCTATCAAGTAAGCTGTGACTCTCTTTGTGAATGCAGTACGATCCAGGAAACCCCTAGCATTTGTGAGAAGAGCTGTGGGAGGCCTCCTTTGTACAGTGGTTTGGAAACAGTCACATTAGAGATGAAGCGGACAAGAGCCATGAAGGAAATGTCAGAGTGGGGCTCTGATCTAGGCTAGTAGATGAGCTGTCCTCATTTTCTGTTCCCCTGCTCCTTCACTTTCCTCCTGGGGAGAAGAAAGCTCCCATTCCAGTGATTGACTTAAAACAGCAGAAGTTCCAGACAGGGGCACTTTAGGTGCTACTAATCCTTTTAATATATTTCTCTGTGTTTTTCCCATATTCTTTCTTCTCTTGTCTCCTCCACAAAAGAAAAGAAGGAAAATTGGACCCCAGGGAGTAAAATCAGTAGTGTGGGGATAGATGGTGCCTGCAGTCATCTAGTGTTCTCTGTCTCCTCACTGTCACAGAGAACCTCACGTGACCATTGGAGGCCCCACACAGTTTACTTAAGGAGGGCAGGGAGTTGGGCATCTCAGATGTGTGCGTCAGATTTCTAGAAGGTAGCATGTGAAAAGGCCAGAGAAGTAAAGGTACAGGTGCATCACCGAAACTTTGGAAAGGGAGGTAGCTCGAAAGGTTTGAAAGCTCTTAGGAATGTGCTTCTGAGTGATCCATTAAAATAATCTTTGTACTGACTTTCATAGGGTGTCTTTATGTCTACTATTTATTTTTGTAATACTCCAGAAAAAAAAGAAGAGTAAGTTGGAGTATAGATGAAATGGATTTGGCATGATGTTGATAATTTTTGAAGCTGAGTATTGGGTACATAGGAGTTTATTATACTGCTTTCTTTGTATTGGGGAATACTTATAGTGTCCCAAAATGAAAGGATGTGTACAAGAGAAGAAAGAAGGGACAAATATCCAGGGAGGCATATTAGAGGTCTTTTTATACCATGAAAAGTTTTAGTGCTGTTTGCGTGTGTGTGTGTGTGTTTGCTCTGAACCGAACTAGAAGGGGTGAGGCTGCCACTCATGGTTGGCGGGGAGAGCATTCTTTTTTTTTTTTTTTTTTTTTAAGATTTTATTTATTTATTTGAGAGAGAGAGCATGAGAGGGGAGAAAATCAGAGGGAGAAGCAGACTCTCCAAGGAGCAGGGAGCCCCATGTGGGACCCGATCCCAGGACTCTGGGACCATGACCTGAGCTGAAGGCAGTCGCTTAACCAACTGAGCCACCCAAGCGCCCCGGGGAGAGCATTCTTGAACGTTAAGTAAGGCAGTTGAGGTCCTTTGCTTTTAGTGGTTGTCATCTCTTGTCTAGGGAAGGTACAGTGTGGCCTGAACGTCAGTGAGGAGTGGCAGACTAAGATACGTGAAGGGATGAAAGGTCACTTGCCATCCTCGGGGACTTGAAGCCTTCTTTCTGAGATGACACAAGAAGGCCTTGGAAGAGAAACCACAGGCTGCTGTCGGTGTCTTTGAGGAGTCCTGTGAAAAGGAGAGGTGCCAGAAGACCGCAGGGCTCCTGCTGTTTCTCATTTTCCCAAGTGGGAAGGAAGCCTGTAGCCCAGGCTGTCTTGCTTAGCACTGATCCTGGAAGGATAGACTTTGGAAAAAGCGCTGCAGGGACAGGAAATGGTGATTGTTGGACCCAACACGGGGACCTTAAGGATAGGTCGCGTCACATTGACTCCCTTTGTGCTGCTGGACTTCCTCAGAGTATTTGACAACTGTGATTTCTTGTGGACAAGGTAGAGAAATGTGAGCTGAAAACTGGCTGGCTGTGCGACCATGTGTAAGAGGTTCGTGCACGTAACTACCCATCAGCATTTTGTCAGTGTAGAGCCGTGTTGTCCAGTGTGGTAGCTACAGACCACATCTGGGTGTTTGAAATTAAAATAGCAGCTCACTTCCTCAGTTGTCCTAGCTGCATTTCAGATGCTCAGTAGCCACACATGGCCAGTGATTACTTTATTGGACAGCGCAGATGTAGAACATTGCCATCATCCCAGAAACTCCTGTTGGACAGCACTGGTCTGGAGCAATGGTTCTCATCCCTGGGTGCACATAAGCATCACTGAAGAACCTTAAGACCATACGAGGGCCAGAGGCTGTGGTTGGCGTAGGCCTATGAATTGGTTCTGTTGAGAGGCTTCCCATGTGATTGTAGTGTGCACATCCGGGATGGAGAACCACCGGGTTTGAAGGAGGTTTTGAATAATGTCTGCCTCACAGGTTTCAGACCTTGTTGCTGGTTTCTCCTTATGATCCACTTAATGTTCCTTGCAGACCTATGCATATGCAGAGAATACTCGCTAAAATTGCGTGGACAGTGTGACATTGGCAGAGTTGTTAATACTGGGAGTATAGACAATAATTTTAGATGGACCCTTCTCACCTGGAAGTATTTGAAGGATCAAAGAGTTTTGGTATCCTGAATGGAAAGGTGAAACTTAATAGGCAAGACCTTGATCTTGGGGTTGAAGTACAAATCACAGAAGAACAAATGGGAAAGTTTAAAGGATTTAAAGGTTGAAGCTGAAGAAGAATAAACTCAGCACTGGCGATTATACGATGGTTGCCTCCCACTAGCTCCTACAACCTTGGTAACAGCAGGAGGACTAGCAGTGAAGACGTGGAGGTTCTTGTTTGGCAGGTCCAGCTGTACCAGGAAGATTATATAATCGCTTTCTTCCAAGGGGGAAATAGTGCAGACTGAGCGACTCATGAAGGAATTTGAAAACATGCCACCCTTAACCATTTGTCATCCTAGATCTCTTCACATTCCACATGCTGTCTTGGAGGGCTCAGCCGTTGTTTTCCTCCTGAAGTTTAATCTCCTGGCCCGATGTCTGTCCTGAGCTGCAGACCTAGTAGCTGGTCACCTGCTAACTCTTCTGAATGCCTTACAGACTTCTCAGTCTCTGTGTGGCAGAAAAGGAACCCAACTTTTCTGCCCTTGTACTTGACTCACTGTAGTCCAAACCTAGACTGGCTGAGCCAGTCAACCTTGGCTCTATCCTCTTGCCACCCTCTTCCTTTCCCTCTAGTTCCACATCTGTCTACAAAGCATTTGATAAGGTCTCTTATGATTCCTTGTGGGTAAGTTGGAGAATTGTGAGCTGAAAACAAAAATAAGTAGGTGGATTTACTACTAGTTTCTGAATGTCTGTCTTGTTTTTTTTGTCTTCCCTGCCAGCACTGTGCTCTCATCATCTCTTACCTAGATTTCTGGAATAGCCTCCTTAGCATTTTCCTTGCCTGTCACCCAGTTCCTTTCCAAGCCATTAAATAGAGCACTCTTGATAAAATGAAGTGGTCAGTTTTATTCCAAGAGTCAGCAGACTTCCTTTGCAAAAGCCATATAGTAAATATTTTTGACTTTATGGGCCATCAGTCTCTGTTTCAACTAGTCAGCTGCCGTTATAGCACAAAAACAGCCACAGTCAACATGTAAACAAGTGGGCATGGCTATGTCCCAATAAAACTTTATTTACAAAGGCAGATGTAGGGCCAGATTTGGCCTATGGGCTATAGTTTACCAGTTCCTTTTTTACTCCCTTGTTAACTGTGACTGACTTCCCACTGCCCTTAGCATAAAGTCCAGACTCATAACATGGCCTAAAAACCCTGTGTGATTATCCCTGCCTCTCTGACCACCTTTTTTCTTGATGTCCCTCATTGCACTGTACTGCAGACATCCTGAACTTTGACTTCTTGCAGTATGTTTTACTTTTCCTCTTTTCTCCTCCATGCCTTTTCATGTACCATTAATTTTGCTTTCTCCCTTATTTCCCCCAAATAGTTAATTTTTACTAGGCCTTGAAATCCTGACTTAGATATTACTTTTTCTGAGAACCTACTTGTACCTCCCTCAGGTATGGATTAGGTTGGCTTCTTCACAGTCCTGGGACATACTGTGTTGCCTGTAGCACTCACTATGCTGAGTTGTGTCTGTTTACTTGTTCCTAGCCAGAATATAATCTTCATGAGGGCAGTGATCATGGTGTCTCTTTTCCATTATAGTTACACAGTAGGAGCATAAGTGAATAAATGATGAAGGCAACTTGGAGAAAAGAAAGTTCTAGAGGACCTTATGGTTTTCAAATATACGCAGGACAGAAAGAGTGATATAGTTCTTTGTAGCCTCAACGGGAAGAACAAGAACAGAGGGAAATTGAGGGAGACAGCTTTTAGATTGATGTATGCAAGCGGTGCCCAATAGTGCTGGCAAATACGGGGTCAGTAAATTCTCCAGGAGTAACAAATTCCCCTCCACTGAGGCTTTCAAACATCAGATGGATTAGTTGACCTTTAAAGCAAATATGGCCAGCTCATCTGGGGTCCGAGTGTAGTTATACACAGTACATATTTAGAATTTTGGTGGCAAGCCTCTAGATGTATACAGAGTGAATTCTTTTCTTTCTTCTCCGCAGCCCAAGGTTTATTGATATTTGCGGAGTTGATATCTGCAGTTAAAAGGACATTGGCTCGCCTCCTCGTGATCATCGTGAGTCTGGGCTACGGCATTGTGAAGTAAGTACTGGCATGTTGGAAAGATACTGAGCTTCCAGTCTTGTGACTCCTCCCATCTACATTATGAGTCTGTGAAACTGGACACTTCTCAGTATCATCCTACAAACCCCCTAGGGAAATACCTGCAAAAACGTGTTTTTAAGGGATTTCCATGTACTAAACACTTTACGCTGTCCTCAGATAAAGATCTTGAATTTGAATTTCAGTGGCTTTTTTTTTTTTAAAGATTTTATTTATTTATTTGACAGAGAGAGAAAGATCACAAGCAGGCAGAGAGCCAGGCAGAGAGAGAGGGGGAAGCAGACTCCCCGCTGAGCAGAGAGCCCGATTCAGGGCTCGCGGGGCTCGATCCCAGGACCCTGAGATCATGACCTGAGCCAAAGGCAGAGGTTTAACCCACTGAGCCACCCAGGCGCCCCTCCAGTGGCTTTTTATAGTTAGATGAATAAGTCATCAACTTTAAGGATAGGAAAATTTTAAATGATTCTTAAAGTTCAAACCATTTTCTCTTTCCTAGACACATAGTTATGCTTTTTTTGGAGCATGGAGCTCCATGCATGGAGCCCCACGTGTGGCTTGAACTCACGACCTCAAGATCAAGACCTGAGCTGAGATCAAGAGTTGGACGCTCAACTGACTAAGCCACCCAGTCACCCCAAATTATGCTTTTATAATTGTATTTGAGTATTGTAAGGGAGAGAGGACTAAACAGGTCAGCAGATTTCAGACTAAAACCTGGCCATCCAGGCAGGACCCTGCTTCTTCCAGACCCTCTTGGGCCCCATCTTTTCTTTCCCATGCCCATGAGTCACTGGGAATGACCACGGAAGAACTTGTCCTCTTCATCCTCGCTGCCCTTTTGTTTGGACCGTTCTCCTTCTTTAAAGCTCTCCAATTCCCAGAAGCTCAAGCTTTCAAACTGGAGCACCTGCTTTATCTTCCTACTGCAGTTGCCTTTCAAGTTCCAGATTTCTGCCCTCATCGCTTAACTGTCCAAGTACTTGCTTCTCTGTGTTTCTCAGCGCTTCATGTGCCAGAATTCCCTGTGATTTCGTATCCGTGTGGGTGCTCCTGTGAGTGACCCGATCTCACCTCCCCACCCCAGCTGCTCTCACCTGTCCCCTCACCTCAGTTATGATTCCCACTCCACTTTCTAGACTTTATTATTATATTTAACTGTACCCTCTTTATCATTGCAAATGTTAATCCTCTTTTCAGCTGTCATCTTCTCTGTTTCCCATTTACTTTTCCGGACAGATCAGCCCCCTTCATTCTTTGATCCTAGTGTGGCTTCTGACCTGTTGATCCTGCCATCCTCCATTGAGGATGCGCACCTCCTACAGGGTGCTGAATACGCACGTACACCTAAAGCCCTCTGCCTTTCTCCTTGTTGGCCTCCCTTGAGCCTTAGGCTCATACCTGAGCAGCAGAATCTGCCTGACCACAGTGGGGGCTCATTTCCCTTCTTCATAACCCAGAACTCTTAAGTGTGCCCTTAGTCCCCCTGGCAGTTTCTAGATCCTCTTGCCAGTTGGAAGTCCCTTTCCCACTCTACAGAAGACTGTTTTACCCCCTTCTCTCCCGTCTAGTCTCGGACTCCCTACCCATGTCCATCTTAGCTGATCTTGGTTCTTTACTCCCCCAAGGAAATGGAAACCATCAGAAGGGAGTTCAGTGCATTCCTGCCACCAAATCTGTGCCGTCCCCCCACATCTGGACCATGTATAGCGTTTTCCTCCTCTTGAAAGGCAGTGGTTAAGTCCTGCCCCTGCCCTTGTGCTCTGGATTCCATCACCTCTCATGTGTCCGGCGGCTGCTCTAGCAGCCGGCTGTGTTTCCTCCGGGGTCATCCGTTTTCCTGAGGGGTGTCACTGCCATCAGCATGCTGTTATTTTGGTCATCTTCCGAAGCAAACCTCCCCCAATCCCAGCTGGCCCTCTCCTCTGCTTCCCCTTCATTTCTCTTCATCCCATCATTTCTCAGATGCATTGTCTGTACTTGCCACTTCAACTTCCCTCATTTTCTTCTGAACATACCCTAGTGAGGTTTTTGCCTCAACTCCTCCATCAAGACTGCTCTTGTCAATCACCTGGACCTCTGTTGCCAAACCACATGGCCTTGCTCAGCCTTTGTGCAAGGACCCTGTGGCAGTTTGAGTCTTAGAGCCCTGGCTCCTCCTCCCCAGATTCCCTGCTGGACTCTGTCTTCCTGAACTCCAGCACTGAAGTGCTCCAGGCTCAGGCCCCAGACCTCTGTTCCAGCGACTCACGTTCCTGGGGCACGCTCATCCAGTTTCTTGGCTCTAATGTCAGGGCACACCCAGAGTGAACCCACCCCTCCTTTCTGCAGCCACCACCCTGGTTCCAAACACCATCGTCTCTCCCTAGATGACTTGAGTACCCTCCTAACTGGTTTCCCTGCATCTGCCCTGGTCTCTGGTCAGTCTTTTCAGACACAGCATCAGCCAAGATGATCCTTTATAAACATAACGAAGATCTCATTACTTTTTTGCCCATCTTGCTTAATAAACCCAATTCCCTTCTGTGGTTTCTTATTCTTATGGCTGACTTCACCTCCTGCCATTCTCCCTTTTTGAACACTCTGCTGTGTCCAGCTTGCTTTCTTGCTGTTGCTGTTCCTTAAACACAACAGACACTTCCCACGGTGCAGTAAAGGCCTCTGCCTGTAAGTGTCTTCCCCTGGATCCTGGGCGTGGTTTGCTTCCTCACTCTTGCCTCTGCTCACCATCCTCTCCAGGAAGGCTAGCGCTGTCAGGATTCCCAATGGGGTGCATACCCTCGGCCACTTGGACCCTCACCCCTCTTACAGCACTGCTTTGATGCATATATTAGGATTTGTTGTCTCTTTCCCCAGTTTGAGGTGACTTCTGCGGAATAGGAGCTTTGCCTGTCTTGTGTCCTGCTGCTTAAGGCCCCAGTGTAGTTCCTGGCACATAGTAGGCCCTCAGTAAATATGCACTGAATGCACACACATATACTTGTGAGCTTGAGATTGATGTAGTTAGGAAGATTTTGGCCAGGAAACCTTCTTTCCATTGGGTATTTATTGAGATTCCTTCTCAAATGCTTTTTGGGGTCTTGAGAGATTTGTTTGTTTCTGGCCTTAATCCAGTACACAGAACACAGAGTCCTCGTGTGAAATCTTATACAACCCACAGGTCTAGTTATGAACTTTAGAGCACTCATGGTTCTCGCAGGTGGAAGGTTCCAGTTAGGGGACTGTAATGAGTCAGAATTTAGGTGAACTAAATCAGATACAGAGTCTTAAATATAAGCTATGGCTAGTAGTTGAATTTTTAGTTGGATTTTGTGGGGTTTTTTTTTTTTTGTTTTTAAAGATTATATTTATTTTTATTTGAAAGAGATCACAAGCAGGCAGAGAAAGAGGAAGGGAAGCAGGCTCCCTGCTGAGCAGAGAGCCCAATGCAGGGCTCAATCCCAGAACCCTGGGATCATGACCTGAGCTGAAGGCAGAGGCTTTAACCCACTCAGCCACCCAGGCGCCCCTGGATTTTGTTTTAAAGTGACTACATTTAAGTATTTTTCCAAAATTAGTTTTTTCTTCGAATTACTCTGGCTAGAGGGTTTTTGAGCTGAAACGTTTGTTCTCTGATTTGCAGATTTCATGAAATTTCAGTTCTCTTTTCAAATTGCTCATCACAAAAATCACCGTCTTTGCATTTTCCCAAATCATTGATATTTTTAAAGAATCAAAAATGTTATTTTAATTTTTTCAGTGTTAAGAATGGAAGCTACAGTGTGTTAGCCCTTTTGTTTGGGGATTGAGAGAAGAAAGGGAATAGAATTCAGTCGCCTAATACTCCTGTTCCTTTTTCTGCCCAAGTCAGAAAAATCAGTGGATTATCTAACAAAACATATCCCAGAACAGTTTTTAAGTAATGTTCATGAAAGAATTAAGTTACTGTTTCTGCCAGGGACATTTACAAGTTGGTTCTTAGCCTCCTAGTTTTCCTCAAGCCCCTCTTCCAGCCGGTGCAGTGAGGACCTGGTTATGCTAATCCTCTGGCACCTGGGCGGCCTCAGCATGTTGCTTCGTGGGCATCAGTACAGCTTCTAGGCCTAGAGCAGGAGGCCTGTTTCTCCTAAGCCTGTTTGTGCCCCGTTCCTGGGAAATAGACTACTTTTTTAAAAACCAAGGAAGCAGAGGCTGGATGGGGGAGCAGACTGATCTGACTAGATGATGACTTCTCTATGTTGGAAATGGGACCAATTATTGTATTCAGATGCATTTTACTTACCGGTGCTTTTTCTTTTTCTTTTTTTTCCTGTTTTCTCTTCCTCATTCCAGGCCCCGTTTAGGAACAGTCATGCACCGGGTGGTCGGACTGGGGATTCTTTACTTTATCTTCGCAGCTATTGAAGGCGTGATGAGAGTTATTGGGGTAAAAACCGCGTAATTCCACTTCCATCCCTTTTTGTTGTTGCTATGAAATATGGTTTTACTTTCTATCCCCTGATTTGAACTTTTAAAGATAGGACATCTATGAAAAAGGCCCAATTTGAGCTTTCTGTTGCCCCTAAGGAATATTTCCCTTTTTAAATACTTCCTGAAAGTAGTCAAAGTCCAGACAGAGCACTTCTTAAAGTCTGACTGATTATGAAGGCACCACTCGATGTCAGCTCAGGAATTGGTTCCATCTCAAAAACGCTCACGGTTATTCTTTATAAAGAACATTTGTCTTTGTCACTATGAAGTCTGAACGCATTCATTTCTTCCTTAACCCTTGGTCTGAACACGTGGAAGGGAACAGAATTAACTGTACCCTTCACACATGCAGACATTACAGCGCATCACTCTGAAGTCTCATTTGGTTATAAGTATTCGGCTCTCGGGGACTCCGTGTGTGGGGATTCAGTGGACTCTCTTCTTGAAAGAACCACGAGAAGGTAGCATCCAGGGGGAAATGACTCAGGCAATGTGGGCTGCAATGCTTTACTCTCTAAGAGGAGGCAGAACATTTATATCTGGGAAAACCCCTAGATTTCTAGCTCTCCGTTTTTCTTAATAGTATGGTTGACAACTGAGTAATTAATCAGCCTATTATATTTTCCTTTATTCAAAGATCTAGTAATTTTTACCCAAAATGTTTTTTGGACTAGATGTGTAAATTAGATCACTGCACAGAGTGAATGATCTTATGTTGCAGCTTTTATGTGCAGTTTACTTCACATATTTTGATCTTGAAGCAGGCCATTTGTTCAATTTGTTAAAAGCTTCGTTCTCCTTCTTTCTGTTATCTGTTATGCCTTCTATACTAAATACACCTGCACTTTCCATCTTTGACTCTTTGAAAGGTACATTTATTTTTACTTTTACACACTAGTGAAGAGCTTCGCATTTGTGTATATAATTTACAGGAACTAGTCTTTGCTAGAAAGAAAAAAGATAAATATCCCACATACATATATATATATACACACACACACACACACACACACACACACACATTGTATTTCTTTAACATTCTACATAGCCAGCATCTTCAATATAATTTTTAAATATGATTTTCTGTCAACTTGTGATCAAAGTGTCTCACCTATGGTTTGTTTTTACCATTCCACACTTCCTTTTTTTCATATCCCTTCACGGATAGTAGGAAAGATCAGGAGTCCACTTCATTAGTGGCCCTGGCTGTAGGTTTGGTGTGGAGAGGGGAGAGATTGAAATTGACCTAAGTGGGGCGGGGGACATGACACGTTTTACTTGCCATTTCATAATACAATTTTACATTATGATTGAATAGGTAGATGTTGCTGCCAAAACAAAAATTTCCATGTGCTTAGACACAAATTTTACTAGGGATAAAACTTTTATGTGACTTTTATAAAGGGATGAGATGAACTAAATTGTTTTTCTTTTTCATATAATTTCTATGATACAATGAAATGTTTACATTCAGGTTTTTCCTCCATTTTTATCTTTCAGGGTTCTAACCATTTAGCTGTTATTTTTGGTGACATTATTTTGGCAGTTATTGACTCCATTTTTGTATGGTTCATATCCTTTACCATGTCCTAAAGTAGCTTGCTGTATCATTAAAATCAGGTTACTTTCAGTTTGTATTTATAATAATAGAAAGAAATGTAGGTATACATTATTTTTAATCTCAGTATAGGAATTTAGTTAAAGGTGAAAAAGCAATCATTCCCCAAACAAAGAATATCTTTTATTTTTTCTGTTAGTTCAGCAAACTTAAGTACTCACTGTGTGCCCTGTGCTGAGGAGGCAGAGAAGAAAAAGGTATTGTCCCTGTGCTTAAGGAATTCACACTCTGGGAGGGAAGACAAACATATAACTTGGAGCAATATAGCAATAGTAATTGCCATTTTAAAGAGGTGCTGTGCAAACAAGAGGAAAGAGAAAGTAATTGTAGTGCAAAAATCAGGGAAGACTTCACAGAGGTGGTGACACTAAATTGTGACCGAGGGAACAGATTGGGAAAAAGAATTGGGGAAAGGCATCCTGGGAAGAATAGAGGGAAACAAATAGTTGAAGCACGAAAATATGGGGGCAGTGATAGAAAGTCCCAGAGTAGCTTATCTATAAGTGGATGTATGTGGGAGAACCATGGAAGGCGGGGCCAGAAGGGAAAGATAGAATGACGTGCTCAAGAGTCTTATGTTCTTTCTGTGGGAAGAAAGGAAAGGGAAATCAAAGCTGCCCAGGTGAGCAGCATGGTGAAATCTGTGTTAGAAAGAACTCAAGAATGACATTTAAAAATGACCTGGAAGGGGCACCTGGCTGGCGCAGTTGGAAGAGTGTTCAACTTTTTTTGTTTTTTTAAAGATTTTATTTATTTGACAGAGAGAGTGAGCGCACAAGCAGGGGGAGGAGCAGAGGGAGAAACAGGCTCCCCACTGAGCAGGGAACCTGGTGCAGAACTTGATGCCAGGATCCTAGGATCATGACCTGAGCCAAAGGCAGATACTTAACAACTTAGCCACCCTGGTGCCCCAAGAGCATGCAGCATGCAACTCTGGATCTCAGGGTTGTAAGTCCGTACCCCATGTTGGATATAGAAGTAATTTAAAATCTTATATAAATAAAAATGTAAAAATGACCTGTAAAAGGAGATCCTAGAGTCTAGAGATAGGAAGTCTGATAAAGAGCCATTTGCAGTAGTCCAAAAAAGAGATGTTAAGTGTTAAAAGTAGGGCAGAGGGAATGGAAAAAAGACTCCAGATGATAGACTTAGTAGAAATGGGTGGGAAAAGAAGGAAGAGAGCTCCAGAGAGGTCTTGCTGTCTCAGTGGGTGGCTGGGGACAGTGTTGCCATCCCCAAGGCAATGAACTTAGGGAAGGGACCATGATGGATGAAGTGTGAGCTGCCTAAGGCATTAGTGTTAAGCAGAGAGTTGGAAATCCCTGTCTGGGTTTGTAAGAGGAATTGGAACTGGTGATTAATGTTGGAGGTCATCTTCATGTGAAAGAAGGTTGCAGCCCATGGAAGTGACCCAAGAACACATAGACCAGTGAGAGAGGAGAGGACCAGGATGGTGCCCAGTGGGGGTGGAAACATGCATGGAAGAAACACCCGGGTGGAGGGAAGTAGAAGATCCTAGAAATTGTCCTGGAGTGAAGCTTTGGTAAAGAGGGGTGGTCAGCAGTGGCCAGTACTACAGAGAGATGAACTGCCAGGGTATACGTGGCTTTGGTCATTCTAGGGGTCACAATGGGACAGCAAGAGAGCAGCCTCAGTGACGCTGGTGAGGCAGACGGCATGTTACTGCAGGAGAAGTTTTAGATGCCTGGTAACCTTGAGGACCCTCCTCGCTGCTTCAGTGACGCCAGTAGAGTCTGTTTAACTCTGAGGCAGAGCCCTCTAATTCGCATTCGAGGAAATGGGAGGAACTCTAAAGAAACTGTGACCTGGTCAGAGCAGAATGCAGTGTTACGCATATCCCAGAACATTATTTTTATCTCTTTCTTCTGCATTTACATCCTTTTTGAAACTCTTTTCTATAGATAGATTTTATTTTTACCAAGTTTTTTGTTTGTTTCCATTGTCTTCGATACTTGCCTTTTTGCTTTTAATATTAACTGTCCTTTTGTTTCCTTGTAATTTCTTTCCATTTTCTCATCTTTACCTCTCGCAGGAAGGCCAGAGGGCTTGAGTTTGCCTGTGTTCCTCCTCTGCAAGAAAGCCCCCCTTTCTGCAGGCATGCTAACAGACATGGCCTTTTTGAGTCCCCTGTGGTGGTTTCTTCCAAACCCAGTCTGTCTGCTCTTTAAACTCTCCGTTTGTGAATTTTTAGTGTGCTTCCAAGTTAAAAACAAAAGAAAAAAGCCTTTTAATTTACCATACCTACTCTCTAAAGCAGTGGTTCTTAGCCTTGTTTGAGTACTGGGACCAAAGATGCCTTTGAAAGTCGAATGAAAGCTGGGGAGCCTCTTTTCACAAGATCAGAAACACACACCCCACAAAAGTTTTGCCTGCAGTGGGGCATTTAAAAACGTCCAAAATTATATCCATGGATTCCCTACTGTCTGAGGAGTATCTAGTTAAGAAATAATACCTGATTTAAAGAGTTGTTTCTGACCAAACTTGCTTAAAAATCTGTTCTACTTCTGTTTGAAGCTACTAGTTTAGAATCCAAGTTTGTTGAAAAAAATTACACTTAAATACATCTTTTCCAAGAATGATACTAAACTTACAGTAATGTAATTTTTATATTTTCCATGTGAAAACACATTTAAAGACACTGAGCTGTTAAAAAAGGTGAACTGCTTTGCTCAGTTCTGCCCAAGACCGTGCTCTGGCCGTGAGAGCTAATCCCCAGGGGCCCTGGTTCCTGATGTGGCAATAGTCGCATCACTCGTTAGGGATGCTTGGCTGACCTGAGGAGAAGGGGCATGTAGGATGAACTTACGTGCCAACAGGATGGGCTGAATCGTGGTGAAGGTGAACCTAGCTGCTAGTCTCAGCATTGCCAGCTCCAGATCTTCACTTCCTCCCTTCTGTCATTGTGCATTTAGAAAGTGAGCTTAAGATATCTGCTTAATCCGGAATTGTCTCAGAAAGTATATATGTTTGGAACCTTTAAGAAGTTAGTGAGTATGTTTTTCAGTTAACTAACTGAGCTATAGACATGGCATTTTTTAAAAATCTGTATTATCTTTTTTCCTGGTAATTTACTGATACGTATTTCAAAGATTTGTTCTTAACCATCCACAAGGTAGTTCACTGGGAAAAAACAGTAATGCAGCTTGGCAGGAACTTCCACAGACAAGCAGCTCTAAAGGCCCAATTCTGTTGAGATTTGAATGAGGGTAATTTATCACCTTTATGGGCAGTGTTAACTTTGGACCATTCCAACACATAATGCGCCAAATTGGAATGGGGAGATAAGAGAAACAAGGAAAAGATTTAGTTTGCTTAATGATCAATATTTTTAATTAAGCAGTTTGAAATGAGAGTCATAAAGAAATCCAGAAATTAAAATTATCTTGGTTAGTGTTTCATGGTGAGATGAAGAAACTTTGTCCATTTCAGCTGGCACCTGATTTTCCTATGTTTGCTTTTAGATGACTATTTGACAGGGAGTAGATTTCTTAAATGGTTACAAATGGCGAGCAAAAGAAGCAGGTCTACATACAGAACTGAGCGCTTGCGTGACGACCCTGCTTTTGCTCGATGAAGCTAACATAGCTATCCTGTAACAGTCTGGTTCTGAAGTAAAACATTGCTTTTCTCATGAAGCCCCCTTCCTCTTTTTTTCCTGCTTGTTTTAATTTTGTGCTGTTTTGCTGCAGGCAAGTGACTCTGATCTTGTGCTTCTGGCCAGTCTCCCTCTCTCTCTCCTTGACTCTGGCTTGTGCTGGTGGATATCCTTTTCCTACTGCAGCAGCACGTTCCCGTTGCTTCTCACCTCAGGATAACCAGGCCTGTTTGCTTTTGTCACCACTTTCCTTTAAGGGGAGAAATGATTTAAGCTTTACTTAAATTTAACTGTATCTCGGTAAGGTGAGGTTTAGGCAGTAATGAATTTGCTTCTGATATTTTTATTCCTCAGCTCTCAGAAATGCTTTTGAATTATTCAGTGTGACCATATTTTTAACATAGAAAATTCATTTTAGTCAAGAATTTTGAAAAAAAAAGTATTTGTCTTGATAATGTTAAATGAATACAGCATTATTTACATTTTTATAAATTTGGACAGTAGCCTTAATTGGTTGTGTTGTGTTATTTTAGAAATTGATCTTCTTATGTAACTCACTGGTCATTTAGAAAGACTAAATAGCAGTTTTGTGAGTACTACCATGAAGTTTCTGATTCATGAAGTATTTGAAATTTAAAATAGGCATAAATACGAAGTTTGCCGCTTCTGTTCTTTTGCTCCACTCTGTTGTTTTTGGTGTACGGTTCAGGAACAAAGCTGGTGGTGTGCTCCAGAAGAAGCAGCTCCCGTTTACAAAGAGAGCCCTGGCTTGAATCCCAGCTTCATTGCCAAGAAATCAGTGGAGAAGCCTCTCTTTGATTCTTCATACTTGACAGTGTTGAGCTTTACCTGACCCTTTGCTCCTGGAAGACAGCCCTGGTTAAGAAAACCCCCACCCTTTTGTGTTCCAGGCAAAGACTTACTCCAAAGAACTTACAGGAGACATAAGTCCAATAGGACTTACATGAGACTCCCAGATGCCCCCTTGTTACCAATGACAAGGCCAGACCTGTTTCCCCACTGACAAATCTGGCCAAACTAAGCAGTCTCCCTCCCTGCACCAGACTAAGCGGTCTCTCTCCCTAGGTCCCTGAGCCTTTGTCCACCACAGCCCTCCTCAGTGGCCCCTCTTGAGAATCTGCACACCTCAGGGAAAGTGACTCCCTGAGCAGCCGCCCAGTCACACCACCCACTTCCCCACACCTGCTTCCCAGTCTTGTTTACCCTCCCTACAAAAACAAAGCCCTTTCTGGCCTGACAAGTGGGACTTTTGCAGATCTTAAGAGTTGGAAAATCCTCCCCATGGCAGTAAACCTCCTCTGCCTGTTGCAGTAGTCTCTCTCCTGACCCAAGTCCAGATTTGTTGTATTTGACATATTTCATTTTTCAATTTATACAGTGAAATTGATAGATGACCTCCCTTCTTACTTATGGTCATTCAGAGGATAAAAAGAGAGTAGACTGGAAAGAACAAAATAAGAAACAGAGACAAAGGCACAAGCCTAAGGGCATGTCATAATGTGATCTGTAAGAGTCACTGGCCTAAGGGGGAAGAGGGCTCCTTGCTTAGTGTATATACTGCTCTATCCTGTATTTTGGGAGCTGGGCATTGAAGGAGAACATCATAGGGCTTCTTGCCTTTTGTATTCCCCAGAATTTAGTTAGTTCAGACATTGGTAAAATGTAAAGCAAGATTTGTGATAAAATCAGTATCGTGGTTATACAATATTGGCTAAAGTAATATTTTTTGTGTTTTTACAGGAACTATATTTACCAGTACTAATTTTAGAAATGTAGTAGGAGATTCTTATTTTGTTTTTAAACTGTTTGTTACTATTTAAAATGTCTTTCCTTAACTTTTTGCACATATTTATAAGTTTGGCACAAACTATGAAGACTCTCAGACTAAGAAAGAACACAGTGAAATTTTCTTTATACAGGCACTTTACAAATACTCTGATCTTTGCCGTACTGGGTAAGCTATTTAATTTTCTTATTATAATAAATTATTTCAGTATTACGTGTTCCTTCAAAGGTGACTTTTTTGGTGTGTTTCAGCTTCTATAGTGTTTATGGTGTGGACGACCAAGACATTTAGAATTGCAAAATGTCAATCAGTAAGTATAATCTTCCTATTTAAACAGTTTTCATTTTTAATTATACTATTTTGGGAAGTTCTTTATGATGCTCTAGTATATAATTTGTGTTAGGGTTTTATTTATCTGGTTAGTTATAAGGCTGAAGTAGGCATTTGTGTTAATTTGATAAAGAGCTCTTCTTAGTTTATTTTGTTAAAAAAAACATGTACTGATTTGGAAGACGGACTGGTTAGAAAGATTTCATTCATGTTTGTCGTTGTACACTGTTTGAATGAGAAATCTATCTGTGTTTATCAAAAAATTAACATTTCATGTTTGAACTGTCCTTACAGGATTGGATGGAACGCTGGGTTGATGATGCATTTTGGAGCTTCCTTTTTTCACTTATCCTTATTGTAATAATGTTTTTGTGGAGACCATCAGCAAACAATCAGAGGTACCTAACATAGGAAAATGGAAGTTTGGCAAGCATTTGTTCATCACTGCTCCTGTGTTCAAATAAAAACCCATTTGTAGAAACTGAGAAAGAAGTCCTCTCTTTTAAAGGAGTACACAGTCAAGTAGGGAGACAGACATAATGCAAGACAGTGAAATAAGATTTGTATGAACTAGGAAGTGTGGGGGAAGACCGAAGAGGGATGAGGAAGCCTCCTTGAAAAGCAGCATCTTCCTCAAGGAAAGAAGCAGAACCATGAAAAGCTGAGCTGAGAAAGAATGTACATGTTCTGAGGTAGTGGGGGAAAACATGGTATACCTTGGTGGTCATTGAGGCATTTGATTTTGGTTAATACTGCTTACATTGGAGGGAAAGAAAGGTGGGAACAAAATCAGAAGGAGCTTGAGTCGTATGTTCAGGTTGTTCCATTGGCTGCATGTGATGGGAAAGCCCACCTGCCCTTGCCTCACTCCTCTTCCCCAAGGAAAGGGCTGTGAAGTTTCTTGAATGCCCTTCTAGGGAACTGAAAATTTTATATACTGTGTGTGTGTTTCTCCCTCTCTTTTTTTTTTTTTTAAAGATTTTATTTATTTATTTGACAGACAGCGATCACAAGTAGGCAGAGAGGCAGGCAGAGAGAGAGAGAGGAGGAAGCAGACTCCCTACTGAGCAGAGAGCCTGATGCGGGACTTGATCCCAGGACTCTGGGATCATGACCTGAGCCGAAGGCAGAGGCTTTAACCCACTGAGCCACCCAGGTGCCCCACTCTCCCTCTCTGTTTAAAAGTACATAATAATTGGGAGACATGGGTGGCACACTTAGGCGTCCCAACTCTTGGTTTTGGCTCAGGTCATGATCTCATGGTCATGAGATCAAACCCTGAGTCAGGTTCCAAACTCAGTGCCGAGTTTACTTACGACTCTCTCCTTTGCCCCACCCCATTGTGCATGTGTGCTCGCACGTGCGCGCGCACACACACACACACACTCTCTCTCTCTCCCCCTCTCTCATAGATAGATACATCTTTTTTTGTAAAAGTATATAATAATTATGCAGAAATACATACATACACGTATACACTGCTCTTCACCTTCTTGTTTAAGATGTATCGTTCCATATCATCTTGTATACATCTACCCCATTTTTTTTTTTAAGTAGGCTCCATGCCCAACGTGGGGCTTCAGCTCATGACCCTGAAGTTGAGAGCAGCATGCTCTACTGATGGAGCCAGCCAGCTCTCCCTCGATCTCCCACATTATTTTTAATGGCTCTTTGGCATTCCATGATATGAATGTAGCCTAATTTATAGAAGGAGTCCCTAGTTATTAGGCACTTTGCTTCTAGGATTATTGTTATTATCAGCAATGCTTTCTGAATGTATTTTTGACCTAGCAAATGTGGCTCAGTCAGTATGCTTTATTTTCACTAGTAGGATTAGCAATTTACCTTTTGTTAGGAGCTAAGTTAACTAAGTAGCTAAGTTAACTAAGCTAAGTAGTGGGCAGGGAAGGTAAACCTAGCAGGGAGAAAAAAAATAGAGCAGGAAGTTCCCTTCCCTGAACATTGAAGAACTGCTTTCGAGAAAGATCTTATCCAGTTATGCTTTCACCAGCAGGGCTTGGAGCTCCAGCTTCGCTGTTGCATTGCTAATAATTTTTCCTAATTTGAGAGTAAAAATAGTTAAATATTCATTATTTGAATTTATAAGAAATTTTTAAAGTGTAAATATTTCTGTATGTAATGATGCTTTTAGATATCAACTGAAAACCGAACGGTTTAAATGACTAGTAAAACTACTCCTTGTTTCTGATGTAGATATGCCTTCATGCCATTAATCGATGATTCTGATGATGAAATTGAAGAATTTATGGTACCATCTGAAAATTTAAGTAAGTGACATGTTTTCTTATTAAATGGCCATTGTACCTTTACTTATGATGCAAAGTCAGATACATTTTTTTTTCCTATTAAAATAATTTTAAAACTATATCTGCCCAAGGGCGCCTGGGTGGCTTAGTGGTTTAAGCCTCTGCCTTCGGCTCAGGTCATGATCTCAGGGAACTGGGATCAAGCCCCACTTCGGGCTCTCTGCTCAGCGGGGAGCCTTCTTCCCTTACCTCCTCTGCCTGCCTCTCTGCCTGCTTATGATCTCTGTCTGTCAAATAAGTAAATAAAATCTTAAAAAAAAAAAAACAAAAAAACTATATCTGCCCAAACCCCTTTTATGGTAGACAGTCACAAAAGGAAGTCAGTAATGAAATTTTCATGATCATTAATGTAGTTTGAGCTTTTGCTACCTGTTTGCTTTTAAAGTCTAAGTATTAAAGTAGGTATACTGTTTCACACTAATAATTTAGTTTACATTTTGCTTAGCTCCTAATAATCATCTTCTTAATGAGGATTGCTAAATTTTCTTGAATCACCTCTTCTTGCTTTTCAGAATTATAGATATCTGTTCATTCCCATAGCATTTGTAATTATAGTTTTAGTGCTATTTTCATCTTTCAATTAATTTCTACATAGCACTTTATCATTTTATTTTTTTAAAGATTTTATTTAGACAGACAGAAATCACAAGTAGGCAGAGAGGCAGGCAGAGAGAGAGGGGGAGGCAGGCTTCCCTCCGAGCAGAGAGCCTGATGTGGGACTCGATCCCAGGACCCTGGGATCATGACCTGAGCCGAAGGCAGAGGCTTTAACCCACTGAGCTACCCAGGCGCCCTTCATTTTATTAATTTTAACCATAGTACTTGAAACATTTGTTAAGACAACATCAATACATGATTCAGTTGCTGAAAATACGTAAGTATAGAGCTATAATGTGTTTATGAATTATAACTCTCAATATTATTAAGCAGTCAGTACCACAAACTGATGAGTAGAATCAGTGCAATCCCAATCATAATTCTAACTGACCTTAAAAAAAGGTTAATGTGATTTTGTTTTTAAAGATTTTATTTATTTTAGAGAGATTTTTTTTTTTTTTTTAATTTATTTTAGGGGCACCTGGGTGGCTCAGTGGGTTAAGCCGCTGCCTTTGGCTCAGGTCATGATCTCAGGGTCCTGGGATCGAGTCCCGCATCGGGCTCTCTGCTCAGCAGGGAGCCTGCTTCCCTCTCTCTCTCTCTCTCTCTCTCTCTCTCTCTGCCTGCCTCTCTGCCTGCTTGTGGTCTCTCTCTGTCAAATAAATAAATAAATCTTTAAAAAAAAAATTTATTTTAGAGAGAAAGACTGAGAGAACATGGGGGTAGGGCAGAGGGAGAAAAGAATCTTAAGCAAGCACCCCACTGAGCATTGAGCCTGACATGGGGCTTGATCCCAGGACCCTGAGATCATGGCCTGAGCTAAAATCAAGAGTCAGACACTCAACCGACTATGGCATCCAGGCGCCCCAGTTAATCTGATTTTAAAATATGTGTGAAAAAGGAAAGGACCTAGAAGAGCCCAGACATTCTTTCTTATTTATTTATTTATTTATTTATTTATTTATTTATTTATATTTATTTATTTATTTAAGATAAAGAGCATGGGCACAGGTACAGGGAGGCAGAGAAAGAAGCAGACTCCCCACTGAGCCGGAAACCTGATTCAGGAGCCCAAACATTCTTTTAGTTACAACATGGACAAATCTTGAAACATTATACTAAGTGAAAGAAGCCAATCCTACAGATCACAAGTTGTATGATTCCAGTTAAATGAAAAGTCCATGAAAGGAAAATCCATAGAGAGGCGCCTGGGTGGCTCAGTAGGTTAAGCCTCTGCCTTCGGCACACATCATGGTCTCAGGGTCCTGGAATCAAGCCCTGCATCAGTCTCTGCTCAGTAGGGAGCCTGCTTCCACCCACTGCCCCTCTCTGCCCCGCCCCTCCCTGCCTCTCTGCCTGCTTGTGATCTCTCTTTCTGTGACATGTATAAATAAAATGTTTTTTTTTTTTTTAAAGGAACATTATAAAAAAAAAGGTAGATCCATAGAGACAGAATGATAGACATGCGGTTTCTTTTTAGGGTAATGAAAATCCTTTTTTTTTTTTGCTTCTTTCTTTCTTTCTTTTTTATTTATTTATTTTTTTTAAGATTTTATTTATTGGGGCACCTGGGTGGCTCAGTGGGTCAAGTGTCTGCCTTTGGCTCAGGTCATAATCCCAGGGTCCTGGGATCGAGCCCCACATTGGGCTCCCTGCTCAGCGGGAAGCCTGCTTCTCCCTCTCCCTCTGCCTGCTGCTCCCCCTTTCTTGTGCTCTCTCTCATTCTCTGTCAAATAAAGAAAAAATCTTTTTTAAAAAGTACCATTTAAAGATACTATTTATTTGTCAGAAAGAGCAGGAGTGAGGGGAGAAGCAGAGGGAGAAGCAGGCTCCCCTCTGAGCAAGGAGCCCAATGTGGGACTCAATCCTAGGACCCTGGGGTCATGCATGACCTGAGCAGAAGGCAGATGCTTAACTGACTGAGCCACCTAGGCATCCAGAAAATCTTCTGAAATTAGTGGTGATGGTTGTCCTGAAATCTACCAAATTGTACACTTCAAGATGGTACATTTTATAGTGTGGAAATTCTATCTCAATAAATAAAATTAATGGACTTATAGTAATTTCAAGACTTATAAAAATTTCAAGTTATACTAATCAAGATAGTGTGATATTGGCAGAAGGATGGAGAAACACAGCAGTGTTTCAAAATAGAGTTCAGGGGCGCCTGGGTGCTCAGTCATTAAGCGTCTGCCTTTGGCTCAGGTCATGATCCCAGGTCCTGGGATCAAGCCCTGCATCAGGCTCCCTGCTCAGTGGAGAGCCTGCCTCTCTCTCCCCCACTCCCGCTGCTTGTGTTCCCTCTCTCTCTGTCAAATAAATAAATAAAATCTTAAAAAAATAAAGTCCAGAAATAAATCCACATGTATACGGTCAGTTGATACTGTTGTCGTTACTGCATTAAGTAATAACATTCTGAAGAACTTTTCAAAGTACCCAATTGATTTCACATAGTAGGTTTCTAAAGGTTTTGCTTTTTAAAAGGAACAGCAAAGGCACCTGGGGGACCCAGTTGGTTGAAAGTCCTGGTCTTGGTTTCAGCTTAGGTCATAATCTCAGGATTGTGGGATCTAGCCCCAGATCAAGCCCCTGCTAGGCATGGAGTCTGCTTGGGATTCTCTCTCTCCCTCCCCCTCTGCCCTTCCCCCCTCTATAAATAAATAAATACAATTTTAAAATATTAATAATAAAAGGAATGCAATAATTAAAGTAGCTCCAAACTGGAAACCTCATTCATCAACTGATCTTTACAAGAGAACCAAGATGTTCTATGAGGACAGAATAGTATTGTCAACAAAGAGTTCTGGAACAACTAGATAAACACATGGAGGGAAATTCACCTAGACTCCTTACACAGATATCACATAATAATTAATTCAGGATGGACCACAGACCTAGATGTAAGAACTTAAACTATAACTCTTCTGTGGGCACCTGGGTGGCTCAGTCGGTTAAATGTCTGACTCTTGATTTCAGCTCAGGTCATGATCTCAGGATTGTGAGATTGGGCCCCATGTTGGGCTCTGAGCTGGGTATGGAACATGCTTAGGATTCTCTCTCTCCCTCTCCTTTGCCCCCCCTCCCCCAAAACTATTAACTTGTCTGAAAGAAAACAAAATATCTTAATAACCTTAGGTTAGACAGTAGACATAAGCAGTTACCATACAGTTTTAAAAACTAGTAAATTAACTTTACAAAAATTAAAATACTCATCCAGAGAAACAAGAAAACAAAGGGCCAGGCTTAGACTTGAATAAAAAATTCTCTGTACATGTATCTGAGAAAAGACTTGTATCCAAAATATAAGTAAAATTCCTATCAGTCAATAAAATATAACTCAATTTGTAAAAACAAAAAAATACTTGAATAGACACTTCACCAAAGAAGACAAAGGAATGACCAATAAGCATGTGAAAAGGTGCTCGGTATAATTGGTTATCAGGGAAACACATTAAAACTAGAGTGAGATACCACCACATATCCACTAGAATGGTTAAAATTTAAAAGACTGACAGCATGAAATGTCGGAGAGGATGTGGAACAGCTAGATCACTCAGACACTACTGGAAGGAATGTGAAGTACTAAGACTTCTTTAAAAAATTTGGTTCTAAAACTTTTTTAAAAATTGGTTCTTAGAAAGTTAAACCTATGCCTATCCTGCAACCCAGCCATTCTTTTTTTTTTTTTTTTTTTTTTAAGACTGTATTTATTTATTTGAGAGAGAGAATGAGAGAGTGTGAGAGGAGAGAGGTCAGGGGGAGAAGCAGACTTCCTGCTGAGCAGGGAGCCTGATGTGGGACTCGATCCCAGGACTCCAGGATCATGACCTGAGCCGAAGGCAGTCGCTTAACCAACTGAGCCACCCAGGCACCCCCAACCCAGCCATTCTATGCCAAGCTATTTACCCGGAAAAAATTATAGAAATGAAAGTGATATTCATAGAAAGACACTGTATTCTTAATAGTTTAAAACTGGATATAACCCAATGTCCATCAACAGATGAATAAAGTATTTGTGGTATACCCACACAATGTGGCCCACACAATAGATAAAGTAGTCCACACAATGGGCTGCTGTTCCATCTCAAAAGTAACCAACACTGCAACATAAATAAATCTCAAAACCTTTATGTTGAGTGAAAGCAGGCAAATCCAAAAGAATACAGAGCCCATGGATTATAGTTCTATATGTGAAGTTCCAGAACAGGCAGAACTAAGCAGTGGTGATTATGTAAATCAGAACAGTGATTGCTTCTGGTAGGATTAGGATTGACCAGAAAGGAATTTAAAGAACCTTCTACAATGTTGGAAATGTTAAAGGTCTCACCTGAGATGGTAGTTACACAAGTGTATATGCTTGTAAAATCTCCTAGACTGTACACTTAAAATTTGTGTATTATTATCTGTATTCCACCTTAATTTTAAAAATCAGTGTATTGCCCCCATTGAGAGAATAGAACTCAAATGTTGGGATTTTAAATATCCCCATGGAGGGGCACCTGGGTGGCTCAGTTGTTGAGTGTCTGCCTTCAGCTTGGGTCATGATCCCAGGGTCCTGGGATCCGGCCCCGCATCGGGTTCCCTGCTTGGCGGGAAGCCTGCTTCTCCCTCTCCCACTCCCCCTGCTTATGTTCCCTCTCTCGCTGTGTCTCTCTGTCAAATAAATAAATAAAATATTTAAAAAAAAATAAATGCCCCCATGGAAACATTTTTTGATCAAGGAACCTCATTTTCATTCATTATAGCACTTCGTGATTATAATATACCCATTGACCTTTTTTATGGAGAAACAGGATTTGCAGATTATTTTAATAATTAAGATGACTACTTATGGGACATAAATTACATGTCAGGCACCTTGTATACACTAACTTGTTTAATGCTCATCAGAACCCTATGAGGTAGAGATCAGTATTATCCCATTGTGTTGCTGGGGACACTGAGTCACAGAAAGTTAACTGCTTTGCCCAGGGTTGCTTAGGGAGAGCCAGAATCCTAGATGGGGCAGTCTAGTTCCAGGACTCATGCTCTTAACCTCTACTCTGAAACTGCTGGCAGAAAGGAGAGCCTCAGTCAGATAGGAAGAAAGAAGATCCTCTTCCCTATTTTATTTTGACCATAGGTACATTCCAAAATGTACACATCAGAGAAGTAAAGGCATAGCCAAAGATGTTTTATTATTAAATATGATACTGCAAATTCTACAGATTTTTATTTTTACTTTATTTTTTTTAAAGATTTTCTTTATTTATTTATGAGAGAGAGAGGCAGAGGCAGAGGGAGAAGCAGAGCAGACTCCCTAGAGAGCAGGGACCCTGATGCAGGACTTGATCCCAGAACCTCAGGATCGCAACCTGAGCTGAAGGCAGACGCTTAACCGACTGAGACACCCGGGCGCCTCATCTATAGATTTTTTAAATCCATAAACTTTAAAATGTATTGAAACTATCTAAGGAAATATGTATTGGTATTTGCTTGTATGTTCAAATTCCTCTAAAACTAGAATTCTAAACTAGCATCTTGAAAACCTCATTGTTATTGGAAACATTTGTGAAATCTATTAATTTTTGCCTTTCCTCTTACATTTCCAAGTTGTATGTTAAAGTCAGCACCCTGCCTGAAGCTTCCAGTATTAACTCTTCTTTAAATATACGCATATGTGAATAATTAGTATATATATAAATCTCTCTATATAAACATATCTTTGTTGGATTATTAAATGTGAGATTATAAAAGAAAATAACATTTTCTAATTTATATATTTCTCTCCATAATGTTTCTCATTATAGCTGAAGGAATAAAATTAAGAGTCTCAAAAACAGTTTCCAATGGAACAGCTAAACCTGCTACTTCTGATAATTTTGTGAGTATAGGATATTTTAACAGAGTCTGTGTCACATTCACTGACTGTCAGGAAAACTTTTTCTACTAAGATTTTTTGCATGATATTCGGTGTTACCGAGCAGCGACACTAATTAAGCCTGCTGGCCATTACTGCGGTAGACACTGGCTGCCAGGGCCGTTCTTGGACCAGCTGCACGAGCGTCACTGGGAGCCTGTTCAACCCGTGGGCTCAGGCCCACCGCAGACCTACTGAGTCTGAATCTGCTTCTTCACAGGATCCCAGAGATGACTCACATGCACATTAAAGATGGAGAAGCTTTGACATAGTAGAAGCTTATGTTAATTTTTCAACATTTTTAAAGTGATCTTTGAAGCCATTTCAGATAACATCTGCTATCTGTTAGGAAAGGACTTTATGTATTGCCTGTGCAGTTAACAAAATTAGCATTTTGTGGAACTGTGGAAGCTTGAAGAAAATGGTAAAATAGAGAGTAGAGATAAGTTTTTAAAAATATTTTATGCATATTAATTAGGTACAGTGGGAGTGCCTCTCATACAGTTTTATATTCTGCTTTCTTATAGTTATATATGTTGTGATCAACAGAATATAAAATTTATGTATGCTTATAAATTCTGACAGGATAGATGACCCAGGAGAACAGTTTGATCTGTTGGTTTTGATGAATTTTTTTCATTTTTATTTTTGATAATAATTTTTTTAAATGTTTTTTAAGTAGTTTTATGGTGATTTAAACTTTTTAAGAATTACAACAGTTTTAATTATCTTGTGTTAGAGCTCTTAAAGTTTAAATTCATTAAGATATTTTCCTTTTGGGATGCCAGGGTGGCTCAGTCGTTGGGCATCTGCCATTGGCTTGGGTTTGTGATCCCGGGGTCCTGGGTTCGAGCTCCACTTCGGGCTCCCTGCCCAGCGGGAAGCCTGCTTCTCCCACTCCCCATTTGTGTTCCCTCTGTCACTGTGTCTCTCTGTCAAAATGAATAGAATCTTTAAAAAAAAAAAGATATTTTCCTTTTATTTGAGAGATATGTGTCAGTTTATTTTATTTTTTTAAGATTTTATTAATTTATTTGACAGAGAGGGATCATGAATAAGGGAAGGAGCAAAGGAAGAAACAAACTCCCCACTGAGCAGGGAGCCTAGTGTGGGACTTGATCTCAGGTCCCTGGGATCGCGGCGGGAGCCAAAGCCTGACACTTAACTGACTGAGCCACCTAGGCATCCCTGTCTCACTTTATTTTAAAACTCCATGCTTGCAAACACATCAAGGGAATACTTTTTTATTTCCCTAAATTAAGGGCAGTCAACTTTTAATCAGAAGCCTTATCTCAAGACTTATTTCTACTTGAGACTCACTTAGAGAACTGGGGTTCCTATTAATACTGGCTCAGCTGCCTTGTTTCTCTCCTAGGTGAGCAAGATGTGATTAATACTAGAACCATGGTATTCCATGTAGTCAGATCATAAAGAAACATTTTGATTTATTTTATTTAATAAATCAAAATACTTAATATACCTTTTATTTTTCTTTCTCCCTGTGAGATAACCATATGTAAGTCTCTGTTAAGAAACAGATACCCTGACCGACCTGCTTTCCTTTTCTTGTCTCCTGCAGAGAGATGAGCATAAATAGAAGTGACAGAAATAAATAGGCTTTTGTAAATTTAGTAATAAGCAACTACTTGATATTTAACGATCAGTTCAGAGGAGCGGTGGTCACTAGGTGCTTGTCATTTTGTACTCCAGTTGTACCATCTCTTGGATCGGGTGTAACAATACCACATTTGGCTGTTGGGAGCTCTTGAACTCAGTCATCCCTGAGAACTACAGAGAGTTGGTTCAGAATTCAACTTACTGAAATTTGCCACAGACAGTACAAAATTTTTTTCTTTTGAAAGATTATAAACTCTTGATACAAAAACTTGAACAAATTAGGAGGCGTAATGAATGCTAGGAGTAAAAAACCAATAAAAATCAATATTCTTGCTATTTTCTGTCATAAATTAACTGTGTTTCTACTATGGTTTTTCAGGACAAAGAAATAAAACCTGTGAATCTAACGAAAACCAAGAAGTATGAAATTCTGAAAACCAAATTTTTGTTCCTTTGCCTGTTTAAGAAAATCCTGGCATAATTTCTGTGTGACATACATGCCAACTTCTTAGGAGATGTAGAAATGAAAAGGATCGTGCATTTGAATTTAAATGCTTAAATTTATATACATTACACCTTAAAATTCTACTTTCAGGGATACTAAGCAAATGCTAATATATAAATATTTATTTCTACAGGATGAAGATTTGAAGTGGGTAGAAGAAAATATTCCCTCCTCATTCACAGATGTGTAAATATCCTCTGTTAAAGTTTGACTCTGAAATTTAGGATATCATATAAAGAGATAATTTTCATACTTTGTCATGTGCTTTTCAAATATCATACCTCTATATGTTTTTATAAGCCCCCATCACTAGCGAATGACCAGTTTCATGTCATGTTTGTTGGTGAACCGAGGTGTTTATTTCCATTGGCTGTGTCCCTCCAGGAATGAGAATTTGTAGATCACAGGGACTATGCCTATATTCGGCTTTAGTACATACACTGGCCTTTTAATGACATTGTTGTCTGTTTTTGTTTTGTTCCAGAGCTCTTCCAGTGTTAGTGGATTCAGACGAGGTAAAACATTTTTTGTGTATTTTCTTGGTGCTGTTATTTTAACAAAGTAGAAGTGTATTTCAGAAAGAAATTCTGGAACTTTATAAAATGATGACAAATTCAGCAGGTTGGAAGACTGCACTGATTTGTCAGTAAAGTGTAAAGGAGCTCGATCCTCATTTAAAACAGGAGAAAGATAAGCGCTTCTTGGTGTGAAGGAAGGGAGAATTATAAGATTTCAAATCTATGATTTTCTAACTTCTTTTATGTTGGTAAGAGTTTAGAATACTTTAAGATGGCAGTTTGTCAAATTAATCTATACTTGACATATTTTGGGGGGGGGTATTAAATAGAGTTTCTATCATACTCATTCATTAAGCTGGAGATTTGAATAGAAGATGTGGATTTGGGAAGGTTTGGGGGAGAAAAATGAGTTACGGATCACCGGGACAGTGGAGTGTGGCCCACGACGGAAAGAAGTCTGAATTATAAGAATTAAAGGGTGGATGTGGAGAACGAGCTTACAGGAAGGAACTGTAGAGGACCATGGTTGGTAGCCTTAGGTGTGATTTAGGTGGTGGCCAGGGAGCAGGAGAGAACCCTCGGCTGTGGGCTGTGCTGACGGAAGGGAAGGGTGGTGACCCGCCGCAGCAGGCTGATCTGACGGTAGGCAGCAAGTTTTGAGGAGGCTGCAGTAGACATGCACCTGGCTACAAAGGAGTTGAACTTGAGAATTTAGAACTCTACAGAAAGACACGCCCTGGAGAATTGCTTTCAAAAGGGCACTTAGAGGATTCATATGATAAGTAATTTTGTGATTTCAAAATACATGAATTGTGTAAAGTGAGGCAGATCCCCAGAGGAACTCTGCCTCGGAGATCCATGTTAGTTAGCCCCAGCCTGCATCTCCCTGCTAATTCTGAACTCCAGACGTTTCCCAGCTAGCAGGCTGTTCAGGTTTTCTGAACTTGCCAATGGATATCAAGCATACATCACTAGAAATGTGTATTATCTGGTGTTTATTTTCTGTATCTAATATTTTTGTGTGTACCATTTTTGTGGGGACGATAACTTAGTCCCCCGCAAAATCGTAACCATTGAAAGATTAGAGAATTTTGTTATGTTCTGGAAGGAGCATCAACATTTGCAAATATATCATCTTTTGTTGTTGTTGTTGTTGTTCAAGGAAATCATGACCAGATCTGAAATGGCAGAAAAAATGTTCTCGTCGGAAAAGATAATGTGATTGAAACCCATAGAAGTGACACCTAGTTAACGGTGAAGGCCTTCCTCAAGACTGAAAGCGGGCTTTGTTTTGATGGAGTGCAACAAGGTTTCATTGCATTATCTTGGAAATCTGTGTATTACAACTAAGAATTTAGGTGGTAGGAGGGTTCTGCGACCATTTTAAGCTGCTCTGGAATGTCGGCTTCATGTCCATCAAATTGCCTGGATTTGGAAATAATGTAAGAAAAGTATTATGATTAAAAAAATATGCCCAGATCCCCTTAGCTGAGTGGTAATAGGGACGTGGATTTGGGTTTTTTCTTTTCTCTGGAAAATATGACGATTCCAGACTTAAAAATATTTTTTACATAAACACTCCTACTGTTCTTCACTAACCTTTGAGGTAGATGATGTGATTCTTCTATAGTAAAGCAGCGTCTCCATCTCTTGGGTGTATAGTTACTAGATGCAATAATAATTTTCTTTTACTTTTATACTGAAGTGATTTGAAATTAAGTACAATTTGGTTAGCCTTAGAACATGAGCATGTTTATATGGTTAGCTTTGGGGTGTGTGTGTGTGTACGTTATACATACGGGTCCGCACAAAGTCCTTGTTTGTGAATATCACCATGCACACCAAATCAGAGTTGGGTCCTCTCTGAGCTCAGGGGAACACAAGTACACAGGAAAGAGGTCTTGATGATCATTTCCAAGGATTTGCTCTGTCATTGTCCCCTCAGGCTATATGTGCACGTGCTGCTGCGGAATCTGTCTGGGGCAGGTGCTAGACATGTGGCCATATCGCAGTTCCTCTCTGGCAAGCTGGGGGCTCACTACCAGTGACCCTTGTAGACGCTAGAACACCCTTTACATAATCTCGGTTTATTTGGTTTCATAATGAAACATGTATTTACCTGCACAGCATGTCACTATTAATCTTGTAATAATTCCTTAACCTTTAATCATGTTTTATACATCACTTGGTTACATTATGTATGTATTACATGATTTGAGAATTTTTTGTTTTAATATTTTTTTAAGTGCAGAACATTCTAAACTTGAAAAGTAGTTGAATGTAGAATGTTGGAAATGTGAATGTTTTGCTGCTTTCGTAACCAAAGATACAGGGCTAGTGGACATTTAGAATAGGAATAAAAGTTAGAATCTTGTAGATCTGTTTGAATTGAGAATGACTTCAGAGAATTTTGGTTGAGAAGCATTTAAAGTCTTAATCAGTACAAACACTTAAGTATAACTGTTAATTTATTTTCATTGTGAAGCTACAAAACAGAAGTTTTTCTTTCAAGCCTGCCTTTTCAATTTATTTCTCATTTACTCATGTAATAGGAGTTAGCAGGAAAAAAAAAAATCTAGCAATAACATGTCTTGAAAGATACTTTCAAATTTATTTTTGGTAGGGAACACTGAACGGTTTGGGGCATCCTTCCTAGGAAAAGAATGTCAGTTAAGGTGGGGTCCATTCCGGTTTTGGTGTATTTTACCCTGGGCCCAGTTGTTGCAGAGCTGGAGGTGACCCTGCCTTCTCTTTCCTGACATTTTTCTCTACTACCACCCGGATTTTGAGGCCAACCCCCAACTCGTCATGGCTCCAGCTGAAGTTTGAAATATAGGGTCCCGGGCTTCTAGCCTGTAGGAGCTGCAGATGTAGTGGGGCAGACGTGGTGGGGTCGATGGTGAGCGTATAGAAACATCTCTTTCCGCAGGGAAAGATAAAGGATGTGATGTATGTAGCTCAGCTCCAGGCTGAAATGCAGACTTTTCTCATCTTCCAGAGAAAGCAGGATTCCCTTCTGATAACCTTGTCAGAAATGTTGTTTTTCAAAGGGCATGTATGGTATCTGTCACTTTCAGTGATGATTGTGTCCTCAGATGATGTCTCTTGACCTGAACTGAGTATGTCTGTGGAAGGTCCTCTTAGCCCCCTCAGAAACAGGAGGGGGTGTCCTCGGGCTGTAGCTGTGCTTCCTCTGAAGGACACTGGGGAAAAGGGATACCCAGGGCCGTTGTCCAGCTTATCATCCCAGCTGCTGCACGAAGTGTCCAGAAACTGGTCCTCAGAGCTTTTGAGTTCATCAGATCAGTTTATTCTTGGGTTGCCATCAAGATGGGTCTCACTATAAATGAAGGAATCTGAGGAGAAGAGTCCAGTTTTATGTGTTTCTAGAGAAAATGCTCAAGTGTTCTTATGCAAGTCATGTTAGATTTATATGATATGTGAAATTTGCTTACAAGGAAATTTTCATGATTTGTGTTAGATTAGCATTTAATTGTCTGCTTTAAAGGATACTTAATTTATTTCAAAAATAAGGAAAGATAGAGGAATCGGTGTGAATTTTTTAAGACTGAGAGATGATGTTCCTTTACTTTTCCTGTAAAGAAGATAATTTTTAAATCTTTCATATCCTATAGAGAAAACCAACTTTTCCTCTGTGATACAGTACATTATGTTTGCACTACTATAATGTCAAGACTGAAAGTATAAAAAATGTACATATAAGATTAATTTTTATATCTTTTTTTTTTAAAGGGGTTTGAGGTGCCTGCCTGACTCATTCAGTAAAACATAGGACTCTTGATCTTGGGATCATGAGTTCAAGCCCCATGTTGGGGGTAGAGTTTACTTTAAAAATAAATAAAAGGGGTTGAGTCTATTGCACTAAGCTATACATGACTAAAGTGGAGAGATGTTGTGCTAGATTTAAAAAATAACGAGTTTTCTTAATGTGTCTTTGTATGATCAACAGCATGCCATAAGCAATACAAAACACCAAGCCTTATACTTACAAGAAAAAAGGTTAACATAATGGTAAAGTTCTAAACGTATCAAATGTACATAAGTGACAAGGGTAGGATTTTAAGGAAATGTCAGTATATAGAGAAGCTCAGTACTGCATTAAGAAACTTATTTAGAACTAGGAAATGTCAGTATATAGAGAAGCTCAGTACTGCATTAAGGAACTTCTTTAGAACTAGGAAAGCATTCCTGTGTTTGAGGAGAAAATTTAGGGGTTTGAGAAGTTATATTTTTCTATTTAAAAGGGTTAAATTATTGCATAATTTGGAAGAGGTTGCTTTGAATGTAGGACAAAACTGTTTCAAAGATTTTTGTTTGAAAAGTTTATGTATTTTTGTGCCTTAATATTTGTTCTGACTTTTAATAAAATGCTTTCTGAAATTCTGGGTGATTGATTCTAGTATTCTAGTATTCTAGTATCTAGTATGTATTCTGTTAGTGCTAGGTTATGTGAAACTGCAGGAAATGTAGGCCCAAATAGATGGCAGGCTTTAAACAAAAGTCTTAAGACAGGAGACACACTAATTAACAAATACGGAAAAGTGTTCAACCTCAGTAGTGAGCAAAGAAATGCAAAATATGGGGCGCCTGGGTAGCCTCAGTGGGTTAAGTGTCCGGCTCTTGGTTTCAGCTCAGGTCATCAACTCAGGGTCCTGAGATCAAGCCCATGTTGGGCTTTGCACTCAGCAGGGAGTCTGCTTGAGAGTCCCTCTCCCTCTCCTTCTGCGCACTCTCTCTCTCTGCCCTGCCCCCCAATAAATAAATAGGGGTGCCTGGGTGACTCAGTTGCTTATGTATCTGTCTTCAGCTCAGGTCATGATCCCAGAGTCCTGGGTTTGAGTCCTGCTTCAGGTTCCCTGCTCAACAGGGAACCTGCTTCTCCCTCTCCCTGTGCCTACTTCTCTCTCTTGAATAAATAAATAAAATCTTTGATAAATAAATATATATATATTTTAATGCAAAATACAAGATGGGGAATTTTAAAAATTAACAGGTTTATACTAACATTCGTAAAATCTGCTTGCAAAGTCTGATGAACACACTCAATTATAGTAATATACTTGATTCAGCCTTCAAGAAAATAATTTCAACAGCGTGTTTATAACCTTTGGTTCCTGCCAGTTCTGGTGATGTTTTTAAAAATTGATTCAAACTATAGAATAAGGCTTCTGCATAAAAATGTTTATTAGGTAATTATTTAAAGTGGAGACAGAATTAGAAATAAACTAAATATCAACAATAGAATAGTAAGTGAATTAAGGTCTAGCCAGCTACTTTATGGGATACTGAAACCATTAAATTATGAAGAATTCATTATAATAACAAAATTATTTATAAGAAATAAGATACAAAGTCACTGTTTTGAACTATCCATGAAAACACAAAGTAAAGAAAGGATTGAGTGGAAACGGACCACGGTGGCATTCATGGTTAATGTTTAGATTTAGCTAAGCTGTGGTCACAACATGACCCAACATCTTGGAAGGTTAAGACAAAAAGAAGTTTATTTCCTGGTCATGCAACAGTTCTGGGGTGGGTATAGAGGTGGGCAAGACAAGCTTCCCCCCATGGCTCAGGGACCCAAAGTTTCTCTCTGGTGGGCCCTCCAGCAACTAGGGCTGGTCATCTGCATGTAGCCGACAGAAGGAGAAAGGACAGCCTGGGAAGTTTTGTGGGGTGAAAATGGAAGTGCTGCTCATCACTTCCAAGCATATTCCGTGGGCAGTCACATGGCCACACAAACTGCCAGGCATCTGGGAAATAAGAGCCATGCGCCTGCCTGCTATTCTACTCTGTGAAGGAGAGGATGGATTTGTGGGGGACAGCTGGTGGCTCCTGCTACAGATTCTTTGGGAACAGTGGATAAGGAAGACAAAAACTTCTGCCTTTCTATTTTCTAAGGTAAACATATGGAGAAATATCTAAAAAGTGATAGTTCATAGTAGGCTGTATGATTATCAGAAAATCTAGAAACGTGCTGGTCTCAGAACACAGCTTAATCCATTAAAAAATAAAAATCCATCCTGCCCCAAGTAAGTAGATGGAACATGGAGAACATTCTTGGACATTTCTCCCAGGCTTGAGAGTGACCGAGATGGGTATTCCCTGGAGGAAAAGGAGGTCTGTTGTAGTAATCGTGCTGTTAGTTTAGGGAGGGTTGGGAGTGCTCACAGAGTGGCAGGCTCTGTTAACCATCATAGTGTCTGTAGTCAGTAGGGTGGGTTTAGCCTGTGAGTTTACAGATGAGAAAACAGACTGAGCATGGCTAAATGACTTGTCCAAAGTCACCCTCCTGGCAAATGGAAAGCTGGTATAATATTGGTGTTAAGTACCCTCAAAGGGTTTCTATGAAGTCCTGGCAGGGAGGAGGTATATGGTTGCTTGTTAGAGGGTTAAGGTCATGTATCTAAAGTGCTTGGTGCTCAGGCCTTCCCAACACAGTGAAGTTATCAAAAAACGCATTGGCGATTGTCTTGGAGGCTACGGAGACCCAGCTGGCTTAAAGTCCTCCACATGAAACTCACATTCCAAGACTTATTTACATGTGTTGCAATGGCAGCTTCCCAGGGCAAGCTATTGCCCCTTAAGTGGTAGTGGATTTACTACTTACTACTTTTTTTTTTTTTTTAAGATTTTACTTATTTATTTGACAGACAGAGATCACAAGTAGGCAGAGAGAGAGGGGGGGAAGCAAGCTCCCCGCCTAGCAGAGAGCCAGATGCGGGGTTCAATCCTAGGATGCTGGGATCCTGACCTGAGCCAAAGGCAGAGGCTTTCATCCACGGAGCCACCCAGGCGCCCCTACTTACTACTTTTTACTTTTTACTACCATTGCTAAATTCCTATTAACATAAGCTGGTATGGCACTGAATTCAGATGTCAATAATTTGGGCAATATTTCTTTTAAATCACTCTGAAAAAGTAGTAAGAAACTGCGTGGAAGTTTATGTACCGGAAAACTTTTAAAAGCTCTCCAGCAGATGGTGCCAAAGTAATACCTCTGAAGACTTCTGGTCTGTAATTCTTGCCTTTAAAATTTTCTTTAATTTACTTTCCAAATTCCATTAAACAAATTTAGAGATGAAATTAAAAACAAAACCAACAAACAAAAACTTTGTGAAAGTGGACACAAAGAGCACTGCCATCCCCAGAAAAAAAATAATCAATGAATTGTATTATTATCAAATGCATTTGTGGATCTCAAGATCTGTGAATGGGACTAAACTTCCCTGCAAATAACAACTCTCGGCAAAATTTCAATGACAACTACGTGAAGACACTGGCAACAGACACAAAGCAGGGGGACATAGGAAGGGACTCAACACTTGGATGAAGGGGACTACACTGGGTGATTTCCCATTTTTTAGGGCTTTTTCACCACTAGCAGACCACAGTTCTTGCCAGACATAAAGATTAAACCTGGATATAAACCTGATCTTTTCCTTGCTGAATTGGAAGAAGGCAGCGATTCGAACTGCAGTAGCCGCGAAGAGAAAGAGAATAGAAACCTCCCAAATCACAGGCTCACCCCGGACGATGCGTGTGTGGGACAGACACCATGCAATCCATCCATAGCCAAGAAAGTAGAACTGAGATTTCTGCTAACACAGAGGACAAAGTTTGACTTGAGTCCAACCCAGTAAACTGCCTGCTTACAAAAATGATGTGGGGGTGATGTCAGAGATAACGAGGGACTAAGGACCTCTGAAGTTTGTCCCTTCATTAAAAAAAAAAAAAAAGAAAGAAAATCTCATAAAAACTTTCAGAATTAACTTTCAGAACTCTGGAATTAACCAGTCTTGCAGCAACCTAAGGAAAATTTACTCAAGAAAAAATGCCTGAATTTCAGTAAGAACACCAAGCTTTCCTTCCATCTGTCCTACTCCCCTATCCTGTTCCCCAGCATAAGAGTGGCCTTCTAAATTAAGGGCCCACATTCCCAGTACTGCAGGGGGCATTCATTCCTTGGAATTCATAACAGAAAGGCTTATCTTTATTTGACCCGGGCCAGAGCTTGCCCAGTGTTAAAAACCTCTTCCTTGGGGAAGTTTGTTAAAAAACATTCACTGTGGGCGCCTGGGTGGCTCAGTGGTTTAAGCCGCTGCCTTCGGCTCGGGTCATGATCTCGGGGTCCTGGGATCGAGTCCCGCGTCGGGCTCTCTGCTCAGCAGGGAGCCTGCTTCCCTCTCACTCTCTCTGCCTGCCTCTCTGCCTACTTGTATCTCTCTCTGTCAAATAAATAAATAAAATCTTTAAAAAAAAAAAAAAAAAACATTCACTGTGAAGTGTTCTAATGTTGTTGCTGCCCGAGGCAATAAATAACAATGGAAGCAAACAATAGACTAACCGAAAGCCTCAAAAGGTAAAACTGAAAAGAAAAGCTCCAGTGTAGTTCTGGGAATCTAAAAGGCCACATGCATATGTACGGCTTTGCACAGCATTGTATAAGCAGAAAGTGAAGGTTAAGGGAGACTTGTAAACTGGTTGTATGAGAGCTGAACGTGTGTCCTACCCTACACACAAGCACCGTGACAAAGACCAGGAGATTTGTTGGTTCCAAGACTTTAAGGAAAATCCTGTCCAGTAGTTAGCTGACCACCAGATAACTGAATAGAGACTTCAGTGGCTATGTATTAAAAGATAGAGTTGTTAACAGAATTAGTTCCGAGATGTCACTAAACAAACATCACAACAAGTAGCAACAATAAAAACCCTGGGAAGAGGGAAAAATCTGATTTCCAGAGTTGCCACATTATTTTATCCAGTTTTCACCAAAAAATTATGACACACACAAAGAAATAAGGGGCGGGGGGCACCTGGGTGACTCAGTTGTTAGGCATCTGCCTACGGCTTAGTTCACAATTCCAGGGTCCTGGGATGAAGCCCTGCATGGGGCTCCCTACTCAGCGGGAAGCCTGCTTCTCCCTCTCCCTCTGCCCCTGCTTATGTTCCCTCTCTTGCTGTGTCTCTCTCTGTCAAATAAATAAATACATAAGTAAATAAATAAAATCTTTTTAAAAATAAGAGGAAAAAGCAATTGATATAAAATGTTCTCGAGAAAGACCAGATGTTGGACTTACTAGACAAGCACTTTAAGTCAGCTATTTTAATTCATTTTTAAAAATTTGTTTGAGAGGGAGAATGAGTGAGAGAGAGGGGGTGAGTGCATGCACAAGCCAGGAAGAGGCAGTGGGAGGGAGAAGCAGACTCCCTCCCCAACCCCTGAGCAGGGAGCCCAATGTGGGGCTCAATCCCAGGACCCTAGTACCATGACCCAAGCTGAAAACAGATGCTTAACCGACTGAGCCACCCAGGTGACCCTAAGTCAGCTATTTTAAATAGTTCAATGACCTACAGGAAACCGCATCAAAACAACTAAATAAAGTATGAGAACAACAGCTCACCAAATAAATACTATCGGTAAAGAGATAACAATTGAAAAATGAGCCAAATGGGGTGCCTGGGTGGCTCAGTCAGTTAAGCATCTGCCTTTCGCTCAGGTTGTGATCCTAGGGTCTTCGGATCAGGTCCCACATCAGGCTCCCTGCTCAGCAGGAAGCCTGCTTCTCCCTCTCCCTCTGCCTCCCCCCCACTCTTGTGCTCTGTCTCGCATGTTATCTCTCTCTCGAATAATAAAATCTTGTTTAAAAATATTTTTTTAAATCTTTTTAAAAATCTTTTAAATCAGTGGGTTGATCCTCTGCCTTCATTTCAGGTCATGATCTCGGGGTCCTGGGATCGAGCCCCACATTAGGCTCTCTGCTCAGCAAGGAGCCTGCTTCCCTCTCTCTCTCTCTGCCTGCCTCTCTGCCTTCTTGTGATCTCTCTCTGTCAAATAAATGAATAAAATCTTTTTAAAAAAATAAAAATGAGCCAAATCGAAAGTAAATAGAAATATTTTTCTGTTGAGGAGTACAGTAACTGAAATGAAAAATTTACTAGAAGCCCAATAGCAGTCTGAATCAGGCAGAATAAAGAAATCAGTAAACTTGAATATAGGTCAGTTGAGATTAGTCAGTCTGGGGGATAGCAAGTAAATAAAAAAAGAAAAACGAACAGAGCCTCCGAGGTGTGTGGATCATCATCAAACACATCAATATATGCATAATGGGAAAATATGAAAGAGAGGAGAGTAGGAAAGAGGCAGAAAGAATATTTGAAGAAATAATAGCTGGAAACTCCCCACCTTGGTGAAAAAACGTTAATCTACACATCCAGGAAGATCAGCAAACTCCAAGTGATAGAAACTCATACAGATCCGTGCTGAAATACATTATAATCAAACTGGCAAAAGACGAAGACAGAATTCTAAAAGCAAAAAGGGAAAAGTGACTCATCACATACCAGGGATACTCAATAAGATTAAAAGCTCTCTTTTCATCAGAAAACATGGGGGCGAGAAGGCAAGGGGATGACATAGCCAAGGTAGTGAAAGGAGGGGGAAAAAAACCCTATCAACCAAGAATTTAATATCCAGGAGAACTATCCATCAAAAATGAAGGAAGGGGTGCCTGGGTGGCTCAGTGGATTAAAGCCTCTGCCTTCGGCTCAGGTCATGATCCCAGGGTTCTGGGATCGAGCCCCGCATCAGGTTCTCTGCTCAGCAGGGAGCCTGCTCCCTCCCTCTCTCTGCCTACTTGTGATCTCTGTCTGTCAGATAAATAAATAAAATATTAAAAAAAAAAAGAAGGAAAATAAAGATACTCCCAGAGAAGCAAAACCAGAATTCTTTGCTAACAGTCCTGCCCTACAAGAAATGCTAAAGAGAGTGCTTTAGGCTAAAATGAAATAACACTAAACGGTAACTAGAATGAAGCCATAAGTGGTACCAGTAAAGGTAATTATGTTGATAATTACAAAAGACAATGTTTTTTTTTAAAAAAAAAAGATTTTATTTATTTATTTGACAGACAGAGATCACAAGTAGGCAGAGAGAGAAGAGGAAGCAGGCTCTCCATGGAGCAGAGAGCCCGACACAAGGCTCTATCCCAGGACCCTGGGATCAGGACCCGAGCCGAAGGCAGAGACATTAACCCACTGAGCCACCCAGGCACCCCTGTATTTTTGGTTTGTAACCCCTTTCTGTTTATCATTTCAAAGAACAAACTTTTGGCTCACTTTCTTGATGTAGTGTGAAAGCATGCTGTAGTGCCCCAAGTCAGCAGGGCTGTGCCCCAAGTTGGCACTCAAAAAATTTTTTGTGTAATGAGTGAATTAGACCATCACTGCACTCTTTCTAGATCACCCCCCACGCCTGTTCCTACCCGGTTATCCTGGGTCAGGCTAACATGCTGGGCTTCGTTCCCAGAACCCTTTTTGTGGGGGGGGGGGTGCTGATGACATTTAGAATCACAGATAAGAGGTGAAGGTGGGAAAGGGAGAGAAGCAACCCCGAATGAGCCAACAGACAAAATAAGCATATGAACCCCACAGGGCAAGCAACATGGTGTGGGACACTATAGGGGACAGAGAACCCTACAGGACAGCTTTGGAATAGTTGTTTCAGGCTGGGTGCTGCTTCTGATTGGACATTAAACAGATTTCTGCAGCAAATCTTCCTTTCTCGTTTTGCACCCCAACATTACACAGGGAACACAAGTGTATCAGCAAAAACACTGATCCCAGAAGATGGTCATTGATTCTGTCAAAAAACTTTAAAAATATTTTCTTTAGATGTGTGGATACCCAACCTCCCAGCCCAGCCAATCGCTGACATTCAGGAATATTTTCTAAAACTAAACATAGAGAAAACAGAAGAAGTAATATAGAGGATGGACCTACTTCGTATAAGTCAAAGGTTGGTTTTTGGAGACCTGAATATAGCACATTGGGCTTATTTTCACAGCTTGCTTTCAGACAGCCCTGACGGGTTCTGGGCTGCCTTGACCCCTGTGGGTCAAGGGCAGTTGGAGACAGAGAGAGAAGGGGCAGTACTGCTGGGGCAGTGGGACCTCAGAAAGTTAATTCAGAGCAGACACCAAACACTAAATGGAAGATGGCCATAGGACAAGAGCAACAAACAGAAATTAGTAGATAGGGGGTAAAAAAATCCCTGTTGAAATTCAGAAATGCTTAAAAAAAAATAGAAAAAGAAAGAGGAAGGAAGGGAGGGAGGGACAGGAGAGGAGAGGGGAGGGGCAGGAGTGGAGGAGAGGAGAGGAAAAAGACAACACAGAACAAAAAAATCCGGTAACTATAACTAAATTCCTGAAATCCTGTACATGTGTATTTAAGTGAAAGGTGCTAGGGGTGGAAGGTAGCCTATGCTGGAGACAGCACCCCTCTGGGAGGGGCCTGAGTCTGGGGTTTACATACCGTGGGCAAGTCACTCAACCTTGCCCAGATTCAGCTTTATGAATCCACAGAGAGGGCAAGAGTGGAAAAAAGAACACTTCCTTCCATGTGCCAAAGTCTGGCTCCCAGTTCACAGCCAGAAGCAGGCTAAGAAGTCTTGACCTCCTGGGAGGTCACCATGTAAACAGGAGTGGGATAAAATAAATATGAAACACTGCCACACCAGCCAGAACCCAATCTTTCATTAGTGGCAGGGAGAGAGAAGGGTAAGTGTTGGGGGCTGAGGGAGCACTGGCTTTGGCATCAAGGGCAAACACATGATAGATTGAGGCAGAAAACCATAATTTCCGCAGGCTTCCTGGGATGGGACCACTGCTGCCTGGTCCCTCCACTTGGACCGGGAAAAGCAAGGTTTTGCCCAGTCTCCAGGAGCGCACACTGAGATTACACGGCCCGCTCTGCTTCCTGTGACAGGAAAGTGGAGGGAGAAGCACAGTAGGATTTCCTGGATAATGAATGCTCAGGTGGCCAACCTTCACCACACCCTTGCTTTCCAGGGGACTCCAACTTTCCTTTCTGCCTTCCAGTGGAACTCTTGGTCTGAGACGACAGTCTTCCGAGCTCCATTCCTGGAGCTCTGAGTGGGCTCTGCTAAATGAAATGCGGAAAGGAAAAATAGATTTGAGGCTTGGCCAGACTTGGTGTGCACCATGACATCTGCAGTGTTGCCTTCTGAAAACATTCTTCCAGTAGGAACTTAAATAATGTTTTCCAGGAGCTTGGGGCTGAAGCCATCTGGTTCCTTCCACAGCCCCAGGATGCAGGGGACTTCAGACCACTCGTTTCTGTCCTTCCCAGCGGGATTTCCCACCGACTTCAGCAAAGCATCCAAGGTTCTGATAACCTGGCCTTGGCCTTCGTTTTAAACGGAGTTCCTCCTTCAGGTTGGGGAGGGGAGGACTATCAATGAGGACAGGAGATTCTTGGTCCCCGTGCATGTGTGTTCTCATTCCCCACTAGCATGACTGAGAAGGACACTTGTCCACTCGATGGAGAACTTGGTCTACGCTTAGGAATCCCGTCTCCCGGCCAGGCCGGTGCTGCTCTCTGAACGCCGTGGAGGAAGGGGTCCCGGACGCGGGCTGCGAAGCAGGGCAGAGCTGGAGCGGGATCGCCACTCCGCCGCCCACTCGCGTCTCGGGCTCCCCAGCGGGGCCAGGGGACGGGCGGGGGCGGGGGCGGCCCGTCCGGAGTGGGCTGGCGGCCCGGCGCGTGTGCGGGGCACCGGCCACGCGGCCTCGGCCGCCCTGGCCCGCGAGGCCCTCCGGATGCCCGCGCTCGTCCTCGGCGTCGCGCCCGGCCTCCTCGGGGAGCCGCGCGGGTTGGGCGCGCTCCCAGGCGCATTCCTGGCCGGGCAGCCCCTCCTCCTCGGCCTCGGCCCCGGGGCTGGCGCCTCCCCGCCTCGCCGGGTCTGTCTCGTGCGGGCGGCTGCGGACGCTCGTGGCCCGCGCGCGGCGCACCTGGACCCGAGACAGCGCCCGCCGCGCTCCCGGGCTCCCGCCGCCCTCCCTGCGCCAGCCGCTGCCGGGCCGCGGCGTGGAACGGCCCGAGGCGGTGTCTCCCCTTCCCCAGCCGCGCGGTTCCCACCGGCAAGATGGTGCCTAGCTGTCCCCGCGCGCTCCTGCTGCCGCTGCTGCTGCTCCTCGCCTGCCCCGCGTCGGGGGCTTCGCAGGTCAGTGCCCTCCCGCCTCTCGCCAGTCCGGCTCGCCGGGGAGGCAACGCCAAGGACTTGCGCTCGTGGCTCGGCGCTTGGAGGCTTGGGTAGGGGGCGCGGAGCGGCTCTTGGGACCCCCCGCCTGTCACCTGAGCTGCATCGCGGGCCGGGCGCCTGGGCCGGTCCAGCGGCGCCGTCTGGGCGAAAGCCTCGGTCCGCGGGGGACAGGGCTCCGCGTGACGATCGTGGGTTGGAGGAAGGTGTCCCTGGGATGTGTGAGACGCCGGGCTTTGGTGGGGCTCCCCCCTGGAGCTCCTGGTCACCCCGTGAGGGTGGAGACTGTCCCCGCCCTCCAGCTCCCAACATTCAAATTTCTAACTGAAATCTCTTTCCCACCGCCGCGGATTTTCAGCGCGCGCGGAGTCGGCGAGCGGCGTTTGCGCTGCGCCGCAGAGGCGGGCCGGGAGGTCTCTGAAGCCGTCGAATCGCGCGCTCAGGGGGCCTTAAGAGATTTGGGACTGCATTTTCTTTCCCACCCTGACAGAGAGCTTGCCGTTTCGTTTTTCTCCCTGCCGTTTGTGTTTGTTGGAGTCTCACTGGGTTTATTTATTGGACCAGATTCACTTTTTATACTAACCAGTAAGAACCGATGGTTAAAATTGAGATAAGAATGCAGATAAAAATGCATCTTCCCATAGGTGGAAGGTGGAACTGGAATTGCTGAATTCTGAGCCAGCAACCGCCAGACTGGCTCTGGCGGCGGGAGACCCCTCCCCTGTGGTGGGCGTGGCCCGGGGGCAGAGCGCCGGTGCCTCCCAACATCACCATCCACAGCGGTACCAGTGGCGGAGGCAGAAGGAAAGCCTGCATTGACTCACTGAAAAGTCCGATGAGTGCCCGGTTCTTGGCTAAGCATCGTCCACGCCCTTAAATCTCAGAGCAGCCCTGTGAGGTGGGGAGCACTGTCATCCCCATTTTGCAAAGGAGAGAACGGAGGCCCAAGGGGATTGTGACTTACTTAAGGTCACACGGCCAAAGAGTAGAGAAAATTCAGTCCCTCTCGTTGGATTCTAAACCTTTTCCCCTTCGCCACTGACACTGATTTACCGTCTAAATCCCTGAAGCAGCCGGCACACTCGCGGGCACACTCACAGTCACCTAGAAGCCCCTGGGGTGCAGGAAGGAATTCCAGGCTGGGAGAATGCAGTTGAGACCAGAGGTGGGTGGTGTGAGTTTAGAAGTTGGGAGTAGGGGGCGCCTGGGAGACGCAGTTGGTGAAGGGTCCCACTCTTGATTTGGGTTCAGGTAGTGATCTCAGGGTCCTGATCTCAGAATGCTGAAATCATCCTTGGGTGGGGCACGGTGCTCAGCACGAAGCGCTCTCCCTCTGCCCCTTCCCACTTGCATGCATTTCTCCCTCTCTCTAACAAATAAATAAATAAATCTTTTTCAAAAATTAAAAAAAAAAAAGTGGTCAGCAGGAAGCCATTTAGCCACCAGGCAGCAGGGGCTAGTCTGAGGCCACGCAAAACCACCAACAGAGCAAGGGCTCTCCCATCCACTTTGCAGAAGACAAAACAAAACAAAACACCAGGCCCAGAGGCAAAGGTCAGAAGTGTAGGGTGGGCACATCTAGCCGGAGCCCTCAGAGTGGGAGAATGGATGGGATGTACCAGCAGATTCTGGGTCCCCAGCTCTGCCACTGGCTCTCCGGGTTACCCAGACAACAGGGGAGACCCTGGCAGCTCTCAGATGTCTATGGCTGCTGCAGAGGCAGAAAATGAGCCCTCTCAGGCTCTGGTCCCCAATCCCTGCCTAGGGGAAAGGGAAAAAAAGGGATTGTCTATAGAAATTGGTTTAAAATGTTCCTGTGAAAGTGTCCTTCTCTCAAAGTCTCAGGGGTCTCCCCGCCTAGGCCCAGATAGCCTGATAGGTAAACCATAAAGAAGGTCCCAGGAACACTTTTTACTGGGTTTCTTCTCATGTCTCCAGTCCTCGCTCTAATAAACACCCCTTTGCAGAGGCCTTCCCAACCCCATGCTAAATGGGTCTCCTCCCTGCCCTTGTGTTTCCTGTTTTGGTTCCATGAAAGGCTCTGGAATAGGACTGATCACATTTGTAATAGTTTCTTCTGGTAGAATTTGAATTTATTGTCTGTCTGCTCCACTTCAGGGCCCCAGGGCCAGGGACCATATCTGGGATTTTTACCCAGGGACCCCACACAGCTGGAGTTCAGCAGAATGAAGGGAGAATGAAGGGAGTGTGGTCATGCTGGTGCTGCTCTGAGCAGGACAGAACTGAGCGGTCTCAGGGTAAACCTGAGCTCTAGGCGGGCAAGGAAGGCAGGGTCTCAGCATCCTCCTTGCCTGAGGAGTGGTTTAGAAGACTTTCCCTTCCCCAAAACTTCTCCTTGTGAACAGATGTCACAGGGTTTCAGATTTCACCGTTAGAGGTTCATTCTTTTGGTGACCTTCTCCCATTGGCTTTTTACAGTTGAATAAAGAAAACCCCCAGTTTTTGGAATACATTGCCATGATTTGTACCATAGAACTATGTTCCGTATGTGGTAACCACCACGACAGTCAGGAGACCGCTCCGCTGCCCGGAACTGATCTGTCCTTCATCGCCATAGTTTTGTCTTCTCCACAATGTCATACAAATGGAATCAACAAACGCATAGCCTTTTGAGTCTGGCTTTTTAAAATTTAGCATAATGCAATTAAGAGTCTTCTATGTTGTTCTGGGTCTGCACAGTCATTTTACTCATAGTGTGACAGAGTCAGATTCCGTGGTGTAGGCGTACCACAATCTGAGCATTGGTTCACCCACTGAACGGAGTGGACACCTCTGGTGTCATTTCTACTTTTTGGTGATCATGAATGAAGCTGCTATAAACATTCCCATGCAGTGTGTGTGTGTGTGTGTGTGTGTGTGTGTGTGTGTGTGTGTCTGTGTGTGTCTGTGTCTGTCAATATGAATATTCATTTCTCTCGGGCAAATATCTAGAAGTGAGATTGCAGGGTCATATGGTAAATGTAAACTTCGCTTTGTAAGAAACTGCCCAACTGTCTTGCATATTAGTTGCATCATTTTACGTTCCCACCAGCAATGGATAAAAAGACTCTGTCACTCTACATGCTCACCATTTAATAATGTCAGGTTGGTTGGTTTGTTTCCAAGCCATTCTGATAGGTACGCAGTGGTATCTTATTATGGTTTTCATCTCCATTTCCCTAAGGACTACTAAAATTGAGAAGCTTTTTTGCCTAATATTGAGAATCTTTTGTGCTTATTTGCCGTGAGTGGTCTATTGGGTAAAGTGTCTGCCCCTTTAAGAAATGGATTAATTTCTTACTGTTCAGTTGTGGGTGTTCTTTATATAGTCTCATTACTAGTCTTTTTCAGGTATGTGAACCGCAAATATTTTCTCTCAGTCTGTAGCTTGTCCTAATGTCCACCCCAGAGCAAACATTTTAAATTTTGGTGAATCTAAACTGACCTTTTTTTTTTTTTTTTTATGGATCATGCCTTTGATGTCAAGTCTGAGAACTCTTTGCCCCACTCCAGGTCCTGATATTTCTCTTCTGTATTTTCTTCCAATTTTTTGTATAGTTTTGCATTCTGACATTTAGATCTGTGATCTATTTGAAATTAATGTTTGCACAAAGTGTGAGTTTTCTGTTGGGGATTGCTTTTTGCATATAGATTTCCAACTGTGCCAACATTGTTGAGAAGGTGGTTGAGTTGCCATTGAATTATCACTGCAACTTTGACAAAAATCAGTTTGTCATGCAGGTACGGGACTATTTCTGCCAGTAACCCACTATCTTGATTACTGTAATTCTATGGTAAGATTTCAAATCAGGTAGGTCTTAAGATGTTGTTATTCTTTTCCAAAATTGTTTTGTCTATTCTAGTTTCTTTGCCTTTCCATTAAAATCTTAGAATTAGCTTGTCTATTTCTTCTAGACAAGAAATTCTATTGGAATTTTTATTGGGATTACATTAATGCTATTGATCGATTAGAGGTGAATTGGCATCTTAACAATATTGGGTCTTCCTGTCTGTGGACATAATACGGTCTGTCCATTTATCTAGACCTTTGATTTCTTTCATCAACATTTAAAATTTTTTAAATAAATATGCTTTGTTAGATTTATACCTAAGTGTTTCATTTTTGGAACTCCTTTAGATGGTATTGTTTTATTAAATTTTCATTTCCAGTGGTATATTCCTTGTATATGGACAACTAATGTATTTTTCTGTGTTGACCCTGTATCCTGTGACATTGTGGAACTCACTTACTATGGAGTTTTGTTTTTATTTTTTATTTTGTAGATTCTCTCTAGGTTTTTTACATAAACGATTATGTCATCTGTGAATATGGGCAGTTTAATCTCTTCCTTGCTAATTTAGTGCCATTGGTTTATTTATTTAGCCCTATTACACTGGCTGAAACCTCCAGTACTATGTTGAATAGGGATGTGAACATCCTTGCCTAGTTCTAGAACTTAGGGAGAAAACATTCAGTTTTGAGGGGGGGTTTACATTAAGTGTAGGTATTTTGTAGATGTCATTTGGCAAGTTAAGATTTCTTTCAAAACATAATTTGGGAGAGTATTATGAATGAATGTTGAATTTTTGTCACGTGCCTTTTTTCTCCTTGAATTGATATGATCCAGTGGTTTTTCTTCAGTCTGTTAAAAAGGTGGATGAGCTTGGTTGATTTTCTGTTTTGAAACCAGCCTTGCAGTCCCAGATAATCCTAACTGGTTGTGGCTTTATTTCTCTATTTATATATATATTTCTCTGTATTCCTCTGTATTTATGGATTGCATTTGCTAATATTTTGCGAGAATTTTTGACTGTTTTCCTGAGGGACATTGGTATAGAGTAGGGGTCTGCACACTGTGGTCCTGTGGCCACATCCAGGGCCCCCCCCCCCACGTTGGTCAAATCTGGCCACGCCCATGTATTTACATATTTCTGCAGCTGCTTTTTGCCCTACAATTGCAGACTTGAGAGGTTGCAACAGAAGCCATATGGGCTTCAAAAAAGGAAATATGTACTTCTTGGACCTCTGCAGATATCGTTTGCTGACCCTGGTCCCATCTTTGCAGGGTCCTGTTCCCCGGGTAGCGCTGACTTCATAAAATGAGCGAAGTATTCCTTGTCTTCTGTTTTCTGGAAGAGATTGCGTGGGATTTGTGTCAGTTCTTGAAATGTTTGGTAGAATTTAGCAATGAAATCATGTGGGCCTGGAGACTTCTTTTCTGGAAGATTTTGAGCTATGAATTAAATTTCTTTGACAGATACAGAACTGTTTGGGCTAGCTTTCTTCTTTGGGTGAGTTTTGGTAGTTTGTGACTTTCCGAACATTGATCTGTAGCCCTCTCTTTCTTGAGACAACTGCTTCTGAATGCCCTGGAGGTTACTCCACATTCTAAACAGCCAGTCTCCTGTACTCTGTTCCATTCTTCACACCGAGCCAAATAGTCTACTAGGATTAACGCTCTTTCTTGTGCAACTATGGTTGTCCTGAAGTTTCCCCCCCTTTGCCTTCAGTCAAATGCATAAGCACAGTGGTTTCTAGCTCTTTCCTATTCCACGCTCTGTCCCGGCTGCTTTCCCTTGGAGCTGTATTCCCCAGTCCCGCTGACCCTGACTTTGGCTGCCTCTTCTGAGCTGGAGTCTATGTTTTATAGATCATACCTCTTCCTCTTTCTTGGCTTCTTCCCTTGTTTTTTTGAACGCATCCCCAGGAAAATGATGTTTTAATTTGCAGTCGTTAGGCATTCCCAGACCACTTTCCTACTGTAGCTATTACCATTTTTCCACACCGATCCTTTAAAGCAGTCAGCAGCAGCACCGCTATCCCCAGGCTGTCCATGGGGGGGTCTTGAGGCGCCAGGGAAAGTGGCGGCGGAATCCTCTCGTGGGGAGCAAGGCCACGGGCAGGAAGAAGTTAGGGGAGGACGGCTGCCCCACCCACTCTCCCCTCCTGACTGAGTCCAGGAAGGGGGGATCCGAGGCGGAGTCATTGGTCTGCGATGAATGACATGAGGGGCGAAAGGGGGAAAACCCGAGGAGCTTGTCTGTCCCCAGCAGAGCGGGGGCAGCTCACCCCGGTCAGCGGCGCTGCTGCTTCGGGTCCATCGCCGGGCCCTGCCCCGCGTCTAGGCTGAGATGGCTCGTTGGTCACTTCAGAGCTCAGAGTGAAAGGACACCACGACTGACGAGGGGTGTCTGCAGGGATGCATGGGGATGGGCTGAAGCGACAGGCACGCGTGAAGCCATCCAGATTCCCCACTTTTTGAGAGTTTGCATGGGGTCACTTCACTTTTAGGGAGGACCTCCATGAGGACCCGTTCCCGCTCTCCGAAGGAAATCCCAAGAGGATTTTCGCTTTTATGAAAAAAGACGCAAAGCAAAAACAGCGATTCGCGTTAGTTTTGCAGCGAGCGGGTAAAGCCGCGGTGAAAGTGGCGCCACCCAGCGCCTTCCCCCGGAAACTGCACTCAGCATCTCAGCCTCCTGCCGCCAAATTTGGTCTGGGAGCATCTGTGCTTTGTCTGGGGAAACTCAAATAAATTTCCATATAAATTAATGGTAGTTGCATCTTTGCTTTACGCCACTTTGGCTTACAAAAAGGTTTCCGAGGAATGCTCCACTTTCACGTACAAGGGGTGGAGGGGTGGGGGTGAACGGACCCAGATTTCACAAAACAAGTGTTTGGCGCCTCCAGAAGCCCAGGTGCCAGGATCAAAACAGACAGGGACCCTGCTTTTGGTTTTGAAAGAGCTGTCCTGGATCTGGATTCCGCAGCCCGGTGGGGCAAGTGGAGCTGGGCTCAGCTGGGCTGTTTTGCTGCTCTGCTCCAGACTTGGCCCCTCAGGGCTGGGACCCTCCTTCATCTGTGGGCAGCTGCCAGGTTAGCTGGGGCCGATTGGTCTTGGGCGGCTTGTGGGATGCATCTCGGCTCTGCCCACACAGCCTCTCTTCCTCCAGCAGGCTAGCCTGGCCTTTTCCCATGGTGTGGTGGTAGAGGGCTGAAGCTGAGCACAATGCATGAGACTTCTAGAGACCATGTTCTAAAATGAATCTGGCTTGGGTCCCCTGGGTATCTCAGTCTGTTAAGTGTCAGGTCATGATCTCAGGGTCCTGGGATCGAGCCCTACCTCCGGCTCCCTGCTCAGCAGGGTGTCTCCTTCTCCCTCTGCCCTTCCTTGTGCTCTCTTTCCCTGTCTCAAAATAAATAAATAAATAAAATCTTAAAAAAAAATGAACCTGAGATTTGGGGGTTGTCCAGGTATGGTGAAGGAATGGGTGAAACAGGGTAAAGGGGCTAACCAAGTTGGGATTGGCTAGTTTGACTAATTTTAGAGGATAGTGGTACAGGGCTGCCTCTAGTTGCCTGATGCCTGACCCTGGGGCTCTTTGGGGTGGGGGGGAGGGTGCGAGAGATGGGGAGGCTGAGGGGGTGTTAGTGCCTCACACAGGCAAGAGCCAGAGAAAGCGGGGGAATGGTTCTGGACTGGTTGGCTGTGCTGGGGATGGGTGCAGGGTGTGGGGGTTTGCTGCCTCTAGGAGTGTGCTAGCCCTGAGAGGGGCAGTCTGGGCCAAGTCGGCAAGGCCCCAGATGTCAAAACATCAGATACAGAAACTAGACAATACGGCTAATCCAGATCCAGCCTTGGAGCTGGTCTTTCGCTCCCACTAATTCTGTTAGCCAAGGCAAGTCACAAGCAAGTCACAAGGCCAGCATAGATCCAGGAGGCGAGAAAACAGATTTCCACCTTTTTTAAAAAAAGATTTCTTATTTATTTATGAGAGAGAGAGAACATGAGCAAAAGAGTGAGAGAGAGCACAAGCAGGACGGAGGGACCAAGGGAGAGGCAGGCTCCCTGATGAGCCGGGGGCCTAACATGGGGCTCCATCCCAAGACCCTGGGATTGTGACCCACTCTGAAGGCAGACGTTTAAATGACCACTGAGTCACCAAGGTGCCCAGATTTCCATCTTTATGGGGCAAGCCGCACAGTCTCCTTGCACATGATGGGGATGGCTGGAGTGGGAGTCGGGGCGGACTGTGGCTGTTTCTGCCAACTTTCCCACAGAGTGACCCAGAGATGTACTTCAGGCAAAGGCGTGCAGTCAGGGTGAGGACAGGGGACAGAGAGGTCTTCTTGGGCCTTCTCCAGCAATTTCATCCTCTCTCTGGCACCTTCAGGAATGGGCTTCGAGTCCTATCCAGGATAGTCCTGATTACAGAGAAGAATGGAGGCCCCTTCGCTCCCCAAAGGTAGTTTCTGGAACCTCACCTTGGGTAGTGGGTATTGACAGTGTGGACAGCGAGGACTGGGATGTGGCCCGCCAGGGAAGGACGGTGTGACCCTGCCACGCAGTGCTTTCTTGGGTCACCCAGAGTCTCTCAGCTGGGAACCGCTGCCCTGCCAGGCCCATTCACACTGGAGGAACAATCGTGCTAGACACCACACCGGATTCCAGGCAGACCAGACCATCTTGGTCTGCACTGCTGCTCTCCGCACCGTCTGGACACCAGCCCTCCCTCCATGACCACCAGCCCTGCCTCCCAGCCAGCTGCCCATGCTCCCGAAGTCTCCAGACTGTTGACAGAAACCTGAGTGTGCTGGTCACTCCCTTGATCTGCAGGGACAGTGGCGGGACTGCTTGACGGCTGCCAACCTTCTCAAGGCTTGTGCAGCCCAAAGGGACATCGAGGAAGCCTCCCTGGGCAGGTAGAACTTTCTACATCCTTTCAAACCCCCCACCAGAGTCTTCCATGCTTTTCAGTAACTGCCTAGGACCTAAAATTAGGCCATTACATTTTCATGAAAGAAGAAATAAGTCCCTATACTTTGACAGGATCCACATCTACCCACTCCAGTAAATAAAAGCTATACCTCAAGGAAGTAACCATTTCTTTTCCTTGTGTGCGGGAAAATGTGGGCCCCTCTGGCAGTCTGGGCACCTGAATCTCCCTTGGGAGGAAGTTAAATGGGAAGCAAGGCCCAAGCCACTCATCCCGGGGTTGGGTTTCCACGTAGGATGGAGACACGACAGTTGTGCACGTCAAAGCCTGGGGAGGGCTGGGGAAAGGGTAGCGGCAACTCTAGGCACCCCAAAGTCCTCAAGCTGGGTTTGGCCCCCCTGCGGCCTTCTGGACCGGCCAGTGACTCAGACATTTCTCTTTACCCAGAGATTAATGTACCTCTAGACCCTCAACAGAAGGGGAGGCACCCTGCAAGCCCTGGAGGAACCCTTCCCTCTGTGCACCCGGGCTGTGTCCCCCATCTCCACAGGAGGGGCTGGGGTCAGAGAGCATCAGCTGTAACTGGGCACACGGCCCAGGGAGCCGAGGGCATAGACGCTTCCCAGCTTCTCTGAAGAAAGGGAAAATACCACAGAGTTCAGGGCAGGGAAGGGTGTCTGTAGTATCAGAGAAAAAAAGAAACAAAGAAAAGCTGCTTCCAGAGAAGTAGCAGTCATTTACACTGTAGTGAGAAAACATAAAAGCAAGTGAGAATCCTCGGAATATGTTGGTATCACCTCAGGGGCTCCTGTGATTTGGGCCTTTTGTCTGATTGCATGATTTATGATTTTACCCTCCCAGAAGGAAGCTAAAACGTAAGATACTGTGCTCATTCCACAACTATGTCCTGAGGACCCATTCTGCTGCCAGGCCCAGTGTTGTTCCGGGCTGGGAAGGCTGCAGGGCCCCAGGCACTATAGCAAGTGGAAAAGACTCACAGTACCTGATCGGTGTCTTGGCTCCCACTCTTCCTGGCTGAGTGCCCTGGGGCAAGTTTCTGCCTTTAATGAATCCGTTTCCTCCTATGAATACTGAGGATAAGAGACACACACACATCTCAGAGGACTGTAGTAATGAGAAAACGCCATTCAGAGAATGTGTTCACTGTAAGTGCTCAGTATGTGGTAGAGGAGGGGAAGCTGAGGAGGACACAGGCCCTGCTGTCATGGAGCTTACCAAGCAGGGAGAGGAAAACAAGATAAAACTGAAAAGTATCCAAAGGCAGACAACTGAATTGGGGTGCTGTTTTAAAGGAAGGTCGGGAGGCTACTGAACACTGAGCAGGCAGGTGCTCTCTGAGAGGGGACTTCTCAGGGTAAGTGGAAGGACAGGACCTGACTTCTGAGGACCAGGGGCAGATTTCTGAGCAGAGCAGTGCAGATGCCCTGAGGTAGAAACGAGCTTGCTGAGGCATGTGGAGAGACTCAGAGGAGGTCCAAATACCGGAGTTCAGTGGACAGAGGGGGGTGCTCAATCTGGGCACAGCTGGCAGTGGCTGGGCTTGATCAGGTCTGTAGGCAGAGTAATAGTCCCCAAAGAGGTCTATATTCTCATCCCTGAAACCTGTAAACCTGACCATGATTTTAGCCCAGTGAGATCCATGTCAGACTTCTGACCTACAGAACTGAAAGAGAATAAATTCATGTTATTTTAAGCTGTTAAGTTTTTTATTATTATTAACATATAATGTATTATTTGCTTCAGGGTTATGGGTCTGTGATTCATCAGTCTTACACAATTCACAGCGCTCACCATAGCATATACCCTCTCCAATGTCCATCCCCCAGCCACCCGATTCCTCCCACCCCCCTCCACTCCAGCAACCCTGTTTGTTTCCTGAGATTAAGAGTCTCTTATGGTTTGTCTCCCTCTCTGGTTTCATCTTGTTTCATTTTCCCCTCCATTCCCCTATGATCCTCTGTCTTGTTTCTCAAATTCCTCATATCACTGAGATCATATGATAATTGTCTTTCTCTGATTGATTTGTTTCGCTCAGCATAATACCCTCTAGTTCCATCCATGTCGTTGCAAATGGCAAGATGTCAATTTTTGATGGCTGCATAATATTCCATTGCATATATAGATAGATAGATAGATAGATAGATAGATAGATATAAATATATCTCACATCTTCTTTATGCATTCTGCTGTTGATGGATGTCTAGGTTCTTTCCACAGTTTGGCTGTTGTGGACATTGCTGCTATGAACACTCGGGTGCACATGTCCCTTCAGATCACTACATTTGTATCTTTTTTTTTTTTAAGAGTTTATTTATTTATTTATTTGACAGACAGAGATCACAAGCAGGCAGAGAGGCAGGCTCTCCGCCAAGCAGAGAGCCCGATGTGGGACTCGACCCCAGGACCCCAAGATCACGACCAGAGCCGAAGGCAGAGGCTCAATCCACTGAGCCACCCAGGTGTCCCCACTACATTTGTATCTTTAGGGTAAATACTCAGTAGTGCGATCTCTGGGTCATAGGGTAGCTCTATTTTCAACTTTTTGAGGAACCTCCATGCTGTTTTCCAGAGTGGCTGCACTGGCTTGCATTCCCACCAACAGTGGAGGAGGGTTCCCCTTTCTCCGCATCCTCGCCAGCATCTGTCATTTCCTGACTTGTTAATTTTAGCCATTCTGACTGGTGTGAGGTGATATCTCATTGTGGTTTTGATTTGTATTTCCTTGATGTGGAGTGATGTTGGGCACTTTTTCATGTGTCTGTTGGCCATTTGGATGTCTTCTCTGCAGAAATGTCTGTTCATGTCCTCTGCCCATTTCTTGATTGGATTATTTGTTCTTTGGGTATTGAATTTGATAAGTTCTAGATTTTGGATACTAGGCCTTTATCTGATATGTCATTTGCAAATATCTTCTCCCATTCTGTCAGTTGTCTTTTGGTTTGTTGACTGTTTCCTTTGCTGTGCAATAAGCTGTCAAGTTTATGCTGACTTGTTGCAGCAGGTAGGGAAGGAATACAGTCTTGTCAGCTCCATGGTCAGGAGTTGGCCTCATTCCTTTAGGTGGGGAGCCATTGGCGGGGTTTAAGCAAGGAAGTGATGCAATCTGGCTCCGATCTCTGATCTTGGGAAGTGTGGATCATAGGGGAGGGTGAGGACACGGGGAGAGCAGGTGGGACACATGCCGTGGGCCAGTGCAGGATCATTTCAGTGTCGCCGGTGCCTACCCACCCAGAAACACCTGGAACTGTTCACTGGAGAGTGTAGAAAGATCCAGAAGCATAGCACATCTTTTATTGAGCCTTCACCCTCCATCCCGGCTAGTCTAGTTATCACTCCAAGAGTGATGACTCCCAAGACTCCGAACCTCCCGCCATGCCCAAGCTCAAAGCAGCTATTTTATCCATGCCATTAGCTTTGCCCAGGCTGCCTGCTGGAATCAGGCCCTCCCTCCGCTCTGCCCTCTCTCCTCCCCCTCTTCAGAGTCAACCACAGGAGACAGTTTTCCAGTAAAACCCAGATGCAGTTTTCATAAATCTTGGGTCGATTGGGAACATGGACACCCATGGGTGCCACACACGGAAGCAACCAACAAGCCCGTGTGAACGTTCCTGGAAGGGTCTGTGTGTGTGCCTTTCCGAATGCTTTCCGAATGGCCATCCAGAGGCAGCGTGGCTCCCAAGGCAGTCACGCCATCCACCCCTGGGGATCCCTTAGCCTCACTTTCTCTAGCTGTAAAATGCAGATAATGGCGCCCGCCTGCTGGGGCTGCAAGGAGGACTAACGGAAATAAAGAGGGTTCTGTCTCCTACAGCAGTGCCTGACATGAAGTAGGGGATGAGGTAAATACCTGTGGAATCGCGACTACAGAATGAATGAAATGTGCACTATATTAAATTTGGCACAACGTGCCCCATTTCTGAGGCTCTGAGGTCCCCACCTTGTGGCGAGAGGTGAGGGGAGGGCCTGCGTACCATGTGGGCTCCAGCAGGAGACCGTGGCTAGTTGTGCAACACGGCTGTGTGTGTGTGTGTACTTGTGGTCACGCACGGGCCTATGGGTACGTGTGTGTGTGTGTGAACTGAGTTCCCCCCTAGGCTGCGCGTCGTGTTTGCTCAAGATAATGCGGATGCTGGTAAGGTTCAACCAGGTCTGCAGGTGAAGGTTGGCGACTGGCCAAAAGTTAGCTGGGCAGCAAGCCCGTGGAAGAATAAGGTGGGTCTGGGTGGTGAGATGCACACGACTGTCCCGGGCTCACACTCAGTTCACGCCTTCACTCCTCAGTTCGTCCATTCGTTTGCTGGGTCATCTGGCGTGCACTCAGATCCTAGGCTCAGTGACACGGATTCCCAGTTATCTCTAGCTTGTTTTCCGCTCTCAAGGGGGGCCAACTGGCCAGGGAAGAGGTGGGCTGGGAGTGTGTGCAGAAGGCGGCCATCGGGGCCAGCAGGGGGCGCTGTAAGCCGAGAGGCGTCAGGAGATGGACAGAGGTGGCTCTGTGTGGACCTCTCTCTAAGGCAGACCTAGCCACCCCATCCCATCAGGGTCTGGGGAAAGCATGCTGGGGTTTGGATCCTGGACGTGTCACCGTGGCCTGTAAAGTGGGTGTAATAATTTGCCCACATCCTGACTTTGTCGTGAGCATCTAATGAGTTACTGGCATGAGGTATGGTGACAGTCCTGGCTCCGGGCTCCCTCTGTTGTCATCTCTCCCGTGGTCATTATAAAAGATCCACAAGAAGGGGGGTTGGGGTGTAAATAGAGAGTGAGGGACAGCCAGCCTAAAATTCCCAAATGCCCTGAGCACCCCAGGGGTCCAGAGTCCCAAAAGGAGGCTCCAGCTGGTGGACTGTTGTGGCTAATTTTATGGGTCCAACTTGGCTAGGGCGTGGCACCCAAATATTTGGTCAAACACCTAGAATCTAGATGTTGCCGTGAAGGTATTTTTTAAGATGTGATCAGCCTCAACCCAATAGACTTTGAGTAAAGCAGATTGCCTTCCACAAGGTGGGTGGGCCGCAGCCGAAAGACCCATCCTCCCCGAGATGGAAGGAGTTCTGCCTCCAGATGCTTTTTTTTTTTTTTAAAGATTTTATTTATTTATTTGACAGATAGAGATCACAAGTAGGCAGAGAGGCAGGCAGAGAGAGGGAGAGAGAGAGGAGGAAGCAGGCTCCCTGCCAAGCAGAGAGCCCGATGCGGGGCTCGATCCCAGGACCCTGGGATCATGACCTGAGCGAAAGGCAGAGGCTTTAACCCACTGAGCCACCCAGGCTTTTGAATGCAAGCTGCATCAGCTCTTCCCTGGGCCTCCGGCCTGCCACATGCTTTGCAGATTTTGACTTCTCAGCTCCATGATTTCATGAGACAGTTCCTTAAAATAAATCTGCCTCTCATCCTCCATCCCTCTCAATAGGATGGGCACATACATAACACGCATCCCGTTGGTTCTGTTTCTCTAGAGAACCCTGACGAATACAAGGGCCTCGGACAGGTCCTCAGGCAAAATTCTCTCACTTCCCCCAGAAGTGTCCACTTTCTCTCCTCTTCTTGGGTGCTGGGTCAAGGTCACGGGGGCAAGAGAAGCCGAAGGATTTATAATGCGCTTCTGACTTGGCTGAAAATTAAAATAACTTCTGGAGAACAAGCATGCACGGACCCGACATGACTCAGACGTGGAGGGCTTCGAGCCTTGGCCAGCAGGCACACATTTGGCAAGGGTGCTCCGTCCTTTCCTAGACCTTAAAGGCATCAAAACATCTGTGTTCCCATTAACAAAATGCTGACAGGACACATAGCTGTGGCTTAGAAGAAACCAGCTCAACGGACAGCCCCTCTGAGATCTGAGGGGTCATCTGCGGCCGCCTGGAGGGGTCTCAGAAGATACTGTCACCGAGGGGCACTTGGGAATTGTCACTGTGTCAGTACTGCCACTGTAAGGAAAACCACCAAGCCAGGTCATGTGAGAACAAAAGCCTCAAGGACCCCCACTCCCCCACCATGCACACTCTGGAGTTTCGCCCATGCCCTCAGGTGCCTTGAGAGCCAAATCTGGGTCTTCAATTTCATTTATAAATTGAACCCATATAGGCGGAAGGCCTGGGTGCAGTGGCAGGGGTCAGGCCTGCTCGGTTCCGTCATGGTGACAGAGTGAGCTGGGGCAAGCGGTGCATAACGTCTTCATCTGTGTCTATCTTGGCCCAGCAGGTAAGGTCCTGAGGTCTCCAATGGCTCTGGAGGCAACCTCTACCAGGCCACTGGGTAGTCTCAGAGAAAGGGAGTGTCGTGTGCTCTGAGGAATGTCCGTTAGATCCTCTGGAGTCAATATTATGAAAGAATGGGTTGGGGGCAAGGTGGGCAAGATTTCCCTGAGGCGGCAGGATGTGTGGAGCATAATTCTGTGACTGTGTTACTTCCAAGAGCCTTTGGACCAATGCCTCCACCCTCCCAGCTCTCAGCACTGGTCTGTGTGTTCCAGAATCATCTATGCCACCTCCACTCCAGCTTGGGAACATCGAGGTGGGGTGACTTCAGTTGCTACCTCCTTCACTGGCTCACATCTTCTCTGCAAATGTTGCCATCGGCCTTGAGTAATGTGAAGTGCCTGCCCCTTCGAAGGGTTTGATATCACACACCGAAAATCCTGGTCTTTTCTTCTCAAAGGTTGAAGAGCTTCACTGCATGTCTCTTCTTGGTTCCATTTCAAAGAAGGTTATTAACCCAAAGAAATGGAAACTATTTTTTGTTATTTATTGTCAATGGCATAAACTAGGCATGGAGCCAGATTTTGAAGGGATCGAAACAACGCCAGTTGAGGGGATCTCTTCAAGAAAAATATTAAAAATGAGGGCCCCTTCCAAGGGGCCCTGGAAGAGGCCTTTGAAAGTTGGGGCCCTGATCTGGCGACTCTGGGGTTCACCCTCCCTTCCCAGCGTGGAGACCTACCCTCACTAGCACCATCTGGATTTGACCTTTGCCCAGGCGTGGCTTTGGTGAGCCTTCCCACCAAATGGGAGGTTGGCCGTGAAAGGGCACATGGAGCCTGTGGTGGTTGTTACGGCTGGGGTCTGAGACCTTGAGACAGGCAGGGGCTGCCCCAAGCCAGCCATTGCAGTGGGAGGACCAGGCTTCAGTACAGGTGGGTGATATGGAAGGTGGGGCCTGCTTCCTGTCCCCTCCAGCCCCGGAGGCCCTTGCGGGTCCTCTAAGATCAGCCTTGCCAAGGGCTACATGGACAAAGAGGAAATGACTTGTTTCCCATGCCACTGCTTCTGGCGACCCAGAGCAGGAGAGAGTAGGGGTGTAGGAGGGGAGGCAGGCTGACAAATGGAGTCCCTTCCCCCAGACTGGGAAGAGCACAGGGGTCAGAAGTGGAATGGAGGCCCTGTGTCCTATGAGTTACTGCGCTTGTTGACATGGAAACAAGGCCACGGCCCGGTGTGGAGAAGGAAGAGCTGATCTAGAACCCTCGTTCTGTGGTCCAGGGTTCATGAGATGAGGCTGGTACATGTACGTGCGTGTTTGATCCAACAGTTTAAAAAAAAACCCAAAAAGTTAGCAATCTGAGCATGGGACTTGTTCTTTGTTTTGGTGTGTTTTCAGGATTTGAACCGTGTGGCAGACACATAATATATGTCAATATATCGTCAATTGATATAGATGCCAATCATAGCTCAATAAAACTAGAAAAAAATAAAAGAAATAAAGGTCCTAAGAATTAAAAAAAAAAAAAAAGAGAGAGATCCTTCTGCTCTTGGCAAGCCAGGGTGCTGGAGTCAGGGCCAGGGAGGGTGCCAGGGAACGGGAGTGTGTCTTATTTTTATGATCGAGCAAAAGGATAAAGGTTTCTCAGTTTGGAAAGGGGAAGCACATAGCTTCTCAGTCCCCTCCAATGACCTCTTTTGTTCCCACAACGCAGACCTCTCGAGGATTTGGTCTGTGAGGGTTCCGTACTGCACCCCACTCTGCAGATGAACCCAGTTACGGCCTGTGCCCAAGTCCCACTCCAGGTGACGGATCCTGAGCATGGCTCTCGAGGTATCCATTTCTAGCACTTTGGGAACAAGGAATTCCCATGTTAGTAGCAACCACCATACAGACCCAGCAAACCTCATATCAAAAGGCCGGAATTCTCTCTGTTCCCTGGCACCCTCCCTGGCCCTGACTCTGGCACCCTGGCTTGCCAAGAACAGAAGGATCTCTCTTTTTCTTTTTTTTTTTTTTTAATTCTTGGGAACTTTATTTCTTTTATTTTTTTCTAGTTTTATTGAGCTATGATTGGCATCTATATCAATCGATGATATATTGACATATATTATTTATGTGTCTGTGCTGTGAAATAATCACCACAGTACATTAACATCACCTTACATCATTACATGTTGTTTTTCTCTTGTGAGGAGCTCTTTGAAGATCTATTCTCTCAGCAGCTTTCAAAAATACAATACAGTACAGCTAACTATAGTCACCACACTGTACGTTACACATCCCAGAACTGATTTACCTTATAACTGGAAGTTCGTTCCTTCTGACCCCCTCCATGCTTTTCCTCCACCCCCAACCCCTCAACTCAGGCAACCTCCTGTCCGTTTGCTATGATCTGTGAGTTTGGTATTTTAGATTTCACATATAAGTCAGTTCATATAGCATTTGTCTTTGTCTGACTTATTTCACTTAGTATCATGCCCTCCAGACTAGCCATAGCTAGTCTCATAGCTAGTCTTCTTTTTTTATCGCTGAGTAATATTCCATTGTTTATATGTACCACTTTTTTTTAATCCTTTCATCCACTGGTTTGCACTGAGGTTGCTTTCATATCTTGACTAGTGTGAATAATGCTACAGCAAACACGGGGCTGCAGATGTCTTTCCGAGAGAGTGATTTTGTTTCCTTTGAATATATCCCCAGACATAGAATTGCTGGATGATGTGGTAGTTCCAGTTTTAACTTTTTGAAGACCCTCCATACTGTTTTCCACAGTGGCTGCACCAATTTGCATTCCCACCAACAGTGCACGAGGGTTCCCTTTTCTCCACATCCTCTCCAATACTTGTTCTTTCTTGTCCTTTTGACACTAGCCCTTCGACAGGTGTGAAGTGCTATCTTATTGTGGTTTTGATTTGCGTGTCCCTGAAGATGAGTGATGTTGAGCATCTTTTCATGTACCTCTTGGCCGTCCAGATGTCTTCTTTGGAAAAATGTCTATTCAGTTCCTCTGTCCATTTTTTAATCAGATTTTTTTTGCTATCGAATTAAATGAGTTCTTTACGTATTTTGGATATTAACCTCTCATCAGATAGATGATTTAAAAAATTTTTTCTCCCATTCTGTATGTTACCTTTTCATCTTGTTGATGGTTTTCTTTGCCATGCTGACATTTTTTAGTTTGATGTAGTCCTGCTTGTTTATTTTCGCCTTTGCTTTGGGTGTTAAATCCAAAAAATCAATGCCAGAAATGATGTCAAGAAGCTTATCCCCTATGTTATCTTCTAAGAGTTTTGTGGATTCAGGTCTTATGTTCAAGTCTTTAATCCAGTTTCAGTTAGTTTTTGTGCTTGGTATAAGATACAGGTCTAGTTCCGTCCTTTCACACGTGACAATCTGGTTCTCCCAACCACTTACTGAAGACGCTGTTGTTTCCCCATTGTGTGTTCTTACCTTCTTTGTCATAAATTAATTGACTACAAGTGCATGGGTTTACTTCTGGGCTCACAAAGTTCTTTCTTACACCTACTTAATCCTGTTAGCCTCACCACTGTGAGATTACAGGCAGGGATGGGCCAGAGTTTCAAGATCTTGCCTCAGCAAGTCTGCCTGAAACCCTGCCATCGCCCTCCCCAGCTGGGATGCAGCCCTACTATGCTTGGTCTTGAAGGTTTTTCCATTGTGGCCGGCCAGGTGAGCACGACTCACCTGTAATGAGCCCTGGGAGGTTGGTGCCTATTGTCCACTGTGTGGGGGCTGGGAAGGGCTCTGGAAAGTGTCACTAGCAGCAGAGGATAGCTGTGCCTGGGCCCAGGAGCTAGTTGGACACACTTGGCTGCTTAGCGGCCAAGTGGAACCTAGGTCTCTTTCCCTCCACATACTCTGACCTTCTTTCTCTACTTACTGGAGCCCCATGGCACCACCCCCGGGCTCCTGGCAGAGGTCTTGGCACTGGTCTCCTAGCCCCCACTTCAAAATGTAGCCCTTCCATGTCCCCCAGGGCAGCTGTGGCCCAGAGAACCCTCTCCCAGCTGTCAGAGCCCTGGCCACCTTATACGAAAGCAGACCAGTCAGAGCTGCTGGTCTAATTCAATGTGGTCAGAGATGTGTCCTCCACTCCCTCCCCACAGCCTGCCCCCACTGCCATGCTCCCTTACCTGCCACTCGCACAGGAGCTGGAAGTCTGAGCCTGAGGGATATTTTGCTTGGGTCATAATGTTATCAATTGTTAGTACAAATTAATCAGTGAGAGCATTCACCACACAGGGATGTGTGAAGAACAAATGAGACAGGGCCTAAGACAGTCCACTGGGGCCCATACAGCCGGGGGCTTGGGGGTTGGGGTGGTGGCTCTGGGACGGAAGTCACCAGGGCTCTCATTTCGGCTCTATCACTTCTAAGTGGCGTGAGGTAGGGATTGTCGCTCAACTTTCAGCCTGTACATTTTCATCTGTGAAAGAGAGACCGTCCCAGGCCCACACAGGGTTGCTCCCAGCCAGTAGTAGTCTTTGAAGCAGACTTAGCTTTGTAAACTGTGAGGAACTTACAAATGTAAATTACACACAAGTCTCGAAACCATCTATAAAAAAACGGCTTCTCATCACGTCTCGGCCTTTTGGCTAAGATCAAGTGTATAAGCAGCTTCTCTCTCTCTCTCTCCTTTTTTTTTAAAGATTTTATTTTTATTTATTTATTTGACAGACAGAGATCAGAAGTAGGCAGAGAGGCAGGCAGAGAGAGAGGAGGAAGCAGGCTCCGTGCTGAGCAGAAAGCCCGATGCAGGGCTCGATCCCAGGACCCTGAGATCATGACCTGAGCCGAAAGCAGAGGCTTAACCCACTGAGCCACCCAGGCGCCCCCATCTTTTTTTCTCTTTAAAGGAGGGGATGTGGATGTGGGAAATCAGGTCTGGGTGGGCCGGTAGGGGATTGATGGCAGAAGGTCGCTGCCCCAGCGCCCCCAAACCTGCATGGGAAGGACCACAATGGGGGAGAAAAAAGGAAAAGAAACAAAACTTCTCTTCCCAGCAGTAGCATTTGGGGCTAGGCCCAGTCAGGCCCTGATAGGGTGGAGGCCAAGGAGACCCCATGGATTAATGAGTTCCAGGGACACCTGGGGATTCAGCTGTGTCAAAAGCATCCATTGAATCAGGCCAGTGAGTCATCCGTTTGGTGAAATCCCCAAGGTGCCGCAGCGGCCTGGCAGCCTCCTTGGGAGACCTCGGTGGCAGTGCCCCACTGGCGAACCTGGAAGCCTCCAGAGGCTGTGGCGGCCATGTGACTCCCAGCCACCCTGCTGCCTTTTAAAAAAATTCTTTTAAATGATAAAACCCAGGACTCATAGGGGAAAAATGGGGTATAAAAAAGAAAATTAAAAATGATCCATAAGCCTGGCCCTTGGAGACTGCCCTTCTGTGCAGGTGATGGGAGTCAGGTTAGGCAAGGCTCTGCTGAGGTAATGCACAGGCCCCAGGGGACACCCCCTCCCCGACCAAGGCCAAGGGCCTACTGTGTTCACCCCCTTCTTTACTCCTTTTCAAGTCCTGGCTCTTAAAGGTAATTGAGACGGGAAAGCTGGAGATATTTATCACTAAGTGTGATGCTGGGTGTTGCTTTAAGTGAGGTAGTCTTTATCATGATAAGCATGTGCCACCTTGTTCCGTTTTTTTTTCTTTTTTCTTTTTTCCCCCAAAGACTTCATTTATTTTTTTGACACAGAGTGAGAGAGAGAGAGAGCGAGCACAAGCAGCAAGCAGGGGGAGTGGCAGGCAGCGGGAGAGAGAGAAGCAGGCTTCCCGCCCAGCAGGGAGCCCGATGTGGGGCTTGATCCCAGGACGCTGGGATCATGACCTGAGTGGAAGGCAGACACTCAACCGACTGAGCCACTCAGGCGCCCCACCTTGTTCTGGTTTGAAAGCTTTCTCCAGACCATCAGAACGGGGTGTTGACTGTCACTGAACGCTTCTTTACCTTTACCGAGGTTCTTCTTTGCCTTGTTCCGTTTTTAAAAGTACAGGAAGCATGGGGCCTTCCTGTTTCGCCCGTTTTATATGCTTTATCATCCGGCTGTTTTTAACAATGCCCAAAAGAGAAAGAAAGAACGAGGTCACCAATCCCAGATCTCAGGGCACAGATTCCGAGTGAAGAATGAGGGAGTCTTTTGAAGGAACAGACAGATGAAAAGTCACTTTGGGTGGAATGAGCTGCTCAATCACCCAATGGCTCAGAATCGTGGGTTCTGCCCTTGACTCTGAAAAGCAGGAGCTTTTTTGTTGTTGGGAGGCGAGCTGGCGCCGTGATCTGTGGGCTCGGGGGAGTCTCGGTCTGGTGACCTGACAGCCCCCGGTGTCGGGGTGCCTGGTGAGGCTGCGGGGCCATCGGGGGCCCAGGGGCCTGGGTGGCTGCCAGGAGCTGAGAGGAGCCACAATGGTGGCGGTGCTGACCCCTTCTCTCCCCAGAACTGTCTCAACAAACAGCAGCTCCTCACGGCCATCCGCCAGCTACAACAGGTGCTGAAGGGGCAGGAGACCCGCTTCGCTGAGGGCTTCCGCAGCATGAAGAGCCAGCTGGCGGCGCTGCACCACTCGGTGGCCAGAGCGGGCCCGGACTCCCCCCCAGGTGGGTCCCTGCATCGGTGCTGCTGGGGCTGCCGGGCATGCAGGCCCTTCCCTTGTGGGTTCTCTCCCCATTCCCCCGCCCCGGCCCACACCTGCCCCTGTCCCGGAGTAGACCCCCAGGCCTTCCCCTGCCTCGCCTCTGGTGGTGGTGGGTGGGGACACTTGTCCACCCCGGCTGGTCGGAGCATGGGGGTAGGGCGTGAAGAGCATCTGCTGGTTCTCCTCTCCCCCATCTGACTGTCACCCAGTTCTTCTCAGACCTGTTCGTTCTAGGCTTGATAACATTCCTCCACATGTCCTTCTTGCAGAACTGTCAAGAGCCACGGTTCCTGGAGCCTGAGGAGTTTCCCCTTCCCTGTCCCCACCCAGGTGGACTTGGGTTGGTTCCTTTTTTTAAAAGATTTTATTGATTTGTCAGAGTGAGAGCACAAGCAGGGGAAGAGGCAGAGGCAGAGGGAGAAGCAGGCTCCCCGCTGAGCAGGGAGCCAGATGTGGGACTCGATCCTACGACCCTGAGATCATGACCTGAGCCAAAGGCAGACGCTTAACCAACTGAGCCACCCAGGCATCCTTTTTTTTTTTTTTTTTAAAGTTCATAGACTATTTTTTTCTGGCAGTTTTAAATTCCCAGCAGAACTGAATGGAAAGCACAGAGAGTTCCCTCCCCAAACACACATACGACCTCCCCTCCACCAACGTCCCACACCAGTGGGGCACGCCTGCCACAGCCCATGAAACAACATTGGTGTCAGTTTCTCAGGCATGACAGCCCTCTGACATGAGCCCCCCCACCACTGGCGGTGGTGGTGGGTGGAGGGGTTGCTGCTCAGGCCAATTCCCATTCGGTGAGGTTCCTGTGGGTCCCTAGACTCTCTCCCAGAGGATAGGACTCTGAGAGACAGAGGTCATTTCCCTGGTGGTCCCAGTCATGGCTTTCACCGTGGGGCCATTGCACGGGTGACTGGATTTCTTCCACCTGGCCTCCAGGTGGCTTCTCCTCAGGGTCACAGGGGTCAGGGGGACAACCTAGGGAATATCTGATGTCATTTACTCACTTCAGACGCATCTATCAAGGGCCCTCTTTGTGGTGTTCGTGGCATGAGATGAAGTTTCCTGGGGAAGACAGTGGATTTCCTACCCCTTCGGGATCTGGGAGCAGATCTGGAGTCTCACCAGCCCTAAGTTGGCAGCTACTGTTTTCCTTGGCTGCTCCGGTGCAGAGCTAGGCTGACCCACCAGTGTCCTCACACTTTCCAAGGCACCTTGAGGCCCCGGCCTTCAGGGCGGTTCACCGCAGTCAGAGTCCAAGAGGCAGGCAGGGCATGCTTTGTGCTACATGCTTTGTGCTTCCTTTGTGCTACAGACACAGAAACTGAGGCCAAGAGAAGTAGAGTTAGCAGCACTAGGTATTAGATCTGAATTTTTTTGTTCCTGCTAGAGGCTCAAATGCGTGGAGCCTTTCTGCTTTCCCAGGATCACAGCTCCTAGAGTCCCTGGAAGCTTCCAAGAAGAACTTGCAAGAGATCCTTCATAAAACCGCCCCGCCTGTGTTAGAGACCTCTGTCCGCTCGAATAGACAGACAGGTAGCTCCTATGACATTACTGATCCTCTCAGTGCCAGATTCAGGGTCTTTCTTCCCTGAACCACATGAGATTTTTTAAAATGGCCAATTCTCTTTTTAGATATTGCCACAGTGCCGCTGCCTCTCCCATGGGCTGGACATGGAGGCGAGCAGCTGTCAGGGTTTCCACCTCAGGTCCAGGGCTGGGGGTGCTGGGCCTGTACCAGGAGTAGCAGGAAGCTTGCAGGTTGTAGGCAAATGATCTTTTACTTTTTTTTTTTTTTTTAAGGACATTTGCTGGGAGTCAGAAAGAATACTTTCTAGTCCTGGAGAATTCTTGGCCTTCCTCTTTCTGGCTTCTAGGAGTCGCCTTCCTATTTTCCCTGCCTTTCTCTCTAGGGAACATCACACCTGATCAGCGTCAGGGCTTTACCCAGGCAGTCTTATTCCCTCCGTGTTCCTGAATCCCTAGGATTGCTTCACTGCTGAGCTCGTGCCTTACACAGTAAGCTCATTCCAGAAGGTGCGGGAGCTTCCCCGTGGCCCTGGAGCCTCACCACGTCGCGCTCCTTGTGAACCAGCAAAGGGCACATCCTTCCATGGGACAGAGGCCCATGGCTCCCACCTGAGAAGTGACTGCAAACGGATTTTTCACCAGTCTGTACCCATTTGTTAACTCCACTAACATTTACTGAGCACCTACTGTGTGCTCAGTGTTGTTGCATTTACTCCGGTTATAATTCACCTGTGAGTTGCTCCAGCAGGTAGAATTTCTTTTCGGAAGATTTTAAAGATTTTTCATTCCCCAAAGAGACACGACCCCTCCCCGTAGCGCCTCCCCCACCCCCACCACCCTGAGCATCCGAAATCCCTTTCTGCACAATAAAGTAGTTGCTATTGGAAAAGAGCTATGCAGCTATTTGCGGGGACTGAGGCCACAGCCTGGGAGAAGCCCCGCATGGGGATGTGAGCTCACAGTCGCTCCAGTCTCACAAAGTGTTTACCACTGGGTGCCCTGTTGTAGGTCTACTAAAGGAAGGGGGTATAGCAGTGGTCCCCTGGTAACCAGAGGGCACTGGGAGTACTCGGAGGGGCCAGCTCATGCCCATCCGCACAGGCCAGCCTGCCTGGGACGGGGGGAGCCCGTCAGGGTCCAGGGCGCCTCCTGATCACTGTCTGGGCAGACGTTCCCCTCATGGTCAACGCTGAGTGATTCTCCCATCACTCACTGCCACTCGCTGCAACCGTCACACCTCTTTCCCATCTGTCTAAAACCCAAGAGCATTTCCAAAATGACACTTGGGACTTACCTTAAAGCATCATTGTAAGGGCACCTGGGTGGCTCAGTCGGTTAAGTGTCTGCCTTTGGCTCAGGTCATGATCTCAGGGTCCTGGGATTGAGCCCCGCATCAGGCTCTCTGCTCAGCGGGGAGCCTTCTTCTCCCTCTGCCTCTGCTGCTCCTCTCACCCCAACTCCCCTCACCTCTGACCGCCTGCTCGTGGGCTCTCTCTCATTTGTGCTCTCTCTCTCTCTCTTTCAAATAAATAAATAAAATCTTAAATTAAAAAAACCCAAAAAGGCATTGTAGAAGTGGCTCTGAATTTCCAACTGAACAAAATCCAAATCCAACCTGTCCCACCTTTGGGATTTTGATACAACGAAGGCCTGGTTGTGGGAGGCAGCCAGCCGCAGGAGAGGAGGAGTGGGGAGGCCCACTGTCTCCCCGCAGCCAGCAGCACGCCTTCGGGAAATCCACTTGTTTCTGCCTTCATGGCACAGCCAGTGTTTCAGCCCTCCCCCTCACCCCATCTCTGCTCCCAGCTCCCGCCTGGTCCATACCACCTTCATCTCCGGCTTCTGCCTCCTCTTCTTCCTGCCTTACACCTGACACTTCATGCTCAGGCTGCAGCCCGCTGCTGCCGTTCCCATGGAAGTTGGCCGTTTCCTGCCCCAGCTCACACCCTTGCAGGCTCCCTGATGCTTCTCTGACTTCATCCCCAACTGCTTTCCAGCTAGTCTACTCTACTGCAGCCATTGTGCTGCCCTTGACATTCCTCAGACCTGCCAGGCACACTCCCACCACAGGGCCTTTGCACCAGCTTGTTCCCTCTGCCCTTTCCAGATATCTGCAGGCTTAGGCCTTCATTTCTTCAACTCTGCCCCCATGAAACCTACCCTGACCACCACATTCAAAATGGGCCCCCTCCCCTGGCGTCCCCAACGCTACTCCCTACCGTATCTTCTGTATGACACTTCTTAGGACATGCTGCCATCTGCATATAGAGAATCTTGGTCATTGGTGGGCACCCTTGTTAGAAGGGGGCTTTCTGAGAGCTGAGTTTTGCTGTTTTGTTCACTATCCCAAGCGCCTAATCTACTGCTTGGCACATGGTAAGCCGCTCAATAAAGAAATGTTTCATTTGTTCATTTATTCAAGAATTATTTATCAGCCACTCACTGTGTGCCAGGCTCGGAGCTGGTACTAGGGCCTCATCAGGGATGCGAGGCCAGGTGAGGTCCCTAGCTTCTTGCGCTGCCTTTGGAGGGAGAACACGGACAACAAGTGTGGAAACAAATACGTCCTCGAGAAGACAACTCCAATAATTACATATGCTAAGAAGAAAGCAGGGTTCAAGGGGGTAGAGAGGGCCTGGGGAGGTTTTAGCTAAGCGAGGGGGCCAGAAAACACTCTGGGAGGTGGTAGAAATGGAGTTGAGACCTGAAGAGTGAGAAGGAGCCAGAGAAGAGACGTTCTGGGGAAAGAATATTCCAGGCCAAGAAAAGAGCATTAGCCAAGGCCTAGAGGTGGGCCTGACCCCGGCCTGTTCAGAAGGCCTAAGAAACCCAGCAGGGCTAGAGCTCCTGGGAGGCAGGAGTGGGTGGGCCAGCTGCAACTGGGGTGGGGTGGGGGGGGGTGTCCCAACTCTGACCCTCCCACACTGCCAGGTCCTGCACCCAACCCTCGGTGCCTCTTGAGACGCCAGCTCTGCTTGCACTAGTGGGCACGTCTCACCCATGCCCACGAGTGCCTGGAGGATTCAGTGAGTCAGCATTACAAATGTCCAGCCCTGGGGCTCCTGGGTGGCTCAGTTGTTAAACATCTGCCTTTGGCTCAGGTCATGATCCCGGGGGTCCTGGGGTCAAGCCCCGGGTCGGGCTCCCTGCTCTGTGGGAAGCCTGCTTCTCCCTCTCCCCATCCTCCTGCTTGTGTTCCCTCTCTCACTGCCCCTCTCTCTCATTCTCTCTGTGTCAAATAAATAAATAAAATCTTAAAAAAAAAAAAAAAAGCGTCCAGCCCTGTGTACAGCCTGGAGGAGGCACTGGTCCCAGAAGCACATAGAGATGAGAAGCCTTGGAACTGGGAGAGATGTTAAATGACCGTGGTCCTTTGTTTTGTCCTTGCAGTGTCCTGCCCTGCTCTGAATGCCCCCCCAGATGGCAGAAAGTTTGGAAGCAAGTACTTAGTGGATCATGAAGTCCATTTTACCTGCAACCCTGGGTTCCAGCTGGTTGGGCCCAGCAGCGTGGTGTGTCTTCCCAATGGCACCTGGAGGGGGGAGCAGCCCCACTGTAGAGGTACAGACTCTCCTCCTCTGCTGGATAAAAAGGGTCATTCCACAGGACATGTTCTGTCTGATTCTTCCACCATTCCTCGGCTGCAGAATAGTGGCCACATGTCCGCTGACTCACCCCCGGGCCAGGCCTGGACCAGCCTGCACGGGCTCTGCCAAACCCTCTCACCAATTTTGTCTTGTTTCGCATGTGGGGAAATCAAGGCATGGAGAGGTGGAGGAACTTGCCCCAGACCATCCAGTGGGGGGAGCAGGCTAAGCTGATTCACTCCCAGACACGCTGACCCCAGAGTCTGTGCTCCTAGACACCTCCCTCCGGATACTGGTGATATGATCTTCCTGACGTTCTGGGGCTGTAGTTTGCAAGGGCGCTAACGACTCGTAGGGTTCAGGATATTTCCAGGTGTCTTTTGTGTCTGCTCTGGGACTTGGTGTAGATAGGGTCCAGGAGAGACCGCGGAGATGAGGGGTGGGTATGAAAAGATTTCTCTTCTGTCTGTGCTCGGTTCAACAGCTGTACTTTCTTGACGTGGAGGAAAATCAGACTTAGTATTCTCTACCAAAAAAAGGCTTTTCAAAAGTCTGTGGTCAGAAAGTCATGGATGCCGGTCATGTTTAGAGCAGGGCTCACAGGATGGCCTGCTGGGGCAGAATGTTCATGATTTTATCCCAAGAGTTGAAAGCGAAATGCAAATGTTACATAAATAAGCATGTTGTCAAGAGCAGCATAAAGAAGATTTGAGAGCATAAAGAACTTGGAAACATGACAGAACATTAGAAAATATATCATCTCAGGGCGCCTGGGTGGTTCAGTCAGTTAAGCGTCCAACTCTTGATTTCGGCTCAGGTCGCAATATTCAGGGTTGTGAGATCAAGCACTACACTGGGCTCCACACTGAGCATGGGGCCTGCTTAAGATTCTCTCTCTCCCTCTCCTTCTGCCCCCTGTCGTCTCTAAAGACAGACTGTGTGGCTTGACATGTGGAGACCCGGCAGCCAGAACCACATTCATGGATTTAGACCTCCGTTCCCCATCTCCTGGGAAAAACAAAAGTTTGAGGTTGATTGCAGACACCATCTCTCAGACCTAGCTGGGAACCAGAAGAGAAATATAAGCCATGTAGCTGGCAACACGCCAGGGGAAATGCCAGTATCTGGATTTACCCTCGACCCTGAAAAATCTCCATCCAGGCTAATCACCTTACAGGTGACAAGCTATGGCAGCAGAGGTGGGAACACAATGGCATCTCATGGTCATTGCTTTGGGTGTCTGTATTTTTTAACTTACAGATTGAGTTACGGACCCCAGTTGATTTCTTTCTCATAGCACTCAGGTGCTCTGATGGCCACATCATCCTTTCTGGGGTGCCCTCTGCAGCCTACTTGGCTACGCCCCGGATCATGGCCACCCAGATGGCAGCCAACTCCCCACCACCATAAATGGCACCAGCAAGGTCTTCTGCTCTCCCCTCTTTGTCACCGGGGCTGTCTCTCTGGGTTTGGAGTTGAGGGCAGCTGGCCACCTGCTCGCTTCCTCTGAACTGAGCGCTGCCGCGCTGCTCTTCAGCCGGGTTGCCCCAGCCCCTTCCCCCAGCAGTGCTGTGCGCACAAACATGTGTTGCCCGTGTGCTGTTTTCTGTCTTGCTTGGGTATTGTCCGTGTAGTCTGTCCTCAGTAGTGATAGACATTTACGGTGAGCATGATGTGGTTTCAGTGAAAACATGACTTCATCAGAGAGAGAGCTAAAAGAATGCCTTTTTAGACAAATGAGTAAGAAACATCAGAGGCTCGGGAACGTAGTCACAAGGAATGGCTTGACCAAAGGAACGCATAGGGGCTCGACAAGGCTAGGAACCCAAAAGGCTCCCCATAGCCCAGCTCCATCTGAGCAGCTCACTAGGACGTGCCCCACCCCGAGAGGATCCTGGGCCATTCTCACTCTGGAGCAGGCATGCATTCGGTGTCTATTGGCGCCTTGCCTCCCCGCAGCAGAACCCCTCCATGGAAAAGAGGGTCCTACCCTATAGTGATTTGTGTGCCGTGGTTTCCAAATTTGGGGGTCCTCCAGAGTCACCGAGAAAGCTTATAAAATTCAGGCACTTAGGCCTCAAAAGACCTATTGTGTTGGGTGAGATCTTTGTAGGTGAGACTTTGGCAATCTACATTTTCAATGTGATTCTGACGTTAACTCATTCTGGAGAAACACCCCTCTGCTGGTTCTTGGCACTGCCAGAAGGAGAAGATATTGAAAATTTTGAAGCCCTGATGCACTTTGGCCCTCACCAGTCAGAATGCTACCTGCAGCAAGCCAACAGTAGGGCTCTGTCCAGACTGAGCGTGTGTCCACCCCGGCCAGATGACTTACCTGCACATTCTCACCTCCACACACATGGACATTTTGGGAAGGCCAGCTTAGCTCGAAGATCAGGGCACCCAGCCCCACTGGGCAGTCTCCTTTCCTGAGATGTGGAGAGCAGACTTTTCCTGGAGGACCAATGCCAAGTGCAGCCAGCAAGTCTCCTGGCCTTCCTCGTTGTCCAACGTGGTATACTTCCTGACTCTCGCCCTTGAACTTACCACCTCCTTCCACATTTGCCATGTGTTCTTTGTTTCCCCTCCCCCTCGGCCTCCTTCCTAGCCTTGTGTCCTTCTTCCCTGACCCCCCTGCCTGAGGACTGCTTGGTGCAGCCCACCCTGGACTTCAGCTGGGACCACATTCACTATCTAAACCCCAGGAGAGATGGGCTCAGGGAACGAGGCTGTGGCCATTCCACACGGAGAGCTCAGATAGATATTTGTCATCTGTTTAAGTGTAAACGAAGCATGAGAGTTCACCCTGTGGTGGGCTCAAACAGCTACGGACACAGGACCTCTCCCCAGGTTCGTGGATGGTGCCTGTGTGGACACCTCTGTCCCCAGCAGGGATTTATTCAACTAATGAATGCTATCTCCAGTAAGAGCCTCAAAGGGATGCCACCCAAACCTGTCAAGAGGGAGAAGGAGAGCTTCAATGTGCTATGGGGTAACCTCCTGTAACAGTATTAGCAGTGTGGGCAGGACATGAGCTGGGGTTCAACAATCCAGTGACCTACACACACACACACACACACACACACACACACACACGCACGCATGCGCACGCACACACATACACATCACAGAGAGGCCTAGAATCTTAGCTACGCATGCCTCCACTTCATTTTCCATATCCGCAGTCTTGCGGTCATTGTGTTGTGACCAGAGAGGGAAAAGAATCTTCTTAATCACAGGGGATTTGTTTCAAGACCCAAAATGTCAGTGCCAGTGAAAGCTCTAGCAGCAATTCAACCCCTCACCGCATCCCCAGCCAGCTGCTCAGAAAGAAGGTGATGCACCCAAGTTGGCATAAAAGGAAGTTTCACATAATCCTGCCATCAGAAAGCCCTGTGTGCAGAGGTAGGCTCCAGAGCTCCAAAATGGAAAACAGCCATTTGGCTCCCTGGCTTATTTCCCTCTTCGCCTTTCTTTCTTGGAAGGCCATGTTTTGAAGAGCTGAAGCTTTCTGCATTGGGAGAACCATCGCCACAGGCCTTGTTGCTTTGACAACATTGGTAACCAAAGAAAAAACTTGAGAGAAATAAATAACTTTTTCCCTTACTCCCATGCTGGGGAAAAAAAAGACTTGTTATTGGCAGTCGTTCCCTCCTCCCCTCTTTTTGTGACCTTATTCATTCATTCAGCTGGTTTTCATTGAGCACCAGCTATGCACAAAAGATTGTGCCAGGTGCTGGAGATTCACACCAAATCTAAGACACTGCCCAACCTCGTGGGGCTCACCTGCTAAGATGGAAACAAGCAAAACAGACAGGCAAATGCACAAGTAAAGAAATAGGGGTTTGGGATCCCTGCCTCGAAGGGATCTAAGCAGGGGCTGAGAATCTATATGGTGGGGGCAGGAATGTGGGAGGGCCTCTCTGAGGTGGTCATGGGGATGCAGAGATGTGGAAGGGGTTGCGGGGTCCATCATCCCATGATGAGCGGGGTGGGGTGCATGACAGGGGGAAGATGCTGTCCCAGGAAGGGGAGTAACCATGTGCAGAGGCCCTAAGGAAGGGGAGAATTTGGCATGCTTGTGGAAACAAAAAGAGAAAGCATAGAGCCTTCCTGCTGGGGCAGGTGTGAGCTGAGCCTGACCAAGGAGAGGTGGGGAGACACACAGGCCAGCGGGAGCAGCCTCGGAGGCTGGGCGGGAGGTGGGATTGTAGTTGGAGCACAACAAACAGGTGTATGGAGAGAGGTGTGGTAATTGGACATGTGTGTTGCTGCTGTGTGGAAAGTGCATGGGAAGGGATGGGAAGGGAGCTGGGAAACCACTTGGGGGCTACAGAAGTCCAGCGGAGAGAGATGGCAGAGGAGAGTGAAAGCACACCTAGAGACAGAACAGATGGAATTTGCCATCATCCCACGTGGGCCGTCTGCATGGAAGAGAAGTCAGGGCTCCCCAACTCCGCTTGAATGTTGGGGTACATGGTGTCATTTATAGAGCCTGTGAAGACTGAGGAATGAGTGTAGGATTGTTTTCAAGCAATCTGTGTGAGGGCGGTTGATCAGAACTCCATTTTGGACATGTTAAGTTAAAACGTCTGTAGGACATCATAACAGAGACCCATTAATCCCACCCATGGAGAGCAACGAGCAGAACACCATGTTACCAGTCCCAGTGAGGACTCCGGGCACTTCTGCCCATGGCATCTTAGTCCTGGAGTTACCTAGGAAAACACAGCATGGTCAGACCCTGGATGGAACCCTCGGCTCATGGAGGGAAGAGATGGAGCACGGTCAGCCTCAGCAGTGGGGGCCGGTTAGGGAGGCCAGCAGCTGACACAGGGCAATTCCTGGATGGGGGGACCCCTTGTGCTGCAGGGAAGGACACTCCAGCCCCTTCTCATGGATCTGAAAGATTGAAAGCCGAGGGTCATTGACATCCACACTCATGAGCAGAACAGAAGAACGCTCGTGGAGCATGAATCAGGGACAGGAGACCGCCCCCTCCCATAGGAGCGGGTAAGCCCTACACAGGCGGCGTGGGCTCTTGGCCCCATGTCAAGGCAGCAGTCCAGGCCCAAGGCCCATTCTTCTTCGGCCCAATGGGGCTCCTCAGACTGCAGGCCTGAGACTGCCTTTCCCAACAGAGAAGTCAGGTGGACAGTGGGAGGGCAGGAGAGACACCCACACTTGGGAGTCACTAGCCTACTGACAGGACTGAAACTCACATAAGAGCAGCGGTGAAGAGAGGGGAGAGAGAGAAAACAAGTGGCCCCAACCTGAAGGGCACAGAGAGGTCAGATAGGAAGGGAGGACGTGGGAGACGGGAGGGGCCCGCAGAGGCTGGAGTACCCCGGGAAACTGGAAAAGCAGGGCTGTGACTCTGGATGGAGGGCTCGAAGGGCATTTTGCATAAGAGGCCCTTCCTCAGAGAACTTGAAAAAAGGATTTGAGTAGAAAGAGCTTCCTTCGCTAGCCCCTTGGTAGTTACTGAAGGACTGGCTGGCTAACTCGTTGAATGATCAAATGAATGCATGAGCGATTATGTTTAAAAAACTGAATTTCCTTCCAGACTTCTCTCCGGGCATCCATGTATAGATCTTACCACAAGGAAATCTTCATTAACGCTTTCTTCTAAACATAACCTTTAATAATTATGAAGCAAGTGCTCCTAAGGGCTGTTCTACACTTAAAAAAAAAAAAGATTTTATTTATTAGAGAGCGCACAACTGGGGTGGGGAGGGGCAGAGAGGGAGAAGCAGGCTCCCTACTGAACAAGGACCCCAATTTGGGACTCGATCCCAGGACCCTGGGTTCACGACCCGAGCCGAAGACAGACGCTTAACCAACTGAGCCACCTGAGTGTCCCCAAGGCTATTCTACATTTTACTGAACTATCCCTTTGTTGTGTCCAGGTTTTCATAATCATAAATAATGCCAAGACAAGCAATCTTAAAACACCATTCACTATGGACAATTTCAAAAGCACAAAAGTAGAGGAGTATAATGATCCTCACATACTCAAATATAGCAAATTCCTTATTATCTATATATCTAGTCACGGTATGAATTCCTCCAGCTGTCTCACATGGTTTTAACACTTCAGTTAAACCAAGATCCAAGGGGGGTGCCTGGGTGTCTCAGTGGATTAAAGCCTCTGCCTTTGGCTCTGGTCATGATCCCAGGGTCCTGGGATCGAGCCCTGCATCGGGCTTTCTGCTCAGTGGGGAGCCTGCTTCTTCCTCTCTCTGCCTCTCTACCTATTGTGATTTCTCTCTCCCTGTCAAATAAATAAATAAAATAGTAAACCAGGGCCCAAGCAAGTGTCACACTTACAATAGGTTCACATGTCTCTTACACCATTTTTTTTTAAGTTTGTGGGCTGGTTTTTTTTTTTTAAGATTTTATTTATTTATTTGACAGAGAGAGACATGGTGAGAGAGGGAACACAAGCAGGGGGAGTAGGAGAGGGAGAAGCAGGCTTCCCACTGAGCAGAGAGCCTGATTCGGGTTTCGATCCCAGGACCCTGAGATCATGACCTGAGCCGAAGGCAAACACTTAACCAAATGAGCCACCCACGTGCCCCTAGTTTGTGGGTTTTTTTTTTTAATTTTTAATTTTATTTCTATTAGGGGAGAAGGGGCAGAGGGAGAGAGAGACTCTTAAGCAGGTTCCATGCCTGACACAGACCCAGACTCAGGGCTTGATCCCACAACCCTGAGATCACAACCTGAACCAAAATCGAGTTAGAGGCTTAACGGACCAAGCCACCCAAGTTCCAGTCTCTTATGCCTTTATTATAAAAGTCTATACAGTCTCCTCCTCCTCATCCTTCCTCCCACCACCCCACCTCAATCCTTTGCGGTTTATTTATTGAAGAAAATGGTTTGTTTCCCACAGCCATGATTTTGCAAACCGCATCCCTGAGGGGTCACTGAGTGCGATCTTCTGATCTCTTTCTTTTTCTTCCAGTTTCATTGACATATAAATGACATCCAGCACTGTGTTAAGTTTAAAGTGTGCAGCATAATGACCTGACCTCCGTATATTGTGAAATGATGACCAGGCCAAGTTTAGTTCACGTCCACCCTCTCACACAGACGTACCAAAAGAAAAAGAAAGGAAATGGTTTTTCCCCAGTGATGAGAACTCTGAGGATCTACTCTCTTAACAGCTTCCCTAGATACCAACCCATTAGTGTTAGCCACAGTCCCCATGCTGCACGCCATATCCCCAGTACTTACTTATCATATAACTGGAAGTTTAGACCTTTCTGGTCTCTGAATTTCTTATACACTGGTAGCTAACTCCAGAGCCTTGATCACCCAAGGGAGATTTTTGTTTGGTTTGGGCCAGATGGAGGTAGACACTGCCGCCAGGAAGCCCTCCTTGTGATGTCGTGGGGAGACTACTGCTGTCCCCATATGGACATCTCTCCAGCCTATTCCTCCAGAGGAACTGGGAGCAATTCCCTGAGTTCTTGCCCTTTCAGAAAATGGGTCACCTTCCCACCAGACACCAGTTTGGTTGGACACCAACTCTCTGCGTCACATCTTTTTTCCCTGAGTACATGAAATATGTCTCCATGTCTTCTGTCACAGCTGATCCTGCTGTTGCCATCATCAGGATCTCGGTCTTTTTGCCTGGATGCCCAAAGGTTTTGTTTTTTTTTTCCTTTTTCTTTGAAATCTAATCATCTTATTAGGATCTGCTCCAGTTCTGGCTTTCCTTGGGCCAGTTTTCTCAAGGGCGGGCCACAGCTTTTCAACAGGAAGTCTCAGTTGCTGGAGCGCGTGCTCTTGGCCCCTAGGAACTCTTGAGACTTTCCAGGACAAAGTCTGGTATTGAGGAGATTCTAATGGGAGGAAGATCCAAATGGAGCCCAGCAAAGAAATTTGGTGCAAGTGCAAGAGACGGTCCAGGGGAAAGCAGGAGAGGAGCACAAAGCGGGCCGATGAGGGGAAATCCTGAGCCGGACTAAAAAGAGCCATGTCGGGAAGCTGGACCAGCTATCGAGGAAAACCTGTTTCCCCTAAATGGGAGGAACAGAAAAGGACTTCTGTCAAATCCCATACAAACTATTATAAGAAAAAAAAAAAAAAAGAATAAAAAGTCTCTACAGACAATGAGGAAATGCCATAAAATGACCATGAAACAGATGAAAAACTATTACCTAATATTTCCAAACAAGCAGAAAGAAATTTGGAAAAGATAAAAACTATGAAAAGACAGCATAAATAAAAATTAGAAAGCCTCAGCGATGAGGTGATTGGAGAAATGGAAAATCTGAAACGAGATGACAGAATGCAGGAAAGGATTAGAACTAAAAGGGAAAAAAAGCAGATTGTCCATGTGAAACACACAGCTCAGCTCCCGGGAGACAGTCAGCGCTCACTGAACAGCAGATTAAAACAGAATCATCCGCCATGCTTTCGGTTCGGCGGCCTCTCCTCAGCCTCCGCCCTCTTTACAGCTCTGAAGTCACCCCGCACTTAGCTAAATCCCACAGCCTGGGACAGATGTGAGGGTGATGACAACTGGACTTCAGTCAGGACGCGGATGGGGCACCAGGACTGCGCATCGGGCCGTGGAATGGCTGCCTCTCACCAGGCACCCAGATAAGAGTCTGTGGGGAGCCTGTCTAGAGACGAAAATCCTGGGCAACAAGGTCCAGTCAGGGAGACAGAGCCCAAGGTCCTGGGGCACCTGTGCGTTTCTCTGTTGAGCAAGTGACACCCCCTAAGCCCCCCCTTCCCACCCCCCCACCCCCCATAGAGCCAGGCCCAGTCCCTTCCACTGGAAGCCCAGAGGGGAGAGACAATGGTGCCGCTCCCATGGGGGCCAGACTGAAAGCTACTTGTGTTCAACCTCTTTGGCTCTCGGCTCACCACGTCATGGCCTTGTGGTCTGCCCACTCTCAGACTCTGCTGGTGAGCGAATCTGGGGCTGGACAATGGGCAGAAATGGGAAGTCCACGCTCTGTGGCATTTGGGTATGGTGTCATTCCAGACACATTCCTGAAAACCGGTCATCTGAGAACAGAACCGATGGGGAGAGCACAACCAGGCTGAGGTTACTGAGAAGCTGAAAAGGCTCCTTCCCCAGGGATAAGCAGCATTTGGACAGTCTGGGTCCTTTCATGACTAACAGAAACCATAGAACAGTCTATATAGCATCCTGGCGCTGAGGACGCCGAAGTCCCTGCCAACCCACCCACAGCAAGGCTGCTGTTCTCATCAGAAGCAAAGCACCTTTCTTCCTCGTGATAGATACAGCAGGAAAGGATGCTCCTATGCCAGCAAGGAGAGGTTTCCAGCTTCCTTTCCCGAGATGCTGTGGTCAAGTCAGTGAACCGACAGGCTTCTCTCTTTGGTAGAAAGGGCCTGTGCTCTGTGCATTAAGGCTGGGATTGGAAAAAAAAAAAAAAAAAAGCTTAAGGATTCATAACAAGCAGATGTGGCCTGAGGGTTTAAAACAATTTTTTTTCTCTAATTAGAAAATTTATTGTGGAAAAGTTCTATTGCAGAAAAAAAGAAGAGTACAAAAACGTGTAAATAAAGAAAAATTGCCTGGAATCCTACCACACAGAGAGAAACCTATTAAATTTTTAAATATATAACCTCTTTCTATATATAGCTTTCCCCCAGGACTGCCACAAGTACGAGCAAGGACTATTTCCCTTTTCCACCAAATGTCCGAGAGTCAAAAGAAAGACTTCCTTGGGTACGCAGGAAATGAGCACGGGAGGGCTACTGGGTAGAAACTTGCAGAGACTTCGTTTTCCCTTTCTCTGGAAACTGTGAAGGACCATCATTTCTCCTTCTTATAGCTCCCCCGAATTGGGTTCTTATTCAAAAGGCATTCCTCCTGGAGGGCCCGGGTGGCTCAGTCAGTTCAGGTCCAACTCTTGATTTCAGCTCCAGTCATGACCTCAGGGTCTTAGGAGCGAGCCCCACATCGGGTTCTGCCCTGAGTCTTTTGGGGATTCTCTCTCTTCCTCTCCCTCTGCCCCTCCCCCGGCTGTGCTCTAAATAAATAATAAAATCTCAAAAAAAAAATAAAAAGGTGTTCTTCCTGGGTTCCAGATGCTAAGGGCAGAGTTGTGGGGGACAGTCTGGTTTGACTCAAAGAAATTGTGGGCACACGGGGCAGCCTACCCTATAAATTAGGGAATGGGGCATCCGGGGGAGCATGGCTGGATGACAGGCCAGCTCCTGCAGGCAGAGCTCCAGGTGAGAGCAGTGTGTGCCAGAGGCTCGATGGCTTGTGGAATAGTGGGTGGGCTGTGGCTCAGTGCCACCAGCCCCCTCCCAGCTCTTGCAGCTTGGGGCAGTGGCAAGGGCCAAGCTAGCGAGTAGAAGCCAAAGTCATCCTGCCGTGTAAAGAAAGGCAACTCAGCTTCGGTCTGGGTTCGTTTTAGAATCAGAACTCACCTATTTGTATCTGGAAATGATTTCTTTTCCTAGACATCAGCGAATGCTCCAGCCAGCCTTGTCAGAATGGGGGGACCTGTGTAGAAGGAGTCAACCAGTACAAATGCATGTGTCCTCCGGGGAGGACTGGGAGCCGCTGTCAGCACCTGGCCCAGACAGGTACGTGGCTGCCGTGAGGCTGGGTGAGGACGTTCCGCTGCCAAGAGAGGAACTCCCTGGTCGTGGGTCACCAAATGCAGACATGGCAGGAGCTCAGTTCCCCACCTGGAGAGAGGGCTTTTTGACCCTTGATCCCTCTGGTTCCCCGAGGTGGTTATCTGGGATGGAATTTGGCCCTTTTGTGTAACCAGCGTTTTGATGCTTTTTATGGAAGAAAATGCAGGTAGAGGGACTGACACCCCCCCACCCCCCCGCAGTGTGGAAGCTCCCCAGACTGGTAATTCGGCCGAGAGGCTTCCTTGTTCCATCTTCACGTGGTCCACATCTTCTCTGCGGATCAGCAGAATGGCTCTTCCTTTCCGATGCTCACATCACACTCTGCAAAGTCAGTAGTTACTGATACAAGCCCAAGTACCCGCAGAACTGTGCAACCAGACATTTGACTGGTGGTGACCTTATTTAAAAAAAAAGAAAAAATTTTTTTCTTTTTCTTTTTTTTTTTTTTTTGTTATTTATTTGATAGAGAGAGAGAGAGCATGAGCGGGCAGAGGGAGAAACAGCTTCCTGCTAAGCAGGGATCCTGATGCAGGGCTCCATCCTACCAACCTGAGATCAGGGCCTGGGCCAAGGGCGGATGGTTAACCGACTGAGCCACGCAGGCGCCCCTGGTGGTCAGTTTATTATCCACATCTCGAGTCCCAATACAGCTCTAGCTGGGTCTAGAGGGCACAAAGTGGCTGTTTTCGCAGAGGGCTAGACAGTCTGATAAACAATCTGTGAAGGTTCCCACACTATGCTGTAACTAGCACTTCTTATATAAAAAAGTCAGATCCTAAAGACGTCCTCTTTCCTTGCCAGAAAACCCTGGAGTGTCCTGTCTGGTTGTCTGGATTTCTCTGTGTAGTCTCCATGTGGGAAGAGGGATCGGCGGTTAACAGCAGGATGCAGAGAGTAGGGGCTCTGTCAGTACTTGCCGTTCTTGCGCCAGCCCCAATCCGAGGCCAGTTTACACCGCTGCCCGCAGAGATCTGCTGCTGAACTGTCTCGGTTCCGTTCAGCTGAGTCAGCCTTGCTGGGAGCTCTCTCAGAATGCAGCTCCCCGCCCCTCCCCCCCCCCCCCACGGCGAGGGGGGCTGCTCTCTGTGGCCTCTCTGTGGCCTTCTTGACTGCCTCGCCTTCTCCCTACAAACAGAAAGGAGCGAGACATGGGCCTCCTTCAACCCAAATGAGCTAGCACTAGACTCTGAACGTTCCAAACCCTCCGTGTCAGGGTTTCTGCTGTCAGGACATAGGCATCTGCTCCTCGGGTCCAGGGGGCACTTTACATATCAAGTATCCCCACCACAAGAACCTCCCCAGGGGCACAGGGAGTGAGCAGGTGCAGCTGAGGCCAGCTGATGTCCTCATGGTCTCCGTGATCAACCCTGCCAAGTCCTGGCTTCTTGCTCACCTGGTCCCCCAGGCTGGAGCTTTCCTTCCCATCAGCTCTGCCCGGGTCTGCCCGGTTCGAAGGGGGAGCCTCTCTCGGAATCCTTTTTTAAATCCATTCACCTTTATCACCCCTGCCATTGTAGTGGAATATACATAACATAAAATTTACCATTCTAACCATTTTAAGGGTACAAGCCAGAGGCATTAAGTACATTTACACTGTTGTGCAACCGTCTGTCCACCTCCACTTTTTCATCTTGCAAAACTGAAACTCTGCCCTTGAAACAGTAATTCCCCATTTCCTCCTTCCCTGGCCTCCCCCTCCACAACCATTCTGCTTTCCCGCTCTATGAATTTGGCTACTCTGAGAACCTCGCCTCAGTGGAGTCACACGGTATCTCCTCGGGTGTCCTCTTCTGCGTCATTACTTTCGCCACCAATTCCTCTACCATCTCCCCTAAACGTTGAGAGCCCTAAATACTCTGAAAACTTTGAAAAACTCATTAATTTCTTTTTCGTATTAGAAAATTAATGTTCCTAGGGCACCTGGGTGGCTCGGTGGGTTGCGCGTCTGACTTTAGCTCAGGTCATGATCTCAGGGTCTTGGGTTCGAGCCCGACATGCAGCTCAGTGTTCAGAGGGGAGTCTGCTCGTCCCTCCACCCCTGTCCCCACTGGTGTGCACATGCTCACTCGCTCTCTCTCTCAACTAAATATATAAAATCTTAAAAAAAAAAATCGATGTTCCTGGTTTAAAGACAAAAGCTTGGATACTTTAAAAAAGTATAAAAATTACAGCAGGGACGCCTGGGTGGCTCACTCAGTTAATCGTCTGCCTTTGGCTCAGGTCATGATCTCAGGGTCCTGGGATCCAACACTGCAAGGGACGCCCTGCCCAGAGGGGAGTCTGCTTCTCACTCTCCCACGCCCCTCACCTCCTCTTGGGCTCTTTCTCTCAAATAAAATTTTTTTTAATTACAATAACAAAAAATACCCCCCCCCCCCCGCGCCTGCTCCCAGTGTATTACATTCCATAGTTTGAAGCTCCAGGGATCACTGTTAAGCCTTTTGAAAGGAAAACATGGACTGAACACGCCCGCGGCCCTGCTGGGGGCAGTCGCGCGGTCCGCGGGGTCCTGCAAGGTGCTCTGGGGCGGTGCTCCCCCGGCTCCAGCCCCTCTGGGCGGCCCTGAGCGACCCCGGGTTTCTGGTGACTTACTTGTCTTTCCTTCCCTACTCCAGAGTAAGCTCTGAGAAGGGGCCCGCGCCCCGGTCTTGTTCTCCACCCGGTCCCTGCCCGAGGTCGGGCCCACGGCAGGGCGCCAGGGCGCCAGGGCCCGGCACTGAGGGTGTCTTCTCCCCGCAGCGGCCCCCGACGACACCATAGCCGGCGACCCTGCCTTCAGCCGCGCGCCGCGCTGTGCGCAGGTGGAGCGGACGCAGCACTGCAGCTGCGAGGCCGGGTTCCACCTGAGCGGCGCCGCCGGGGACAGCGTCTGCCAGGGTAGGCCCGGGCTCTCTCGGGGGCGGGGGGGGGGCAGGGGAGGACCCAGGAGAGGACAGGGCTCCCACTCGCCTCTCTCCTGCTACCCCGGCACCAGCGAGCGGTTGGGGGTGGCGGCCAAAGTCTCAGAAAGCCGGGCCCACGTTGCATTCTAGGTATCAGCCTAATGGTTTGCTGAGACATGGATATCAGAGGCGATCCTAAGAAATCAAGATTGTGGAGAAAGCAGTCGGGAGTGCCCAGGCTGGCCCCCATCTCAGAACCCAGCCACAGTGCAGTGCCAACGACGCACACCCACCTAGAAGAGCCTGGAGCCCCCCTCTCCCCTCCATCCCGGCTGCAGTCACACAGCGGCAGGTGGCAGAGAGGAGCTTGAGTCTTTGGGCTGGTTAGGCAGGCCCCCTGTGCTGTGCAGGGCTCCGGGACTCCATTCCCTGGCCCCCCTCCTCCACTTAGGTTTAGGGACCCAGCCAACTGTAGCTAACCTCCCCTGGTTACCAAAGTGCCTTCTGAGAACAGCTCAAACCAAGTGGGCCCAGACTGGAGAATTGCCCAACTGGTGGAAGTGCCTCATTTTACAGTAACAGAAATGAGACCCTCCTCCTCTAACCCCAAAGATGAGGCCAGTTCAGGTGGGGCTGGGTGCAGGCTGGTAGTCTGGGCTGCCCGCCTGATGTGCCAGCCTCTACAGGGTTCCCTGTTAGTCTTCAGCCTCAGACAGAGGAACCCATCTAGGATCTACCACGTACCTCTCAGCTCTCCCCACAGCTTTCTGGGCCCTTGGCTGCGGAGGAGGGGGAGCATGCTTATTCTTCTTCTGGGCGTTCTGCTGGGAATAGGGTTTGCCTAGCGCCCTCCCCGCCCAGGCCCAGCCACTTAGCCACAGTGGCCATTGCCTCCAGGAACTGTGGCACAGCCAACCTGGGTCATGGTTGGTGGATGTCCACGACAAGGCTCCTGGTCATACTGAGCACTTCTGTCCCCAGATGTGAATGAATGCGAGCTCTACAGGCAGGAGGGACGCCCCCGGCTCTGCATGCACACCTGCGTGAATACCCCGGGCTCCTACCGTTGTGCCTGCCCCAGCGGGTACCGGACGCTGGCTGATGGGAAGAGCTGTGAGGGTGAGTGATGCTGCTGCGGAGGCAAGGGGCTGTGGGCTCGAGAGAGAGCGAGCCTGGCTGGTCCTAGACAGTGGGGAGAAGGAGCAGAAGAGAAGGCAGAGGGCTCCTCTGTGGGCCCAGGTAGAATGTGAGAGAAGAGGTGGCTGCCCGGTGACGTCCTAGTGGGATTCTACTGCGAGGGTCAGAGGAGAGGATAACCTGAGACCGGAGAAGACACCTCCATCCGTCCATACAGCCCTCCCTCTATCCCTCCGTCCATCTATTCATCTTCCCAACCATCCATCCCTTTCTCCCCCCTTCCGTCCCTCCATCCATCCATCCATCCCTCTATCCATCCACCCATCCCTCCCTCCCTCCGTCCCATAAGTATTCAAGAAGGCCCAGGTAGAACTGTGTAGATTGTGAAGAAACAGCCTCCAGCGGGGACGAAGGGGGCAGCAGACTTCATTCAAAGGAGAGAGAGGACATCTGCATTTGGGGTGGGGTGAGGCTGAGGAGAAAGGCTTTCCAGAAGACTTGACTCTTAAAGGGCCTGAAAATAGGCACTGAGGGAAGACTCCAGGGCCCTGAGGCTGAGGAGGAGGCAGCTCGGAGAGAAGCTTCATGACCTGGGACTGGTCGTTCTCCTGTGCTTCTCTGTCACCTGTCCGCCCCGTGGAAGCACAGGATCCCGGGGAGGGGAGCTCCCCAGCATGACTTTGCAGCCTTTCCGTGAGGTCTGGATTTCAAATAGTGAACGATGACAGGGTTTCCCGTTTGAAAAATAAGTACTGGGTATTGAGAAAGCCCACCACACTCCAGTGCCTGTCTGGGTTTTTCATGTGGTCCTGTGACAGAAAGGGACGTCAGGGGATCTTCACTCTTCTTGGCTGTCCCTTATTTCAGATGTCGATGAGTGTGTGAGCCCGCAGCTCGTGTGTCCCCGGGGGACCATGTGCATCAACACCGGTGGAGGCTTCCAGTGCGTCAGCCCGGAGTGCCCCGAAGGCAGTGGCAACGTGAGCTACGTGAAGACCTCTCCGTTGTGAGTAGAGCCAGGACCGCTCACGGCTGCATGCCAGCGTCCCTCACCCCGGCCTCCCAGAGGGCTGGGCAGATTCGGAGGTTCTTAGGAGAAAATACAGTCAGATCCAAGGAAGATGGAAGGCAGGGAGCTGGGAGTCTGGCTTCTCTGAGCTTCCATTTCCCTTTGGTGGGTGCATTTAACGCACTGCTGCTGTGTGCAGTGGGAACCCAGTCTGCCCTGCTAGTAGTTCCTGTTCCAGGTGTTCCCCTGCTGACGTGGAAGATGATGGGATTACAGCCACGCAGGTGCCGCGCTGTGGGGGTGGGGTGACACTGGCCGCAAGAGCATTGTGGTGACTGGGAGGCAGGTACATATTACAGGTTCGGGAGAGGATCATCTTCTCAGGCTCTCGTACCCACTACCTGGTCAGTTCCAGTCACACTGCACGCCCTGTACCTTGTATTATATTGATCGACTTTTCCACTGGTTTAGGTTTGATTTCTGGTAACCTCAGCACCCGATGGTTTGTGGTGGTTGTTTTCAGGTGGGAGACAGGCCTTTCAGGAGAGTAATGACAACTATCACAAAGTACATGTATTTTCTTCTGAAAAAGCGATCACAAGAGCCTTAGCATTGTCTTTAGGATGAGTTAACTTCCCAAGTTCAGATACCTGAATTGCTTTTTGAGCTACGGCAGAGTAGAAGCATCAAGAAAGTCAGTGGCCGAAATCACTCAGTGAAGGGACTCCACGTCATAGCCTCTGGGGACATCCATGATTATCGGCCAGATGTGATACTCGACCTACATAACTGTGATTATATGAGTCACGAAATACGCTAAATGTGTCTGTGTGTTGGAAAAGGTAGAGAAATACCAGAAGCACTTCCACAAGATCTTGATTCCAAATGATGAAGAAAGACAGGGTTTCCTTTTTAAGAATCAGCGCTGGTGGGACGCCTGGGTGGCTCAGTGGGTTAAAGCCTCTGCCCTTGGCTCAGGTCATGACCTCAGGGTCCCGGGATCGAGCCCCGCATCAGGCTCTCTGCTCAGCAGGGAGCCTGCTTCCTCCTCTCTCTCTCTCTGCCTGCCTCTCTGCCTGCTTGTGATCTCTGTCAAATAAATAAATAAAATCTTTAAAAAAAAAAAAAAAAAGAATCAGCGCTGGGTGTTTGCAAAGTTCACCTCGCACTGAGCACTGCATTCCAAGGTGTTGGCCGCTACCTGCTGGGGTCCTGCCATTACAGACAGAGGTCTTGGCACTGGCAGAAGGGGCACCTGCTTTATCTTCCCAGCTTTACTTGTCTGTAAAAACCCCAGTAACAGCATGTATAAATACACATGTACATGTGTACGTATACAAGTGGGTCAGGGGAGCACCTCTTGCCGGGCCACACCTGCCACCCGCCACCCTCTGAGCCTCTGTGCTGAGGGACTGTGGCTGGGAAAGGTCACTCTGGAGGCCTCTGCAGGAAGGCAGTGCGGCAGACAAGCCAGGTCAGAGCAGCCCTTCCTGAGTCTTCCCAAGGCTGACTCCCTCCCTTTTGGCCTCTCCGTTCCAGCCAGTGTGAGCGGAACCCCTGCCCCATGGACAGCCGACCCTGCCGCCACTTGCCCAAGACCATCTCCTTCCATTACCTCTCTCTGCCCTCCAACCTGAAGACGCCCATCACGCTCTTCCGCATGGCCACGGCCTCGGCCCCCGGCCGACCTGGACCCAACAGCCTGCGCTTTGGGATCGTGGGCGGGAACAGCCGGGGCCACTTCGTGATGCAGCGCTCAGACCGGCAGACGGGGGAGCTGATCCTGGTCCAGACCCTGGAGGGGCCGCAGACGCTAGAGGTGGATGTTGACATGTCGGAATACCTGGACCGCTCCTTCCAAGCCAACCATGTGTCCAAGGTCACCATCTTTGTGTCCCCTTATGACTTCTAAGGCAGCCGGGGCAGGGGTGGTGGGGGGTCACTGCAGTGCGGAGACCTGGGCTCCTTTCGATTCCTCAGAGACCCGGCTGTGGGCCCCGATTGCGACAGCTGTCTCTCCCTGTCCTGCCTTGTCCTTGCCCGCCCACCTCCCCGCCCGTGCCCCCTGGCTTCTCGGGCAGTGCTGCACACTCTTCCGTGGAGCGGCAGAGAAGGAAGGGCAGCTACGGGACCCACGGTGCTGCCATGATAGTTTTTTTGTTTTTTGTTTTTCTGCTTTAAGCTCTTCCCATAGATTATGCACTAACTTTCTCAAGTCTTTACAGAGAAGTGGGCAGTTTCTCAAAATGCTGGCTGAATGGCATTGGGAGTATGAACCGGCGGGGGAGGGACTATGTCTGTGTTACGGTATGTGTCTGAGAGGCCTGTCAGTCCTCTGTATGGTCAGAGTCACGCCATGTTACGAAGCCGTTCTGGTGTGCTGAGGACCAGTCCTTCCCGGCTCGTGCGGCATGGGGAGTGGATCTTCTGCCTCAGCCCAGCACAGTGTTCTTGTCTGCATTCCTTCTGCGACACGCCGGCCAGCCTTCTCATCAGAAAGCCATGGCAGGGCCTGAAACCCCCGCACACATTCTTCTAGACCAAGGAAACAACATTAAAGCCTAAGTTCTGCTGGAATGAATTCCCCTTTGAGAAATCGTATCTCAGAACGTGACCTGGTCTTGCAACTGAAGAAATAAAGTCTGTTGCTCCTCCATGCCCACCTGGCCTGTCCCAGCACATGAGTTAGCTCAGGACCTTCCAGGAAGGGATACCTGGCTCTCTTCTGATCTAGGCGGGACCCACCGAGATAAATGCACAAAAAAGAAACCACGGAGGCGGCCTTGGGGTTGAGCCAACAATAGAAACTTGGCTGGGCCAAATGGGAGATTGCTAAAGCCACGCGTGGCTGTGATGAGCTTAAGAAAAGGCTTGAATTTACACTGATTCCAGGGCCTCCTACTCCTGATGTAGGAGCTAAGGGGCAGTGCTTTCCAGCTAACTGAGGAAGGCAAGCACTGGCTGGGACGGGGGGGCTGGGGGGGTGGAGGAGACTGTTCACATTAAAGCTTAAGAGCCAGATAAACTGGGAGGAGAGTCAAAGTATCCAAATACATGCTAATCTAGGTGACGTTTCATCAGACACTTTATTTTAAAATTCCCTATATTTGTCTTGGTTTGAGATGGAGCCAGAGGAAGCATGTCACCTGTTTAGTGATCAAGCCATATACCAAGATGGTTTCCAGGAAAAACCTATGCCCTATCCTTGTCTTATTTTTTTCAAAGAGTGAGACACAGTCAAGAGCTGCTTTTGACACGTTTCTTCTCCTGTAGCTCGGCTGCAGTCTCTCCCAACAACAGAATGAGGGTCTGCAAATCTTCCTTAATGGGTTGTTACAAGATTATTTTCAAACTATTAGCCACAGCCTTGCATTTTCAAGCGGTGCTATGACTCAGGTTAGAAGCCCAGTGCCATCCGGTCACCTGTGCAGAACGTCAGGGAGGGCAGTCCAAGGGCATGACTGTGACCCTGAAAGTACAGTGTCACAGTGGTACATTCTTCCTGCCGGGAGCAGGACTTGTTCCAAAGGGCAAGCCTCTCACCTCCCAGCAGGCGAGGAGTGACTTGGGGAGCTACAGAGCACATGCCCCGCCTAGACTGGTGTCTGATGAAAACTGGGGTGCCAGGCAGGCCCAGGCTAAACCAGTGGTTTACATCACCAAGACCTGCCTTCATCAAAGCTGTTTCCTGTTGATGAAATCCGACATCCAGCCCAGTCCCTGAAGCACCAATGTATCACTGCCTGGTGGCGTGGGACGCCCTCTTGTGGATGATGCCTGGGCCCTTCCTCCATGGGCAGTACCCTATGTCTGCTCTCTCTCCGCCACTCACTTTCCCCTGGGGAAACTAACTTCTCCCCTGTCCTTTCCTAGCTGCAGTATGCACTAGGCCAGAGGAGGGAGGAGTTAACAAGAGTAGCCAGGAGTTGTACCCCTTTTCAGGTAAGAAGAGAGCTTCCTATCATTGGCAGGGGGCTTGTAAAACTTGTTATCAGGCATAGTTACAAACATGTACAGAAGTAGAGAGAAAAGTATGGTGACTCCCACGTCCAAACCACCAGCTTCAACAACTAACACACAGCCAACCTTCCCCCACCTCTTCTCTCACCCCAGCCCGTGATGATGCTGAAGCAGATCCTGGACATCGTATCATCTCAACACTAGACATTTCTACGTGTATCTCTAAGCCACAAGGACTTCTGAAAAAGCTTCACCTCCATACCAATCACGCTTTAAAAATTAGCAATAATTCAGGGCGCCTGGGTGGCTCAGTTGGTTGAGAGGCTGCTGTCAGCTCAGGTCATGGTCCCAGAGTCCCGGGATCGAGTCCCGTATGAGGCTCCCAACTCCATGGGGAATCTCCTTCTCTCTCTGACCCTCCCCCTTCTCATGTTCTCTCTCTCAAATAAATAAAGAAAATCTTTTTTAAAAATTAGCAATAATTCCTTAATACATTCAATGACTCGGTCATTGTTCAAACTTCTGAGTAGCTCAGGAGTTTTTGTTTGAGTTAGGTCCATGCTCTGTAATTTGTGGTCATGCCTTTTGAGTCTCCTTTAAATGTAGCATCGGCTCTCACCCATTAGCACATACTGGGATCACCCGGAGGCCTGTTAGAGATCAGTACTGGATGGTGTATCCTGGAGAATTTCTCACAGCCTGGGTCTTGCTGGGTGCATCTCTGCAGTGTCTTTTAACATGTTCCTCTGTCCCATTTCTAACAGTAGTTGTATCGAGAGAGTTAGAGTCCAGTTGTGTTTATTTGTGCAAGACTACTTTATTGGTGGTGACAGGTACTTCTGGGGGGAGCCACATAATCTCTAGTTGCCTCTCTTTTCTGATGGTAGCAGCCATTCGTGATTATCATAGACCCATAATGTCTTTAGGGGTTGCAAACACTATTCTAGTGCTGATGTCTCTTCTTTGTTAGCTGGCATACTTTATAAAGAGAAACTTACTTCTATTGATTATTCATTTGGTCACCCTGAAGTTTGATTTGTAGAGGAAGGCAGCAAAAATTCTTGGCTTTTCCCCCTTCCTCAGTTTCCAAAATGGTTTTCTGGCTTCTTTCCAAACTGTCCAGCAAGAGTTGTTTTCTTTTCTCTGAGTACATCATACACTCTTGATTTAAACATATTTCATGTGTGTTTTAATCCACTGTTGTTGTTTTCTTTTACTGTTACTCAAATTATCCCATCTTTGGCTCTTATGTTAATTGGCTGACTCCTTTTGAAGTGACCTTGGTTGGTCTTTGACATTTTGTAGTTATCCTGTATGACAGGATGTTTCAAGCTCATCTTGGGTGTTTTATGACCCAGCCCTGAAGTCATCCAGTGATTCCCAGGGATCCCTGGTTCCTCTTAGTGGGGAAAATCTGGGTGCTAGGAGTGCTCATTGGTAGTGGTCTGGTCACTGTTTCTTGGTTTTAGTGGACAGAACTAGGAAATAATGCACTATGAGTTTTGTTTGTTTGTTTTTTTTTTAACTACATGAGTCTATAAAGGTACTTCCAATTTGACTCAGGAGTACAGGCTTTTTAATGTAACCTTGATTTTACATCTGCTCTTTTTTCACTCGTTCTAAAAACCTCTTCCTCAAAAATCACCAAAATAATTACATATTGTTTTAAATCATCAGAGTAACGATGCCCAAACTGTCATAAAAGATAATTACTGAGAATAGTTAAAATTTTCTTTTGCAGTTCTTTTTATTCTTAGGGTTTTTGCCATTAGAGATATTCAGATTACCATTTTAAAATAACTTGGAATAGTGGTTATGTTCTAAACTTGAATCAGGGTTATGGTTATTCACTTTATTTTGCTTAAATTTAAGACCTTGCTCTTTTCATTTTAATTTTTTTTATAATTACGTAAACTATTTACTTGGCTCCAAAGTCATATCCACGAAATAAGCAACATTCAGAGAAATCTGTATTCTGACCCAGTCCCCTCTACCTATTCCTCCTTCTGCCTTAATTTTTTTCCATTTCACCATTCCATTAAATAAAAAAAGATACACACACACACACGATAAATGATAGCACACTATTTCATACTTTCCTTGGTCTTGCTTTTTTTTTTCCCTGTAACAGTATATTGAATATCATTCCATAGAACCAGATAGAATGTTCTATTAAATGCTCCATTTTGAAGTCATACATACCATTGTTTATTCAACCAGTCACCTCTGACTGACATTGGGGTTGTTTCCAATCCTTTGCTATTAAAAGTACTGCGGCAATATACATTTGTCTTTTTGCCTTTGTATCGCTGAGGTCCATTTTTTTCTCCATGAGGATTATGCTACTTTCTATCTGCAACAGTGTATGGGAGTTCCTACTCCTGAATCAAAGACGGCCCCAGTGGTGTCCCTATTTCTCACATCTGCACACCCACCAGACCCTGCTTTGGAAGGACAGAGAGACCTGAATGTAGGGTTATTCCACAATTAGTTCCCTTGCCTGTCCTATGCTCCTAGCAGTCAAGAGGCACCAGAAAGAGATGAGGCACCGGCCCAAGTGGATCCCTGACTCATGAGAGATGGAAAGTTAGCTAAGTTTTTGGATAACATTCAAAAGTCGTGTTTTTTAAAATGTAGCATCTCCAACACTAGCAAACAAAAAGGAAAATAAGCCGAGGATGAAATATCACTGCAGAGTCATAGGAAAGTTGATGGGTTTCCTGGGAATCTGAGTGTGTGCCTCAAGGTCAGTCAAGAAGAAGCCAGACCAGAATTGGTCACCTGCCACCAGCCGCTGCCTCAGCTTTTACCACGCTCACTCTGCAGGGATGGAGAGGTGGACCGTCGTGACGGCATCTCGTACATGTGAAATTTATCTCATACATGTGAAAATCTATGGGTGTTTATAAGCTGCATAAATATTCCTGAATGTCTACTCTGTTGCAGGCACTGTTTTAGTTGCCTAGGACAAAATAGTTGATAAGATTGACAGAGATCCTGACTTTTGGAGCTTATGTTTCAGCAAATGAGAAGATAATATACGTGAAAACAAGAAAAGTATGTAATTGCAAAGAGGGGTGAGCGCTCTGAAAACCAAAGCACCCTGAGAGGGGGACAGGATATAGTAAATGCACACACAAACTCACACAGATCACCCAGGGCGCCCAGATGTTGCAGTCACTGTAACTGTGTGTTTGCAATTATGACCCGGCATCTCGAGTGTCTGAATGAAGGAGTGATGTAAAGCAAGGCCTAGGATGACCACATTGGCTTACGGGCACAAAAGAAAGGCACCTACACAGACAGAGAACAATGATGCTGACATGGAAAGAGAGAAAATAAGACCATGGGAACTTGGAGCCTAATTCTGTGTTCTGGTTATCACTGCTGTATGAAATATCCCATTATAGAACTATGCTCATGGATTCTGTGGGTCGGGAATTCAGATAGAGTATAGGGGGATGGTCTGTGTTCGCTCCATGACGTCTGCACCTCCCTCTGATAAGAAGACTCCAGGGCCAGGGCTGCGGTGACCCGAGGGTCACTCACTTCCTCGCATGTCTGACCTGGCCGGGAAACGTGAAGATGGGAACTGATGACCAGAACAGCCATCCCTGGGCTCCTCACGTGGCTCAGGTTTCTCAGAGTGTGGTGGCCTCAGGATAATCAGACTTCTGATACAGTGGTTCGGGATTCCTAGGGTGCGTGTTCCAGAAAACGAGATATGCATGACCTTTGTGATCCAGCCTCAGAAGTCACATGGGGTCACCTCGGTCACACTGTTGGTTGAAGTAGTCACAGGCAGGCACTGAGTCAAGGGAAACGGAAATGGACCACTGAGTCCTCAGTGTCAGAATCAGGTTGAGTTGAATGGAGAAGTTTTAAAGGATTTTAGGGCCATTTCTAATTTCCTGTTTCAGGTTCCGGTGCCTCACAAGATCTGGCTTCGGACCTATGGGTTTTATTCTATAGCCCTGCGTCCTTTCTGTCCTCCTTTGCTCAACCTCTTTTGGCTGTCCTTTTCAGATGACCCCTGCCTGAGACAGGACTTACACTTATGTTGGGAGATCAGATTTTTTTTTATTTTTAAGATTTTATTAATTTATTTAACAGAGAGCGACACAGCGAGAGAGGGAACACAAGCAGGGGAAGTTGGAGAGGGAGAAGCAGGCTTCCCACTGAGCAGGGAGCCCAATGTGGGACTCGATCCCAGGACCCTGGGATCATGACCTGAGCCAAAGGCTGATGCTTAACGACAGAGCCACCCAGGTGCCCGGGAGATCAGATCTTCACTCTCACAAGGGGTACCATTCACGATGGTAGAAGGGGTAGAAAGTCCAACATGCGTGGTGCTGCAAGCTGGCCAAGGGCAGAGATGGGGGAAGGAGACCACTAGAAGGGTCGGGACCAGTTGCTGGAGAAGGAGGCCCTTAAAATGTTTCTCATTAGTGAAACTCAAGTGGGAAGTGAGCCACAACTTGCCATACCCTCTCTCACAAGGAGGATCCCCAAGAAAATCCAGCACTAGCAAAGCCAAGGAAATGTCTGCTAACTTAGAAATGAGAGTGTATGATTTGGTGAAAAGCAGGTTTGAGCTAAAAGAATTTTCTGAATGAGACCACCCTCAAGTGAAGAGTTAGATTTTAGCAATCTAGTTCTTTACCCCAGGAATATCTTTACATACACTTTTAGGGGGAAAACCGGCCCTGTGGTATGTCCATCTTGCTTATGCAACAGTCACACAGGGACGCTGTACAATGGCTCGCCTCCCTTCCCTTTCCGAGTTGTCAGATATGCTACTGAAGACAAGATCTTTGCTTCTTTTTTTTTTTTTTAAGATTTTATTTATTTATTTGACAGGCAGAGATCACAAATAAGCAGAGAGGCAGGCAGAGAGAGAGGGGGAAGCAGGCTCACCGTTGAGCAGAGAACCTGATGCAGGCCTCGATCCCAGGACCCTGGGATCATGACCCGAGCTGAAGGCAGAGGCTTTAACCCACTGAGCCACCCAGGAGCCCCAAGATCTTTGCTTCTTGGATGCGTCCACCCTCACCACCAAAGGTGCCAAAGGCCATCACAGGAAGAGTTTGTTCCTCACCTATGGCCCTGTCCTAGGTTAGAAATTCAGGTACAATAAATAAATAAATGAGAAAAAGGAAAAAAAAATTAAAAAACAGCCATCCTAAAAAAAAAAAAAAAAAAATTCAGGTACAAATTCCTCCATTTCCACCTTTGGCCAGTAGGAGGTGGCAGGCCTTGAATGCTGGAGATGAGAACACCGCCCTGCAGTTGGGGGTGGGGGTGCGGGGGGGGGGGGGTCTTATTCACTCCAGTGATGGGTTTAGGTGGTTTGGAGTCTGCCCACAGGTCAGATGTATCTCCATGGTTATTTGGCCATGTGGAAATTCAACACACTCCATGTTCAATCATCACCAAGGTGTCTCCCCAAAGGCAGCTGGATCGTAGAATGTAATCCCAAATACCCAGAGTCCCGAGTAGTCTGGCCCCTGCTGACCTCCTGGACCACTGCTCATGATGCTTCTAAATGCACCGGCCTCCTCCCTGTCCCTTGACTCTGCCAAGTTCATTCCTGCCTGGGGGCCTTTGGATTTGCTGCTTCCTCCCTGCAGTTCTCCTCGCTCAGCCTTCCACTTGGCGTAGCTCCAACATCCCAGCCACCCTCGCCAACGCTGCTCACCCTCTGCAGTCTCTCTTGATTGCCTTACTCTGCTGCATTTTCTTTCCAAGTATTTTTCACTATCTGCCATCACTGTATTGGTTACCCGGTTTTTTCCCTCTCTCCATAGCACAGACCCTGTTCATTGCCTAACCAGTATCCATTTCCCCTTTCTACCTTCCGAAAAGAAACTTATTTTGTTCAGACGACCTTTTCTTGTTGTTGTGGGCTGAACTCTGTCCCCACCTTCCCCCAGATTCCATGTTGAAGTCCTAATCCTTAATACTTTAAAGACAGGGTCTTTAAAGAGGTAATTTAGTTAAAGTGAGGTCATTGGGGCGCCTGGGTGGCTCAGTCGGTTAAGCGTCTAACTTCAGTTCAGGTCATGATCCCAGGGAGGGATCCTTGGGAGGGAGACCTGCATCAGGCTCCATTCGCAGCAGGGGGGCCTCCCTCTCCCTTTGCTCCACCCCCCCTGCTCGTGAGCTCACGCGTGCATGTGCTCACTCACGCTCTCTCACGCAAAAATAAATATTCTTTAAAAAATAAAAAGAGATTAGGGAAGAGATACACACAGAAGGAAGCCATATGAGGACAAAGGAAGAAGATGGACATCTACAAGTCAAGGAGCGAGGCCTCGGAAGAAATCAACCATGCTGACAGGTTCATCTCAGACTTGTAGCCCCCAGAATTGTGAAGAAACTGTTTTGTTGTTACATCACCCGGTGTTTGGTCCTCTGCTCTGGCAGCACTAGCCAACAAATACACTCCTTATTCCAGGCTGTGTCTTAGGGGAAGGGGACCACCGCACCCCCACCCTCCAGGTTCCAAGGCGACACAGCATCATCCTTGGCTGAAGGGTGTCAGAGACCCAGGCTGACACTGGGTAGTCCCCAGCTCGTGCTATATATCCAGGGATTGTCCCAGGCGGAGTGAAGGGAAGGGCTTTCTTACAGTATGGTTGGAAAGGTCTCCTTTCCACTGAATAGGAAGAAATACATATCACAGCTACTGCTGGAAGCCTTTTTTTTTTTTTTTTTTAACAACAAGAGAGTATAAGAAAAAAGCCTCCTGGCTAAAAGCAGAGCCAAGGGAAATGAGTTGGGGTCCCAGTTTCATTTAAATACGCCTGAACCTTTTCCACCTCTGGACTTCCTGTTATATGAGATAATGTGGTTGTGGTGTCAGTGGGCTGGAGGTGGAGTTCTTATTGTTTGTAGCCCAATACAGCCTGGATCTAACTGGCGTGACTCCCAGCTCCATGAGATCAGGCATCTCCTCTGCACTCCCGAGGACGCAGCCTCAGCATCTGCCTGCTCACAGAAGGTGCTCAATACTTGTCCACCAGCTGATAACTGAAGAACCTTAAATCATGAGGGACCACCTGTCGCTGCCATAAACCGCTTTAATTCGGTATATAAAGGGCAGGGCCCCGAGACAATAGATTGGGAAGGGAATTATTAGAGGAACAGGACGGGAACAGGAGTGAGGGCTTCCTACAGATGAAATTCTTAATGGAAACCTGTGGACAAGGTGATGGACAGGACACAGAATAAGAGAAATTGCGTTCCTGGCAGACACAGGTGAATTTGGTGAGATCTTTTCTATTCTCCCACCTCTGGGGGGGTGGCCATGGTAGATCTGCACTTCTCTCCACTGTGGCTGGAGGTGGGACCAGTCCTGTCCAAGAGGTGGTGCACGCCTCTTCAGGGCCAAAGACTGGGCTGTACCAGGTGGAACATCCAAGTCCTCCTCTAGCCTCCAATATGGCAGCCGCCCCCACTCAGGTGGAAGCTGTCCTTTCAACTCAGGTGCCCGAGCAGTGCAGCGAACTGCCGACCTACAACATGAACAGCATGAGCGTCATATCATCCTTGTGGTTTTAAATCGTGGAGATTTTAGGATTGTTTCTGACCCCCGCATCACTGACTGGTTCATAGCCTGACTGGGTCAGCGCAGAAAGGGGAAAAAATAAATGTGAAAGAATCCCTCCATCACTGATGATGAGATTATGCTGTAGAGGGAGGAATGGAATAAATTCAACTCCTTCTACCTGCTTTACAACAAATGAACAGAGAGACACATGACTAATATCTTAAATTGCAAAACTGGGCTGGAATGGTAGGTCTCAGAGGTTGAGATGGGCTTCCCAGCACCATGTAAGAGTATTAGGTCAGAAAAGCCAAACCCAGCTCTACCCCAACCTCTTGCCTTGGAGCAGAGCAGGCTTTGGGTTGTTGGTTGAATTGTGTCCTCCTGAAAAGATACGTACAATCCTGACACCTGGTACCTGTGAATAGGACCCTTGCTTCTAAGTAGGGTTTTCAAAGATGCAAGTAGTCAAATGCTTGTAAGTAGGTTTTCAAAGATGCAAGTAGTCAAATGAAAATGAGGGTGGGCCTTAATCCAATGACAAGTATTCTTATAAGAAGAGAAAACCGAGACACAGACACAAACACAGGGAGAGAAGGCAGAGGCAGCGGTTGGATTTACACTGTCGCAGCTAAGAAATGCCAAGGATTACCAGAAGACAGGAAGAGTCAGGGCAAGATCAGGCCTTAAAGCCTTCAGAGGGAGTGTGGCCCTGCCCCCACCTTGGCTTCCGACTTGTAGCTTCCAGAAATGTGAGAGAATACATTTCTGTTGTCTTAAGACCCCCAGTTTGTGGTGCTCTGGTACCACAGCCAGAGGAAACAAATACACCCAGGGTCCCAGTCTCCTCTCCGAAGCAGCTGCTGAGGGTCAGTCATCTCACCTGCTGGGGGAGGCTCATCTCGAACCCGGGGAATCCCCGGCATCATGGACAGCCACTAACTGCCCGGCACAGACTTCTCTTTAGAAGTCTGCATCCTGGCCCCACCATCCTTGTCTTTGTCAATAATCTTGGCTCACTGCAGAGTGATAAAGATGACAGTATAAAGTGATAAAGATAGACTTTAGATAAAGATTTTTATCTTAAAGAAAAAGTAACAACTGGTGCTAAAGTCCCAGAAGAAGGCCATTTGCGAGGAGTACAAAGTCACATTGGGGACATGGCAGAGGCTGATTTTCAAACATTGTACCCTTTTTTTCTTTTTTTTTGAAAGAGAAATCGGCTCATATTGTAACTAGTAATGATATAATTCTACTTCTTTCAGCAGGACCAGCCGAAACAAAGGGCTCAATCAGCATATTTCATAAAGAGAGTCATTGACTCCAGGGATAAGGAAGGAATTTGGACTCTTAATCCTAACCCTGGATTAGTCTAGAGGCTGGAAACAAAATCAAAGCCATTCTCCCTTCAGGATCTGCCCCTCCTTCCCCACCACCCCCTCCCCTCTCCAGCAGGATTCCCACAGCAGAAGGGGTGCGGCTCTTACTCCCACAGCACAGCCATGGGAGCCCCCTCCCTCTGTGGCTTGCCCGTGAACGAGCACTTCCGTGAGAGTCTCTGCTTTCATGAACATGAAGTGACATTAGAGAGTGGGGGGTGGGGGGGGGGACTTGATTACAGTCAACTTGTGCCATAAGACCCAGAACACAAGGCCTGCATTTCCTTTTCCTCTTTTTCTTTTTTAAAAGATTTTATTTATTCAGAGAGAGAGAGAGAGAGAGCGCGCACAGAGGGAGGGGCAGAGGGAAGGAGAATCTCAAGCAGATGCCCTGCTGAGCATGGAGTCCAAAGTGGGGCTCGATCCCAGTACCTTCAGATCATGGCCTGAGCCAAAATCAAGAGTCGGATGCTTAACCAACTGAGCTACCCAGGTGCCCCCCATTTCCTCTTATACAAACAGAAGATACAATTTAAAATCTAGCTCAAAAGTGAGGCAAAACACACACGGATGGGAATGCCACAGAAACTCCTCCGAGGCCAGGCAGGGCCCTCCCGGAAGCCGAGCCATCTCCCAGGCAGTCTCCAGGGGCGCCGCTGTACGCAGCTGCCCCTCTCAGAGTTGGCGGGGACATGGTGGTCAGATAGGCAGGTCCCTGCCCAGCGTGCCCCCTCATAGGATTTGCCACAGTCTCCCCTTAATAAAGAGTGAAAAACTGCTCTCTTGTCAGCCAGGCTGTGAGCAGAACCAGGGAACTGAAACAGAAACCGCGACTTGACGAAACGCAAAGCTCTAGGCCTCACGCACCCCACAACCTGCCTCCCTTCAGGGCACGCACGTCACAGAGCGCCCCGGTGTAGACTCCTCACACTTGTTCACTCACAGACAAGACCACCGACCCTGCCAGAAGCTCTCTAGTTGACGACATCTGACCCATGCCTGCCAAGACCATCCCATGATTCACTCTAGTCTCAAGAACTCGAATTATCTTTCCCCAATACCCTTCTGTTGAGATGGCACCCAGCCCCCTGAACTGCAACCTCTCCCATGCTACAGCAAATAATAAGCATGTTGTTGTTGACTCTAAGTGGGTCCCGGGTGGTCTGCGATGGGCATCAACTCCCAACTCGAGCAACCAGTGCTCTCTACCAGGGCCCCAGGATCCCTGGCGTGCAGAGCTTGGCTAGGTTTAGCAGGGATTTGGGGATGGCGCTAGTTAAGAGTCCTGAGTCTGGAAATAATAAGGGAGGCTGGGTTGCTCAGGAGGAGCTACAAAGCCTCGAAGGCCCCTCATGTGTGCACATGAATGTCACATACAGATCTTCCCTGAATTATGATGGGCTCACGGCCCTATATTCCGACCCATTATAGGTTGGAAATTTCCTGAGTTGAACACGCGTCTACCACACCTAAGCAAGTGAGCCTCATAGCTTAGCCCAGCCTCCCTTACATGTGCTCCAGACATTTCAGCCCCCGCTGGCATGCTCTCTCTTAAAAAGAAAAGAAATTTTGATAATGATTTAATGAATACTGAGTGAGGGTCTTCTATGTGCCTGATCCTTGCAGGCACAGCCTTGAACAAGACAGACATATTGGATGGATGCCCTCGTGTTGCTTCCAGAGTATCAGGGACAAGGAGTCCAAGGATGCTGAGCCCAGAAGAGTCAAGGATGAAGGGCGCTGTGCCCGGCATTCACTAAAGCTGTCCCCTAACCACAGAGATATGGGCCAGGCCCTCTCCTTGTCAGCAAGGAGAATGACACCTGCAGGCATGACTGAGGTCCTAAGCCCCTATTTTCCAGTCCTGGGAATGGATCTGGGGGCTGAAGAAAGGAGGCTTGCTGTTCAGAGGGTGGGCCCAGGAGACCTGTGTCACAATCCTTTACGCAACTCCCACACTATGCTGGGTACAGCTCTGGTGTCCTGCTGAGCTTTAACAAAATGGCGGCCATGGGTACCAGCAGCATCCTCCCATTTGTTACAGGGCACCCTCTTCTCTCTGTCTTGCCTTTTGGCTCCCAGATTGGGGCAGGGGGTCGCTGCACATCCCATTTAAAAACTCAGGGTGACTCTTTTCCCTTTCCTGGTCCAGATTTAGCTGGAGAGCATCTCAAAGAACATAGCCCTGCAGCTTGGCAGGCAGGAGTGGCAGGGGCCAAGGGAGGCTGGGCAGGTTTCTGTTTCCGGAGGGGCCGCACACATCATCTCCCCAGCTTGGGGAGAACATAGAACCCTTCACGGCTGCACAAGGACAGGCATTCAGCCTCTGAGACAATCAGGAATTCACGGGGACCAGGTTTTCCCTCTTCAAGGACTGAAATGACTGTTTATGCGCATTTGGCTGAAATAAGGAGCATTTCTGTTGATTCCGGGTTCACCTAACAAGAGTTCAGCTACGCGAGGAAGTTTAAATTGGCTTGCAGTCCGTGGGCCTACAGAAAGCTGAAAAGAGCTGGTGTGTCAGCAGATACGGGGCCGGAGCACAGACTTGCTCAGGAAGTCCAAGATTAAAGTCTAGTTTATATTATTATGTAACGAATATACCTGCCAAGCAACACACGCAGGCAAATAAATTTGAAGTATTTTTGCATAGGACACAGCTGGGATAGAAAACTTTATTTATCTAAGGCTTATGTGAATTGGTAAATAAGACCACTTCTGTGGAACTCTTAAAAAAGGTAGTTACAAATTTGGAACAGGAGAGAAGGTCCCAGATACTCAGGAACAAGGAGCATCCTGCCAGAAAGAGGAGTCCCTGGATGGCAAGGCAGGAAAGGGGGAATTCTGAAATAAAAGGACTAGAAGCTGGCACACGTTCAGTCTTCATACCAGTCACAAATAAATATCTCTAAAGTGCAGACAGGAGCGGGTGGGGGGACAGAAGGTAGTATGATGTCAAACAATACTTAAAAGTGAACCACAGTTTCTACTTCCGGAATGGCAGACTAAGGATCTCTGAAAATCCACCGCTCCATAAAAGGCATGAGAAATGGCAAAAACAGTCAAAACCAATTTTTTCAGAACTCTGGAAATTAAAGGCTTACAAGTGAGAGAATTTACTCAAGAAAAACAGCTGAATCTTGGTAAAATGCCTTGTGGCAGTGACCTGCCCTAATATCGTTCTCCTCTCCCTAGTCCCACAGTCGCCTTGAATACCAACGGCCCCACAACTTCAGTCACTGCGAAAACCAGAGTCCTAACCCTAGTGGTCCCCAGAGTGGGTAGGCCAGATTCTGGGCTCCTCAGAAGCTCCATTCCCCACCAGACCGTCACTTTTCGATCTGTGTTCTCAGGGCCTGTCTTCATCTGACCAGACACCATAGCAAGAATCATACCCAGCGCCTACATCATGGATTATAAATACTAGTCTCCATTAGAAGGAATTGGAGCTCCTTAGAGAAATGGTGGATTTGAAGGCTGGGGTGGGAATGTACAAAATGAGCCCAGAACACCTGTTCCAAATTCATTCATTCTGGTTGGCAGATTTCAGTAACTTGGGGTTTTATAAAGACTGAGTTCTTGCTTCTTCTGCACCATTCAAGCGTTGTTCTCGGCTCTAGACACATGGCCCTCTCACAACATGGCAACCTATTTCTTCGAGGCCAGGAGGAAGCTCCGTTCTAATCTTCGGCTTCAGGAAGGACCCAGTCACTTTTAAGGGTTCATATGATTATAGCTTAGGCTCACCTGGGAATATCTCCCTTGGGATTAAACGCCAAACCAACTGATTTAAGACTTCAATCATTTCAGAAGTAAAACCACTTCATCTTTGACACATAATGTAAGATAATCATGGGAGTGAAGTCCATCACATGGTAATGCCCAGAGAGCAGCGGTTAAACAGATCGTGTACACCAGGAGCCAAGAATCCTGGGAGCCATCTTAGAATTCTGCCTACCACAAAGAGGGGAGGGGAAGTTCAGACATAGGGAACCACTCTTTTTCATTAAAAAAATCTTGTTTTCTTTAATTTATTAATCCAAAATAAATTTTGTTAAGTTTATCTCACAGTAAACTTTTGACTATATACATACATAAATTCAATTTAAAAATTACATTCAATCAAATCTAAATGTCACTAACTTATCGGTAAGATCATTTTTTATGCACCAATAAGAAAAAATAACCTGCTGAGTAAAATGAGATATTCCATCAACTGTAAAATACATTCCAAATACAGAGATATTAACTATGAAAATAAACACATATCCCAGAATGACACATAGCAACTAAAGATACACCCTTTTTTCTTACTTTCTTTTTAAATCATGTGGAGAGTGTTACAAATTTTACAGGAATCAACCCCACTTTGAATTGAGTTGGGCATCCTATCCCTCCAGACCCAAAACATACATTTTCTCCTTTCCTTTAAATATACCTCTTCCTTCCCAGTTACTGGTCCATGCCTGAAGGAACACTGTCTTCAGTGAAGAAGGTTGTCAGGGGAAAAACATGAACTTTGGAGAGATGAATGGAGGTTTGATTCTTGACTCACATTTATCAGCTTGCCTTTGGCTGCAGGTAACAGGGAACTCAAATCAAAATGGCTTATAGAGTAACGAAAATGTACTTCTCATGTAGTATAACACAAAGTGTGAAGGTTGGTATCTCCTAAGACTGAGAAATTCCATGGGTCAGTTGTTATCAAGGACCCAGCTTCCTTCTCTGTCATCTTCAGCTGATAAGCTAGCTCCCCTTGAGGTCGTAAGACAGCTGCATCTGTTCTGGTGTCATTTTTAGACATGGCAGTGTCTAACCCTGTGTGTCTCAAGAGAGGTTAACTTTCCCGTAAGTGTACACTAAGGACAAGGATTCATATTTCAAGCCTAAACCGGCTATTGGCAAGAATGGGCACTTCCATTAGTTGTTGAGACCAGTGGTTTTCAACCTTGGCTATGCTTTAGAATCACCTGGGAGCTACCAAAAATCTCATGTCCGCACCCAGGCCTCCTTACACGCTGCCCCCCACTACGGCCAAAAGAAAATCAGAATTTCTGAGTTTTGTGTTTTGTGTTTGTGTGTGTGAGTGTTTTTTAAGTTTCCCTTTACAAAGATTCCAGTGCTAAGCCAAGGTTGAGAACCACAACTTTAGATCTTTGTTGATACAACCTTAAGGGTTTAAGCCAGAGCCCACCATCTACAAAGCAAGATGATAAAATGGAAGAGGAAAGGACATCTAAGCAAAACCGAAATTCTGTTAGAAAAGTGAGAAAACATAGGTGACGGCATGCAACTAAGCAGATAAGCTATGGAAACTCAGGGCAGGTAATGCCTTCTTATAAATATGGTTTCCTTGTCTGTAAATAATAATAACAATGACTATTGCTATAATAATCCCTATTATAGGATTATAACAGCTATTAAAAGGATTTCATATATATAATCCTAGCATTCAGCAGGTGTTTAACCTGAGATATTCTGCTCTCCTTAAACCCCAAATGTGGCATTTATGCTTCTAATTGTCAGTATGAGCCCCATATTCCGTAGGCCAGATCACCAAGTCATAGTATTTTGACCTCAACAAGCAAGAGCTCAGAAGAAATCTTTGAAAGCAACCCTCCAGTGGTTATGCTTAGCAAAACCAGTCAACGGAGTGAGACACTTGTGCTGGAAGTCAGGAAGCCTACTGAGACAACCGGCAAGTCATTTAATACCTCTGGGTCTGAATTCCTTAAGTTCTACGAGATCAAATCAAAACAGCAAAAGACTACACACTCAACTTCTATTATCTTACCAACTGAAAAAAATTGAGTTTTACTGTCTTGTGGCTTTTAGCAACTGACCACAAAAAAACGTTATATGAAACACAGAACCTGAGAAATGAAAACTGTGTTCATTCTACTCACTAAGTAGACCCACATAAGAATTGTTTACATGAGTTGTTAGGAGAGGTGTTTTATATCCCACCTCCTTTCTGATAATGAGAGGTTAAAGAGATAACCACGTCATCCTTTTTGTTTCGGCTCTAAAAAAGATAACCATCTGGGGCGCCTGGGTGGCTCAGTGGATTGAGCCGCTGCCTTCGGCTCAGGTCGTGATCTCAGGGTCCTGGGATCAAGCCCCGCGTCGGGCTCTCTGCTCGGCGGGGAGCCTGCTTCCTCCTCTCTCTCTGCCTGCCTCTCTGCCTACCTGTGATCTCTGTCTGTCAAATAAATAAATAAAAATCTTTAAAAAAAAAAATAACCATCCTGGCCAAATGATGTAGAAATCCACGTACAGATTTTTCTATTACAATGGAAATTTCTTCCATTACATTTCTTCTGGTCCAGATTTTTTTTTTTTTTTTTTTTTTTACTGATTCTAGTTTTAGTACTGATGTACCTGTCTGGAGCTGCATCAAGGGTCAGGGACATTTCCCTCATAGGAAGAAATCAAGAGGAGCAGCAGCGAGGAGCACAAGGTAGCAGGAACTAAACACAGTACGGCTGAGACGGCTATACCGCAGGGCACTAAAGACTGGCGGACAAATGGATCTTGATTTGGTACTACTCGGTGGGGGGACATGGTTGAAGCAGGACACTGGGAAATGGGCTCTCACTGAGGAAAAGAGAGTGAACTGGAGAACCAAAAGTCGAAAATGGAGGCAGGAGAGTGCGCCTTAGGATGCAATAATAACCCAGATGTAAGACACTCACAGCCTAATGGCTGCCTTAGCTATGAAGGGCACACTGGGGAGAACAGGTCTCTCCTCAACTTAATTTAATGAAGTTAAGAGATTTCACTCACACAAATATGTTGTGCCTCATCAAGATAGGAGTTGTAAAATAAGAGCTTTTTTTTAAACTTCTCTGACTTCTCAATCCCTCAAACCTCTGCTTGGTCTCCTAAGTTTACAAATGAGAAGGATAGTGTCACTTGGAATATATAATTGTCTTTTTCCCATACATGAACTTTACAGGTAAATATTTATACCTCACCAGCATTGAACTGTACACGAAGTAACATAAGGAAATTATAAGGGCCTACTTAGCCAGAGGGAGCCATTTTGTGTTTATGCAGTGAACTCAGATTGACCCTGCCCCTCCCAGAGGAACTTACTTGCAAAGCCCAGATACAAGGGTGGGTCAGGCCAGGTGGAGACATCCAATCAGTGGGGCTTGCATATATCTACTAGGGTAAATTGAAATTCAATTGGCCACCCGTGTGTGACCTAGCAGTTTTCTCTGTGTGGCAGACCTAGCATGACTATGCAGTTTTCTCTGTGTATTGCAATCTCATTGGCCACTTGTGTATAGCCAGGCTCAACCACCTCTATAAAAGTTAGTCTGTGAGGTTGGGAGGGGTCACCTCTTTGTAAGAGACGGCCCCGACCAGTCGGTTTGATTCTCGATGCTTGGAGCAAAATAAAGCTTTGCTTGACCTTTGCTTTGTATCAGTCTTGCTCCCTTGATTACAGTCCCTAACAGAAATAAATTGTTAAACTGTCATAGAAGATCAAATATAAGTATTTTCAAGGTTCATGGAAATAGAAAAAATAGAAGGTAAATGTTCCTATTTATTTCCTTTTCTATGCCTTTGATTCCATTATCTATCTCATAGAGTAATATGGCTTAAATAAGAAAGTTAAATAGTTGAAATAAAATAGCACAGTGCCCACAGATGATAAGTGTGCACAAGTGCTAGCTTATTGCTGACCAATGTTACATACATACAGGTTTGCTATAAAACTGCCCTTTTAGGGGCGCCTGGGTGGCTCAGTGGGTTAATAAAGCCTCTGCCTTCGGCTCAGGTCACCATCCCAAGGTCCTGGGATCGAGCCCCACATCGGGCTCTCTGCTCGGCGGGGAGCCTGCTTCCTCCTCTCTCTCTCCCTGCCTCTCTGCCTGCTTGTGATCTCTGTCTGTCAAGTAAATAAATAAAATCTTAAAAAAAAAAAAAATTGCCCTTCTAAAATTGTGAGCTATGACAGGATCTGGAAATCCTCTGAATTATATGTGATGTTTAAAAAATACAAAGTAACAATTCTACAGGTAATGTAATCGCTCCTTTGCACAATTTCATCAAATTATTGAAGACTTTTATAATGGATCCTTCTGAAATATCAGCCCAGCCTCTCTCCTCTGTCACTTCCTCTGGCAGCTTCTAATGCATCGTCTTACCCTCCTCCCTAGCTTCTGCCAGGGAGTGAACCAAGCAACCTTGGGGCATGAAGAGATGACTCCCTCCTAGCTCATAGACTGCTAATGCTAATGGTCTAAGAACTATCCTCGTTTCTTCCTTTCCTAGGCCTTGACTGATAAACCTCTACTGGAAGTATGCACAATTCTCTTTCTTGTTTTAGCAGGATTATGTTATAAGTAACTGACTCATATTTTCAAAGACAACTTTGCTAAAAATTTGTTACCTTTGGTATACTCTGTATACAGCAAGTCAGTGATGCTATTATTCTTCCCACCAATAAAACAATATGATGATGACAGTTTCAGTCTTCCAGTACTGTTCTAATAATAATCAGTACCACTATATAAAAGTGCATATTTAGAATCTCATGATTTGTGCTTGGAGAATTTTGCTTTTGACTATCATGTTAAACATATCATCACACTTCTAAAATTTACATTTTACACAAGTGTACAATTTCACTACAGTTTATGAACCAACGAAAAATATAACCATTCTCATGCCTTAACAAAAAAAAAAAAGTTGACTCCAAGTATAGGAATGGCATAGCAAGAGGCATTGTTCCATTTTATTTACAATAGTAAGATATTGGAAAAAACAGGTTTAAAAAAAATCAGAAAACCATAATTTAAGCCATAAAACAAAATTATGAGCAACCATTAAAAATATGTTGCAAATGTATTTAATGACATGAAAAGATCTAACCACATAGTCATCATCTACCTGTTATCCCAGTGTCTTCTTAGAGAAACTTAACAGTTTTCTCTCTTCGATCTCCTATATCTCTTTATCCATCCTCACTCAGCTTAACCTTGCTTCCTATTTTATTGCCAAAACTCAATCAGAAAAGACTTCTGCAATTTAGTACCATAATACTGACCTACCAGCCAGCATCTCTGCCATATATGCTTCTCTCTTGTTCCACCGGCTGGAATATCTTGGTGAAGACTAATTCCCTCACTCGTACACTAGATTCTGTCCACTCCGCACCATCCATTAAAGAAGATGCACAACATCATACAGACACAAGAGGGCGCTTTAAATGAGGACTCTTGTAAACCACTCCAAATCAACAGTCTTGAACGGGCATAGGCATAAGTATTCTTCATCTATACAAAACTACAGAAAAAAAAAAAAACACAACAAAACACATCAGCCAGTGAAAATTACCAACTTATCCACCCCTACTCCCTTCCCCACAAAAATCCATGCAGCAGCAGTAAACTGTAACACAAAAATCCAAACTGAATTAAATATCCTGACTTAAAATTCAAAAACTAAGACAAAAACTGAACAAAAAAAATGCAAGTAATGAAACAAGAGTTGACTGATTTCAGAAGTGATACAAAAAAGAGATCACATCAACAATGTAAACGATATTACAAGACAGGAGAGATTTTAATGTTAACTTAGTAAGATTTATTGGATAAAAGTGGAAAAAGAACAAAAGGATAAAAAGGAAATGAAGAAAGTAAAATGTATAAAAGAGCAAAACAAGAAAATGCATCATAGTGGGAAAACACACAAATGTAATGTAACATAATTTACATAGCAACTATATTATAAAATGACAGAAATGAACCCAAACGTTCAGTCATTTCAATAAATGTGAATGGGCTTTAATTCACTTATCAAAAGAAGTAAAGGATTTTACGTTTGGCTCATAGAACAAAACCCAGCTACATTATATACTCCACACGAGAAAAGCTAAAACTTATTCAGAAAAGCTAAAAAATAAAGTGGTGAGCAAACACATACTAAAAGCAAACACAACCAAATTTCCAGTTACAATATAAATCTGAAACCACAAGAAGTAAATTTTTTTTAAAGGTGGTATTCTATTATCCTATTATTATTATTTTTTAAAGATTTTATTTATTTATTTGACAGAGATCACAAGTAGGCAGAGAGGCAGGCAGAGAGAGAGAGGAGAAAGCAGGCTCCCTGACGGGCAGAGAGCCCCATGAGGGGCTCAATCCCAGGACCCTGGGATCATGACCTGAGCCAGACGCAGAGGCTTTAACCCACTGAGCCACCCAGGTGCCCCAAGAAGGAAATTTTTGTACTGTTACATTAAAACTCAATAATCTATATTGTAGGTTGGATGGATTATTTAACCCATGCATAATTCTGAAACACCATGCATTATTTATTTGGAAATATTAGCTTACTAATTTATGCATACCTTTCAAATGTTTCATTATACATTATTTAAAACACCACATTTTAAAATATCACCAGTCTTTTATTACCAACCAATCTGACAAAAAGTATAGGAAAGCTATCAAGCTCAGAGAGACAGATCAAATGTTCCAAATTATAATTTTTGCTCAAAGCCAGATTTTTATCATTGATAACGAATACTTTTAGTTACTCTCCTTGAAGTAATGGGGTCATTTCATTCATTTGTGAAAAAGTACCTGCTGAACATCTACATCTGAAAAAAAAAAGTTTGCCCCTTAGTTGTTCTTTTGAGTATTCGTGAAAAAATACAGCTAATTCAGCTTGCAATTAAGATAAAAGCACACAAATGTTTTTCCTTGAGAACACCACTGAGTAGGTAGAAATACTTTATACATCTTTCCATTTCATTATACATAACATTGACAAGACAAACCAAGAATTGAAGTTTAACATTAATAATTTTTACTGTTTCATCAAGGACATTCTTAAATGAAACTAGCACCACATATAGATGGTTTCAGAGGGAAATTCTATTCAACTTTCAGAAACTAGACAGTCCCACTGCACATAAACACTTCTAGTGGAAATGCCTCCATTGTTTCCCCATTAAGTATGGCGCTTACTTTCTTATTAAGGTATAATATATTTTATCATGTAAAAAAACATTTATCTATATATCTATAATCTACATGTAGAATCTATGATCTATAAGTAGGAAACCTTAAAGCTTCCACAAAAATACTTTTTGTTAGAACTAATAAATGAGAGGCGCCTGGGTAGCTCAGTGGGTAAAAGCCTCTGCTTTTGGCTCAGGTCATGATCCCAGGGTCCTGGGATCGAGTCCCACATCGAGCTCTCTGCTCAGCAGGGAGCCTGCTTCCTCCTCTCTCTCTGCCCACTTGTGATCTTTGTCTGTCAAATAAATAAAATCTTAAAAAAAAAAAAAAGGACTAATAAATGAATTCAACAAACCAGTAGGATATAAAGTCAACACAGAAGAATCAGTTCCATTTCTATACACAAATTACACACAATCGGAAAAGGAAGTCAAGAAGACAATTCCATTCACTATACCTTGAAGAGAATAAAATTCTTAGGAAATTTAACCAAGATGGTGAAAGGCTTGTACAATGAAAACTACAAAACATTTCTGAAGATAAAAACATAAATAAATGCAAAGGCACCCCAATGTTCATGAATCAGAAAGACTTAATATAGTTGTTAATAGTGCCCAAAGTGATCTATGGCGTCAGTGCATTCACTATAAAAATCTTAACATTTTTGGCAGAAACAAAAATCCACCCTAAAATTCATATGGAATCTCAATAGGCCTAAAGAGCCAAAAATAATCTTAAAAAAGAACAAAGTTGAGGTTCACACTTCTAAATTTCAAAACTGACTATAAATCTACAATAATCAAATAATATGGTATTGGCATAAAGACAAACATATATAAAACCAATGGAATAGAATACAGAGCTCAGAAATAAACCTTCCCACACACGGTCAAATAATTTTTGACAAAGGTGCCAAAGTCATTCAATGGGGAAATGACAGTCTTTTCAACAACTGGGGCTGGCAAAACTGGATATCTAAATGCAAAAGAATGAAGTTGTAACCCTTCCCAAACTCAAAATGAATTAAAGACTTAAAAAGTTTTCTCTCTTCGATCTCCTATATCTCTTCATCCATTAACTCAAAATGAATTAAAGACTTAAACTAAGAGCTAGTAACTATAAAACTCTTAGGAAAAAGAGACAGGATAAAAGTTTGACAACATTGGATTCAGCAGTGATTTCCTGAATATGAGACCAGAGGCAGAAACAGAACAAGAAAAAAAAAAAAGACAAACTGGATTTCATGAAAATTTTAAAATCTTATACATCAAAGAACACTATCAACAGAGTGAAAAGGCAGCCTACGAAATGGGAGAAAATATTTGCAAGTTGTATTATCATAAGTGATTAAAATCCAGAATATTTAGAGAACTCCCTAAAACAACAAAAACCCTATTCAAAATTGTTCAAAGGACTTGAACAGTCTTTGAATTTCTCCAAAGATGATATACAAGTGGCCAATAAGCACATGAAAAGATGCTCAACATCATTAATCATTAGGAAAATGCAAACTGTACCTACAATGAGATGCCTACCACCTCATACCCATTAGGATGGCTACTATCAAATGAAAAAAGAAAAAGAAAGTAACAAGTGTTGGTGAGAATGTGGGGAAATTGGAATCCTGTGCTCTTGTGGTGGGAATGTAAATGGTACAGCTACTACAGAAACAATATGGTGGTTCCTCAAAAAAATTAAGAACAGAATTATCACATGGCCCAACAATTCCACTTCTGCATATATACCTAAAATTGAAAGGAGAGTTTCAAAAAGGTATCTGTACATCATGTTCGTAACAGCATTATTCACAACAGTTAAAACATAGAAGCACTCCAAGTAACCATCAACAGAAGAATGGTCAAGCAAAATGTGGAGATACATTTTAAATATGGAATATTACTCAGTATGGAATCTGAGTAATAGGAATAATATATTACTGAACGATGGAATATTACTCAGCCTGAAAAAGGATGGACATCCTGACACATGCTGCATTAATGAACCTTGAAGATACTATGTTAAGTGAAATAAGCCAGTTACAAAAAGACAAATACTCTAGGATTCCACTTATATGAGGTATCTGGCGTCATCAAAATCAGAGACATAAAGGAGAATGGTGGTTGTCAAGGGCTTGGGGGAGGGAGGGAATGGGTAGTTACTGTTTAATAGGTTCAGAATTTCAGTTTTGCAAGATGAAAAGGTTCTGAAGACTGGATGCAAACAGTGTGAATATACTTAACATAACTGAGGTGTACACTTAAAATGAGTGCATTACATATAATGTATACTTCAACACAGCTGTTCTTAAATCTTGTACTACAAGGCCTAGTCAACAAGACAAGAAAAATAAAAATAAATAAGAACCGCAGAAGGAATAAAAATCATTATATGCAGATGTATGTCTACAAAAAAATCCAGAAAACCTTACTCAGATTATCAACTTTAAAAGAGAAATTAGCGAAGTTTTTGGTTCAAATCAGAAAAATCAAGTTTAAAAATATGAATGAGATGGGATGCCTGGGTGGCTCAGTCAGTTAGGCCACTGCCTTCAGCTCAGGTCATGATCCCAGGGTCCTGGGATCGAGTCCCGTATCGGGCTCCTTGCTTGGCAGGGAGCCTGCTTCCCTCTCCACCTCTGCCTGCCACTCTGCCTGCTTGTGCACACACTACCTCCAACAAATAAATAAATAAATATTTTTAAAAATATGAATGAGAGTAACGTCCAAAATTATAAAGTACTTAAAAAAAATTTACAAGAATGTGTAGGCCCACTGGGGACAATGATAACTTTATCAAAAAAACACTTAAAAAGACTATAGACAACATATTCATGGACTGAAGAACTCACTCCAAAAAGCTGTCAAATGTTTCCAAACTAATGCATACAGCTAAACAAATTCCAATTAAAAGAACCCCAAACCGGTTTTGTTTTGCTTTGCTGGGGAGGAGGGGTTTGGCAAACTGACTCTAAAATCTACATAGGAGGGCGCCTGGGTGGCTCAGTGGGTTAAGCCTCTGCCTTCGCCTTTGGCTCAGGTCATGATCTCAGGGTCCTGGGATCAAGTCCCACATCCGGCTCTCTGCTCAGCAGGGAGCCTGCTTCCCCCTCTCTCTCTGCCTGCCTCTGCCTACTTGTGATCTCTCTCTCTGTGTCAAATAAATAAATAAAATCTTAAAATCTACATAGGACCAAATGAAACACAAAGCAAGCAGAAGGGAAGAAATAAGAAAAATTGAGTGGAAATCAATTAAAAAAAAAGAGAGAATAATCAATAGACCAAGTTGGTTCTTTGAAAGATCAACAAAACATTTAGTTACAATGACCAAGAAAAAAAAAGAGTAGACTCAAAAGTACCAAAACGAGATATGAAAGAGGGGACATCACTATCATATAGAACTCAAAACTGTTGGCACAGAAATCTCTTCTTGATACAAAAATCTTGATACAGAAATCAAAAGAGTTATAAAACAGTACTATTGGACAAACTTATGCCAACAAAGTAGACAACTTAGATGAAATGGCAAAATTAATAGGAAAATACAAGTTACCAAAACAGAATTCAAGGAAAAAAACTTGAATAAGCCTATAAAAAGGAAAGAAATTGAATCAGTATGTAAAATCTTCTGTTGAAGAAAAGCTCAGGCTCAGGTGTCCTCAGTGGTGAATGCTACCACATATTTAAAGAAGAAATAATACCAATCCTTCAAAAACTTTTCCCGAAAATAAAGGAAGAAGGAACATTTGTCAATTCACTTAAGGAAACCAGTATTACCCTGATACCAAAGCTAGAAAAAGATACAATAAGAAAAGAAAGCTATATATGAATAGAATAAAAATATTTCACAAAATATTAGCAAACCAAATCCAAAAATATTCAAAACAGGTTATATACCATGGCCAAGTGGGACTTATCTCAAGAATGCAACACTCGGGGGCGCCTGGGTGGCTCAGTGGGTTAAGCCGCTGCCTTCGGCTCAGGTCATGATCTCAGGGTCCTGGGATCGAGTCCCGAATCGGGCTCTCTGCTTGGCGGTGAGCCTGCTTCCCTCTCTCGCTCTCTCTCTGTCTGCCTCTCTATCTACTTGTGGTCTCTCTCTGTCAAGTAAATAAATTTTTTAAAAAAAATCTTAAAAAAAAAAAAAAAAAAAAGAATGCAACACTCGTTTGGGGCACCTGAGTGGCTCAGTGGGTTAAGGCCTCTGCCTTCAGCTCAGGTCATGATCCCAGGGTCTTGGGATCGAGCCCCGCATCCGGCTCTCTGCTCAGCAGGGAGCCTGCTTCCTCCTCTCTCTGCCTGCCTCTCTGTCTCCTTGTGATCCCTGTCTGTCAAATAAATAAATAAAATCTTAAAAAAAAAAAAAAAAGAATGCAACACTGGTTTAACATCTGAATATGTCATAATAATGTAGTGTATCATATTAATAGGATTAAAGGGAAAAATGATACGAGCATCTCAGCAGATAGAGAAAATGCATTTGACAAAATCCAACATCCACCCTCGATAAAAACTCTTGATAAAGTATGAATAGAAGGGAACTTTCCCTTCAAAGCATATCTTTGAAAAATCTACAGCTGAAATCATACATAGTGGTGAAGGACTGAACGCTTTTTCCCCAACATCAGGAAAAAGTCAATGATGTCTGCTGTCCCTTCTACTTAACATTACATGGGAGGTTTGAGGCAGTGAAATCACTCAAGAAATAAGTCATCCGGATTAGAAAGAAGAAGTAAAACTGTCTTTATTCTCAGATAATATGTAGAAATTCCTAAGGAGGGCGCCTGGGTGGCTCAGTGGGTTAAGCCGCTGCCTTAGGCTCAGGTCATATCTCAGGGTCCTGGGATTGAGTCCCGCATCGGGTTCTCTACTCGGCAGCAAGCCTGCTTCCCTCTCTCTCCCTCTGCCTGCCTCTCTGTCTACTTGTGACCTCTCTCTGTCAAATGAATAAATAAAATCTTTAAAAAAATATTTAAAAAAAGAAAGAAATTCCTAAGGAACACACATATACACACACACACAAAACTATAGAGCTAATAAATGAGTTCATAAAAGACTCAGGAAAAAAGATGAAAATGCAAAAATAAGTTATATTTCTTTATACTAGGAATATATGATCCAAAAATTAAGTTTAAAAAACATTCCATTCATCAACAGCATCAAAGAGGAAAAAAATGTGTGTAAGTAAATTTAACAAAATAAGTGTAAATAACACACTTGTATGCTGAAAACTACAAAACTGAGAGAAATTAAAGATCTAAATAAAGTGAGATACATTCCATATTCATAGAACACGGCCATTCTCCACAGGTCAATGCAAACTGTCAAAATTCCAACATAGGTGTTTTGCAGAAATTTACAAGCTGATCCTAAAATTTATATGAAAAAGCAAAAGACACCAAATAGTCAAAACAATCTTTGAAAAGGTGAATAAAACTGGACAGTTTATATTTTCCTATTTTAAAGCTTAGTATAAAGCTACAGTAATCACAAGACACTATCACAAGACAGTGTGATAGCGTACAAGGATAACCATACAAAGCAAGAGAACACAACTGAAAGTCTAGAAAGAAATTCTTCTATTTATAGACAATTGATTTCTGACAAAGGTGCCAAGGTAACTCAGTGGATAAAGGGCAGTCTTTTTTAATATAGTGCCGGGACAACTGGATGTCTATATGCAAAAAGAAAAATTTAGATCCTAGCTCATACTTTTCCCAAGAATTAACCCAAAAGAATCATATTAATATCAACATTAACATATAATGTATTATTTGTTTCAGGGCTAGAGGTCTGTGATTCATTAGTCTTACACAACACATAGCACTCACCACAACACATACCCTCCCCAATGACACTTTTAAAAACACAGGCACAAATTAGGACAAAAAGACAAAGCCATATATAGGGACAAAATACTTCTAAATCATATATGTGATAATGGACTTGTATCCAGCAAAGAAATCTTACAACTCAATAGTAAGATGATGATCCAATTACAGAATAGGTAAAGATCTGAACTGACCAAAGGCACATGAAATGATGCTTAACACCATTAATCATTTGAAAAATGCAAATTACAGCTATAGTGAGATACCACTTCACCCCTTTTAGAAAAGCTATAATCAAAACAACTGAATAACGACTGTGGGTGAGGATGTGGAGAAACTAAAATCTTCTTATTTTGCTGTCTAGAATGCAAAATGAATGATACAACCACTTTGGAAAACAATTCTTAAGAATTCTTAAGAAAATTCTTAAGAAACAGTTCTTAAGAATTTAAACATATAATTACCATAGTATCCATAAATCCCTAACCATACAATGGTATAATGAGGCAATTATTTAAAAAAAAGTGAACAGGGCGCCTGGGTGGCTCAGCAGGTTAAGCCTCTGCCTTCAGCTCGGGTCATGGTCTCAGGGTCCTGGGATTGAGCCCCACATCGGGCTCTCTGCTCGGCAGGGAGCCTGCTTCCCACTCTCTGCCTGCCTCTCTGCCTACTTGTGATCTGCCAAATAAATAAATAAAATCTTAAAAAAAAGTGATCTATGATAAGGCATGAATGAATCTCAAAAATATTATACTACACAAAGAGCCAGAAGCAGAAGACCACATATTGAAATTTATATGAAAGGCCCAAAAAAGGCAAATCTAGAGACAGAAAGGAGATCAGTGGTTGCCTATGACTGGAGGTGAGATCAGAGAGTGAATGAAAATAGGTACAAGGGATCTTTTTGTGGATGTCAAAAACATCCTAAAATTGGATATGGTGATGTCACACAACTTTGTAAATTTACCAAGAAGTATTAAGTTTTAGGCTGAAAGCAGGTGAAAACTATATTAAAGTAAAAGGGCCCAAAATAGGGGCACCCGGGTGGCTCAGTTGGTTGAGCATCTGAGTTCAACTCAGGTCATGATCCTGGAGTCCTGGGATTGAGCCCTGTGTCAAGCTCCCCACTCAGCAGAGAGTCTACTTGTCTCCCTCCCTCTTCCTCTGCGTCTCCCCCAATCTGTGCTCTGTCTCTCTCTCTCAAATAAATAAACAAAATGTTACCAAAGAATTTTTTAAAATAAGGGCCCAAAATATCCAAGGCATTTTTGAAGAACAGCATTAGATAAACTATCAAACTGGTAAAATCCAGGAAAGCTCCAGTAACTAAGACAGAGTATTTGAGAGCGAGAGAAATGAAGCAGAAAAGATAGCCCAGAAACTAATCTTTGTTTGGAGGAAACTTTATATATAGCACATGGGGCAGGTATTACAGACCGGTGGGGAAAAGGCAGTCTTTTCAGTGGAATGGTGCAGGGAGGCTGCTTGTCAGTATAAGGAAAGGGAAAAATAGGCCCCTACCATATACCATTCAAAAAAAAAATCAATTAGTTTTCATTCTTTTCTCCCTGTAGCCACAACCACCCTCTTTTTTCATGTAACTTAGCAGCTCCTCCCACGTGGAAAGTCTAAGTAGAGTGTACTTCTCTACTTCTTGACTTTGGGCTTGGCTGTGTCACTTACTCAGGCCAATGGGTTATGAGTAAACTTGATGCAAACAGCCCTGAGCTTCGGCCACCACCATGAGAAGAACACATCCCAGCTAGCCTAGTGGGCATAGCAGGAGACTGAGACGAACGTGGAGCAGAACCATCCCAGTCAACCTGCTTAATGAAGCAGAGCCAACCCAGCCAAAGCCAGGCTAGATCAGCCTATTTCCAGCCAATGCAGATGTATGGAAAAAGAAATGTTTATTTTTATATGCTACTGAGAGGCTTCTGGTTGTTAACACCATTATGGTAGCAACTGTTAGCTGATACATTTTCCAAAGGAGTAAAAAAGAAATATAAAAACCAAACTCCAAAACTTAAAAAGATTGCCAAAGGAAGTAATTCTGCTCATTGAGCCTCCTCAGAAAAACTGAAAAGACAATTGCACAAAATGGGAGAAGACCTGCCACACATGTCCCATGAAGAATTAACATCAGGAATATATAAAATCAATTTATAAAGTACAATCAGCCCAACTGAGACACAGGCAAAAACACAACAGGAATTCCACCAAAAATGAAACTCAAAAGCTAGTAAGCTTAAGAAAAGATGCTAAATTTCATGAAAATAAGCTATGTGACATCACTTTTATGTCCAATAAACTGAAGTCTTGACAATAAAAGTATCAGAAGTATAGAGCCACGGGAGTTCTTTTACGCAGTTGGTGGGAGTATAAACTGTTCTAACTATTTTAGAAAAGACTGGTATTATCTTAAATTTTACATTTTCCTTGGTTTATATCCAGGATAACGTACACACACCTACATCAAAAGGCATACATATAATTATTTTTAACAATTTAACAATTTAAAAAATTGAAAATAACCTAAGTGTCCATCAGTAGTTGAACAACCAAATAAATTTTAACATATTCATAGAATGAAATGCTATATGAAAGTATAAATTAATGAATAAGAGCTATGTGTATCCACATGTATGAATCTAGAAACATAATGTTGAAGGGCACCTAGATGGTTCAGCTGGTTCTGCGTCTGACTCTTGATTTCACCTCAGGTCATGATCTCAGGGTCATGAGATCAAGCCCTGCACCTGGCTCCAAGTTGGGCATGGAGCCTGCTTGAGATTCCTTCTCCCTCTTCCTCTGTCCCTCTCCCCTGCTCCCTTGCTTGCCCTCCCTCTCTCTCTTTCCACCCCGCACCAAAAAAGAAGTGTAATGGTGAGTGAAAATAGCAAGTCACATAAATATACAAATGAGTACATAGGATATTTATTGTTTAAATAAAATCCAAGCTATTTAAATAAAATCCAAAAACAAACAAAACCAAATACACTATTTCACAGATCACACACACTTGGTAAATCTACAAAGAAACAAAAGAGGAGGATAAAACTACAAAAGATAGTGACAAACCAAGAGAGGGAAGTAGGCCCAAGGACATGAACATACCACCATGCACAGGTAGCAAATATTTTATAATTTGTTAGCAGGGGAAGATAAAGAAAAAGATTTCTATTTTAGAAAATGGAAAAGTCCTATGTTTCCAAGCCAATTTCTAGATGTTTCACAGAATAAAAAGGAAATGTGCTAAAAGCTAATTTTACCTTTTTTATGCCTTTTATTTTCATGATGACTTCTTTTCAGTATCCAAAACCTAATATGAAAAAAAAAATCACACAATCATTTTTATGCATCAATGTCTAATTCAGGTACATCATAATGCTCTTAGAAATGTCTAGTAAGTCCAATACTATTTATCCTAGTAATCATCTAATGTTTACAATGAGGCCTGAAAGACAACTTTTATATCTATCTTTTTTTCATATATATTTCATACTAACAACAAAATATTTGGTATGACTTTTAATTCCAGCGTAAGCCTTCATTTTTACAACCTAAAAATATCCAAAAATAAGTACATTTGACTTTCTAATATTTGTATATACTCAAGAGAACTTTCTGCCACAAGATGGTATGGCTTGGTTCTAGGAGAATCTTTTATTTTCCCCTGTATTTCAATTTAATTTTGAAGACACTAATTCCAATTAACATATAGGAAATGAAAGAATATAAATGACTTATTTTTCAACTATCTTTCCTCACTGAAAGAGGCTTTTTTGTTTGTTTAAAGATTTTATTTATTTATTTGACAGAGAGAGATAACAAGTAGGCAGAAAGGCAGGTAGAGAGAGAGGGGGTAGGGAAGCAGGCTCCCTGCTGAGCAGAGAGCCCAACAAGGGAATCAATACCAGGAACCTGAGATCATGACCTGAGCCAAAGGCAGAGGCTTAACCCATTGAGCCACCCAGGTGCCCTGAAAGAGTATTTGAAGAAAAAAAAATTTTTTTAACGATTTTATGTATATGAGTGAGAGACAGAGAGAGAGAACACGAGAGGTGGGCAAAGAAAGATGTGGCAGGCTCCCACGCTGAGCAGAGAGCCCAATTCCAGGACTGTGGGATCACGGCAAGCTGAAGGCAGATGCCTAACCGACTGAGCCACCCGGGCGCCTGGTGAAGAAAACTTTTGAAATAACTACTTGAGTATGTGTAACTCTAAAAATATTTACCATCCAGTGATTCTTTGCTTTCCTTCTAAGATTATAACAGGAGTACTAGTTTTCCTACTTACTTTGTTTTCCTTTGGTTAGCTTGGCTACTAAGGTTGCCAACTACATTGAAGGTTTTAAGAACATTCAATTTATACTTATTGCTTGTATAAGTATAAACTGGAATGTTCTCACCATCAGTAAGTATAAATTTTCCTTTAAGCTACAAAAATATGTATATAAATATTAACTTTCTAAATGGAATTAAATTCTAAGACTGTCAGTCCTAATACACCCCAAATGGTAACCTTAAAGAAGAGTGTGTTTTCAAAATTCTTAGTTCAAAGTCAGTCTTTAGTTCAAACATACTCTTTAAAAAAGAAAAACAAAAATTAAAATTGTACTTACTTTGGCCAACAATTCTTGTGTTTCAGGAGTCAGTGGAGAATGTGAAAACTTGCAATATTCACCCTGATAACACTTTGTTCCTGTGTGGTAAAACTTGCAAGGATATTCATGTAATCCAAATGTTAAGGAAGAGAACATGTTTAATCCAATTAAAATATTTTGTTATTAATTTACTGACTTTACTTGCCCTCTGCAAAGGTCTTTCCTAACAGTAGAAACACTAAAATGTCTATTTAAAATATGAGACAGTAGATTACTAACTGAATTACATGAAACATCTAATTTTAGAATAACTATATAAATTAAGTTTAATGGCTATCACAGGATACTTTTCCTTCATATCCATTTTCACGATAAACTACCGGCATATTTCACTAATTTAAGAAAAGGAATGTATTTCAAATACTTTAAGAAATGTGATTATTTTTAAAGCATTCTTTTGGGGTGGGGAAATTAAAGTCAGTAACAATGATAGGCTTTACAAATCTGAATCCTTCAGATATAAGCTTGTTTAAAATAGGATCAATTAAACAACTTCAATATTATTTTCTAGGGAAAAAATGCTCAAGTTAGAATTGAGATTCCTTCTATTGAATGACTGAAGGAAAACAACTTTTGCGGTGCCCAAATGTGTTATTACCCTAAAGTGTTTATGTTCCATGTTTTTACAACATGTCTGTACCTTTTGCACTGACGAGTTAGGATTATTTTCCAAACTAAGGGACAATTAACCTCTATTTGGTATAGAATATATAGAAAATAAGTACTCCCAAATTATGTAATTCCTCCTCCACCTTTTTTTTAAGTAGTTTAGATGAGGGCACCTAGCAGGCTCAATCATAGAGCATGCAACCCTTGATTGCAGAGTTGTAAATTTGAGTCCCAAATTGGATGCAGAGATTACTTAAAAATAAAATCATTAAAGAAACAAAAACAACACAGTAACTTACATGAATATAAATATAATTAGTTAATGTCACAGCAGGAATTCTGACAGTCTTTCTGCGGGCTGAATAAGTCTCATGAACCTGCTGTTATATTATACCCAGGTGAATGATCTTGGTTTGAGAGAATTGCTAAAGAATCCATCTTTTCTTTCTTTGGAGCAAAAAAAAAATCTACACAACTAACCACTCTGATACTGAGTTGGGCTTGGATAACATAATTTTATCATAGCTAAAACATGGGTTTCATTGGAAATTACATTTATTTAAAATGTTCATGTAAATATTTAGAAAAAGTAGTTATTATATTTTGTGATAAAGGATATTATGCAAATATAGGCAGTTTTCACCTCTGGTACAATATCCTTGTACATAAAATTTACACATTTCCTTTTTCTTCTCTATCTCTGCATCATGATCAAATTTACACTGGTCTCCCTGGGCCAAAATGGAACAAGGAAAAGCCATTAACATTCTCAAAGTTAAGTCATTCAATTCCTACTAAGCTTAAGATAAGCAAATGATTCCAGAAAGTCTCAGAAACGCTAAAGTATAAAACTTTTTTTTTTACTACAGTCTAATTCTTAAGGAGCTATCTTATAACCACACCACACTTACCTGCTTAAAATCTTAAGACCTAAACATTTTTAACCCAAAGCATTTTTTAAAAAGTATCTTTCTAAAACATAGAGGAATATTTCAATAAAGTATCCTAGTTGAACTTTCCAGAACGAAACAGTTATAAAAATATACAGGTATGCTTTTAGACTACCCAAAGGAAATGGAAGTTGGCTTTAGTACATTTTTGTTACACTTCACATTTTAGTATATTTTTGCTTACGTAGTTTTTATACCTTAATACATTTCCTTTCAAGAAAATATTTACAAATTTGTTTCCCCTTGCGTTCCACTGTATGTTGGTTGATGAATCCTTGACTCATTCTCACACGTGGCTGCTTCTCCTTAGGTTTATCATCCTTTGAAAACAAAAACAAATAACTAAATGTGAGAAATAGAAATTTAAATATTTTATTCCATTGCACAAAATCATTTTAACCACCTTTAAAACATTACAAAGTGATCTTCTAAATTGGCCTTTATTTGAAAGATTTGAACTTTCACACATCAGTTGAAAAATAAATATTCTGCCAATTATAACAGCATTCCAGCACTGAATATTAGTGTGTGTGCAATTTGAATATTTTATTATACTTTGCCCTTATTTTTTTAAATTTTTTAAGATTTTATTTATTTATTTGACAGAGAGAGAGAGAGAGAGATCACAAGTAGGCAGAGAGGCAGGCAGAGAGAAAGGGGGAAGCAGGCTCCCTCCTGAGCAGAGAACCTGATATGGGGCTCAATCCCAGGACCCTGAGACCATGACCTAAGCCAAAGGCAGAGGCTTAACCCCACTGAGCTACCCAGGTGCCTCGCCCTTATTTTAAAAAATCAGATTAAAAAAAGGGCGCCTGGGTGGCTCAGTTGGTTAAGTGACTGCCTTCAGCTCAGGTCATGATCCTGGAGTCCCAGGATCGAGTCCTGCACTGGGCTCCCTGCTCAGCAGGGAGTCTGCTTCTCCCCCTAACCCTCTCTCTTTCTCTCTCTCATTCTCTCAAATAAATAAATAAAATCTTTTTTCAAAATCAGATAAAAAAATTTAATGAAGTCTAGGAAAAAGGCTCTTAACAATGGAGACAAAACTGGAAACTGTAAGGTGAACCAAGAGCAGCGTGCTCTTTAATTCCAAAGAGATGATCACTGAGTGAGAGGAGGGAATAATAACCAGCTCAAATTAACAAACATTACTAAAAATAAAACCTCAAAGATAGCAAAAGAGATATAAAAACAAAAGGTGACTTTTATATAAAAACAAAAGGGGAATTTCATAATACATTCTAGCTTTTCAGAAATATAAACTATTTTTAGTGTGTTAACTTGTGTGTAGTTTATAGCTCTTGCAATACCAAATTTCTGAATAGTTTTACAAATTTAGTATGTGCAAAGAAGGGACCTAACTACATTTATGTGATCTGCTTTGTAACAAAGTCAGATTTCCACTTAACACCATCAAAATTGTGTCTAATAAAGATGGGTCACTGTAAATCCTTGGTTTTATCTGACTATTATGTTATTAAATGTTATGTTATTATATGTTAATATATTATATGTAATATATTATATGTTAACATAATAACATAATAACATATATGTTATTATGTTATGTATGTTATTAAATTCTAACATACATGTTTATAATCCATTCTTCACATAGGAAAGCTGTCCACTGAATGATCATTTGAGTCAATGTAAAGCAGAAGAATCACAGGGAATATTGATGGGGTCAGGAAATAAAGTTCCAGCTGTGGCCTGGCCCTGTGTGACTCGGAGGGTTACCTGAACCCCCAGGGCTTCAGATTCCTCATTTGTAAAATATGGAAGCAAGGCAAGATTTTTACATAAATATGTTTTTCTATTATATTTGAGCTAATATTTTACCACCCCTAACTCTTGTCTTCTGGACGAAGCCTAAGAAAAAAGGTTAGTTTAGAAGCCCTCAGAAAAGCAGAGTCCTTATTGTCCTATCCTGCATACATCTGCAGACCAAGGAAGAGGAAGTTCTAAAGAATGAAATCAAAATACCGGGAGGGTTGGGGTGTTTTATAAGGTCAACGCTCAGAAATATTCCTTTTTCATTTCCACAGGGACCGCAACAGTAGAAACTCTGTAAGACTCTGTGACTTTTGAAGTGCTCCCTTGGGCACTTTATCTTCTCCCTGCTTCCCCTGTTTTTCCAGTCATTGACAGTACAACAGTCCAGAATCAAGGGAATCGTATGCATGTATTCAAGTAAACAGGGCCAACACTAAGGCTTAACCCAGAGTGAGCGAGGGGGAAGGCAGCTGTGACAGTGACAGCGAAGAACACGGGAGAGCCCACTGACGGTGAGGAGATTTTTCACCATCAGAGAACCCTCGTTCTGTGGCTCGTCACAGTGGTGTAAGATTAAAAATTCTGCAGCAAGTAAGTGTCCTCCTGCATGCCTGCACTCTTGTACCTACCTGCTCCTGTGAGCTCCTGTTCCGCAAGGAAGCGTTGGATCCTTTTGGGCCCGCGCCAGCCCGTTTTCGCTTCATTTTCTTCTGCTTACCATTTTTCTGGACAGCTTTCGGGTTTTTATTCTTTTGTTTAACAGCTGAAAACAAGAAAGTTAATCTTATGTGTTTAAATCTTAGACACTAAGTGTTAGAAGTTTAATTTTAATTTACGAGAACATGAAGGCACAACAGCAGGTTATTCTAAGGTACACTCTATAAGGGCGCCTGGGTAGCTTAGTTGGTTAAGCGTCTGACTCTTGCTTGCCATAAGCCAGATCCTTTTGAAGGGTTCAGAGTGTATGGAGCCAATTAGGAACTGCCATAGCACTCTAGCAGCAAAAGCTTCAAATGTTTAAAATTACCTCATATACTACTGTCAGGGTTTTCATTGAAAACCTTCTACATAGGAGAGCCCTGCTGATTCAGTCAGTAGAGCATGCAACTCTCGATCCCGGGGTTGTGAGTTTGAGCCCCATACTGACTGTACAGATTGCGTTACAAAATAAAATAAGAGTATCCAAAAAAAAAAAAAATAAAAGGCAGTACAATGGAGGGTTAATGTCATCTGTAGCTGCCATTTGTCCTCATACTTATGACTAAATTTCATTTTATTAATCTAAAAGAATATATTTTGAGTAATCTAAAAGAATATATAGTCTGACACACCACAGTATCAGACATTAAGTCAATTCCTCTCTAAACTGAGAGCAATACAAACAGGCACATCTTGTCCTTCATATATGCGGAGGCCAAGGATTTAGCCTTCTCCCTTTCAAAGCAGTCATGGGCTTTGATAACCCTCCTATAAACTGCATTTGTACACTGAATGGCCAGGTTGGGGGGTGGAGTAGGCATCTCAGGCCATGCAAGCTCACATCTGGTGTAAAGACCTAAGGAAAGCACGATCTTTGAGATAAAATGCAGGAGAAATTCTCCCCCTCCCCAAACCCCAGTCCATTTACCATCAACTGTGAATGATTGTCTACATAAACTTTAAATGACAAAATAGTTTCACCCTTACCTTTCTGGGTATCCTTCACTCCCTCTTTCTTCATTGATTCTTCAGGAAATGGTAAGGATTGAGCAGCATTTGCCATTTCTTTAGCTTGTATATACTGCTGAAGCTCTTTAGCAAAATTATCTTCTGATTCCTGACTGCAGGTATCATTATCACTATATACATCATAGTCCTTACTTCTTGATTTTCTATATTGCAAATTCTTCGGGGATGTTGTGGAGTTCCCAAAGTGCCTAAACTAAGTAAAAATTAAATTTCCAATTTTAAAAAGCTGGAATGATTCAAAACAATTTGGTTATAAAGAAGAAATAAAGACTGGCCATGAACTGATCACTGCTGAGGTTGGGTGATGGGTATATAGGGGTTCGTATACTATTCTTTCCACTCTTACCTTTTTAAAACATTCCAGAATTAAAAACAAAACAAAACAAAAACCAACAGAACATATCCATCCTTGAAAAAAATTTGATGGAAGATTCTGAATTTGTACACTGGATGTGCTTTACTGAGTTAAAAGAGTAAACCCCAAATCTTAATTATTTAATATAATTTACTTGACTGAACTACAGTATTATACTTCATATTTGATTTCTCTCTTTGCATCAACTATGCTTTTAAATGGTTTAATTCAATAACTCAACACTTCATTAAGAAGTAGGTAAACTGTAATGGCCCAAGTGAAAATCCACTATACTAAAATACATCACTGCTAGCAAAGCCCATTATTTTTCTTGCAACTCACAGTGTTGGTCGCTCACACTGATGACAAGGAACAAAGAACTGCCCAGTTCTCTGTAATCAAGTTAACTTTACTTTCAGAAAGAGTTTTCTAACTCTGTTGGTGCAGCTGCCCCAAGGCAACAGAAGTGAGCACAGGTGCCCACAGGAACAGGAAGCTGGGTATGGCAACTGACCCCGAGTCAGCCTGAGATGATCACAGCAGACAACTTAAACTATTTTGTCTACAAGAATGTCCAAGCATTAGTATACATGTCTATACATGGTGACACAAGGGTATCAAGTTGTATAATTACAGTTAGTATGTATGACACGTTTTAATTAAAACGCTTATAAAGAAATGTCCAAGTGCTAAAAGGCTCTTATTTTGATGTCAGGAAGAGATAACATGTCTACCTTTAAACTGGCCAATGATCCTGCTCCAGAGTGTGCTCTGGTGTCTGGACTCTTATCTACTTCCACTTAACTGCTGAAGGCAGCAGACTCAAAACAAAAAACAAACCAGAAGAATCACTATTATAAAATATACCAGGTGGTCCAATTTCATGGCTTACTTTTGATGTTAACTTCAAAGCTAGGAGTTGTACACCAGAGGACTGATCATAGGCCGATGAAATGAATTTGCTCCCTGCGTGAAGAATCAACTGGAGATAGTCTCCTAACCTGACAATGGCCCCAATGTACACTACTACCTCATCTTCATTATACCAGACAAGACTTTCAACCAATCCAAAAATATCAGGTCACCAAGTTCCTTGCCTCCAAGTTTTCAAGAAAGAGCACCGTTTTGTTTTGTTTTTAAGATTTTATTTATTTATTTGACAGAGAGAGAGAGAGAGAGAGAGAGAGAGAGATCATAAGTAGGCAGAGAGGCAGGCAGAGGGAGAGGGGGAAGCAGACTCCCCGCTGAGCAGAGCCCGATGCGGGGCTCGATCTCAGGACCCTGAGACCATGACCTAAGCTGAAGGCAAAGGTTTAACCCTCTGAGCCACCCAGGCGCCCCAAAAGGGCACCTCTTAAAACCAATACCATAGAACAAACTTGTAAACCTAACATCTGGTCAGGGTTCCGCAGATGTCAGCCTGGCCTCCTGTTTTTGTTAATCAAAGTTGTGCTGGAATACAGTCACACCCACTCATTCACTTCCGTGTTATCTATACCTGTTCAGTTGTGGCTGAGTCAATATAGCTCACAAAGTCAACAAGATGCACTACCTGGTCCTTTATGAAAAAGCTGGCCAATTCCTGTGATAATTATTATGCTTATTTACCCTGTTTCTGCCCTTTGGTTTTATTTAGTGGGCACAGGGAGAATCACTCAATTATGCAACAGCTCCCACAAAGTTTGGCTTAGTCAAATACAGAGATGAAATTCTATTCAGTACATCTGAATCCAAATATCACAATGATCCAAATGAGTGAGTAAGTCCTCCCTTACACACAAAACATGTACCAAAGCAGATACCCCTTTAACAGGTGATAACGTGTCTGATTTGCATTAAACGAAGAGATGAGATGATATGGCAACATAAACAAAACCAGGACAATCATCAACTATGTTGTTTTATTATACATTAGACATGAGTATTACTAATTGATATTATTCTTTTCAGAGGGCAATGAAGACACAAAATACAAATGATTGCTTTAATACTTATCTTCATGCAGCTAACCCTAAACTCATTACTTTGATATTTGTTGTTCTCTATATAATTTAGAAAACATATAAATATACTAAACTTTTCTCCCTTTAACGAAGGAGACTAAATAAAGTTTTTTTTTTTAAGGAAAAGATTTCTCATTCAGGAGAATTTATTGAATAGTATGGCCTCCTGAGACTCCATAGAAATAAAAGTAAAGAAATGTAAAAATAGTTCCATAATAGGGGCACCTGGGTGGCTCAGTGGATTAAGCCGCTGTCTTTGGCTCAGGTCATGATCTCAGGGTCCTGGGATCGAGCCCCGCATCGGGCTCTCTGCTCTGTGGGGAGCCTGCTTCCTCCTCTCTCTCTCTGCCTGCCTCTCTGCCTGCTTGAAATCTCTATCTGTCAAATATATAAATAAAATCTTTAAATTAAAAAAAAAAAAAAAAGAAAAGAAATGTAAAAATAGTTCCATAATATTAGGGGGGTGGGGGAGCACATGAAGTATATTCATCAGTAATTAAGAAAAGTCTAACAAATTCTTGGCAAGTTTTTGAAAAACAAAAAGCAAGTTATAATTGGGAGGTTGGACTTCAGTTGGAATGTGAGAAATGGGGCTACAAACTAGGATAGATTAAGATGCTACATAAAAACACACAAAGCTATTATAACAAATTCTCTTTCCCATCCCTCACCAGAATACATTCAAAGAGAAATTTATCCCAGACAAAAAAGAAAATAAAGAAATTGAATAAAATGTCTGATAAAGCCAGATCGTCTTGTGTGAGTACTAAGACCCCACAGTGAAGTCCTCCACATTCCAGCATTTGGGAGCAACCCCTACCAGAAATATACTCCATCCACTCAATGTACAACAGAAGTTCTACCCTGCTTTCCAGAAGAGATTCTTCACATGGGTCTATGGGCAAAATTCAACAATGAATGAGGGTAAAAACCACACATTATTTACATCAACCTCTAAGTTGACATTTAGCATTCTGCTGTTCTGAACACAGGCAACAAACAGTAGTATCAACAGTATCTGCCACTGACATTAGTACTTTCATACATCACATGATGGTTGTTGCAAATCTCAAAATAGCTTTTATGTTCACCGCTATGTCAAAGTTACAGTAATTAGACCTACTGCTGGAACTTCTAATTACTTAGTATATTAATGAAGAACATATTATTCTTTCTACATTTTTTTGGATAACTGTATTTCAATAAAGTAAATTTCCTTTGTAATCCAATGTATTTCATTTTATTCAGTAAAAAAACATGATTTTGAGAAGGGATCCATGGGCTTCACCAGGCTACCAAAAGGAGTATAAAGCACAATGAAGGCTAAGAACTACTATGCTGGGGGGGAAAAAAAAAAAGAACTATGCTGGAGGAAACCTACCTATCCACACAGCCCACCCATGTACTGAATGTCCAATCAGGCTTCCCATCTGGAGGAAAAGCCTATAGAGACACAGACCCACTAACACACAAACAAAGGCCATCCATCAACTCTTCCAGCCTTTCTTAAATCAAGGGACAATGAAGGAACACAAAAACACATCACAAAAATTTAGAGCAAGTGTCATTGAACTATGATCCCAAGGCCAAATCCATCTTACCACCTGTTTCTGTAATAGTCAGTAAGCTAAGAATGGTCCTTAGATTTTTTTAAATGGTTGGGGGAAAAAAACACAAAAGAATAACATTTCATGACAATGAAAGTTATACAAAATTCAAACTTCACATCCATAAAGAAAATTTAATGGAACACAGCCACACTCATTCATTTATATACTGTACTATCTGCTTTCACATTACATAAGCAGAGTTGAGTAGCTGCAAAACAGATCATAAAGACATTCAAGACATTATATATGAAAAAGATGCCAGAAAGCTCTAACATCAAAACAAAGAACAAGAAAGAACTCTTGAATAGGTAAATTATGAGAAACCCACAATTAGAAAATGATGCTTTAGGGCGCCTGGGTGGCTCAGTGGGTTGAAGCCGCTGCCTTCGGCTCAGGTCATGATCTCAGAGTCCTGGGATCGAGTCCCACATCGGGCTCTCTGCTCAGCGGGGAGCCTGCTTCCCTCTCTCTCTCTCTTTCTCTCTGCCTGCCTCTCTGTCTACCTGTGATCTCTCTCTGTCAAATAAATAAAAATAAAATCTTTAAAAAAAAAAAGAAAATGATGCTTTAAAAAAAGATGTAATTTATAATAGCCTCATCAAACACCTAGCAATAAGCCTAACAAAAAGTGTAGAAGATGTAAAACATCTACAAAGAAAATTACAAAACACTGTTAAGAGAAATTAGAGGACCTAAAGATTAGACAATTCAATATTCTAAAGATGTCAATTCTCTTCTGAATGATTAAATGCATTCCCATTGAAAATCTGACCAGGATTTCAATTCCCATTGAAAATCATTGAAAATCTGACCAGGATTTTCCAAGGAACTTGACAAACTGATTCTAAAATTCATATAGACATGCAAAAGGCCTCTCTTCCCCTAAGTGGCCTGAGGTGACCTCTGAAAATGTTTCGCTCTTTGTTTGACCTAGAAAACCCTAAAAAATCATGCAAATCAAGAGGTTCAAATCTTTCTGTTCACTTTAAGAACACACATGAAACTGCCCAGGCCATCCAGAGCATGCATGTCCAAAAAGCCACCAAGTATCTGTAAGATATCACTTTGCATAAGCAGTGTGTACCATTCCATCACTACAGTGGTGGAGTTGGGAGGTGTGTCCAGGCCGAACAGTGGGGCTGGACACAAGGTCGATGGCCCAAGAAGAGTGCTGAATTTTTACTGCTTAAAAATGCAGAGTAATGCTGAACTTAAGGGTTTAGATATTGATTCCCTCTCTGCTCATTGAGTACAGCCAGGTGAGCAAAGCCCCCACGATGTGGCGTAGAATGTACAGGGCTCCCGATTGGATTAACCCATATATGAGCTCTCCCTGCCTCATCGAGATGATCCTTACTGAAAAAGAGCACATTGTTCCTAAACCAGAAGAGGAGTTTGCACAGAAGAAAAAGATATTCCAGAGGAAACTGAAGAAACAAAAACTTATGGCCTAGAGTAAATTCTGCATGGAATAAATGCAAATAAAAATAAAAAGAGGGAGGAAAAAAAAAAGAAATACAAAGGGCTAAAAATACCCAAGATACTTAAGGAAGAAAAACAAGGGGAGAGGATTTGGCTACCTGACATCCAAACTTATTATAAAGCTGCAGTAATTAACATGGTGAGGTCTTGGGGGAGGGCTAAACAGATAAACCAGCAGAAGTAAACAGAGTCCCTGGGGCCCCTGGGTGGCTAAGTGGGTTTAAGCCTCTGCTTTTGACTCAGGTCATGATCCCAGGGTCCTGGGATCAAGCTCCGCATTGTGTTCTCTGCTCGGCAGGGAGCCTGCTTCCCCTCTCTCTCTGCCTACCTCTCTGCCTACTTGTGATCTCTGTTAAATAAATAAATTAATTAAAAAAAAAAAAAAAGCAAAGAGTCCAGAAACAAACCCATCAAACATGAGCACTTGATTTTGACAATGGTGACACTGCAGACCAGTGTGGGGAAAGACAATTCTTTCCCTTCAGTGAATGGTGCTGGAACAACTGGGTATGATAACACGAAAAAAAAAAGGTAAAACAAAATTTGTCACCCCTACTTCACAGTTACAAATAGAAAAATCAATTACAGATGGCTGCAAACTTAAATGTGAAAAGCAAAACAATAAATCTTTGGAAGACATCACAGTAAAAAGATTTTTATTATCTTGGGATATTTAAATAAAACACTAGCTATAAAGAACCTTAATAAATTTTAATATAATAACATTATGAACTTTTAATGAAAAAATACCATTGTGTAAAGCCACAAAATGAGCAGATATTTGCAACACATAACCCACAATAAAAGGAAATGATCCAAAATAAAGAACTACAAATCAAGGAGAAAAAAAACACAGACAAACCAATAATTATAAGACAAAAACATCTGAGCAGGCACTAAAAAAAGGGAAATCCAAATGGACCAGCATATGAAAAGATGCTCCATCCCAACAGTAATCAAGAAATGCAAACTCAGTTACAATGAGCTACTTCAGATGGTGAAAAATACGATAGATGACAATACCAAGTGAGGAGCAGCAGAAATACAGTCCCTCATACACCACCTGTGGGAATAAAACTGGTAGAACCACTCTGGATTGGAGGGCAGTCTGGCACTAAGGTAAAAGTAAGGATGCTTACACTCTAAGACCCAGCAGCTTTACTCTTCGGTAACTACAAAGCACATGTGCAACAGGATACAAGCGAAAGAACGTAGCAGCCCTACCCGTAACCTCCAAAAATGGAAATCAGACCAAATGTCGACCAACGAGACGTAGTGTATTCAATAATGGAATACTATCCAGCTCAGAAAATAAACAGACAAGTATACATCTATGAATCTTATAAATATAATGTTGGGGAAAAGACAACAGAAAGAACACATACAATACTATTCTATTTCTATAAAGTGTAATTTGGCAAGGAAATTGGCAAGGAAAAACTGTAATTTTTTTTTTTGAAAAACTGTAATTTCAAGGCTGACAGCATTAGTAGTAAAACTAAAACTGTAAAGAAGGGCAAGGAAGTGATTAGCATGCAAGTTAGGATTCTAGTTACTTCTAGGAGGAAACAAAGGAATAATGACTGAGAAAGAAGGCATTAGAGGCTTTGCGGGCAATGCTCTTTCTTGAATTGGCAAAGTCTCTACCTGGGTGTTCTCTTTTTAGTCAGCTGTGATACGGCACATTGATGTGAGTAACTTGTGAGTAACGAGCCTGGGCCAAAACAAGCCTACTTAGGAATAATGCAGGTGTCCAACTACTCAGAGAACTGTTTACTGGAATCTATTTAAAGTAACCGTAGTGTGTTCCGCCTATCTCCTATACTGGGTTATACATGGATTAGGGACCTTTAACTGGGCATGAAGGACTGGGGTCTATGAGACTAAAACAATATAAAAAAAATAAGCATGGGTGGCTTAGTTGGTTGAGTGTCAGGCTCTTGGTTTCAGCTTGGGTCATGATGTCGGGGTCGTGAGATCAAGCTCCGAGCAGGGCTCTGTGGGGTACGTAGAGCCTGTTTGAGGTTTTCTCTCTCTCTGGCCCCTTCCCCACTCATATGCTCTCTTGCACGTGTATGCACTCTTTCTCACAAATAAATAAATCTTAAAAAAAAAAAAAAAATGGGGGGAAATCCAGGCCACAGATTTTCAGGGTTAAGACCTTGGCTCTTGTCCACAACAGCCATACATGCCCCAAAGGGCGAAAGAAGTTATATACTTGGGTAGTTGAGAGGCTTGCTGAGGAGATGAGGATGCTGTATCTCCTGTATTTTCTGTCCTGTACCCTTTTATGACGCTAAGTGTAAGAGGATCACATTAAAGCCTATTTGTGTCTTTTGAGTCTCACTGCCAATTCAAACCCATCCTTTTGTGGTGTGTTAAAATTCATAATAGAAAGGATGCCTGGGTGGCTCAGTTGGTTAAGTGGCTGCCTTCAGGTCAGATCATGATTTCAGGGTCCTGGGATCAACTCTCGAATCAGGGCTCCTTGCTCAGCAGGGAGTCTGCTTCTCCCTCTGCCTGCTGCTCTAACCCCGTGTGTGCGCTCGCGCGCTCTCTCTCTCTCTCTGACAAGTGAATAAAATCTTAAAAAAAATTTTTTTCACAATTAAAAAAAAGTTCAAAAAGAGGCAAGAAAAGAGCAGATATTGGCTGTTATGGGTTGCTATGTCCTCCCCAAATTCTCCTGATGAACTCGTAACAACCAGTACCTTAGTATGTGGCCTTATCTAGAAATAGGGTCATTACATGTGTAGTTGGTTAAGATAAGGTCATTAGGGTAAACTGTAATCCATTATGACCAGTGTCCTTATAAAAAGGGTATATTTAGACACAGACATATGAACATAGGGAGAACACAATTCGAATATGAAGGTAAAGATCAAGGCGATGCTTCTGGAAGCCATGGCAAGGAACACCAAAGACTGCCAACAAACCACCGGAAACTACTGGAGGAGCATGAAACAGATTCTCCCTCACAGCCCTCAGAAGGAGCCAACTCTGCCAACACCTTGATCTCAGACTTCCAATCTCCAGAAACACAAGACAACTTCTGTTGCATAAGTCACCCAGTTTGCGGTCCTTTGTTAGGGCAGCCCTAGCAAAGTAACACAAACTTTTAAGCTAAAATCAGTAGGGCTAGTTAAGTTATTAGCAAATCAAAATCCTTAAAAATTACGACCTAATTTGAAAAGAGAAGTTTTTGAAACAGTTTACAACCCGTTTCAGAAACAGGGGAAACCAAAATAAAAGCAATACACTAAAACGGTTCATGTTAAATGACTGAATGATAAACTTTCTGAAGTGTTATCAGGTTTCCTTGATATAAGCCAACTAGGTCTCCAATGCTGACTAACCGGGACAAACAGGACCCCTAACAGATTTCTCACACCCACTCCTCTCCTTTTTTTCAATATGCCAACTTAATCTTACCTTTTTGGGTATCTGCTCACATTCCAGTTTTACTTCCCATTTTATTTTATCTTCTTGTATTTTTCTTTTCTCTTTTTGTGTTTCTTCAACTTCTGTATCATCTATTCCATTACCGATTCTACAGCAAAAATATCAAACATAAGAGATTTTTTTCAATCTGAAAATGGTACATACCACAGCATTAAAATGAATGGCTTTGGCTTATCTTCTACTTGCTCTCAAAGAAATTCCAAACTCACATTCTACTCTAAATACTCCAAGGAATAATATACAAATTTAGGATGAGCAGTACATATCAACATGTGCTTGTAAGTAAATCATAAAGCTGAAATTTTAGATTACATAACCTTCATGGTCTAGTAACAGGAGCTATATAAACCACCCATTCATTCATCACTGTATTCATTCAACAGATACTGAGTATCCACCACATACCAGGCTATAGGCCTTAAATCCTGGGATAACAGCAATGAAAAAGACCTTGTCCCTGCCTTCTGAGAACTTTCTATGTGCTTGGGAGAAAAAAATAAAGCAATTTTAATATAGTATGATAAGCATAGGTACATACATGAGGAACACTTAACTGGTCAAAGATCTTCTAACTTTTTTTTTTTAAGGATTTTATTTATTTATTTGACACACACAGAGAGAAATCACAAGCAGGCAGAAAGGCAGACAGAGAGAGAGGGGGAACAGGCTCCCCGCTGAGCAGAGAGCCCGATATGGGACTCAATCCCAGGACTCTGAGATCATGACCTGAACCAAAGGCAGAGGTTTAACCCACTGAGCCACCCAGACGCCCAGATCTTCTAACCTTTAAAGATATGTAAGAATTAGCAAACAGGGGCACCTGGCTGGCTCAGATGGTAGAGTGTGTGACTCTTGATCTCCAGGTTGTGACTCTGAGCCCCATGTTGGGTATAGAGATTACTTAAAATCAATCAACTTTTTAAAAAAGAGGGGCACCTGGGTGGCTCAGTTAGTCAAGTGTTTGCCTTCAGCTCAAGCCCTGATCCCAGGGTCCTGGGAACAAGCCTGGAATCAGGATCTCTGCTCAGCAGGGAGCCTCCTTGTCTCTCTCCCTCTCCCTCTGCTCCCTCCCATGCACTCTCTCAAATAAATAAAATCAAGAAAGAAAGAAAAGAAGGAAGGAAGGAGGGAGTGGAGGAAGGAAGGAAGAAGGAAGAAAAGTTAGCAAAGAGGACCATCATGAAAGCAGTATTTCAGGTAGAATGCAAGGGGCCTTTCAAGGTCAGGAGAGAGCCTAACTTACATTCAAGTGGGAAGATGACAAAGAAAAGTTGTTTGCAGACTCACAAGCACAGAGAAGTCAAATATGCAGAGAGACATTGCCTGAGACTATAACCTGAGGATATTCTAACAAAACGAAAAACGAACCCAAGAAAGATGAAGGTGGGAAGGTGATCAACAAGGATGTCACTGAAATTTATAGGTAGATCTAAGTAACGGCTTACACCATAAATACAAGGGGCTGAAAGCAATTGTGTCTGGATGAGGAGTGACTACTGAATAAAAGCTTACGAGAGGAGTTCCATGCCAGACAAAGGCAAGGAGGAAGCAATGTGTACATTCTCAAAAAACATGTTACAACTAGAATGCACTACTAGCACAAGAATGTGAATAGTGGTTCTGAGCTTCTTGCAAAGTTACAGGAGGAGCTCAGGCTTCCCGGCTTCATCGAATTCAACAGTTTACCAGTGATCTGTCCCTAGTCAGAGTCTCAGAGCTTCATCTCAGATAAGGCGCCAAGATGGGAGCCCCTACAGAAGCCATCACAAGACCCGATAAGCCACAGACTGTGAAACTTCACTACTCCAGTTGTCAGTAATGAATCATCTTATGGAGTAGGAAGCAGCCTCTCCGGAGGCAAAGCAATACCAACAATGATGACTCCAAGAGCAGTGACGGCAGCAGCTGACACTTACGTCATGCTTACCCTGTGCCAGAAGCAAGTCCGCGCACATTACCCACATCACAACAGTCCTATGATATACGTACTGTGGATGGAAAGCCCATTTTACAGATGAAAACAGAATTACAGAAAGCTTACAGAACTTGCCACATACCTAGTAAATAGGTAGAGCTGAGCTCTGCGCCCAGACAGCCAAAGCCAACTTCCCAGTCAACACGTCCACCTGAATAGCTGCTTGGCATATTTTTAATAGAGTTCAAACTCAACTCTTGACTTAATCCTGTTTTTGTTTGTTTTTTTAAGATTTTATCCATTTATCTGAGAGAGAAAGGCATGCACGAGTAGGGGGAATAGCAGAGGGAGAGAGAGAAGCAGAGTCCCTGCTGAGCAGGGAGCCTGACATGGGACTCAGGACTCGTCCTGGGATCATGACCTGAGCCAAAGGCAGATGCTCAACCAACTGAGCCACCTGGGTGCCCCTGTCCTGTTATTTTAAATAGCAAATCCATCCTTCTAATGATACTGACCCCAAACCTTGTAGTAACTTATACTCCCTTCATATCCCCCATCCAATCTGTGAAAAATCCAGTTTATCTTCAAAATATAACCTTATCTGACCACTTCTTACTACTACTAGTATGATCCAAGCTACTCTTGCCCCATTACATTCTACTCTCAACACAACCACAATGACCCTGCTAAAATGTTCTTGTTGCATAACTTCTAAGAGCCCTTTCATCTCATTCAGGGTAAAAGCCAAAGTCCTTATGGCACCTACAAGTCCCTACATGGACTACATGGACTGCCTCCCTGACCCTATCTCCCAGTACCTCTCAAGTCCCACTTCTGTTCAAGTCCTGCTCCTTGAACTTCACTTCACCTGTCATTTTGGCCACTTTGTTCCCATCACCCAATCACACCACGCTCACTCCACCTCAAGACCTTTATATGGACCTTTATATTCTCTCCGCTAGAAACCAACCTGCCTCACTCCCCTATTCAAGTATTACTTATCAGTGGTATTACAAAAGCTTTAACTACCTTCTGTAAAATACCTACATTCAGGATGCCTGGGTGGCTCAGTGGGTTAAGGCCCTGCCTTCGGCTCAGGTCATGATCTCCGGGTCCTGGGATCAAGCCCTGCACTGGGCTCCCTGCTCAGCAGAGAGTCTGCTTCCCCCTCTCTCTGCCTGCTGCTCTGCCTACTTGTGATCTCTTTCTCTGTCAATGAAATAAAATCTTTAAAAAAATAAAATAAAATATCTACATTCTCCCTGCCATCCCATCCTACCCCGCTACCCAGCTTTCATTTTCTCCATGGCATTTATCATCACCCAAAATACTATCTATTTATGCATTGTGGGGGGCCATAAATCTCATGAATATGGAGATTTTTACCTCTTTTGTTTATTTATTGCTATAGCCCCAGGGCCTAGGATAATGGCAGGTGCTCAAGAAATAAGTAATCCCCTCATAAAATTACTAAGAAAAAATTCAGAAACCATAAAAGATTGACTCCTATAAACTTATTTAAAACAAACAAAAAAATCCTTTATGCAATGAAAATAATGCCATAAGCAGGGTCAAAAGGCAAATAACAAATATGAAGTAAAATATCTGCTGATCAGAGTTCCTAAAATTTTAAAGAGAAGGACCAATGAAGAGAAAAACAGGCAAAGGATATGAACAAGGAACTGTTCACAGATGCTCTTCATACTTCAATACCATTCCACATCTAACATTTGAGCAAAAATTCAGAAGTGTCTTTTATGTAGTTTAGTACAGTTTTTAGGTATAGAATCTTCTGTCCCACACATTTTCAAATTGATAGATGCTATTGTTTTCTAACATGCGGCTATTGTCTTGTGATGATTCACCTTGCTGAATTCTCTTATGGATTTTAATAGTTTATTAACGTTTATTAACGTTCCTCTTGTTTTCCTTTGCAGGGGGATCATATCATTTTTGTCTCTTTTCAGTATTTATAGATCTTATTTTATGTTAGTTATTTTGCCTTAGAAACAAAGAAATCAAATCATGGGTAACTTGGTCCTAGTTTTTCCACTTAAATTATGCAATCTTGGCAAGTTATGTTCCTCTCCGTGCCTCAATTTTCTCATCTGCAAAAACAAGGACAGTTTCTTTTCTTCAAGGTTAAGATTAAATGACATATTTCACGTAAAGCACTTAGTAAAACTTTTGATGGCGGCCTGAATTAAGGTAATAGTTTCAATTAAGGTATAAGTGAACAAATCTGAGCGATAACAGGAAGTAAAAATCAACCAGACTAAGAGAATGAGTGAAATAAAGGAACAAAAGGCTGTCTCGGATTCAGCTTAAGGAAACTGGGGGAAACACACAGGTTTAGAAGTTGGTTTTTAGCACTTCAAACGGAAAGAACGCAAATGAATATCTGGGTGTAAATAAATTACACTATACACCTCTCTAAAAATAAGATCAACAAATTAGCACCATTTGGCTGGTAGCGTCAGTCCCTTTCTCAACCTAAAGGAAACGTTACATCCAAATGATGTTTGCTGCTTTACTGTGGTCTTAAGGGTCTTCTGATGCAAATCAATGAACTAACGCCAAATTATTTACTATTTACCCTCATTGCTTAATAAACTTAGGGTTTCGGGTTTTTCTTAAACAAACAAAAAAAGGTGTTTAACATGTGTCAGTGAGAAATGACAAATGATCTGTCCCCTACGAGCTGAGGGTCCGGTGGAAGGAAGAGTAATGTGGGAACACATGGAGGTTTCTAACCGGGTCTCCAGGGTCAGGAGCGCAGGGAAAGGGGAGCCTCCTGCGATCGCTCCCTGGACCCCGCTGGTCCCCTTAAGCAGGGTCCCGGCACCTCTGGCCGTGGCGGCTTACGAACCAAGCCCCATTGCCGGCTTTCGTCCCCGCGGCTCCTGAGCGCCCTCTCCACGTCCGACCCCCGCGCCTGCCAGGCTGACCCCACACGCTCGCCCACGCACTCCCCGCACGACCCAGCGGCGTGGCCCACACACGGCCCCGGCTGCCTCCGAATGGAACCAAAAGGCGGAATCCGACTGGGGCCCCTGCGATCAAAGCATGAAAAGATGGGGAATCACCTTTCATCAAAGTCCGTGGTCGGTTTTTTACCCAGGGCCGGGTTGGGGGGTTTGGAGAAAAGATTCTCAAAATCCATCACCCTCGCGAGGGCCCGGCAGCTAGAGTAACAACCACCGCGTGAGGAGGAGGAACCCAGCTCCCGGCCCCAGCCGCAGATCGCCCCGCGCATGCGCGGCTCCGCCCCCGCTCACGTCTGCTTGCTCCTTCCCCGCGGCTCTGCGCAGGCGCCAGGGTAGATGGGGTTTTGTTGTTTGATTTTGGTGTGCATTTTGATCTGTTATCTAACATATTAGAATTTTTAACCTGAGTCCTTGGAAGTCCCCTTTCACTTTCATTAGGGGTAAGTGGGCATTCCACGTGGAGAGAATAGTATTAAGGCCGGAAAACAGAGCACCCACTTGGGAAAAGGAACTGTTGAGTTTTGCTTACTCTAATGCCTGTGGAAGAGTAGAAGTTGTGGGAATCTTGAAAGCCTCAAACCCTAGATATCGAACCCGACGGGCACCTACTAGTGAGCGACTGTTTGATTGCCGGCACGAATCAGGGTCCACTTCCCAGACAAGCGAAGAGAAGTTGTACTTTCTCCTGTTGTTTATATTATAGCCAATCCTTTTTTGTACATCAGTCATTACTAAAAATTGAGAGGAAAATTGAAATGAATTAAGGTATTACCCCACTTGGAGGAAAGTACTATACTACAGAACTCAGATTATTACATACATTTTCGTTCTTTAAAAGTCCAGTGTACAGCAAAAGATAACCAGTCTGTGGGAAAAAAAATTAAATGGTAGGTAAAAAGCAGCAAATATAGCAAGAAAAACTGACCTGCAAAGGCATCAGATACTATCCTTTTTAGATAAAGACTATAAGAGGCAAAGTATGTTTTGATAGATTTGTTACAGGACAGATCACTGGCCTTCCAAACTTTCCCAGAAGATAAGGCCTACTACATTTGAAAACAGCTGCTGCTGATGCCCCCAATTCTATTCAGGATCATTTCAACGTATGACTAAGCACCTGGGCACCTGCTTCTGCAAGTAGCCCTCCTCTCTCTTTCCCATGCCTTCCCCATTAAAGCCCTCCAGCTTCACCTGGACAGGGAAGGTGGTCTTTGAAACATCTGTCAACCATCTGCAAATCTCAAGGAAAGGCTGGTTCTGCTATAGACTAAGGGACTTAAATCAGCAAGCAAGGAGTGCATAGGCTTGAAGCAAGGTACGCTTAAGACCATTAGAGTGCTTTTACAGATTGATTCTAAAAAATGGCCCTGGGTGCCTGGGTAGCTAAGTTGTTAAGCGGCTACCTTCAGCTCAGTTCGTCCTGGGATAGAGCCCCTCATCGGGCTCCCTGCTCAGTAGGAAGCCTACTTCTCCCTCTCCCACTCCCCCTGCTTCTGTTCCCTCTCTCACTGTGTCTCTCTCTGTAAAAAAAAATAAATAAAATCTTTTAAAATGGGCCCAATTCTCTACCTTTTCCTATACCCACATCCTTTGCAATATGACTTTGTAGCTCTTCCCACCGAGTGGTGGGATCTATTTCATCACCTCTTGCATCTGAATTGAATTCGTAACCTACTTTTGCTAATAGAATGGAGCAGAAAAGCCTTGCCAATGCCAGGCTGGGCCCTAAGAGGCCGTGTGTGTGTCTGCTCTCACTTGAACTCCTGCCTTCTCCAGAACAACAAGCCCAGGCCACCTTGCTGAAGAGAAGGGAGAGACATGTGGAAGATAAGACAAAAGGAGGAGAACAGCAACACCCAGTCTACAGCTAGCAAAGCCGCCAAGTCAACCCACAGCTGACCACAGACACACAATGGAGACCAGTGAAGAACTGAAGAACCTCCCAGGTGATCCCGGTCCAAACTGGTGACCAACATTGTAAACTAAATAGTTGTTTTAAGCCACCATGTTTTAAAAGAAGCTTATTATACAGCAAAACCTGATAAAAAAGGGAACTATAAAAAATGACATTAAGGAGTAGAAAAGAGGGGCGCCTGGGTGGCTCAGTGGGTTAAGCCTTTGCCTTAGGGTCATGATCTCAGGGTTCTGGAATCGAGCCCCGCATTGGGCTCTCTGCTCAGCAGGGAGCCTGCTTCCCCCCCTCTCTCTCTGCCTGCCTCTCTGCCTACTTGTGATCTCTATCTGTGAAATAAATAAAATCTTAAAAAAAAAATAAAAAGGAGTGGAAAAGAGCCAAGTAGAGCTTTCAGAAGTTAAAAATATGATATGACGGGGCGCCTGGGTGGCTCAGTGGGTTAAAGCCTCTGCCTTCAGCTCAGGTCATGATCCCAGGGTCCTGGGATCGAGCCCCACATCAGGCTCTCTGCTCAGCAGGGAGCCTGCTCCCCCCTCTCTCTGTGCCTGCCTCTCTGCCTACTTGTGATCTATCTCTCTCCCTCTGTCAAATAAATAAATAAATAAAAAGCTTAAAAAACAAAACAAAAAATAAATAAATAAGAAGATAAATGTTTATGTTACTGGACTTGGTTCTTCGGACCCAGTAATGGTAGAAATGAGGCTGGACCCAAAATTTAAAAACACAGGCAAGGCTTTATTATAGGGGCAACAACTACTGCTGAAGGGAGACACAGTCATGACAAAGGGGTCAAATAAAATGCTCTCTTGCTCTCTGAATAATAACCAGGGAAACTTTTAAAGGGACTGAGGCAGGAAAGGAGTGATGTTTAAGCACATAGGGACAGGGAAATTCAGGGAATTGGGGACACAGGCCCAGTTGACAAAACTGTGCTTCTTCCTCTATCCTATGTTTCATTTGCATGTTTTCTCCACCTCTGGGTGTGTGTTTTAGCATAATAAAAAGGGAAAAAATCAGTGAAAGGTAAGTTTGCTGGCCGTTTTATCTCAGGCTAGTCTGAACCTGGTCTAGGCTTGTTCCTTTTGCCGGTGCTTTGTTCCGCAGGAAAAAGCGGTAACATCCTACAGGTTGCTCTGCAATGAATAGGAGTATGCACATATCTGTCTCAATCCCAGTTTTCAATTCTCTGGGGTATATACCTAGGAGTAGAATTGCAGGGTCATGCGATAATTCTATGTTTAGGCCAGCTGCTTTATAATGATGGGGCATCACTTATCTATTGCTGCATAGCAAATTATCCCTAAACTTTGTGGTTTAAAACGTAAATGAGGGGTACCTGGGTGGTTCGGGCAGTTGAGCGTTTGCCTTTGGCTCAAGTCATGATCTCAGGGTCTTGGGATCAAGCCCCACGTTGGGCTCCCTGCCCAGCAGAGAGTCTGCTTCTCCCTGTCTCTCTCTCTCCTGTGTGTGCTTTCTCTCTCTCTCTCTCTCTCATAAATAAATAAAATCTTCAAAAACAAGAACAGTAAATGAGACAGGGACCTTGAGAAGAAGCCCGTATGTACCTGGTACTCTCCTGGGATTGAGCCACCAATAATATGGTGCTGTGGGGCACCTGGGTGGCTCAGTTGGTTGAGTGACTGCCTTTGGGTCAGGTCATGATCCTGGAGTCTTGGGATGGAGTCCCACACAGGACTCCCTGCTTAACATGGAGTCTGCTTCTTCCACTGACCTTTCTCCACTCATCCTCTCTCTGTCTCATTCTCTTGCTCTCTCTCTCTCAAACAAATAAATAAAATCTTCAAAAAAAAAATGGTGCTGTTTCTCCTATAGTCAGGATTCATGGGCCTGGGAATCAAACCATGGAAATAGGAGTCGACCTTTCCTTTATTATCCCTGTGACACCCTAGTAGAGTTTTGCTTTTTTTTTTTTTTTAATTTTTGCTTCTAATCTTCAAAACTTTGAGTTCTGCTTGTCAAGAACAGAGTTTTTCAACGTCAGCATTTTGACATTTTGGGCTGAGTAATTGACAGTCCTGTGTGCAGTCAAATGCTCTACCACTGAGCTATACCCCCGACAGTCCTGTGTGTAAAAGGATGTTTAGCAGGCATCCCTGGCCTCTCCCCACTAGATGCCAGTAGCACTCCTTTCCTTGTTGGCACCTTTATAGCGATTACAGTATTTGTGGGCATTAAGGGCGGGATAACTGTCAAAGATAAACAAAGCCAGACATTAAAGTAGCAAAGACTGATTTTATTTAGAAACTATTAACTGAGGGTAAAAGGCTGAACTCCATTTAAATTATGTAGAGATGACTGTGTCTTTTTTTTAAGATTTTATTTATTTGACAGAGAGAGATCACAAGTAGGCAGAGAGGCAGGCAGAGAGAAAGGAGGAAGCAGGCTCCCTGCTGAACAGAAAGCCCGCCACGGGGCTCTATCCCAGGACCCTGAGATCTTGACCAGAGCGAAGGTAAAGGCTTAACCCACTGAGCCACCCAGGCGCCCCATGACTGGGTCTTTTAAAGGGAGAATGAAATAACATATAATTTGATTTACAGGGAATGTTCAAAAGCCAAATCTATAGAAACGAAAGTAGATTATCCGTTGCCTGAGGCAGGGGTGGCAAGACACTTGGGATGGAATGTTCTGAAACTGAATGTTGGTGATAGCTGCATTATTTGGAAAATATACTAAAAGTCATTAAATTATATGCTTAAAATGGGTAAATTTTCAGGTACACGCTTTTATATCAATAGAGCTATTTTAAAAATATATATAAAGGGAGGGAGCACCAGGATGGCTCAGTCCTTGAGTTGTGGGAGAATGAGAAGCGGGGTATCTGAATTAGTTACCATAAGACCTAAATTAAATAAAATAGTTACAATAGACAAAGACCTAGAGATTCTAATCTAACTCCAAATGCTAATTATTGTTACTCCAGACAAAATAGATCCGCTTTCTGGAAGTTTTCTAGTAATGTATTATGTCAAAATGTGGCAAGCGCCTGCAGAATTATCTATCAGTGTGCAGTTCTTGTCAATGGCTGCATTCAATTTAACAACAGCAAAAAAAAAAAAAAAAAAAAGAAGCGCGATTTCTTTTCTTTTTCAATGTACATATCCAATTTTTTTAATTTTTAAATTTAATTTACTAATTGCGATTGCTTCTGAATGGATTGCATTTATGCCTTGGTCAAATGCATTCACCACCACAAAGATAATCTGAGAGAATTTACCATTAAGTTCATCATTCCATTACAAAACAAGGAACTTTGCTTCAGAAGTAAGTTTATTTACTAAATAGGCCAAAACATTGACTTGTCGTTAAAAAATTATTGCCAAAGGTCAGGTTCACAAGTATAAAGACATCTGATGGCTAGTTTTTATTTACAAAATACTCATGTATATTTCACATATGGAATATTGTTTTAACTAAACAAATCTGATTTTTCTTTTACTCTTATTAATATTATTATTTACTAATTGGGTAAGTAAATTTAGTATCAGAAAAAGGCACATGCCAAGCTATTTACTTCCAAACGCAATTATCAGCACCAGACATTACCCAAAAAAGGCGCTAACTTGTAGAGGAAGCACATTTTCGCATTATTTAAGCGACCGAAGTGATTTTTTCAACACCCGCCTGTTCTTCATCACCCCACCCCAAACCACGCGGCAGAATGGCTTTAGGGGCCCTTTCTGAGGGCGCGTCTTGAGCCCCCGCACCCGTTTCCCAACGGGCCAGCACGAGCTGGGCCCAGAGGCGCGGATCAACAGCACCGAGCTCCTCAGGACTCCTCCCCCGCCCAGTGCTATCCAAGGCGCCGCCTGGCCCCTCCAGTTGGCAGCCGCCTCCGCCGCTTCACAGAGAAGGATGGGAACCCGCCCCTGGGAGTGATTGACGGGCTTCCTCCTCCAATGGCCAACGCGTTCGGCCCCAACGGGCCGAGCAAGGGCCGCGGCACGCGGAGGAATCTCTCCTGCCCTTTAGTCCCGGGCTAGGTGTTGCGGCAGGCGCCATTTTATCGAGCCGCCTGTCTCGGGTGCCGCCATGTTGGTGAGGAGAAATCACCGTTACGGCCAGTGTCCAAATCCCCGCGTCGCTGCACGCCGCCCGCCCGCCCGCTCCCAAGCCTCAGCCACCGGCGGCGAATAGAGACTAAAGCGGCAGCGCCGGCAGCGCGGGGCCGTTGCCCAGTGTTTGCAGTTAGAGCCCCATCTCTCTGGCGTGGTTGTTAATAGACTGGAAAGTCTGTGTCTGTGTCGCTCACTAGTAACCGTGAGTTTTTACCACTTCGTCACCTCTCGGCGGCGGCCGGGAGCAGGTACCCGCAGGCGGCGCAGGGGTCCTCCCCGCGCCCCGCCGCCGCCGGCCTCGCAGACCTGTCCTCCAGCCCCGCCCCGTTCTTGACCAAACATGACAGACTCTGAACATGCAGGGCACGACAGGTCGGGAACCCTTCTTGTCTGTCTTTCTGTCGGATGAGAGGAGGGGTCTGGGGCGGCGGGAGCGGGCCGGGGCCGCGCGCCTCCTGCATGACTTAGACGTCTCTGTGTGGCTCCATCAGTTCCATGACGTGCGCCCTTATGTAAAGCCCAGGCTGGCGGCCGCGGGGGAGGTCGGCCCGGCCGCGCCCGCCTCCCCGCGCCGGGGTCCTTTCCGGCCGGCCCCGCCCCCGGCCGGCACGTGCGAGCCCCCCGCCCCCGGGCGGCTCCGTCTGCCGCTCGGTCTGCGCCCGGCGCCTCCCGCGTGCTGGCTCGGTGCTGCGGTCCAGCCTGGGCTGAAACGAAGCCTCTCCGAGCCCGGGGTCCGCGGTGCGCTTCCAGACGGGACCAGCCAGGAATTTGTAATAGCGGGTGTTCTTTTTGCTGCCCTAGCACACTCCTAAAAATAAACTTTTTTTTTTTTTTAAGGAAAATTTTAAACAACCCCCAAAGGCCATGTATTTATAGTCTTAACTCCTCAGAATTTGAGTTTCAAGTTAAAAATGTTAACACAAAATACGGAGGCTTCTCAGACCTTAGTGTAGCACAGCTTTCTCCTAAAGTAAAAACTCCCCGGATTATCCCCTCTAACTGCATTTTCTAAGTACTGTGTATAATTTGAACATTTAATGGAGATTCTGATATTTTATTTTTGCTTTGAGGGCGCATTCTTGGTTCCTTGTAGTGCTTTGGGGGTATTTTCATATTTTAAAAAGCGCAAATAGCATACCTAAGTTTTGGTTAGGTTTTTTAATTTACGATGCTACCTACCTTGCTTGTAAAAACAGAGTTTTAGTTCATTAAATTACTGCAATAAAATCTGTTGCATCTAATTCTTATTTAAAAATATGAAACCTGGCAATTACTCCTTTGTAAATAGAAGTAATCAAAAGTATACATTGTACTCTAAACTAGGTACAGATTGCTTAAGTTTTACCTGTGGAGTAATGTGATGTGGTTTTTGTGAAGCAGTGCACACGCCACAAGCAGAAATAACAATCACTGAAATTGGAAATATCTAAACATTTGGCAACCTTTAGAGTAGTAAAAATATTTCAAAAACTTTGATATCCTAGTGATGAAAGTAGAGCTCCAGAAGACAAGTCAATTAAACAGAATAATTTTTAGAAAGTAAAAAACACTTAAAAATTATGGCAATGTAAGCTTGCATTTGACATATTTTTCATGATTATTTTACATTATTTTGTCATTAAAATGACAGAATTCTTAATGGATTAACTAATACTTTGAGAAATTTCCCATTCTGAATTTCCCACTCAGAATATCTGTGGACAAACCAATGACCGGGTTTTGCTAAAGCACCCTAAATTCATTATTTTGTATGGAAGAAGGAAATGTGTTCTCTGTTCATAAAGCAGATTCAATATGTAGAATTATGTATTCTATATAATGAAGAAACCTTGTCACCAAATTCAAGTATTGAAATAACTTTGCCAGTAAGGAACTGTGATGCCAGACTTTAAAAAGAATTTGGAATTTTGAAATATAGAATTAGAAGTTAAAAAGAGTTTGAAGAAGTTTTTGTAAGATTTATTAACAGTACTAAGAACTGGAGATTAAATAATAGTGATATTTAGTCTTTTTTTGTTTTATATTAGGACTAAGAAAATAATGTGTTCTAGTGATTACTGAAATAAAAAGGTAAGCTTCATTTTAACTTATTCAGTTGTTAAATGACAGTATTATTTTGAGGCAAGAAGAGACAGTTTAACTTTTTCACATTTTCTTCTGTCAACCTATGTGGAAAACAAACAATTACATCAAAAAAACAAAGTGAATTGAGAGTCAGGACATGGTCTAGCTCCAGCTTTGCTACACCTGAGCTTTGGGAACTTGAGCAAGCCTAGTTTCTTTATTGATAAGAGGGTTCTACAACAATTTTTCAAGTTCTTACAAGGTCAGTGTTTTTCTTCCTCCTGTGGGAAGCTTTTTTAAAAGTGTTTATTTCATTTCTATTGGTCTGAGCTTCGGCCTGGGTTTGAAAATTTTTTAAAGCTCCTCAGGTAATTCTATCATGTGCCGAATTGAGAACCACTCTACTGGATTAATGTTTTACAATCTTTGCTGATCCTCAAAATCACTTTAAGGAATGAAGATTTTTGTCTTGCCCAGAGCAACTGAATCAGAATCTCTAGGGGAGGACTGTAGTAATCTGTTTTTAATAGCCTGCCCAGGTGGTTCTTAAGAAATGTGGGGAAAAATGGACTAGTCTGTGAAATTCCGAAATATTCGGTGCTTCCATGTGATAGCTATTCTACACTGTAATACAAGTTTCTGTGAATTATTGGAAAAGATATATGAATTCTGGTATTTGGTGCTAGGCATTGTTTCAAGGATATCTTTTTTCTAACGTTTTTGAAAGTTAAGGCATATTGTGAATACAAGGATAAAAGTAGGATATATGATTTTTACTTACAACTGCTTTATACATATTAAAATATTGCTGTTATAATTTACATGAGAATGAGACTTGAAATGGAAATGGAAATTCACAGAAGTTGCAATTTTTTTTCTTTTAAGAAATGGTAGCTTTCTTGGACATGGTTTATATGGTGAACGTTTTGCACAAGGTTTGTTTGCCAAATGAGGTTGCTTTTTTAAAAAATACCGATTTGGGGGGTGCCTGGGTGGCTCAGTGCGTTAAAGCCTCTGCCTTCGGCTCGGGTCATGATCCCGAGGTCCTGGGATCGAGCCCCACATCAGGCTCTCTGCTTGGCGGGGAGCCTGCCTCCCCATCTCTCTCTGTCTGCCTCTCTGCCTACTTGTGATTTCTGTCTGTCAAATAAATAAATAAAATCTTAAAAAAAAAATACTGATTTGGTGTTTCACTATAGTGAGTGAAACATGGTATATTTATATGTGTCACTAATGTAACAATATGCATAAATAAATTTTGGATATATAGAATATTAGTAGAGAGAACTTCTGCATAGAATCTGAGAAATCAAGAATAGAGGTGAAGTAGGAGTTGGGGGAAGTCAAGGGGATAAAATTCTTGTCTTTTCATTCAGTTCTTCCCTTTCTTCCAGTTTCCTAGGCACAACTTCAGCCATCTAGCTTTATATTTCACTGGATGTTGACCCAGTTAAAATAATACACAAATAACTTTAAAAGGCTAAATACTATGAGTCCCTGTTTGGACACAGGTACAGTAGAGTAGGAAAGATAAATATATACCTATATAAGTATTACATAATTTTCTGAAATATGCTAAAAGTAAAAAGTTTTACAGGATCTGAACTGGGAAAAATGTTAATTTTAGTGTGAGTAATAGAAGAGCTTATGATTTTGAGAGTCTTTAATTGATAAGAGCTATGTGTAACCTTCCTTTGGGAAGAGGTTATTCTTTGCCCATTATGAACAACCTTCCTACCTTCTTTCCCTTCTCTCCCCCACTTTCCTTCCTCATGTAAAGTAAGAACCGAACTCCCAACTAGTCAGAATTGTAGTAGGTTATATTTTCTCCCTGCTCTGTCTCCCCTGACACATAATGATTAAAACATTGCTAAGAGACTACACTGGAGAATCTGAAGGGATTGGTGATAGAGCTGATGATTATACTTTCCATGTGTAACAGGGTTTTCATTTGATTCTCACATTAGTCCCATGAGGCAGTATAGTATTACAATGCTCAGTAACCTATCTATGAGATCTCACAGATAGGGGCTAGATAGAGCCTAGGTATGCAAACTCCTGCCTGCAATATTATTTTCACTCATTATCTTTGCATGGGGATGGAATAAAAGAAGTTCTAGCCTTTACTTTCTTTCTTTTTTTTTTTTTCTTTTAAGATTTTATTTTATTATTTGAGAGAGAGAGGGAGAGAGAACACAAGAGGGGACGGTCAGAGGGAGAAGCAGACTCCCTGCTGGGCAGAGACCCTGATATGGGACTTGATCCCAGGACTCCAAGATCATGACCTGAGCTGAAGGCAGTTGCCTAACCAACTGAGCCACCCAGGTGCCCATAGCTTTACTTTCTAAATTGTTGGGGATTGTAATGTGTACAATTAAGAGAGCCCTCCATTTTTAGTAAAACCTGGGTTTTGATCCTGGGTTTTTTTTTCTTAGTTAATATTTTTCTATTTTCTATGATTATTTTTCTTATTTGTGAAATAAGGTAGTTAAGCTAGGTGATACTGAATCTTCCTTCCTACTTTAATAAGTCAGTAATTTTAATTAAAAAATTGTAAAGCCTTATTTCATGTTAGAGTTCACTTAATGTTCTATAAAATACCTTTGTAAGTTAATATGTGTATTTGAGCAAATGCCCTCCTTCACTGGGCTACTAATTAACTTATTTTTAATTGTAAAATACACATGTAAAATTTACATTTTAACCATTTGTAAGTGGATAGTTCAGTAGTGTTAAGTACCTTCACATTGTTGTACAACCAAGCTTCAGAACTGTTTCATCTTGCAAAACTTAAATTTTATCATTAGTTTATTATTTACTCCTGAGTCTACTAATTTATTGTTAAAACTATCAAAATGAGCTTTTCTTTAGCAAATGTAAAAAACTCAAATTATACATCACGTTCAGGTTTGAGGTTGGAAAGCACTTCGACTCTTAGATTCTATTTTTCCTGTCCTAGCCCTTCATAAACTATTTCATTTGCTTCTAAATTTTCATTGATTAAATTTTCGTTCAACAGATTTCTATGCCAAGTATATAGTGTTAAGCACTGGGGAAGCAAATCTGAATACAGTATCACCAAACTTGCTCTCTGTGATCTTATAATGTAGTAGGGGAAATAGATTGGTAAATACATAGTTATAGCACTAGTCCTGTAATAGTAAAGTCCTATAATAGGAAAGGAGCCACAGGAGAATTTGAACAGGAGAGGAGTAGGGTCATGCTGTGGTAAAGGAATGGTAAAAAAGAAGTTGCTTATGGTAGTATAAGTGATGGGTGATGATGGTTTTAGGCCAGTGAGGAGAAGATGATATAAATTGAGTGCTGTGGTGGCATAGGTGGGGGCTTCTGGGAGGCATCGTGGAATTACCTACATCTGGAAGGTGAGTAAATTTTGGCCATGCAGAGTCAAATATATGAAAAGCGTGAAGAAGTGAACTGGCATGGTAGATTCAGAGATGATAAAAATGATAGTATGTGAAGTGTGTACAACATTTTGGGGAATGAGGAAAAGTCTTCAATGAATTAGGGATCTGACCCTGAGTGATGTAAAGATCTCCTCAAGGTTTTTTTAAAGTTTATTTATTTATTTATTTACTTAATCTCTATACCCAGCGTGGGGCTCAAACTCACAGATCATGCCATTTCCTGGCATGATACCTCAGGGCTAGGAGAAGGCAGACTACAGAAAGGGAAGATTAGTAGAAGGAAGACAATTTAGGGAACTTTCAATAATTTCCATTAAATCTTAAGTACCTAATATTTAGTATATATTGTTTTGGACTTGGGGAAGACATCAGTAAAGAAAAAATCCTTTGCCTAATGGAGCTTACATGTTCTTTGGAGAAAGAGGCGATAAACATGAAAAACAAATGTGGTCAATGCTGATAAGGTAGAAAGGGAGGTGGGGTACCCTTTGGGTGTAGGGAGGGCATTCCCATTTTAAATAGGTGTTTAGTGAAACATTCAGCTGAAAAAGTAACATTTGAGTAAAACCCTGGAATAAGAGAGGAATCCAGGCCTAGTATGTCTGGGGGAAAAGCATTTTAGATAAAGGGAACAAGAAGGTGAAAAAGCCTAGAACCTGGAATGAACCTAGTGTAATTAAAGACAGAACAAGGGAGCAGTGTGGCTAGAGAAAACAGTGAGCAAGGGGGAGAGAAGTAAGAGATGAAATAAGATGGGCAACAGGGGCAATTGTGTAGGGCCTTGTAAAGCCGCTTTAAAGAACTTGGGTTTCGGGGCACCTGGGTGGCTCAGTGGGTTAAAGCCTCTGCTTACAGCTCAGGTCATGATCCCAGAGTTCTGGGATTGAGCCCCGAGTTGGGCTGTCTGCTCAACGGGGAGCCTGCTTCCCCCTTTTTCTCTGCCTACTTGTGATCTCTCTCTGTCAAATAAATAAAAATAAAATCTATAAAGAACTTGGGTTTCACTCTGAGTGGTAAAGGAGCCACAGGAGGATTTGAACAGAGGAGGAGCAGAGTCAGGCTGTGGTAAAGGAATGATAAAAAAGAAGTTGCTTATGGTAATGTAAGTGAGGAGTGATAATGGTTTTAGGCCAGTGAGAAGATGGTTGGATTTGGGATATGGTTCAGAGATATAACCAATAAGATTTGCCAATGGATGCAGTATATGAAAGAAAGGAATGAGTCAAAGCTACTGTAAAAGTCTAGAAATTGGGTAATGAGGACCTGATCAAAAGCATTGTCAATGAGAAAGCAGATAAAAGGCAAAATTCATGAGATATTTCTTAGAGTTGATAGAACTGGAGATAAAATCGGAGAGTTTTTAGCAAAGATGTCAGTCAAAATGACGAGATATGTGGTAGACAGTAAGGAAGACAAGTTTTCTGGAAGCCAAGGGAGGAGAAAGTTTCAAAGAAGGAATGATCACAGAGCAGATAAAGGTAAGGGTTAGAAATTGGCCACAGGATATCCTAAATTAGGACCTTTAAAAGGATAAATGAAAGAGTGCTTCAGGGCTTGCAAGCATCTGGCCATCACACCTAAAATCTGTCCACATTGTAGTTTGCCTGACAGGATGTTTAAAAATATTTGTGTTTGGATGCCATTAGATGTGATTCGTGTTCTTCATCCTCCACAGTCTTTTCAGGGATACTTTACTTTCTTTGCAAACTCAGCACCCGAGGTCTGCTCATTAGGTGACTTGCCCGATCATGTAGGCATTTGAGTTTGTGACCCTTTGTTATATGACGAAGTTTTCACCTGGACAGACTGGTATCTGGTTTCAGAAAAAATCTCACAGAAATGGGTGGCTTTGAATTTACCGGATCAAGCCTCAAGTCAGTCTAGGGCTAGCCCAGTATTCTTTTGTGTATCGACGCCCCCAGTGGCCTTGTTTCAGTTTTTCAGATTCAGAAACACATCAGTTTCAGCTGATCAGACTTGGAGATGTTAATTCATCCTAAAAAGTAATAAACGTGGCTAACATTTACATGGTGCTTGCTATATGCCAGGTTCTGTTTTAATTATTGCATTTAATTATTACATGAATTATTGCATTTAATCTTCATGACAGCCCTACACATTTTACAAATGAGGAAATAGACACCAAGAGATGGATGAATTTCCCAAGGTTGCAGAGTACATCAGTGGGAACTCAAGTAATCTGATTCTAGAGCCTGCATTTTTATTCAAGGATAGAAATCCCTATCACAAGAGAATGTGTGTATTTGTGTGCGTGTATCAGAATACCAATTCAGTAATGTAAAATGAGGATTAGATATTTCCATCAGGGAGGGTATTCTTTCCATGTAGAATGCTATATGGAAAACCAAATTACCAAGTATTGCCTAATGAACAGGAGCATGGGATTAGAATGAGGGAGTTGATTGTAAATGACTATAAGTTTAAATGGCTTCGGGCTCAGATAGAGTGATATTTCCATCTTCATAATGTATCTGCCAAGCACTTACTTGCATCTATCACCCATATAGGATATCTTCTCCCCTGGGCACTGCTTATATCAGCACTGGCCACATTTGTCTCTCTCTCTGTGTTTCCTTTTTCATCATTTCTGTTGCTAACCAGCCCTCCTTTCTGATAGGTGCATTTCTTTTCATTGCATGTTAATATCTTATATTTAGTTAGTCATGTTTTACTTGGTCCTGTGTATCTGACTTCCTCATCTCTGTTTTGGTTCATCTTATCTTTTTTTTTTTTTTTTTTTGGGTTCATCTTATCTTGATTTTATGGTTGAACTTTCTGAGGTGATACTGTTCTGAGAAGATACTATTTCTAGTATTTTTTTTTTTTTTTTTTTTTTTTTTTTTTTGCAGGCTGCCTGCTGAGCAGAGAGCCCGATACGGGACTCGATCCCAGGACCCTGAGATATGACCTGAGCCGAAGGCAGAGACTTAACCCACTGAGCCACCCAGGCGCCTCAATTTCTAGTATCTTTTTTGAGGTGTTTGGGTCCTGGGAGGTGTTGCTTGACTGCTGATCCCATGTACCAACCCAGATAGCAGTCATTGGATGACCTTTGCAAAAGCAGTTTCAGCAGATTATTATTATTCTTGGCAAAGAACAACCTTTCTCTAATGTAAAATAGCTTTAAATTTCTTTTCTTTTCTCTCTCTCTCTTTTTTTTTTTTTTGGGTAGGCTCAGGGCCCAATTCAGGGCTTGAACTCACAACCCTGAGACCAAGACCTGAGCTGAGATGGGCTCATAACACTTAATTAAGCCACCCAGGCACTCCATGCTTTGCTTTGTTTTTAATGTGAGTTAATGGCTTAATATTACTACTTCAAATGAACTCTTATGTCAGCTTTTATAAATCATACCCACATTTTTGAGTGGCAGATAGCCAAAGTAAGTCCCAAGGAGTGTTTAAAGGGAATCCTAAGTTAATTATCATTAAAATTATAAAACCATGTAATAATTATTAACAATCTATTTATGAAAGTGATAGAAAACGAGGTTTAGAACTTGTTTGAGGTTTAGAACTTGTGATACTCAATATTTTACATATATTGTTATTTATAGTTCACACACTTTATTTTTTTAAGATTTTATTTATTTGCGAGAGAGAGAGAGAGAGAAAGCACGAGTGGGAGGAGGGGCAGAGGGAGAAGTAGGGAGCCATATGCGGAGTTCGATCCCAGGACCCTGAGACCATGATCTGAGCCAAAGGCAGATGCCTAATCGACTCAGCCATCCAGGTACCCCTATAATTCACATACTTTAATTCATATGATTCATGTAGACAGAACAGATAGCAATATCTTTATTTTATAGTTTAGGAAACAGATTTAGAGGGTAAATAACTATTTATGACAGTCTGTGTCTTGTAGCATTTGATTTCGTACGCTTTCCCTTGCCACTGTTGCCTCTTGATGGTACTAAATCTGACACCAGTCCCAACACCCAGTTGATGATTTTCTGTAATAAAGAAACTAGGATTTAAAAAAAAAAAAAAAAAAATCTTATACCAGATGCTGGATTGGGATATTGGATCCATAAAGGGGTTTGGGTTTTTTTTTTCTTTTAGATACTACTTGATCCCAGGCAATTTTGGCCTACTTTGTTATAAATTCATCTTATATGACAGTTTTTCTAAATCCTAAAACATTAAAAATTGAGTGTATAGGGCGCCTGGGTGGCTCAGTGGGTTAAGCCGCTGCCTTCGGCTCAGGTCATGATCTCAGGTCCTGGGATGGAGTCCCGCATCGGGCTCTCTGCTCGGCAGGGAGCCTGCTTCCCTCTCTCTCTCTCTGCCTGCCTCTCTATCTACCTGTGATCTCTCTCTGTCAAATAAATAAATAAAATCTTTAAAAAAAAAAATTGAGTGTATAAAGAATATTAATTTTCACATATTTTTAAAAGAGTATGAGATCAGTTAAATCTACCTACGTCTGCACATGTTTAGCTGTAGAAAACAAGAATTCTTCTATTGTGTACAGGTTTTAACCTATTAAGAGAATTTATTGAAAATGCATAGAGATCAGAAGAGCCAACACCTCTTTTGCTTGACTGGCACTTGACAATAAAGTACTAGATCGCTGGTTCTTTTGTGTGGGGTTTGAGTTTTTTACAAAGACTACTCTTTGGCCCATGAAGGATCTTGTGGGTTGATTTCTTTTCTACATCCTTGGCATACGTAGGAGTCTATTTTAAAATTATATTTCATGTAAGCAAAAATGGAAGTGAATAATGCATTTATGTAAGAAATACCTACATGTTTTGGCTGTATGTACATATTGTACCAAACATTTAAAAAAAAAATTACAGATATCCAAGTGTGAAAAGCAACTGTAATGCACATTATAGGTAGTGAATAGAGGGTCACTTTCTTTTTCTTTTTCTTTTTTTAAGATTTTTAATTTTACTTATTTTACAGACAGATCACAAGTAGGCAGAGAGGCAGGCAGAGAGAGAGGAAGGGAAGCAGGCTCCCCGCTGAGCAGAGAACCCAATGCGGGGCTCCATTCCAGGACCCTGGGATCATAACCTGAGCGAAAGGCAGAGGCTTTAACTCACTGAGCCACTCAGATGCCCCTAGAGGGTCACTTTCAACTGAGATTACTGGAACACAAGATAGTTGGGGAAACTTTTTTTTCCTCTAACATTTTCCTTTATAATTTTTTTTTTAAATATCTGGAGAAAAGATGATTATGTTTCACATAACTTTAGAGTTTTTTTCTCATGAAATTTTGAGATAGCAGAGTAACATTCTGTTTTTAATTCATCCATCCACAAAAGGTGTGAATTCTCAAATAGGATTTTTTTCTTGAAAGATTCATGGGATTACATAATTAAAAATATTCTTTAGAATATTTTTTAATATTCTAAATGTTTAATGTTACTGTTTAATGTTATGAATGTTAGAATACCAAATAAATGAATAAAGTTAGAATCATGACATAATTTCTATTATTCTGTTTTGTATTTCTCTCTCTCTTTTTTAAAAGATTTTATTTTTGTATTTGATAGAGAGAGTGAGAGAGCACAAGCAGGGTGAGCAGTAGAAGGAGAGGGAGAAGCAGGCTGCCCTCCAAGCTGGGAGCCCTATGCAGAGCTCGATCCCAGGACCTTGGGATCATGACCTGAGCCAAAGGCAGACACTTAACCATCTCAGCCATTCAGGCACCCCTGTCTTGTATTTTCCATTTAAATTTTTATAATCATTTGTCAGCTCAAACAGTGTATAATATTATTCTTAAAATCAATAGCTAAATTACTCCTGTTTTCTACTTGGCTATTTGAAGATTGTTAGTTTCTTTTGTACATAGAATGGTTTTCATAATCATTAATTGCACATTTTTCTCTTACATTAATGTTCATTTGTACTTCATCGAATTGATAAAATTTAAATATATAAAGCACACAAGGAGATTCTTGTTGTAAGCTAGACCTAAAATACCATCTTAACCTGGAAAATGGATATTCAGATAATAATAGTAAATCCAGATGGTGTGGTTTTTTTAGTATATATGATCTATTACACTGATTAGATATAATAGTAACTAATCTAAGGGTCATGTAATTTCTAGTCTTGTCATATTCAGGGTTCCAGAAATGACTTGAAGCAGGCCAAGGCAGAATGGAGAAACATGCTTTAGCTGGATACTTAGACCAAAGCCCAATTTTGGCATGTTTAAAAAAAAAAAAATATTCCAACACCACTCCCCAAAACCTAGAGCCCTGGTACCTCATATCATAGGTAATATGATAGCAAGTAATTTGGCATATTGGGAACTTTAACAGAACAAGTGGATTTTTTGAATATTACTGGGTTGTAGGTAATTTTACCCAGTTCACTATAGATTCATCCAACAAAACTTTTTCAACTTTTTTTTAAGATTTTATTTATTTATTTATTTATTAGAGAGAGAGAGAGATCCCAAGTAGGCAGAGCAGCAGGCAGAGAGAGAGGAGGAGACAGGTTCCCTGCTGAGCAGAGAGCCCAATGTGGGGCTCGATCCCAGGACCCTAAGATCGTGACCTGAGCCGAAGGCAGATGCTTAACCCACTGAGACACCCAGGCACCCCAACTTTTTCAACTTTTGTTATGATGTCATAACCCCTAGAAGATTACTTTCTAGCTTTCAAATCCTGTGTACTTTATTTGCTGAGATTTGTTTCTATTGAGTTTCTAGTTTCTCCAGCTTATACTGGAGAGCCTAAGTCAAGAGGATAAATTGAAAGGAAATGAAAGTACATGAATTTTAGCTTAGTGAGTTAACCAAGATAGCAAATGAAATATTAAAAATAATTTTTTGGGGCGCCTGGGTGGCTCAGTGGATTAAGCCGCTGCCTTCGGCTCGGGTCATGATCTCAGGGTCCTGGGATCGAGCCCCGCATCGGGCTCTCTGCTCCGCGGGGAGCCTGCTTCCTCCTCTCTCTCTGCCTCTCTCTCTGCCTGCGTCTCTACCTACTTGTGATATCTCTCTGTCAAATAAATAAATAAAATCTTTAAAAAAAAAAAAAAAAAAAAAAATAATTTTTAAAAATATAATCTCAAAAAAACATATGGTAACCTAACACACAATGTTGTTTTATTCCCGTAATAGTCTGTCTCAGCTTATGGCATAAAGGATGTTTGAGGAGTAATATAGTTTTCTTTCATGATGTCAACCATACAAGCTCAAGGATATATTTGAAAATTCTTCATTTCCCAAGGGGCGCCTGGGTGGCTCAATCTTTAAACTTCTGCTTTTGGCTTGGGTCATGATCCTGGAGTCCTGGGATCAAGTCCCACATGGGGCTCCCTGCTGGATGGGAAGCCTGCTTCTCCCTCTCCCACTCCCCCTGCTTGTGTTCCTGCTCTCACTGTCTCTCTCTGTCAAATAGATAAGATCTTAAAAAAAAAAAGCAACTCTTCATTTCCCAAGATTAAGATACAGCAATGCCTCTTCTATCTGGCACTGGGAATTTAGCATTAATAGATACTTTATTATCAGAAACTAATTTTATTATATTTCCAAGGGATCGCTTTGTCAATAAAATTTGTGGCATGCCTTCCTCTTACTAACTAGACAATTACTGATATTTTTTTCTTAATTACTTTGGATCATCATGAATATCTGTTGTCACTATAATTACTATGAACCCTAGGTATTATGCTCCATCTTGTGTTTTCTTGTTGGGTCCAGGAGACTTTGGAAATATAGGAGGCTTTCACACACACTGTTGCTAAGTATTGCTTAGTGATAGGATAAAGGAGAAAAGCCTCAGGAACAGACTCCAGATTTGGTCTACCACAGTTTCTTTTCTGCATTTACTTATTTGAAATAATTTTTCATTTTTATTCTCTGAGGGAAGAATAAAAGAAATTTCCCCTTTGGAGTCCATGCTTTTGGGATTTGTAACGTTTCCCAGTTTCTGTGAAAGTATCTGTCATCTTCCATACCCATTCTATTAAAACGCACATATTTCAGGTAAATCACAAGAGAAGAGGAAACTTAAGTTGAGGGCTATCTATCATGAACAGTGCTAAGTAATTAACTAACTTTATCTCACTTAATCCTTAAACAACCTTTTGAGGGTAGATTGATTGATTTTTTTCTGCAGATAAGGAAACAATATTAAGGAGAAAGATAATTGGTTGAAGTCTGTATAGGTAATATATGACTGGGAAGCAGAATCTGAGTACAGATCTTTGTGGCTCTAGAGCTTTTGTTCTTCCACCTTACATGATGCTTTTTTTTTTTTTTTAAGATTTTATTTATTTGACAGAGACGTCACAGGTAGGCAGAGAGGCAGGTGGGGGTGTGGGGGGAGGCATGCTTCCTGCTGAGCAGAGAGCCTCATGCAGGGCTTGATTCCAGGATCCTGAAATCATGACCAGAGCTGAAGGCAGAGGCTTAACTCACTGAGCCACCCAGGCACCCTACACAATGCCTTTTTTTTTTTTTTAAGATTTTATTTATTTATTTGACAGATCACAAGTAGGCAGAGAGGCAGGTGGGGGGGGCAGGCTCCCCACTGAGCAGAGAGCCCGATGCAGGGCTCCATCCCAGAAGCCTGGGATCATGACCTGAGCCGAAGGCAGAGGCTTTAACCCACTGAGCCACCCAGGCGCCCCCTACACAATGCCTTTTTAAGTAATTGGTTTTAACATGCCACAAACTTGGTTATTGTTCTTACTTAACATTCCTGCTTTTATTTCCAGGTTCAGGTGAGCTCACTTTGCCAGAATCATGGGTCCTCATTAAATAAGGTGTTTGTTTGTTTGATTTTGGTTTGGGTCTTCTTTAGATTTAGGTGAAAATTACTCTTCTGGCAGCCAACTACCTCATTAGTATTTGACTCTCTTTTCTGGATGTTGGTGCTTAATTAGCTCCTTTTTGTTTTTATTAAATGGCAAACCTTTAGTGATGACATAGCAGTTTCCATTACTTCCAGCATTCCTCTCGTTCTTTTTTCCTTCTTTTGATTTTGATGTGGAGGCTCTCATCTTATGAAAGTTGTTAATCTAAACTGCACCATTTGTCTTTTTTTCCAAGTCATATAAGTGATTTTTAAATAGAATTAAATAGTACTTCTCATCAGAAACCCTGGAGGCCAGAAAACAGTGGGATAATATATGTGTGTGTGAGTGTATATATATATATATATATATTTTTTTTTTTTTTTAAGATTTTATTTATTTATTTGACAAGTCAGCAGAGAAGCAGGCAGAGAGAGGGGATGGGAAGCAGGCTCCCCGCTGAGCAGAGAGCCCAATGCAGGACTTGATCCCAGGACCCTGAGATCATGACCCAAGCCGAAGGCAGAGGCTTTAACCCACTGAGCCACCCAGGCCCCCTGATAATATATATTTAAAAAAAATTTTTTTGAAGTACAGTTGACATACTATGTTAGATTAGTATACAACGTAGTGATTCAACGATTTTGTACATTACTCATTGCTTATCATAGTAAGTGTAGTCACCATAGATGTTATTACACAACCTTATTGACTATATTCTTTATGTTGTACTTTTCACCCCCGTGACTTAATTATTTTATATCTGGAAGTTTATACCTTTTAATCCCCTTCACCTATTTTGACCTTTCCTTTAATGCCCTCCACTCTAGCACCCACTGGTTTGTTCTCTGAATGAATCTATTTCTGGTTTTTTTTGTTTGTTTGTTTGATTGCTTGCTTGTTTTATTTTTTAGATTCCGCATGTTTAAATGAAATCATATGACATTTGTTTTTGTCTGTCTTTTTTTTTTTTTTTTAAGATTTTATTTATTTATTAGTCAGAGAGAGAGAGAGAGAGAGAGAGAGCACAGGCAGACAGAGTGGCAGGCAGAGGCTGAGGGCGAAGCAGGCTCCCTGCCGAGCAAGGAGCCCGATGTGGGACTCCATCCCAGGACGCTAGGATCATGACCTGAGCCGAAGGCAGCCGCTTAACCAACTGAGCCACCCAGGCATCCCTGTTTTTGCCTGTCTTATTTCACTTAGCATAATACCCTCTATGCCCATCCCTGTTGTCACAAATGGCAAGATCTTTTCTCTTTTTAGGGCTGAGTATTATTCTACCATGCGTGTATGTGCATGTGTGTGTGTATCACATTGTATCACATAATATTCTACTCTGTGTGTGTATGTATGTGTATATATGTGTATATATACACACATATATATCTCTCATTATATTATGTGTGATTTTCCTGTGTGTGTGTGTGTGTGTGTGTGTGTGTGTGTGTGTGTTATATACATCACATCTTCTTTATCCATTTATCTAGTGATGGACATTTAGGTTGCTTCCCTATCTTGTCTGTTTTAAATTATGCTGCAGTAAACACTGGGGTGCATATATCTTTTCAAATTACTATTTTCATTTTCCTTGAGTACATACCCAGTAGTGGAATTACTGGATTGTATTTTTATATTCAGTTTTTGAGGACCCTATATACTGTTTTACACAGTGGATGCACCAATCTACATTCCAACTAAACTGCACCACTACTTTATCCATTTATCTGGGACCCTGAAATGAACAGGAAACCCATTTTCCACCTCTATGTGATTTGATTCTTTTTACTTTTTAAAAAATCTATACAATAGGGGCGCCTGGGTGGCTCAGTGGGTTAAAGCCTCTGCCTTCGGCTCAGGTCATGATCCCAGGGTCCTGGGATCGAGCCCCACATCGGGCTCTCTGCTCCGCGGGGAGCCTGCTTCCTCCTCTCTCTCTGCCTGCCTCTCTGCCTAGTTGTGATTTCTCTCTGTCAAATAAATAAAATATTAAAAAAAAAATACCTTATAAAAAATCTATACAATAAAAATTTTTGACCAATTTCCTTTGAGCCCCTAAAAAAATACTGTTTAGTAAAAAGAAAGCCCTATAGTACCTTATTACTCTAAGTCCCATATTATCAGTCCAACTGATCTAGCATGGTGGCTGCCATTTCCTTATAAACATTAAAAGAACTTCGGTGGGGACCATCTTGGTGGCTTAGTCGGTTAAGTGTTGCCTTCAGCTCGGGTCATGATCCTGGGGTCCTGGGATGGAGTCCCACATTGGGCGCCCTGCTCAGTGGGAAGCCTGCTTCTCCCTCTCCCTCTGCCCGCCGCTCTGCCTCCTTGTGCTCTCCTTCTCTCTCTTTCTCTGTCAAATAAGTAAAATCTTTTTTTTTTTTTTTTTTTTTTTTTTAAAGATTTTATTTATTTATTTGACAGAGAGAGAGAGATCACAAGTAGGCAGAGAGGCAGGCAGAGAGAGAGGAGGAAGCAGGCCTCCCGCAGAGCAGAGAGCCCGATGTGGGGCTCGATCCCAGGACCCTGAGATCATGACCCGAGCCGAAGGCAGCGGCTTAATCCACTGAGCCACCCAGGCGCCCCTCAAATAAGTAAAATCTTAAAAAAATAAAGTAACTTCTGTGGAGTTGAAGTAACTCATACTTACTTTTAGACCTTAATAGTTTCTCTGTCATCTCTTAAAATATCACTTAATGTGTGTGGACGAAGTTTCTCTTTTTCAACATTTATTACGAAAAGTTTCAAATAGTAAAGATGTTGAAAAATTTACAGTAAACACCCTGATATCCTACCCACCAGTTGGTGAGCTTCTCACCAGTTGGTGAGCTTCTTAAATAATCTTCTTTACATTAGCAGCTATTAAGTGGTTTGGCTATTTGCAGTTTCCTCCTAACACCAAATGTGTGTAGCTGTTGCAGCAACATGGTCAAGAATTATGGATCTGGGAATCAGACTGAGTTTGGGCTCTAGCTCTGTCATCTACTAGCAGAGTCAGTTAAGCTCTTTGTCCCTTTTCTTCACCTGTTTAATGAGGATAACAACATATTTCATAGTTAACATGAAAATGAAGTGAACTGATTGAACATGTCTGTAGCCTAGTAATTATCCAGTAATTGTTAACTATCATGTTGGGTTTTTTTAACTGTAAATTTGATTTAAGATGTTATTTTACTTCAGACTTACTGTTACTTGATCATAAACACATTTGCTAGAATTGAAGATAACCTTAAATAGTAAAAGAATTATATAATAAAAAGTATAGACTAAAAACTGTTGAGAATTATATTTTAAAGTATTTGTTAAAGTCACATATCTGTAATCCTCTGATCGCCCCCAGTTTTTTTTTTTTAATTTTTTATTTATTTCTTATTTTTTTTATAAACATATAATGCATTTTTATCCCCAGGGGTACAGGTCTGTGAATCATGGCCCCCAGTTTTGTTTTGTTTTTTTTTTTTTTAAAGATTTTATTTATTTATTTGACAGAGAGAGATCACAAGTAGGCAGAGAGGCAGGCAGAGAGAGAGGAGGAAGCAGGCTCCCCGCAGAGCAGAGAGCCCGATGCGGGGCTCGATCCCAGGACCCTGAGATCATGACCTGAGCCGAAGGCAGCGGCTTAATCCACTGAGCCACCCAGGCGCCCCGGCCCCCAGTTTTTTAAAGGTTCTTTTCTAGGCAGTATTTTGGCCTTTATGGGGAAAATAACAAAGTTAATTTACCCTTTTTTTAGAAAAGGAACAGCTAAAATGGAATTATTTGCATTTTTTTATTTGTTAATATCTAGATGTGAGAGATTGCAGGACTACGAAGACAAACTGGCACTATAATGAATGATGAATATTAATGCTTTCTTTAAAGAAGAGCCTTTATTTATGTTCTCTTTTGTTTTCTGTATTTTGTTGATTTCTGCCCTTATATTTATTATTTTCATTCTTCTCCTCAGTTTACCCATTTCTGAGTTCTTTAGTTGAATGTATAGCTCATTTATTTTTAACCTTTTATTTCCTGAAAAAACATGTTTAAGTAAAAGCATAGATCTCCTTCTAAGGACTTTTTTTTTAATAACTTCATGGTATATTCTGTACTAAATTTATACTGGGAGGTTCACCAGGAAGTTACATTGCTTGAATTTAGATGTTCCATTATTATGTTACTGATATATTCATTACCTGCATCAGATCATTATAATGCCTGCTTTGAACATTTTGAGGCTGAAATGATGGGGATTGTGTGCTCCTGTGATATAGAATATTTGCACATTATTCATTCATACCCTTACTACTTTTTTTTGTCATTTTAAAAATTTTTTTATTTATTTCTTAATTTTTTATAAACATATAATGTATTTTTATCCCCAGGGGTACAGGACTGTGAATCGCCAGGTTTACACACTTCACAGCACTCACCATAGCACATACCCACCCCAATGTCCATAACCCCCCTCCCCCTCTCCCAACCCCCCTCCCCCCAGCAACCCTCAGTTTGTATTGTGAAATTAAGAGTCACTTATGGTTTGTCTCCCTCCCAATCCCATCTTGTTTCATTTATTCTTCTCCTATCCCCCTAACCCCCCATGTTGCATCTCCACGTCCTCATATCAGGGAGATCATATGATAGTTGTCTTTCTCTGATTGACTTATTTCATTAAGCATGAATATCCTTACTACTTTTAAGAAAAGTATTGATCCTGTTCAAAGGAATGACCTAAGGAATAAGGAGGTGACTACATTTAAAGCATAAATCTGGGGCGCCTGGGTGGCTCAGTGGGTTAAGCCTCTGCCTTTGGCTCAGGTCATGATCTCAGGGTCCTGGGATCAAGCCCCGCATGGGGCTCTCTGCTCAGCAAGGAGACTGCTTCCCTTTCTCTCTTTGCCTGTTTCTCTGCCAACTTGTGATCTCTCTCTTTCTCTTGTCAAATAAATAAAATCTTTTAAAAAAAACATATCAATCATGGGAATGTTTATAATATTCATGGAGGGTTGCCTGAATGATAATAATTATTAATTTTTTGAATTGATAGTCTTCAGCCTTTTTTTTTCTTTTTTTGTCTCAATGCTGTTGTAGAAAAAACATTCCCATTTGTACTGTATTGTATTTGAGGGAGCGATGTCAAGTTATTAGGTTCTCCAAATATGTTCCGTTCTTCTTCTAGATTCTTGCTTTTTTTTTTTTTTAAGATTTTATTTATTTATTTGACAGAGAGAGAGAGAGATCACAAGTAGGCAGAGAGGCAGGCAGGGGGAGAGGGGGAAGCAGGCTCCCTGCCAAGCAGATAACCCAATGCAGGGCTTGATCCCAGGACCCTGAGATCATGACCTGAGCTGAAGGCAGAGGCTTAACCCATTGAGCCACCCAGGTGCCCCTAGATTCTTGCTTGTTTATTACAGTGGCATCCTAACTGCTTTCCTGTATCTGTTTTATTTCCCCTTTAGGTCTTGTTTTTTTACTCTCAAAGTTATCTTTCAGAATGGAGATCTAATTAAATCAGCTCTCTCCTGGAAACACTTCAGTGCTTTCTCATTTATATTAGAATAAACCCCAGACATGGTCAAAGATCTGCATAATCTAGAACCACCCATTACTCCAGCATAATTTTATTTTATTTTATTTATTTATTTTTTATTTTTTCAAATTTTATTTTTAATTTATAATTTTTTTTACATCTTATATATTTTTTATATTTCTTTTCAACATAACAGTGTTCATTGTTTTTGCACCACACCCAGTGCTCCATGCAACATGTGCCCTCACTAATACCCACCACCTTGTTCCCCCAACCTCCCACCCCCGCCCTTTCTAGACCCTCAGGTTGTTTTTCAGAGTCCATAGTCTCTCATGGTTCATCTCCCCTTCCAGTTTCCCTCAACTCCCTTCTCCTCTCCATCTCCCCATGTCCTCCATGTTATTTGTTATGTTCCACAAATAAGTGAAACCATATATTTGACTCTCTCTGCTTGACTTACTTCACTCAGCATAATCTCTTCCTGTCCCGTCCATGTTGCTACAAAAGTTGGTATTCATCTTTTCTGATAAAGATAATACATAATGATAAATACTGATAAAGATAATACATAAAAGTATTCATCTTTTCTGATAGAGGCATAATACTCCATAGTGTATATGGACCACATCTTCCTTATCCATTCGTCCGTTGAGGGACATCTTGGTTCTTTCCACAGTTTGGCGACTGTGGCCATTGCTGCTATAAACATTGGGGTACAGATGGCCCTTCTTTTCACTACATCTGTATCTTTGGGGTAAATACCCAGTAGTGCAATTGCAGGGTCATAGGGAGGCTCTATTTTTAATTTCTTGAGGAATCTCCACACTGTTCTCGAAAGTGGCTGCACCAGCTTGCATTCCCACCAACAGTGTATGAGGGTTCCCCTTTCTCCACATCCTCTCCAACACATGTTATTTCCTGTCTTGCTAATTTTGGCCATTCTAACTGGTGTGAGGTGTTATCTCAATGTGGTTTTAATTTGAATCTCCCTGATGGCTAGTGATGATGAACATTTTTTCATGTGTCTGATAGCCATTTGTATGTCGTCATTGGAGAAGTGTTTCTTCATATCTTCTGCCCATTTTTTGATATGATTATCTGTTTTGTGTGTGTTGAGTTTGAGGAGTTCTTTATAGATCTTGGATATCAACCTTTTGTCTGTACTGTCATTTGCAAATATCTTCTCCCATTCCATGGGTTGCCTCTTTGGTGTGTTGACTGTTTCCTTTGTTGTGCAGAAGCTTTTGATCTTGATGAAGTCCCAACTCCAGCATAATTTTATTTATTTTTTTAAAGATTTTATTTATTTATTAGAGAGAGAGAGAGAGAGCACAGGCAGACAGAGTTGCAGGCAGAGGCAGAGGGTGAAGCAGGCAAGGAGCCCGATGTGGGACTCGATCCCAGGACGCTGGGATCATGACCTGAGCCGAAGGCAGTGGCTTAACCCACTGAGCCACTCACGCGTCCCTCCAGTATAATTTTAAACCAGCTTTCCCTTTTTATTTATAATCCAGTGACCTTGGCTTTGTCTCAGTTCTTCTACACAGAAATTTTGCTTATCCTATTATCTCTCCCTGCCACAGATCCCTCTGTAACCCTTTATCTCTTAGGCTAGAACTCCTCACCCCAATTCATTCATGACTTCCTCAGGGAAGGCCTTCCAGGTGCCTCTGACAGATGACTTTCTCCTATTGGGTGCTCTCATAGCGCTACTTGTATGGTTGTTACTTTGTATTTATTTATATGGTTCTTTCATTGATGTCTATCTCCTTCATCATTAGATTAAAAACTTCTTGAAAGAAGAAACCATGTCTTGTTTATCATTGTATGCCCACTGAGAAGGTGGTGAATAAATAAATACCTGTTAAGTGAATGAATGCCTCCCCTTTTTTTTTTTAGGAGGACAGAAAATTCTAGTATACATATAGTTTTTGAGAATCTCTGCTCTAGATGTTGTAGATTTCATCCCTAGATTAAGTCAGAATATCAGAGGAGTGGCTGGCTGGCTGGCTCAGTTGGTTGAGCATGTAACCCTTGGTCTTGGGGTTTTGAGTTCGAGCCCCAAACTAGGTGAAGAGATTACTTTAAAAAATAGAATCTTAAAAAAAGTCAGAACATCAGATAATTACGTACTTGGACAATATTATTTTTTTCTTATATAATTGCTTTTTCACAATTGGATTTTGGCAGTAAGCCCTGGTTCAAGGTGATAAACTATTGCATTGGTTGTATGGACACTATTGAAAGTAGCGTCCATTGTGTCAAGAACTGACAATTGTATCAGATAATATTGTCTTTATAAGGACTCGGGAGAAATTTCTTTCTGATCTCACTACTAGAAAAAACTAAACCCCTCTTGAGCAACTGATCTTTTTTTGTCTTGGAAGCACTGTTGTCTTAAACCTAATCCTTGTTCCCTGAAGCTCAGAGCCAAATTTGCAGCTCACATATAAAACTTAGTCAAGGATTTCTGGCACACCCCTGTGTAAATTAATCTTGGTCTTAGCTTCACCTCAATCTTAAGAATTTTAACATAGTTTATATATTGATCAACCAAAGACTCTATAAATAGCATTCAAGGAATAATATAATTCACCCAAGATTTTTTTTTGAAGCTTAGTTAATCTGCTTGCTGGGTAAGAAATGAGTTCACTCTGTCTCTCATTGCTGAAAGTGGGAAAGATAAAGAGGAAAATAGAAGGTTTATTATATATTAGGAATTCTAGGTTTTATGTTCTGATTGGGTCATTTGGGAACTAGAAAGTCTTCCTTTAGATTTTGTTCTGTCACAAAAAGCATAGAGATTGCTTTATAAAGGTGGGATATGAAAGTGTCTGTTAGATGCAGAGATATAAGGTCAGCACTTTCATTTTTTTCTTTTTAGATCAGCACTTTTATACACACATGCTGGGAACTTGGTAGAGTTTTATTTTAACAGTACTGCCTTAGTCCTACCCTTATAGAACAGCGTGCTATATATTCACTGCTGTATGGGTTATGATCTTTGTAGGAATTGTGATCAAAGGCCTTAGTATTTAGCCTGACTGAATATCAGAGTCCTTTTGTTTTCCTTCTGTTACCAAATGAGTATTTATACCGTCTGATGAAATAAGAGCTGTGCAGAAGCATATATGACTCTGGAGACCAGGCACTGAAAGACTGTGAGACAAGAATAGCTATGACTAAATTATAAGAAGAAACTAGAAGGTTCTTTAGAGGGATGACCAAAGTAAGGGAATCTTGCTTCTGAGTCCACTTTTTTTTTTTTTTAAAGATTTTAATTATTTGAGAGAGAAAGAGTGAGAGAGAGAGTGCATAAGTGAGAGGGAGGGGCAGAGGGAGAGAGACAAGCAAAGACCCTGGTTCATGACTTGAGCCAAAGGCAGAAGCTTAACTGACAGAGCCTCCCAGGAGCCCCTTGCGTCCACTTTTTTTTTTTTTAAAGATTTTACTTATTTATTTGACAGACAGATCACAAGTAGGCAGAGAGGCAGGCAGAGAGAGAGGGAAGCAGGCTCTCTGCTGAGCAGAGAGCCTGATGTGGGACTCGATCCCTGGACCCTGGGATCATGACCTGAGCCGAAGGCAGAGGCTTTAACCCACTGAGCCACCCAGGTGCCCCTGCGTCCACTTTTGATAGCCAAGTCGTCTCGTCTTTTATTTGAATATAGATTGGTCAGTTTTCCCTGTGATATTACTTCATGGGCAGAAGGAAGTATTAGCAGCAAATCATAACTTTTCTTGGCTTGCCAGCAAGAAATCTAAGGCTTATGCTATTATCTACAACCACTTAGATCAATGACATTGGTTTGTTGTAACTCTGGGGCTTTGCGGTATTATTTATCTTTTCAGTCAATGTTAACAACATATTTTGGATAACGTTTTCAAGTTATGTGACCTGTTTATTTGAAAATAGAGCCCCAATGATTCTAGTAAAAAGAGTATCTGTTTTTTTTTTCTGGGGAGATCAGTGTCCCTTTAGACACTCCAAGGACATGGGAAGGAAATACCTCAAATTTTCTAATTATTGTATTTTTATGTATAGTTATTATGTATATGCAAGTTAGGTTTTGATTAGACAAATATGAATAAACATGTTGATTCAGGAAATGTAGATTAGAAGGGTTACATATGTAAAAACAAAAGTAGAATTACTTGTAAAAAGAAAGTGAGAAAGGGATTCTTTGTTATCTCTGGGATCCTGATAACTTACATAGAGTTAAGGAAAATTTGGAAGGGTTGTCATAAGACTATGGAGGATGTTAGGCTAATTAGAATTTATAATTTGGCCATAAATTTGTACCAAGTCTCATTGTTGAAGGAATTGTTTGAGTTGAGGCTTTTGCAAATTCTAAGATTGGCTTGAGGAGTGAAACTTGCTATAGCTGTAGATAGTCAAAAAGGATAAGCTGAATTTCTGCAAACCAAATACATTCCAGAGGGTGTAAGAATGTATTGGATAAAGGATAAAGAGAAAAACACTTTGAGAACTGTAGATATCTATCAGATTTTACCACTGGTAGTTTGTAAAAGAAACGTTTGCTGAAACAAGTTAAGATGAGCCATCTAGCGAGCCATCTAGCCCAAGGTTCAGTTTGGGGATAAACATAAAATCACAAAAACACATGTCAGGTAGCTCTTCCATGACTGGACAGCGTTTTCCTTGAGAAGAAATAACGAGTTTGGGAGGTAGAAGGTAGGGGGTTCGGTCAAGGCTTTATCAAGAGGATCATACATAAGCTATATATGGTGAAGGAAAAGATCAGAGTAGGCGTGGGCAAGCCTAGACCCAAGCAAGTTTTCCGTTAGGCATGCTGACAAATTCAGCCAGTAAAATTCAGTTTATTACTTATATAGACAACAAATGTAGGATCACCATGGTGTCAGCTCCTCGTGTCCATCATCTTACTGGGTAACACTGAAACCAAAGAGGCCAGATAATCCTAGGCAGCATGAGTGGTAGGGTACCCTGTGGCTGAGGAATAGAGGCCATACAAGGAGATATATGGAGGTGGGTTAAAAATAGCTATGTAGCAGCACCTCCCAAGACTGCCTCTATTTCCGTATTCTGGAGGCTCATGAGGCATTCTGCCAGGGCTGAGGTCAGCCTGAGGTTGAGCTTGCCAGTGTGAGCTAGGTGGATGATGAGCTGGTTACCAGCGCATCAGTTCAGAGTAGTTCTTCTACGTTATCCACGGTAAAGGAGAAATGACAGGGTGATTTAGAACAAAAGCATGAAAAGAAAAGTGTTATAAGTAGTAGTTTCAAGTATCTAGGAAATTTGTGTTCTGTTGGTCTTAGTATAAGCAGTCTACTTCTATGAAGTCATCTGCTTCTGGGATGTAAAGACATCCTTGATACCCTGACAGTCACTTGATACCTTCTGAGAATGTCTTTTTTCCGGTGATCATGTCAGCTTTTCCCAGGACGCTTGTATTTATGAGTAATATCTTTGTAATATCAACTATAAGGAGTCCTTGTATAGTCTTTTATTGAGGCTTTTGTGTTTCTTCCAGAAGACTCAGTTTCTGATCTGTAGCTTGTAACAGGAGCATTTAGGCAAGCATAAAGAAAAAGCAGAAACTACCTGTGGAGGTAAGACTGAATGGTTCAGGTTAAATTGTTCTAATAGCAACAATATCAGAATGGGGAAAAGTAGCGTCCTTTATGAAACAAATCAGTTTATAAGGGTTTAGTGAAATTTACCTCAGAATAAGAATATGTCGTGATCAGTGAGGGCATTGTACAACTCACTGGTTTTTAGGAAATTCAGAGTTGTGCCATCATTACCACTATCTAATTTTAGAACCTTTTTTTTTTTTTTTTAAATTTTAGAACATTTTCATCACTCCAAAAAGAAAACCCCCTGTGGCCATTGACAGTCACTCCACATTCCTCCCTCTGATCTATTTGTCAGTGCCTAATCTACTTGCTGTCTCTATGGATTTGCCTAAGAGATAAATTCTTTAAAAAATAATTTTTTGTTCGTTAACTGGACAGTTATTTACATGTCCATAAACATGAATAGGTCTCTTCCTAAAAAGGACATAATCACTCTATTATTTTACATTAATGAAAAGTCTCCATATAGAATTGAACTGGGAGCTTCTCTTTTTGATTTATTAATTTAAACAAGTATCTTGGGTTTAGTAAACAACAGCTTTCATAACGGTGTTGAGCTAATTCAGAATCTAGAGAATGCTAAATACTCTTATATTATCTCTTCTGTTTTTCATTTTTCACAGACCTAGATTAGAATGTGATACATTAGTAGATGCTCAATCAAGATAGCTTTATTTTGTTTTGGTGGCAGAACTGGAATTAGAAGCCAGCTGTCCTCCCTGGAAGTCTCATCTTCCATCATGCCATACATGCTTTCCATTTGTGCCCAAAGCTGATTTTTGGTTTTGGGGTGTTTTTTTTTTTAAGATTTTATTTATTTATTTGAGAGAATGAGTGAGAGAGAGAGAGCGAGCAAGCATGAGAAGGGGGGGCATCAGAGGGAGAAGGAGACTCTCCGCCGAGCAGGGAGCCCGATGTGGGACTCCTTTCCAGGTCTCCAGGATCATGACCTGAGCCGAAGGCAGTTGCTTAACCAACTGAGCCACCCAGAGGCCCCCAAAGCTGATTTTTTTTTTTAAAGATTTTATTTATTTATTTGACAGAGAGAGATCACAAGTAGGCAGAGAGGCAGGCAGAGAGAGTGAGAGGGAAGCAGGCTCTCCGCCAAGCAGAGAGCCTGATGCGGGACTCGATTCCAGGACCCTGAGATCATGACCTGAGCCGAAGGTAGCGGCTTAAACCACATTTATAAACAGTTCATGGAAATGGGGATCAATGTTCTTTATTTGCTTTTTCTATCTTATTATTTGTAACCGTACATAAATTCCCAAGTTTAAATTTGTTATTGTGTGAATGCTGAAATGGTAAATAGGCTAAGGGAGAAGAAAGAAAAGTAAAATATCTTTCATTGCTTTTTGTCAAATGACAAATATAAACACCCCATATTTCACAGTTAAAGACTTTATGTAAAGTAGGACATAAATTCATATGCAGCATTTTTAGCTTGAATACTTAGGTATTTAAATAGCTCCAGTCAAAATGATAAGTATGAATTAGTGATTTTAAAATATAAAAAGATTTATGCTTTAAGGAGCTCATGTTGGAGGAGAAGGGTGGTAAAAGAAAGGGTGAATGCCCATAGGTTTTTTTGGTGCTGTTTAAATTTTATTACGGTGTAGTATAGGCAGTAAAGTACGCAATTCGAAAATGTACAACTTGATGAATTTTTACACATAAATATGTATGTATATATAATGACCACCACACAGATCAATGTGCAGAATATTTCAACTCCCCAGAAGATTCCTTAGTACCCCTTTTTTGTCAGTTACAACCCTCCAAGAGGTAATTACTATTTTGACTTCTGTCACAATACGTTAGTTTTGCCTCTTCTTGAAATGTATATAAATGGAATCAAACAATACTCTCATGTCTAGCTTCTTTTACTCATAATTGTGTCTATAAGATTTGTCCATATTGCGTGTAACAGTGGCTAACTTTTTTGATTTATAGTATTTCATTATATAAATAAAGCAAATTTATCCATTCACCTGTTGATGGTGATTTGGGTTGTTAACAATTTTTTACTATTGTGACTAAAGCTGCAAAGAACATTCTTGTGCTTATCTTTTGATGAATATATGTACTCATTTTTCTTGGAACTTCAGGTTTTATAGTGTTATAAAAGTTCAGAACGTTTTTTTGTTAAAACAGCCAGAATGCCAACCCCGCCTCACAAGAAATTTTCAAGTCTGCCTGAATGGATATATATACCTCTTTGATTTTGTAATAGAGACTGGGGGAAAACAACATTGACTTAACAGCCAGTTTTGGGTGTTATCATGTGCCTTTTCTTCAATGCAGGAGTTACGGATATTATATATTCATTCATTCAGTGAACAGCAGGGAACCATCCTAGGTTTTAGAGATACAGCTATGAAAGACTCAATTGCAGCCTACTTTCCTCAACCAATATGTTCAGATTATTTGAACATAATGCATAGAGTGTAGTGATAAAGAAATGAGAATTATTAGGAGTGTACTTTGGGTAAAGCATCTCACCAAAACCTGGGTAATCAGTGGAAGCATCTCAGAGGAAATGACAGCTGAACTGGGTCCAGTAGAATGAGCTGGAGTTAGCCAGGTGAAGGAACTGGAGGATAGGTATTGAGAGGAGCAGGGCAATGAGTTTTTAGGCAATGTTTAAAGCTTAGAGATATGAGAAATTGAAAGTAGCTAGGAAACAGGGACTCAAACAGGGACTCAATTATAAAGTGCCTTTTGGTAATATCATGGAGTTCTGATGTCATCCTCAAGTCAGAAGGGAATCTCTGGTGTCATCCTTTTATTATGGAAAACTTCAAACACCTGCACATCCCACAATGAACAATTACCAACTCAAGACCAATCTTGTTGATACCACTTCCTTCCTCCCCCAGTCGATAGTTGTGAAGCAAATTTGAGACATCACATCGTCATTGAGGATTTTGAGCAGGAGAATGACAGCATCAGTTTTGCATTTTAGAAATCACATATCTCTAGTAACTATTTTTAAAAAGATTTTATTTATTTGACAGAGACACAGCAAGAGAGGGAACACAAGCAGTGGGAATGAGAGAGAGAAGCAGGCTTCCTGCTGAGCAGGGAGCCCACTGCAAGGCTAATCCCAGAACCCTGCAATCATGACCTGAGCCCAAGGCAGGCGCTTAACAATTGAGCCGCCCAGGCACCCACCCTAGCAACTTAAAAGTATCTTTACAATGCACACACCATTGTTTAGTTGCTTCTCATTTTTTTCCAGTCATATAGACATTTGTTTTTCTGTATTATTTATAGAAGTTTGCATTTTTTCAAACTGTATGGAAACTTTAAATGCTAAACTTATTTTATATACTTATGTAGATAGATCATTGTTTAATTTGCCTTTAAAATACTATTAATATTTTGGCTTCTATAAGTAAAAAAGGTCATAAGCAATATAAAAGTTTGTTTCTAGTTTGGCCTCCATTATAGCAAACATATTAGTATTTGGGAAGTGGAATTCAGTTTATGATTTTACTACGAATATTTTTTGCAAATTCAAGTTTAATTTTTTTTCAAGTTTAATTTATGATTCTTCTGCAGCTCAGATTTTGTTCCTTATTTACCTGTTGAAATTTGTTTTCTTATTGAAGTTTACTTTGATGGTGAGAATTAATACAGATTACTTTTATTTTAAAGCTAATTAATTGTTTACATGATGCTAAGTTAAAAATCCCTCCCTGTAGTAACAATGTTTACTTACTGAAATGTTTTCGTTCAACCTTTTTTTAAAAGGTAATGTTTAGTAGATGGCAACTACTGTAATACAATGGAATACCACCGCATTCATGCATGCATTCATTCATTTGGTAAGAGTCAGTGATCTTAATTCAAATCAGAGGTTGGCAAATTTTTGCCGCTAAGACTGGTTCTAACATTTTTGAAGGATTGTTCCCCAGAAAGGAGGAAGAGTGTGCCACAGGAATCATATTAGGCCTCTAAATATACTACTGGGCCCCTGTACAGGAAAAGTTTGCCGTCCCTGATCTAAATGAATATAACTTAAATTCTTGGCATCTGCTTTTTTTTTTCTCTCTTTTGGAAATGTTCCTATAAGACTCATTTTTGAATAACATTTCAAAATAGAAATGTCATTGTTTTCTACAGAGAAGATGGCGAATTAGAAGATGGTGAAATAGATGATGCAGGACTTGAAGAAACACAAGAACAGGAAGCAAAAGAGGATGAAAAACAGAAAAATGAAAAAGCCTATAGAAAATCAAGGAAAAAACACAAGAAAGAAAGAGAGAAGAAAAAATCCAAAAGGAGAAAACGTGAAAAACATAAGGTTAGTTAGAATCGACTTTGAATTCTTTTAGTAAATTTGTATGAAATATAAAATACTGAAAATTAGAAAGTATAAATAATTGCTTATTTTATTATAAAACTTACTGATTAGAGGGGTGCCTAATCTTAACAGACTGAATGGATATATATACCAAAATATATATACCAATATATATATATATACCAAATATATATACCAAAATATATATACCAAAGAGGTATATATATCCATTCGGTCAGTTAAGTGTTTGACTCTGGATTTCAGCTCAGGTCATGATCTTGGGGCATGAGATTGAGCCCTTTGTCAGGCTCCTCACTGGGCGTGGAGCCTGCTTAAGATTCTCTCTCTCCCTCTGCTCTTCCACCCTCCAAAAACAACTTGTTGATTAGATATTTTTACTTTGTGATTAATAAATTTTCTGAACATAAAGATATGAATTATCTCAAAGATTTAAAAATCAAGGTAACTTTTAATGCAAGTTAAAATCCTTTTTTTAAAAGATTTTATTTATTTGTCAGAAAGAGAGAGTGTGCACAAGCAGGGGGATGAAGTATAAGTTATTAATATTTGGGGGATATTTTATAGCCCCCAAACAGCAATTTTTATAAAGCAAGAACTATAGGAACCGCAGGAAGAAATAGGAATACACTAATAGCAGGAGATATACCAATATGCCTCTCTTAACCCAAAGAGATCAATCAAGTGGATGAAAAGGTGGTAAGGATACTACAGAGAGATTAGGTAGGCAGGGTTCTCTGAATCCTGAGAATACATCTTCCTCTCATCTTTACGGCCATACAGTAAGCCTTATAAGCTCCAATTACTTGAATAGAGTGGAAATGTTACAAAGAGCAATATCAAACTACAATACAATAAAATTAGATACTGCTAATAAAGTCTAAAAAACAAAATGTCTTTTTGCTTTTAATTCAAATACCTGCTATAAATAGCCTGTGAAACACAGGGGAAACATTAGAACTCAGAAATTTGTGAAAATAATGATAAAATCTTGATGTGTAAGTACCAACAGATTATAACAAAAGCAGTTATCAGGAGAAAAATTGGAGTATTACAGTAATAAAAGCTAGAAAAGTAGGATATCAAAACAAAAACAAAAAGGACTTTTTTTTTTAAAAGATTTTATTTATTTATTTGACAGATGGATAGAGAGAAAGCACAGGTAGGCAGAGTGGAAGAGGAAGACGCAGGCTCTCCACTGAGCAGGGAGCCCATGCAGGGCTCCATCCCAGGACCCCGGGATCATGACCTGAGCCGAAGGCAGCCGCTTAACTGACTGAGCTACCCAGATGCCCCAAAAAGGAAGGACTTTTAATTAAGTCACAAGCAAAACTTAATGAACTAGAATGAAAAACCAGTAGTTATTAAATAAAAGATCAGCAATACATATAAATCACTGTCCAAACTAATCAAGAAAAAGGGGGCACCTGGCTGGCTCAGTCGGTGGAACATGAGACTCTTCATCTTGGGGTGTGAGTTTGAGCTCCATGTTGGGTGTAGAGCTTAAGAAAAAAAGAAAAGAAGGGAAAAGCACAAATGAAAGTCTATATGTTGACTAAGAACTTTCAAAACCATTAAGTCCCATCTCTTTAACAGCCTTTCTTTTGTCTATCTTCTTTGGCAAATACATACTTTCAACATTTTTCTTGAAAATCTTAACTAGATCACTTATTTCACTAGACACATTTTCTGCTTTCCATGTTACTGAATGTAGCTGTTTTGTTCAACTTTCTGCCACTGCATGATGAGGATTTCTATTCGGATTTTTTTTTAAAGATTTTATTTATTTATTTGACAGACAGAGATTACAAGTAGGCAAAGAAACAGGCAGAGAGAGAGGAGAAAGCAGGCTCCCTGCTGAGCAGAGAGCCCGATGCAGGGCTCCGTCCCAGGATCCTGAGCCAAAGGCAGAGGCTTTAACCCACTGAGCCACCCGGGCGCCCCTATTCTTCCGATTTTAATAAGATATCCCACTTCAAGTTGCCTCACAGTTCAGAATTTTACTAACAATCATTCAAGGCAATTTATTTATCTATTTAGAGATTTATGTATTTGAGAGAGAGAGAGCACACATGTGCATGAGTTGTGGGAGGGGCAGAGGGAGAGAGAGAATCCCAAGCCAACTCCCTGCTGAGCATGGAGCCTGACACAGAGCTCAATCTCATGACCTAAGAAATCGTAATCCAAGAGGAAACCAAGAGTTGGTTGCCCAGCCCATTTTTTAAAATTATTATTACTATTTTTTGTATCTCTACACCCAGTGTGAGGCTTGAACTTATGATCTGGAGATTAAGAGTTGCATACTCCACTAACTGAGCCAGCCAGGTGCTCCTCATTTGAGGCAGTTTAGACTTCCGCTAATACTCTCCTATAAGTCCTTCCAGTTTCTATCCACTGCCTGTTTTCAAGATCCCTCCTACTTTTTAGATATTTCTTATGGAAAAACAGCATTTCCAGACACCAAAATCTTATTAGTTAACTGTTGCTGCACAGCATTACCCCAAACTTAGAAACTTAAAAGAACAGAAATTTATTTCCCCATTTCTGTGGGTCAGGAATCTGGGTGCAGCTTTAACCCGGTGCTTCTGGCTCAGCTTTTCTCATGGGGTTGCAATCATTTCAAGGCTTGACTAAGGCAGGGTCCTTTTCCGTGCTCACTCACATGGCTCTTGGCAGGTCTCAGCTCCTCGCTGTGTGGACCTCTCTACAGAATGCATCAATGCCTCATTATGTTATCTGGCTTCCCCCAAAGCAGGTGGACCATGAGTGAGAGAGAACAAGAAAAAGCACCCAAGATGGAAGCTCTAGTTTTTTTTAATAACCTAATCTCAGAAGTGATATACCATCTCTATACCTACTCTATTTACCAGCTATTTTTAATATAGTCCAACTGCTAATTTCAGGTTAATAATTACTCTGCTTTTTTAAAATATATATATTTTGGGGCACCTGGGTGGCTCAGTGGGTTAAAGCCTCTGCCTTCGGCTCAGGTCATGATCTCAGGGTCCTGGGATCGAGCCCTGTATCGGGCTCTCTGCTCGGTGGGGAGCCTGCTTCTCCCTCTCTCTGCCTGCCTTTCTGCCTACTTGTGATCTCTCTCCCTCTGTCAAATAAATAAATAAAATATTTTAAAAAAATAAAATATATATATTTTTTAATTCATTTGAGAGAGACAGAGACAGTGAGAGAACAGGAGCAGAGAGGAGAGGGAAAAGGATCATGACCTGAGCTGAAGGCAGCCGCTTAACTGACTGAGCCACCCTGATGCCCCGGAACAAGGATTTTTGGGTTAATACTTCAGAACCTACTAGAGGATAATATAGTCTATGGTTGGCATTTCTGGCTGAAACAAGCCTATCTAGTTACTAGTTAAATTTTTTTCCTTTTGCAAATATAACTATTTGTTTTTTCCTTTCTTTTAGCATAATTCTCCATCTAGTGATGATAGTTCAGACTACAGCCTTGATTCAGATGTTGAACATACAGAAAGTTCCCACAAAAAAAGAGCTGGTTTCTACAGGGATTATGACATTCCATTTTCTCAGGTATTGCCTTTTTAAAAAAATTGTGATCAAATATACATACCATTTTAACAATTTTTTAACATACAGTTCACTAAGTGTATTCACAATGTTGTGTAACTGTCACCACTCTCCATTTCATCATCCTGTATAGAAGCTGTGTACCCATTAAATGATAACACCTCACTTTCCCCTCCCGACCAGCCCCTGTTTACCACTATTCTACTTTGTCTCTATGAATTTGCCTACTCTATAGTCATATAGGTGGGATAATACTGTATTTGTCTTTTTCTGTCTGGCTTACTTCATTTAGCATTTTTTGAAGGTTCATCTAACATGTATCAGCATTTCATTCCTTTTTAAGGCTAGATAATCCATTGTATGTATATGCCATATTTTGTGTGTTCCGCTGTTGTTGGACAGATGGATTGCTTCCACCCTTTGGCTGTGGTGAATAATGCTGCTTTATGAACATGGGTGGATGATATTTCTTCGAGACCCTGCTTTCAGTGCCTTGGAACAAACACCTAAGAGTGGAATTGCTGGATCATATAGTAATTTTGTGTTTAATTTTCTGAGGAACCACCAAAATGTTTCTCATAATAGCTGCACATTTTCATTCCCACCACCAGAATACATGAGGTTTTCCAGTTTCTCCACATCCTTGCCAAACTTGTTATTTTCTGGGTGGTTGTTGTTTTTGTTTTTATTTTTGCTTTGTGTTGCTTTGGGTTTTATTTTATTTTTTTTTTTGATAATGGCCTTCCTAATGTGTGTAAAATGACCTCTCATTCTGATTTTGAGGTATTGCCTTTTTTTTTTTTTAAGATTTTATTTATTTATTTATTTTTTAGAGAGAGACTGAGAAAGCATGAGCAGGGGTGAAATGTAGAAGGAGAAACAGACTCCCCACTGAGCAGGGAGCCCAAATCAGCACTGATCCCAGGACCCTGGGATCATGACCTGAGCTGAAGGCAAACACTTAACCAACTGAGCAACCCATGTGCCCCTGAGGTATTGCCTTTTAAGGGGAAAAATAAAATTTTCAGTTTTATTTTTTGCCTTCTGATATTTTGAAAAAATGTTTTATATTTTTCAATATAGAAAAAGAAACAACGCAGATGGATGCTATAAATTTTAAATCTTTGGAAATCATTCATAATATATTGGATTGCTAGGTCTATCATAACAAAATACTACAGACTAGTGGTTTAAACAACAAAGTTTATTTTCTAGTACTCTGGAGGGTAGAAGTGACAGATCAAGATTCCAGCAGGGGTGGTGTCCTCTGAGGACCATAAGGGAAAGATCTGTTAGCCTTTCTCCCTGGCTTGTAGATGGAATGGTCATTCTGCTGTGCATGCACACCCTTAGGGTCTCTGTGTGTCAAATTTCCTCTTTAAGGACATGAGTCAGATTAGATCAGGGCCCACTCTAGCAACCTCATTTTAACTTAATCACCTCTTTAAAGGCCCTGTCTCCAAATACAGCCACATTCTGAGGTATGGAGGGGTTAGGGCTTTCACATGCATTTTGTGACATCTATCTCTTTAAGTGCAAAAATATTTGAAGTGTTTTAAATAGAAAAGAAAAGAACACGATATACTTTATATCTTTGTCAGATATGTTGTCCTGTATGAACAGTCTTCAATATAAATAGTATTTTGTGCTAGAAAAATCATGATGCTCTCAGGAACACTGGGGAGTATTCAGATCAATGTGCACTTATCTGAAAAACCATAGACTGTCTGAGTTCTGATTTCTGCCAATCTGTCAATATGCTTGTCTACAGAGTTCTATTCTTTTTCCTAATTTGATGTTCCTAATCTCTTGTGAGTTTAGGAAAACAAAATACTGTGTGTGTTAGTTCTTTCATTGCCTTCTATTTCTCTGTTCCCTTCTTTATAGTTGAAGTTGCTCAGTATTTATTGAATAAATGATGTTTATTTTAATATCTTTTAAAATTTGAAAAGAATTCTACTCTAGTTAATAATTTTATCGAGTTAGGTGAATGTAGCTGTATATTCAGTGTCTGCTGATTCTGGAGTAAATGCAGCTTTCATTTCTCAGAACAGTGTAACAGTCATTAGAATTATTTTTATCGCTAATGACAAAATTTTTAAGTATATCAAACACTGATTCGACACCTAAATTTCATCATTTGCTGGTAGACTTATTTTTTTAGAAATAATCAAAAGTTGTTTAGAGACTATTCCAAACAATGAAAAAATGCTCAGAATGATTGTTACTGTTTCAGATAGCAAAGCATTTGAAAGTATCAAATAGTGAGATTTATAAGCTCTTGATTCATAAACTGTCACTAAAAATTATTCCAGAAAAGGAAGTATAGAATATTTTAAAACAGTGGCACAAGTATTTTAATAAATATATAGCCTTCTATGGGGGCTATTCTGGAGGATAAAATCAATTTGTATGTATAAACAACATTACATTTGTTTTAACTGACTCGTATTTCCTCAAACGTTATAGTTATTTATTGTCATTATACTATTATATATCCCTACAAATACAGTGTGATTATTTTTGTTTCAAAAATTCAGCTAAAGAAATCAAGAAAAGAAAAAGGATGATATTTTATATTTACACATTTCACTTCCAGTGCTCTTTGTTCCTTTGTGTAGATCTGAATTTCAATCTGGTATCAATTTTTTTTAATGTAAATACTAAGTCTTTATTTAGCATTGTTTGTGGTGCAGTTTCACTGTCAATAAAATCTCTTAGCTTTTATATGTGGGGAAATTGTTTCACTGTTTTTTGGGTTTTTTTTTAAGATTTTATTTATTTATTTATTTGACAGTGAGAGAGAGAGATCACAAGTAGGCAGAGAGGCAGGCAGAGAGAAAGAGAGAGGGAAGCAGGCTCCCTGCCGAGCAGAGAGCAGAGAGCCCGATGTGGGACTCGATCCCAGGACCCCGAGATCGTGACCTGAGCCGAAAGCAGCGGCTTAACCCACTGAGCCACCCAGGCGCCCCACTGTTATTTTTAATAACTTTTAATTTTGTCATAATGACTTGTAAAAAAGTTCCAAGAATGGTGCAAAGAACGCCTGTATATCTTTCACCCAGATTTCCAGAATGTTAACATTTTATTGCGTATGCTTTGTTGTATCCTTTACCTTTCTTGTCTTCTCTTCTCATTAGAGGCTCTAATTTGCCCCTAAGCCCATTCATTAAGTTCTTAATTCCAGTGTTTGTATTTTCAAATCTAGAAATTTGATTTTTTTTTTTCAAATCTTCAGGGTAATTTCATTGTTCCCAGTTTGCTGCTAAGATTCTCATGTCATTTACTTGAAAATAACAAGCACAGATATTTTAAAATCCATGTCACATGAATTTCAATATCCAGAGCCTATTTCTTTTTTTTTGTTTGTTTTTCTAAGATTTTATTTATTTATTTGACAGAGAGACAGAGAGAGAGAAAGCACAAGTAGGCTGAGTGGCAGATAGAAGGAGAGGGAGAAGCAGACTCCCTGTGCTGAGCAGGGAGCCCAACGCAGGGCTTGATCCCAGGACCCTGGGATCATGACCTGAGCCGAAGGTAGCTACTTAACTGAGTGAGCCACCCAGGCACCCCTGGAGTCTGTTTCTATTACTGGTTGCTTTTCACTGTTCTAGTTGCTGATCTTGTCTCCTCATATGACTGTATTTTTTGTTTGCTTTTGTATTTTTTTTTTAAGATTTTATTTATTTATTTATTTATTTGACAGACAGAGATCACAAGTAGGGAGAGAGGCAGGCAGAGAGAGAGAGAGAGGAGGAAGCAGGCTCCCTGCCAACCAGAGAGCCAGATTCGGGGCTCTATCTCAGGACTCTGGGATCATGACCTCAGTGAAAGGCAGAGGCTTTAACCCACTGAGCCACCCAGGCACCCCTGTTTGCTTTTGTATTATGTACTGAGCGTTGTGTTTGCAAAATATGGTGCATTTTGTAGAAATAATTTGAGGCCTGGGATTATATTAAATTTCCTCCAGAGAGGGTTCTTACTTGCTCCTGACAAATTTTTAGTGACCCTTACAAACTTAATTCTGCCTTCAGGGTTTGAAATCTTCTTGGCCACCCAGATGATAGGTTGGACTGTAGCCTCCAATCCACATTTTGAGATTGACCCAGAATTGGTGGTTGGGGATTACAAAGGCTTCTACTTTTTCTAGACTCTGGATTTCTTCTTTTGTTCCCATAGATTAAAGGGGTAGTCACGAGTGCTCTCTTGAACCTTTCAGCTGATTTTTCATGTCAGACTGATGCTTTCAGAGCAAAAACTGCTCAGGATGCTGCTCATTTCTCACGATTTTCATCTACTCCACAGATATTAATGGTCCACTAATCCCTCACACATTTGATAGCTCTCTGATGTTTATAGTGGATCTAAAAAATATGGTGTCTCTCTTTTCTGTATTTTTTAGGAGGAGAACTGATCTGAATTTATTTAGTCTGCTAGGAGAAAGAAAGTTCAGTATACCATTTCCTCCACATGTTTTAGAGTTGACTCACTGAGATTAGAAAATACCCTAAGGGGGCGCCTGGGTGGCTCAGTGGATTAAAGCCTCTGCCTTCGGCTCAGGTCATGATCCCAGGGTCCTGGGATAGAGCCCCACATCGGGCTCTCTGCTCCGCGGGGAGCCTGCTTCCTCCTCTCCCTCTGCCTGCCTCTCTGCCTAGTTGTGATTTCTCTCTGTCAAATAAATAAAATATTAAAAAAAAAAAGAAAATACCCTAAGTACATCCTAAAAATTACTGTTTTCCTAGTTAACAAATGTCTGCTGTATAACTTCTGTAATTTAGGCCAAAAATAGAATATCGTATTAGCATCTAGCTATTAAACTTGAGGAGTTAGTGTATCTTCCCTTTTCCTCATCCTTGTTCAAGGCCTCCCATTCCCTTATTCATGTTTGCAGTGATTGTCATGGGACCAGTTTCCATTTTACAGAAAGCCAGTCTGCCCTGCAGACATTCTAACCAGGAGTATAGCCCAATAGTCAGTCAGCAAAGTAATTGGGGAAACTGTATCCTTTGGAAGAACTTACAGACTTTTTTGTTTTTGTTATCTTCTTGCAGGAAGACTTTAAGAAATACTTGCTAGATCCTTGCTGATGGATGCATTTTGTTCATTCCAAATGATGAACATTTCAAGTATAAGGAGATAGTCTCCTAGAGACCTGGGGCTGCTCCTGTAATGTTATCCTTTTAGTGCTTCGTGGTTATTTATTTATTTATTTATTTATTTCAGATATGGGTGAGGCAGGGGGAGAGAGAGAGAGAGAGAGAGAGAAAATGCAAGCATGAGTCGGGAGAGGGGAAGCAGATTCCATGCTGAACAGAGAGCCCAGTGTGGGGCTTGATCCCAGGACACTGGGATCTGACCTGAGCCTAAGACAGATGCTTAACCAACTTAACTGAGCCACCCAGGTCCCCCTCATCTTCCAATTTCTTTCATCAGTGTTTTATAGTTTTCAGAATACAGGTTTTTCACCTCTGTAGTTAAGTTTATTCCTAGTTATTTTATTATTTTTGGTATAACCCTAAATAGGATTCTTTTCTTAATTTCTCTTTCTACTGCTTCATTATTAGTGTATAGAAATGGAAAACATTTCTGTACATTGATTTTGTAGTCTCTGACCTTATTGAGTTCGTTTATCAATTCTAGTAGTTTTTTGGTAGAGTCATTAAGGTTTTCTATATATAGTATTATGTCACCTGCAAATAGTGAAAATTTTCCTTCTTCCTTACCAATTTGGATGCCTTTTATTCTTTTCTCTTGTCCGACTGTTGTCTCTAGGACTTCTGGTACTATGTTGAATAAAAGAGGTGAGAGTTGACATCCTTGTCTTGTTCCTGACCTTATGGGGAAAGCTGTGGTTTTTTTCCCCCCATTGAGTATGATGTTAGCTATGGGTTTTTCATATAATGCCTTTATTATGTTGAGGTATGTTCTTTCTAAACCTACTTTGTTGAGGATTTTAATCATGAAATGGATGTTGTACTTTGTTAAATGCTTTTTCTTCTTCTATTGAAATAATCATATGACTTTTATCCTTTCTTTTATTGATATGATGTATCACATTGATTTATGAATATTGAATCACGCTTGCAGCCCAAGAATAAATCCCACTTGAATGTCATGAATGATATTTTTAATGTATTGTTGGATTCAGTTTGCTAATATTTTGTTGAGGATTTTTGCAAAAATGTTCATCAGAGATATTGGCCTATAGTTTACTTTTTTGGTGGTATATTTATCTGATTTTGGAATCAGGATAATGCTGGCCTCATAGAATGAATTTGGAAGTTTTTCTTCCTCTTCCATATTTTGGAAAAGTTTGAGAAGAACAGGTATTAACTCTTCTTTAAATGTTTGGTAGAATTCACCTGTGAAACCATCTGGGTCCTGTGCTTTCGTTTATTGGGAGTTTTTTGATTACTGAATCAATTTCATTTCTGGTAATCAGTCTGTTCAAATTTTCTCTTTCTTCCTGATCAGTTTTGGTAGGTTATGTGTTTCTAGGAATTTATCCATTTCTTTTAGGTTGTCCAGTTAGTTGGCATATTTTTCGTAATATTCTTTTACAGTCTGTTGTGTTTCTGTGGTATTGGTTGTTATTTCTTCTCTTTTGCTTCTGATTTTGTTTATTTGAGTCCTGTGGGTTGTTTTTTTTTTAATGAGTTTGACTAGAGATTTAATCAGTTTTGTTGTCTTTTCACAGAACCAATTCCTGGTTCTGTTCTGTTGCATTTTTAGTTCCCTATATCATTTATTTCTTTGCTAATCTTTATTATTTCTTTCCTTCTGCTGATTTTTGGTTTTGTTTGTTATTTTTTTAACTCCTGTAGGTATAAGATGAGGTTATTGAGATTGATTGATTGATTCATGATTGGTTTTGCTTCTTTAGTTAGACTTGTATTGCTATAAATGTTCCTCTTAAAACTGCTTTTGTTGTATCCCAAAGATTTTGGACCATTGTGTTTTCATTTTCAGGTGTCTCCGTTTATTTTTTGATTTCTTCTTTGATTTCTTGGTTCACCCACTCATTGTTTAGTAGCATGTTATTTTTTTAATTTCCTATTTGCACTCTTTCTAGATTTTTCCTTGTGATTGATTTCTAGATTTCTAGTTTATGTTATGGTGGGAAAAGATGCATGGTATACCTGGTCTTTTTGAATTTTTGATATTTGTTTTGTGACTTAATGATCTGTTCTGAAGACTATTCCATGTGCACTTGAAAAGAATATGTATTCTTTTTTTTTTTAATGATTTTATTCATTTATTTGACAGACGGAGAACACAAGTAGGCAGAGAGGGAAGCATAGAGAGAGGAAGGGAAGCAGGCTCCCTGCTGAGCAGAGAGCCCAATGTGGGGCTCGATCCCAGGACCCTGAGATCATGACCTGAGCTGAAGGCAGAAGCTTTAACCCACTGTGCTACCCAGGCGCCCCAAAAAGAATATGTATTCTGTTTTAGGGTGGAATGTTCTGAATGTATCTGTTAAATCTAGTGTGTCATAGAATCACACTTTTTTTTTTTTTTTAAAGATTTTATTTATTTATTTGACAGACAGAGATCACAAGTAGGCAGAGAGGCGGGCAGAGAGAGAGGGGGAAGCAGGCTCCCTGCGGAGCAGAGAGCCTGATGCGGGGCTCGATCCCAGAACCCTGGGAATCATGACCTGAGCCGAAGGCAGAGGCTTTAATCCACTGAGCCACCCAGGCGCCCCAGAATCACACTTTTTAATAAAAAGAAAAGTTGGCACCATTCAACTAATTAATTAATCTTCACCTTAATCTAAGAATTATTTTTATTTTTATTTTACTTTAATAGTGTTTTTATTAAAAATTTCAGAAACACTGCCTTTTGGCTACAATTATAAATCCCCTTTTGAATTTCGAAAGTGCTAGATGAGAACAGTTGAATTTTAAAAACAACAAACAAAAAAAATTTCAAAAGCACTGCTTAAAATAAGCCAGGTACCTAATAAAGTATCTTTAAAATTTAAAATTGTTGAGCTAATTGATTTTCTTGGTATGTTTAGTTAAGTATTTTTTCTCTATCTTATAAGTACTGAAATGATCTTAATATTTCCCTGCATTTTATTAAAATCACAGTTTCATGTTGGTAATCTGCCAGTGCAGACAGTATTTTTATATATATATTTTTTTTATTGAAGATTTTTCTTTATTTATTCGACAGACAGAGAGCACAAGTAGGCAGAGAGGCAGGCAGAGAGAAAGGGGGAAGCAGACTCCCTGCTGAGCAGAGAGCCGATGCGGGGCTCAATCCCAGGACCCTGAGATCATGACCTGAGCCGAAGGCAGAGGCGTAACCCACTGAGCCATTCAGGCTCCCCTTTATATTATATTTTAAATGTGCTAAGCTGAAGATGAATCATGATCTGGGTTTTGCTAGATCTTCAAACTTTAATTAGGTGCATTTTTTTCTTCCTTTTAAAAACATTGGACAGAAGATATGACTGAACTAATACAAATATTTTAGTGAGTACAGATAGAATTGAATACTATCATTAAATAAAATAGTAGGACTAGGGGTACCTGGGTGGCTCAGTTGGTTAAGTGTCTGGGTCTTAACCTCAGCGTTATGAATTCAACCCCCACATTAGGTTCCATGCTACTTTACAAAAAAATTGTAGGACTAAAGTATATTCTAAGTTTTCATATGCCTTAGTAAAATAAATTATTAATAAAATTAATAATGTGTATTACAATAAATATTTCCTAACAAGCAGTATTTCCACTAGATGTTTTAACTTTTAGGGAAGTCCTTGTTAGACTTCTGATATAAACATTTCTTCTTTCTAAAATTTCCACACATATTTCTGTTTATTAAGTATAATATGTTTAAATTTGTCATTTGGGACAATATTAAGAGATACATACTTTCTTCTACTTCAATCTATTTTGCTACATTTTCCATATTTTCAAAAAGACTAAATATTTTGGAAAGGAATTCATGTATAATGGTGTGGATTTTTAAGTATACTTTTGTGTACAAATATCGAGACATGGGTGGAAAACTAAAAGTGAACAAAACACACTCACCAGCAAGATCTGTGAACTTTATGATATTTAATAATACCAGAGTAGCAGTTAGTTTTTTGAATTTAATTTTAAATACCATCATAGACAAGTACTAACCAAGACTCAGAACTACAACAATCTTCCCTTTCTTTCTTCAAATTTCTGAGGGAAAAAAGATATCCTGTGTTACTATCAACTCATTTATTTAACTGTAAAGTCCTGATAATGATTGTCCATTTTCACTTAGCATGGACACTTATCAGGAAGCTACATGACATCAAAGAGGAGTCAGCATAACAGAAAATTTAAAAGTAAAGAATATGATGAGTACAGTACGTACAGCGATGACAACTTTGGTACCTACAGTCAGGAAACAGAGGAAGATTTTGCCAGTCAGCTGAAACAGTACAGACAAGCTAAAGAAACTTCAACTACTGCTTTAGGATCATCATTTTCTAAAGAACCAGGGAAAAAACAAAGAATGAAAGTTCAGCAAGGTAAGTGTGAAATTGTCGGTGTTTTTGAACAGGTAGCTATAGAGTAACAACTTAAATTTCTTAATCCCTTCTCAAGATCAGCTTACTCCCATGGTTCCTGAATTTGTTTTTCTTTATAGATTTTGAGGACAAACATCTACAAATATTTCAGTCTGCATGATATCTTAATATTTGAATTAGAAAGATATGCTAATATTTTTAAAGTATATAAAAATATAAAAAAACAACTTTCCCATTACATTTTTTCCCTTTCCTTGTATAATGGTATCAGTATACTGAAAACATGGCTTACATTTTTCAGTTGTTTCTGTTACTCTAAACATTGCCTCATATTTTAGACCTGTACAGACAGAATTCTGGTAGCTTTTCTTTTATTAGACCTTAAAAGATGATGATCATCTTTGCTGTGCAAATGTACTTATACTTAGGATTATGGATATCCTTCAAGATTGGAAATAAGAACATAAACTAAAGAAATTTCTGGAGTGATCATCACTTCATCTGCTGTATTGAGGGACGTGATCCCTGGAGAAACCAGGGCAAGTTGCCATAGAAACTATGGGTCACATAAAAGTCGGATCAACCTTTCGAATTGTCCACTCAATGTCTGCTTCAAGAAAACTGGAGTAAGATGAGGCTAAGGTGAAGGAGTGAGCCCCAAACCCAGTGTCACTGTACTTTCTATATTGTTGAAAAAAGGAACCAGTTATGAGTAAATATGATTGTTTTTATGACTTTATTTTTTCTTGATTTCCTAGCAAAATTCTTTTGAAAAATATGAATCCAGGTTTTGCTGACCTAAAAAGGAAAAGAATTTGTCTGTACATATGCTATTGTAATTAGTAAGTTTGTTCCTGAAGTCTAGACATAGTGGTGTCAGGAATCATTCCACTTGGGGAATAAGGAAACAGAGAGGTTTTGCTCATCCATTCCCACCTGGGGTTTTCCCTTTCATCTTTTCCTGTTTGTTCTGTTAAATAATTGAGTATTCTTTTATTTTTGACGTTCATTTTACCCCCTCAGTTATGAAAGTAATATATGGTCAAATGCAGAAAACTTTTTCTATGTTTAAAAATAATAACCTAACCAAGATCAAAGATAAAACAAAAATAATTTGAATCCCTACACTCAGAAATAGTTACTATTAATATTTTTGGTGTGCATTCTTCCAGAATTTTTCTGACAATTATTTTTAACAAAAAACTATACATACTGTTTAACTTGTTTTTTCCCTTAACTATGAATTGAATCTTAGTCATTCTTATGTTAATGAGTAGCTTTTAATGCCAACAACATTCTATTCAATTAGACAGACATACCATAGCTTGCCTAACAGATTCTTAGGTTTGGGTGATCATAATCACTTGAGATTTAAGTTGCACCCAGATTTTTTTTTTTTTTTTGGCACCAAGTTTTTTTTTTTACTCTGTGATTAACCCTGTATATTTATACATGTCTCAGAGAACATCTTCACAAATATTTTTCCTTAAGAATAAATTCTGAAATGCAGAATTGAATCAAAAAATATAGCCACACATTTGAAGATTTTTGATCCACTTACCAAGTTGATTTCCAAAAAGTTGATAGGCCAATTTATAACACCCCACCAGTATGTGAAAATGCCAGTTACTCAACTCCCTACCAACGCTATTCTTTGAGGTAAAAATTGGAATGTTATTTTAAAATTTTTAATTTCTTTGATATCTCTTAATGAAGTAAACATTTTTTCATATATTTATTTGCCGTTTGTAGGCTTAAGATCACTTAATATGTAAGAAAATGTTTGATGTGAATTTGGTAAAATGAGAAATGACTCTATATAGTAACTTATATCCTAATACATGATTTTTGCAATTTCAGATACTTTTAAATTTAAGCCAAGTTTTTAAAAAGTAAAAGACAGATATAAATTTTACTTAGAAATATACATAATACTACTCAAAATTATCACTAGAAACTCAGTTTGGTCAAATTAACCACTAATACCTACAATGTCTTCCTTAAGGATGAATATAATATTTAATTCCCTTAAAAACAGAAAGCCTTGGTATTTCTTATTCTAAGGAAAACTGGAAAGAACAAAACTACCTTTGACTTCTGTAGCCATGTGTATTCTTCTTGTGCCTTGCCCTCTTTATTATTGTTAATATCCCTTAAAAAAAAAAAAAAGGAATGAGAAGCACTACCTGGAAAGTAAAATGTAAAGATTTAATTAATTTTTTTTCATTGAATCTAGAGAGGAAAAAAAAAAGAATGCACTGTATATTATAGACTATTTAAAATATGCTATTCCCTATAAGCTAATAGACTGACAGGTATGTTGTTTTTCTATAATATTTGAAGTACATTTTAACTCTTCTAGGTATTGATCAGAGGGTTAAAAGTTTTAATGTCGGTCGTGGACGTGGTTTGCCGAAGAAAATCAAACGCAAAGACCGTGGGGGAAGAACCAATAAAGGGCCTAATATTTTTTCAGGAATGGATGACTATCAAGAGGTACTGAGAATTTATAGATAATGAGGAGAGCTTTTCCATCTTTTAACCTATTTGGCTGCAAAGAAAGCATTGTGATTTTTTTTTTTTACCATTTTATTTATTTTTTCAGCGTAACAGTATTCATTGTTTTTGCACAACACCCAGTGCTCCATGCAAAACGTGCCCTCCCTATTACCCACCACCTGTTCCCCCAACCTCCCACCCCTGACCCTTCAAAACCCTCAGGTTGTTTTTCAGAGTCCATAGTCTCTTATGGTTCGCCTCCTCTTCCAAATTTTTTTTTTTTTATAAACATATAATGTATTTTTATCCCCAGGGGTACAGGTCTGTGAATCGCCAGGTTTACACACTTCACAGCACTCATGATAGCACATACCCTCCCCAATGTCCATAACCCCATCACCCTCTCCCAATCCCACCTCCCCCCAGCAACCCCCAGTTTGTTTTGTGAGATTAAGAGTCATTTATGGTTTGTCTCCCTCCCAATCCCATCTTGTTTCATTTATTCTTCTCCTATCCCCCTAACCCCCCATGTTGCTTCTCCATGTCCTCATATCAGGGAGATCATATGATAGTTGTCTTTCTCTGATTGACTTATTTCACTAAGCATGATACCCTCTAGTTCCATCCACGTCGTCGCAAATGGCAAGATTTCATTTCTTTTGATGGCAAGCATTGTGATTTTAATGCTACTTTCCTAGTAAATGAAAAATTTCTAGCTAAGATCAAATGAGTATAAATAGATTCTAAAAAAAAGAATTAAAGGAATTGTTGTTTTAATTAGTCAAGATACTAGTATATAAAGATGTTTAGGTGACCTCGAAATAAAATTAATGTGTTTGACAAACCATAAATGACTCTTAATCTCACAAAACAAACTGGGGGTTCCTGGGGGGAGGTGGGATTGGGAGAGGGGGAGCGGGCTATGGACATTGGGGAGGGGAGGCGAACCATAAGAGACTATGGACTCTGAAAAACAACCTGAGGGTTTTGAAGGGTCAGGGGTGGGAGGTTGGGGCAACCTGAGGGTTTTGAAGGGTCAGGGGTGGGAGGTTGGGGGAACAGGTGGTGGGTAATGGGGAGGGCACGTTTTGCATGGAGCACTGGGTGTTGTGCAAAAAGAATGAATACTGTTACGCTGAAAAAATAAATAAAATGGAAAAAAAAAATTAATGTGTTTGAAAGCACCTCAAATAAAACTGGTATGTTGGAAAGCAAAAACGTGACCCTAGCAGTTCTTCATTGTACTTTGCTTTGCTAGGAGTCATCCCAGATACAAAGGGCAATAAAATGCTAACAGCTCAATATGAAGCATGGCTGATAAGAAGGGAGATACTATAGTGGTAAATTAGCTTACTAGAACCGAAAACATTGAAAGAGAAGAAAAAGCAATATAAATGGTTGGAAAGATGAACTTGTGTACCTTATGTACAGTGAATATTGAATAAATATATATTGAATTGAATTCTGAACATGTACATTTCAGCCTTGTTGTACAGACTCTTGGGATTATAGTAGTCCAAATCTAGTATTCTGACACTGTTCCAGCAAGACTGATTAAATTATGCAGAGCAAGAGTAGGTTATTAAAAGCTACAACCTTAAGTGAAAGCAAAGGGATAGCGATATATTGTAATTTGAAAATGCCTGATTATCTGATGTCTGGGTTTAAATAAGGGACAAAGATTTTTTTTAAAGATTTAATTATTTATTTGACACAGAGAGATCACAAGTAGGCAGAGAGGGGGAAGCAGACTCCCCACTGAGCAGGGAGCCCAATGCGGGGTTAGATCTAGGACCCTGTGATCATGACCTTAGCCAAAGGCAGACGTTTCACAACTGCACCACCCAGGCGCCCCAAGGAGCAAAGATTTCTTAATATGTACTCTAAGTATACTATTTAAGGAGATGTTAATAGGTATGACCTAAAAAAAGAAGTTCAGGCCCAAATAAATTTGTGAAACCCAGCACATGCCAGTCTACTCTTGGGGATTCTAAGTTGACATTAATGTATTAAACGCTTCTTGCAAGTAGTTATAAAAAAGCTTATTTTACTTTGTTCAATCCATTGTTTTTGTTGTTGTATTTTTTTTTTAAGATTTTATTTGACAGAGAGAGATCACAAGTAGGAAGAGAGGCAGGCAGAGAGAGAGAGGGGGAAGCAGGCTCCCTGCTGAGCAGAGAGCCTGATGCAGGGCTTGATCCCAGGACCCTGAGACCATGACCTGAGCCAAAATCAGAGGGTCAACCCACTGAGCCACCCAGGCGCCCCTCAATTGTTTTTATATTGTACTTGACCCTGAACTTCCCCCAACCCCTGCCCAATCTATTAACATTGATTGAGCCACTCACTGTTCCATGGAATAGCAGCTTTGGAGACAAATTTAGAATTTCTGAGTGATTGTAACCTGCCCGTCCATCTTCCTACATTCCTCTAGAGTGTGTTGCTTTCCCTAGACCATATTAATATGAATGCTGTCTGAAAGTGAGCTTTCTCCTATATCCAATAGGTACATACTATGCTTGGAAAAAAAATTAGCTTCCAACAAAGTGTGGCTTTGAACAAGTTACTACCTGTCTCTGAGCTTCAATTTGCTTAATCTGTAAAATGAAAGTATGGTGTTTAATTAACTCTAAGGAGACTGTCAAGCACTAATGTGTTTACAAATCTGGATTGCAACTAAAAAATTCTGTATCATGTTATAGAAAATCAGAATAAATTGTTTCTTTTGCACTCATTAGATTTAGAATATTTTTCCTTTAGCTTATTAAGATTAAAATGTTATCGAGGCGCCTGGGTGGCTCAGTGGGTTAAAGCCTCTGCCTTCGGCTCAGGTCATGGTCTCAGGGTCCTGGGATTGAGCCCCGAGTTGGGCTCTCTGCTCAGCAGGGAGCCTGCTTCCCTCTCTCTCTGCCTGCCTCTCTGCCTACTTGTGATCTCTCTGTCAAATAAATAAATAAAATCTTAAAAAAAGAAAGATTAAAATGTTATCAACTGTGTCAGTTTATTGGCTGTCAAGAGAGATTTCTTGTTATGATTCTAGAAACAAACAGAGTGCCAGAGCCCAAGCAAGTAGCTCATATTCAGGAGTGGTCTGGGGGAATCCTGTCCAGGGTACAGTGAACATGCTAGAGTGGCCAACATACATCCATTTCCATCTTTTCCAGGGAGTATGAGATCCTCCAAAAGCCAGATAAATTCGTAGATACCTGCATGTTCACATGAACTGTCTTGAAAACTCAAGGGTGGTCACAGAACAAGCAAATGTTTGATAGATTTTAAGAACTTATTTAGTCTGTTGGCCATAAAACCTCTTAATTTTTTTTTGTCTTTATAACACCTGTTACATTTTCTGTAAATACATATTATTTTGCTGGCAAATCTTTTCATTCCCTCTTCCTTATATATTTCAAAAAAATTTTTGTGCTCTTGTTTCTTATGCCAGTATAATACATCTTCTAGAGGGAATACATTTTGAAATAACCAAGTAGATAGTTCAGTTTTCCCTATCTTCGTCTTTCCTTTCTCTCCCTCTTTTTTTCCTCCCTCTTTCTTGAATTGTATTTTCTTTTTATTTATTTTATTTTATTTATTTGAGAGGAAGGGAGAGAGAGAGAGAGAGAGAACATGAGAAGGGGCAGAGTCAGAGGGAGAAGCAGACTCCATGCCAAGCAGGGAGCTGGATGCGGGACTTGACCCCAGGACTCCAGGATCATGACCTGAGCCAAGGCAGTCGTTTAACCAACTGAGAACACCCAGGAACCCTGAATTGTGTTTTCTTAGAGATAGTATAATACAGTGCAAAGAGTTCTATCTACCCTAACTGCTGACTTGCTGTATGACCCTTGGCAAGTCACTAATTCTCTAATCTTCATTTTTCACATTTGTCTAGTGAGGGTGATGAACTAAATGATTTCTGTGGTTCTTCCAACTCCTTTATTACGAGAGATCTTAATGGTAGAGGACATTCACTTTGCTTCTGTAGGCTTCGATTTAAAAGATCAGATCTTCTAGGCACGTTATTTTCTCCTAAAATTTTATTGTTAAAGTTTCTTTAGATTTTCTAGAATATCTTCATTATAATTAGGTTTCGCGTGGTTATGGATACTGATACACTTTCTACTCATTTAAAGTAAACTAAACTAAACTAAAAAACAAAACAGAAAAACCCATAACCCTGTATTAAAACAATGAGGCACATCATTAGAAAGTCATAGAATGCATTATTGATGAAATATAGGCACAACTTGGTGCATTTTTCAGGGTGATTTTGGATTTTTTTGGGTGATTACCTAATATTTTACTTTTTAATTTCAGCTATATTCTTCAAGTTTGCCTGTTGATTTTGTATAATGCATTCTCCTGGACTTCCAATTTTTTTATATCTACTTGCTCTAAATGAGCCTGGAAATAGAAAATGTTTGTGAGCCAAATTTACATAAATTTAAGACATTTTAAATGATCCTATCAGAGACTAGTATGAACAATTTTATTGTGTTTTTCCTGGGGCAATTTGGGTATACTTATATATTTTTAAAAAGCTATAGGATTATCTGTGTTCTTGGTATTTTTGTACTTTTTTCCCAGAATTCTTACAGTAAAACATATATTTCAAATGCGAGCACTGAGGATCAGATTTAAGTCTAGCCATCTTTTGCCTCAACTGGTTGCTGTGAGGCAGTTTCCTATTTTCAGTAGGTTGTGTTTTGTTCTCCATCTCCTAGCAAACTGAAGGAAAGGGAAACAAATCAGATTAGAAGAGCAAATAGTTATTGTGAACTCCTGCTATATATAAATAATGATGCATACCGGGTGTTTGAAAAACAGTGCTATTTTATAGAGCTTACGAATGTAAGTCCTTAGCCTGACTAAGCATCATACTCTTGTTACTCAGTCTCCTTGTACTCAGCAAAAGTTCAACAGGGATCTAAGGAGAAGTAAGGAAAACAGGTAGGACTGTGAGATTTTCTACCATATACTTCTTTTTGTTATTTTTTTAAAAGCTTAAGGAAGCTTTGCGCAGTGGCAGTATCGTAGCCAATGAGGTTTATCTGAGGCGCGATTATTGCTAATTAAAAGCTTAAGGAAATACATCTTCCCTCCTTTTTTTTCTTTCCTAAAGGAAGTACCGAATAACCACACATGCAAAAAATCTCTGATTTTTTATTTCTTTGATTTAGATTTAGAAATCTTTGATTTCTCCACCTAGAGACATATACTCTTAAAGGTGGGGTTATATTCTTTTAGTCTTTTATCCTTTGTCTTTATTATTATAAAATTCAGATCAGTTTTCCACTTAGTAAAGTATCGTGAACATTTTCTTACGTTTCTAAATTGTCACTCCATCTCATCGGTTTGTAATGATTACATACTAATCTATCACTGACCTACATCATAATGTATTTGACTGGTCTCATTGTTTGGGATGTGTAATTTCTAGGTGTCTGTCTGTTTATCATGCAAAGTAATTCTGCAGTAATTATTTTTGTGAATAAATGTATTGTGCCTCCCTTATAATCCTTCAGAATACTCCTGAAAAGTACAAATTTTGTCAAACAGTATGGATATTATAAATCTTTTATAACATAGCTATCAGCAAATCACAAGAAAGCACATTTAAAATCTTTGCCAACAGAGTATTATTGTTAATTTTCAGGCTCTTCATAATTTTATTTTAAAAAAGTAGTTGTACATCCTCATTAAAATAGAAATAAGTTATTTGCAACCACTAGTAGCAATGAGCAGTGTATTAGAAGCCTGTCTCTGCAAATAAATGAATAGTATCTGAATGTCCACTCTTGACCACTTTAAATAGTAATTTGTACTGCTTTCCTAATCCATTTGACTGTCCGTTTTAGTACATACTTAATATTTTATATGTTGTATTCAAATGAATTTTTCTTTCTTACAGTATAGTAAACCAGGGAAAAAATGGAAGGTTATGACTCAGGAATTCATTAATCAGCACACAGTGGAACACAAAGGAAAACAAATCTGTAAATACTTTCTGGAAGGGAGATGTATTAAGGTAAATTTTGGGGGGTATCATAAAGAATTTTAACTTCCACAATCTTTAAAATGTAAAGTCTTTTTAGGGAGTGGCTAGTTTTTGTTTTGTTTTTTTTTTTTCATTTCTCATACACTTGTAATAATAAAGGTGGTTCTTCAAAGTATCTCTTCAAAATGTGTCTATGGAAATACTGTACATCGGAGCTTACTTCATTCTGTTCTAGGGCAGTAATATAATTTGTTGAATCCAGATTTTATTTAACAAACACATAATGCTGACTGTGTGGCAAGTACTGTTTAAAGTGGATTATTAATATTAAATGTTTTCATCTTTACAGCAACCCTATGAAGTAGGTACTGTTAATAGCCCCATTTTACACATGGCCAAACCAAGAGGTTAAATAAGTGTCCCTAGTGGCTCAGCTACAAACCGTGAGTGCTGGTGGAACCCAGACAGTAGGCTCTGAGGCCATGCTCATGGTGCTGCCTTTGCCTCTGTGCATAGCCACACCCATTGACTTGGGCAAGACTTCCAAGAGAGTGTTTGAATTATTATTAGATCATTATTTAAACACTGAAGATAGGGCCATAGTTCCATCATGAAACACCGTAGAGAAAACTCAGTTGTTTCTTTTTTCTCTTTTGTGACAGGGAGATCAGTGTAAATTTGATCATGATGCAGAGTTGGAGAAGAGAAAGGAGATCTGCAAGTTTTATTTACAAGGATATTGTACCAAAGGAGAGAACTGCATTTATATGCATAATATCCTTTATTAAAAAGATGTTAACCAAAATATTGAGGTTGTAAAACATTACTGAGGTTTTTCAAAATCCCTAGAAAACCTACTTTGGTTTTAAATTTAAAATAACATCTGCTATGGTCATATGACTTTTTCCTCTTGATCTTGTCAAAGTGTTGATTATAATAATAAATTTCCTAAAACCCCTCAGGAATTCCTTGAATGTAAGCCACCTGAAAATGGTATATTTTTCAATAAACTTCTGGATTTAATATTTTCTTTAGAAGTTTAAAATTTGTTTCCAAAATCATGAGGTAGCTTAGCTTCTAATTTTCATGTTGGGATATTTGACTTTAATGTGACATATAGAGCCCCTTTGTTTCCTTTATAGATAAGCTCTTGCTACAAAATTTATTTGCTCTGTCTACAGTTTTTAATGTGGAGGGTAACACTGACATACTGTTGTATTTGCTATAACAATTATTCTTTCTTTAAAATATTTTCTAGGGGCACCTGGGTGGCTCAGTGGGTTGGGGCCTCTGCCTTCGGCTCAGGTCATGATCCCAGGGTCCAGGGATCGAGTCCCGCATCAGGCTCTCTGCTCAGCAGGGAGCCTGCTTCCCTCTCTCTCTGCCTGCCTCTCTGCCTACTTGTGATCTCTGTCAAATGAATAAATAAAATCTTTAAAATAAAATAAAATAAAATATTTTCTAGCTTAATATAGTAAGGAAGATTAAAATCTTTGCATGTTTTGCTGCATAATTGAAATATTTCATCTTAAAAATTGTCTAATATGACATGTATAAAAAATTCAGTACAATATATAGTAATACAGTCTTATTGACTCAGCACCGATATGTTTTTGGATTTTAAAATATTAGAGTTTGATGTCACTTGGTCTGTTCCTTAATATTTTTATTTACATGAATTTCCGTGTAAGTTCTATCATAGTGGAGCAAAATGTTACCAAGGAGATAACTGTAAATTTTCACATGATGATCTGACTAAAGAAACAAAGAAACTTTTGGACAAAGTAAGTAATATTTTTGCACTTCAGTTATTTCTTAGGTCTCACCACAGAGTCATTAGTCTTGAATCTTATTTTATAAATCATATTTCAGAAAAGTCTCCTGAGAAATCAAGGATTTGTTATTTTATGTTTTAATCTATGAGTGTAGTATGTTAGAAAAGCAGAAGTATTAGACTAGGAATTAAAATCTTTCATTCTTACCCTTGTTCTGCCATTAAAAAGCTAATGTACTTTGAGAAATATCTTTTACCACTTTGAACCTTATTACCAAAAATGAGTTAGCTCTCTCTGACCCATTTTAACTTCAAAATGATATTTTTCTAATAACAAAACTGGTTTATTGAAGTCTTCACAGTTTTTAAATGTAAGGAAGGAAGCTTGTTGTGGAATAGTAATCTTTGCCAATCATTTTTAGGTGTTGAACACTGAGGAAGAAGCCACAAACGAAGACGAACGAGAATTAGAAGAACTTAGAAAACGGGGCATAACTCCTCTTCCCAAACCACCTCCAGGAGTTGGGCTTCTGCCAACTCCACCAGAGCATTTCCCCTTTTCTGATCCTGAAGATGATTTTCAGACAGATCTCTCTGATGATTTCAAGAAAATCCCATCTCTTTTTGAAATAGTTGTAAAACCAACTGTGGATTTAGCACATAAGATTGGGAAGAAGTAAGTTAAAATCTTCAAAAATGGCATCATTTTCCCCCTAAAATTTCCTACTGAGAAACTAACTTACATTCCGTGTTAATCATGTAATTAAACTTAGGTAGAAATAGCAGATACCTGGCATTCACCCCAGATGCTCTTCCTGCTTTCCTTTGTCTCTGTCCTCTGCTACATGCTATCAGTGTTTCTCTCTGTGGAATCCTTAACAACTTTAAAAACCTCTCCACAGAGTAACCCTGAGAGACACTGCCCGGTGGCTGGAATTGGTATGTCTCCCAATTCATTATGAGGCTACATTCGGCATTGATAACATCTTCAAATAGTGGCATTAGCATGTCTCCAGAATATTTGATTCTTTTAGAGAAATATTTCCTTAGGCTATTAGAGGAAAACCTTTAGTAAGCTAGATCCAGATTTGCATTTTCTAACAACACCATTCCAATCCTGCTGCCCTTTCCCAGAGTCTGTGCACCTGGGCTGCAAATCCCACTATTGATTACTTTAACCCTGAACACTCAGAAAATCAGTGAGATCTCAGTAAATGAGGAACAAGAAATTGACAGGAAATGTAAACCATTAAAATTATTTCTCTTAAGGTCAAGAAGAAGATAGGTATGTCCATTGTTTGGCTAATACTGTAGATCAGATGCTAGCCAATGCAAAAAGAGAAAGACATAATAGATATAAAGGTTAGAAATGGAGAGGCATCTTTAGGGTAAATACCCAGTAGTGCAATTGCTGGGTCATAGGCATGTGCACCCGAATGTTTATAGCAGCAATGTCTACAATAGCCAAACCATGGAAAGAACCTAGTCCATCAACAGATGAATGGATAAAGAAGATGTGGTATATATACACAATGGAATACTATGCAGCCATCAAAAGAAATGAAATCTTGCCATTTGCAACGACATGGATGGAACTAGAGGGTATCATGCTTAGTGAAATAAGTCAATCGGAGAAAGACAACTATCATATGATCTCCCTGATATGAGGATGTGGAGATGCAACATGGGGGGTTAGGGGGATAGGAGAAGAATAAATGAAACAAGATGGGATTGGGAGGGAGACAAACCATAAGTGACTCTTAATCTCACAGAACAAACTGAGGGTTGCTGGGGGTAGGGGTTAGGGAGAGGGTGATGGGGTTATGGACATTGGGGAGGGTATGTGCTATGGTGAGTGCTGTGAAGTGTATAAACCTGGCGATTCACAGACCTGTAACCCTGGGGATAAAAATACATTATATGTTTATAAAAAAATAAGAAATAAATAAAAATTTTTAAAAAAAGAAAAAAAGAGAGAAAGAAAAATGGAGAGGGAGCTCATTTTTGGGGCGGTTTCCCTCTATATACCTGAAGGAATCAACTGACAAAACAGAAATAAAATATAAAACTGACTAAAACTAAACTAAACTAAAACTAAAATAAAACTGACAAAAAGAAATAGTAATTAAATTAGTAAGATGTCCAGAAAGAAGAACAACACTCAAAACCTAAAGGTCTTTTTATATGCCAGCAGTAATCCATTAGAAATTGAAAAGGTGTGCATTTATATAGTAAAATTCTAATTTTGTTATATTTTAGAAAAGGTCCATGTATGCCTAGAAAAAAGTCTAGGAGAGAGCTAACCAAAAAATAATTCTGTGGGTGGCAGGATTAGAGGTGATTCTTACTTATCTTTGCACTTTTCTGTATTTTTCAAAATAGCCGTAAGCTTTAGAACAGCTGAAAGTGTCAGTTGATTAAGACTGTGGGCTAAAATGAAGGCAAGATGCATCTATTGGCGTTTTTATTTGGAGATAACGTAGAATAAACTACTTCTTAAAAACACATTGTGATACAGAAAAACACACTTAACCATACATATTTAAAATATAGCATTCTTGTTTGCCTCTTTTCTTTGAACTAAGAAATATTATTATTTCTGTCTACAGGCCACCAGCATTTTATAACAGTGCCTCACCACCAGGACCACAGTTTCAGGAAAGCAGCCCACATCCTCAGCATATCTATAGTTCTGGATCAAGTCCAGGTCCTGGACCTAATATGTCTCAGGGACACAGTAGTCCTGTGATGCACCCGGGCTCCCCCGGACATCATCCATGCGCCGCAGTGCCACACAGCCCACCTTTGCCGCCTGCTCCGCCTGGAATTTTAGGCCCTCACAGTCAAGCTGGAGTACTTGTTCAACAAGATGCACCTTTGACACCACAGAATATTAGTGGTGCTTACCATTGCTCAGGCTTTCCAGAACACATGATGAAAGTACCCAGAGAGAATCACTGTTCTCCAGGTTCCTCGTACCTGCAAAGTCCTTGCGAAATGCAGCTCAACACCAGTTATGAATCCCTACAAAACCCAGCTGAATTTTATGATAATTACTATTCACAGCATGCTGTACCTAATTTTCAGCCACCCAGTAACTCTGGTGGTAAGTTTACCTTTTCAAATAACTCATTTTTTTAAAAGATTTTATTTATTTGACAGACAGAGATCATAAGTAGGCAGAGAGGCAGGCAGAGAGAGAGGAGGAAGCAGGCTCCCTGCTGAGCAGAGAGCCCCATGCAGGGCTCCATCCCAGGACCCTGGGATCATGACCTGAGCCGAAGGCAGAGGCTTTAACCCACTGAGCCACCCAGGTGCCCCTCAAATAACTCATTTTTAATTTAAAATCTTTGGCATTCTCTATTTTTCATTAAAAATATGATAAGAATGTGTGTTTTTAATAAAGCTAAGTAAAATGTAATGAAATTGAAGCCATAAAATATATTTTAAATGTAAGCAAACATATGCTACACCAGAACTTTAGATAGCTTTAAAAAAATATATTTACAATTGGGCACCCACGTGGCTTAGTCAGTTAAGAGTCCAGGTTTTCGTTTCAGCTCAGGTTATCAGCTCCGGGTCATGAGACAAGCCCTGCATCCAGCTCCACGCTCAGCATTGAGTCTACTTGCCCCTGCCTCTCCTCTCAATGCTCTCTTTCTGTAAAATAAATAAAATAATATCTTTAAAAAAACATTTACAATCACATAGTAATACGGTAATCAAATGTAGTTACTATTAAAGCTTCAATTTCTTGTAATTGACCATGGCAGTCTCTAGTGGAGTTTGGTGCTAAATCAGTGTCTGTGTCTTTCTGTGTTATGTGTATAGATGGGATGTGGCATGTTGACTTTGCCCAGCATCAGCCTCCCCTTGTTCAAGATTCCCCTAACCGTGGGAGTGGATCTGATGGCAGCAGCAACATGACAGGCCATGGCTCCCTGCCTGCACCAGGCCTTCTCCCTGCGGTGCAGAGAGCTCTTTTTGTCAGACTTACTCAGAAGTACCAAGAAGAAGATGAACCAAGCAGCACCCAACCTCAAAGGGCACCAAGCAAGGATGAAGGTGTGTCAGTTGTTATGGTAGCATCTTACTTTTGGATTACCCAGTTCCTGAAATGCTCTTGAATAGGTTAAAATTTGAAAAATGAGTTCCCTTGAACTATCTATTCTACTTCCAATTTACCTTGTAGCTTCTATCTGCTTGGAATTGATCGTGGTTTCCAGTGTCATTAATGCTTTAGTAATTAATTGCAAAGAATGTCACCCGAAGCACTGAGTAGATCTGAAGCTATAGTGTGAGGCCTGGCTGAAGCCCTTTTTATGGAAGAAGGAAATAAAACAGGAACCAAACATCTTCCAGTGCAGAAATTTTGACTTCTAGCCCAAGTTTAAAATGATTCAGTTATTAGAGAAGTTTTTATGGGCATAGGCTGTATTCTACTATATTATGAAGGAATATTATTTTTAATATAAAAGATTATGTGGAAACCTCAAGTTTACCTTAGTATTTTTGGTATTGATAAGTATATAACAGTTACTTAATTCAGTTGAGGAGAGAAAGCTTAATGCATCCAGTTCTTCTTATGAGTTACAAAATTGATGTTTGCCCATTTTCTTTTGGGTGTGTGTGTGTGTGTGTGTGTATTTTTTTTTGAAATTAAGTAAATCGCATGGCCAACATGGGGCTCGAACCCATGACCCGAAGACCAGGAGTCTCATGTTCCACCAGCTAAGCCAGCCAGGTGCCCATTTGCCTACTCTTAAGCATAAAATTTATAAATATGTAAAACTGGGTAACATTAGGTAGCTACAAGCTATTATATAAGCATCTCTTATCTTTTCAAAGAAGGTAGCATTAACTTTTCATTTATTTAACATCACAGGGAAATTAAGGATTCCTAATAAGTTAGTAAGTTAGTTTTCTATACAATTTGTTTGCTTCTTAAAGTGCTTAAACTTAAAAAACAATTTTAATGATAATCTATCTATAAAGTCTTACAAAGATTTACATTTTCATAAATAAGAAATTTTACAGTTTTTCTGGATATAAAATTTTGTACTATAATAATATAATTGGTGATGTTTTATGAAGTTTTTTTCTCTGTATCCAGAAAAAAATTTTGTATGGCTAGGTTTTACTAAAAATTTAAATTCAATTAATTAACATATAACGTATTACTAGTTTCAGAGGTAGAGTTCGGTGATTCATCAGTTGTATATAACACCCACTACTTATTATATCACGTGCCCTCCTTAATGCCTGTTACCCAATTACCCTGTCCTCCCGACACTCCCCTGCCCTCTGGCAGCCCTCCATTTTTTTCCTATGATTAAGAGTCTCTTATGGTTTGTCTCTCTCTCTGATTTCATCTTGTTTTATTTTTCCCACCTTTCCCCTGTGCTCCTCTGTTTTGTTTCTTAAATTCCACATATGAGTGAGATTATATGATAATTGTCTTTTATCTGATTGATTTATTTCGCTTAGTATAATATCCTGTAGTTCCATCCACATCATTATAAATGGTAAGATTTCATTCTTTTTGATGGCTGAGTAATCAGTCCATGGTGTGTGTGTGTGTTGTGTGTGTGGGTGGATGTGTGGGTGGGTGGGTGGATGTGCACACGCGCGTGCGCCATATCCTCTTTATCCATTCATCTGTCAGTGGACATCTGGGCTCTTTCCATAATTCGGCTATTGTGGACATTGCTGCTATAAACATTGGGGTGCAGGTGCCCCTTTGGATCACTACACTTGTATCTTTGGGTAAATACCTAGTAGTGAACAGCTAGATCTGTGTGTTCATTTTTATAAATATTAATGCCCTTATAATTTTAATCTCTCCTTTGATAAAAAGCTGAAAAAAGCTGTTAACTGTCATTTCTTATCTAATACCTCCTTTTCATTGGCCTACCCATTGGTCTGCTTTCCTTCTCATTCCAAAAAGGATTAAAGATGGCTTATGAAATATATTGATAAGAAAGGCAAAATAAAATAGCATCTTCCTTTTGTGGGTCAGATTTGGATCATCTTACATGTTTGGATCAAGTAACAAATTCTGTGAGAAGTGAATTGCTATGCAGAAATATTTAAAATAATGGCAACAGGTTAAAGTGAGTCACTAGTTCAGCTTTGGTTTTCCCAGTCAAAGAGAGGAAGAAAAGAGATCTAGAAGTAGTTTTTTTCTAGAAACTAGAAGTTTCTAGAAGTAGTTTTTTCTGACACTGAAATATGAGTGAAACTTTTCCATTGGGTTGGGGTACCTGGCTGCCTGAGTCTGTGGAGCATAAGACTCTTAATGCTTGGGGTTGTGAGTTCAAGTCCCACTTTGGATGGAGAGATTCCTTAAAAAGAAAACTTTAAAAACAAATCAAAACTTTTTTCCGCTGTGATATATAGTCTATATGATTTTAAGCCATAATTCCACCCTAAGTATCAATGCTGGTTTAACTCTGTTCAAACTAAATGTGTAACACTGAAATTCTGTGTAGTAGAAACGTGCTAGTGAGCAGTGTTAAATGAGAATATGCCCAATATTCTATTAATCCATGACATTCTAGGACACATACAGAAGTGTGTGTGTTACCAAGTCAGAGTCAACATATGTGTTTTTTTTGTTTTTTTTTTTAATATTTTATTTATTTGACAGAGAGAAATCACAACTAGGCAGAGAGGCAGGCAGAGAGAGAGGAGGAAGCAGGCTCCCCGCGGAGCAGAGAGCCTGATGTGGGGCTCAATCGCAGGACCCTGGGATCATGACCTGAGCCGAAGGCAGAGGCTTTAACCCACTGAGCCACCCAGGTGCCCCTCAACATATGTATGTTTTATGGAAAGGAAGGAGTCTCTTTTCTGTAGCATCAGTTTATAATCCCTGCTGTACTACTAGAAAGAACACCTCTGACAGTTAAACTTCTTAACAGGGTGTCTAACACAGTAGGGTTAAATATAAGCCTTTAGGAGTATGGCCCAAAGTGTTCCCATAAAGATTTCAGCATTTTAGTTTTGTTATTTTTACTTTAAAATGTTTAAATAGCTAATATATTCACATATGTCAAATATCTAGAAATATAATAAGCTATAAATGAAAAATCTCTACCTCATCCCTCATTTACTTGTTTCCCAATGCTCCCTTAACCAGTACTTCAGTGTTTTGTTTTCTTGCCAGATTTTTAAAATACATTTCATCCTTGTTATCTCAATAAATCCAGAGCTACGAAACTTAAGTATTACTTAAATTAAAGAGATCCAAGACATTTTAGTATTCTTTTCCAAGAGTATTTCCCTTCTTCCCCAACTCTGTCATACCACACATACTCTGAGTTCCCTTTTGGCCAATCCGAATGAAAGGTCCTGACTTCTCCTTGACCAGAAGGACCCTACACATATTCTAATATCACACCTCTTTCTCTATAGAGTATGATGACTAAATCGATCATTGTCATTCCACATCTAATTTTATTCCAGTGTTGAAACCCTGGCATTTCTGTGATGCATTTTCTTGAAGTTAGACTACACTTACTCCAGAAATATTGCATGTTTTTTTATTATCTTAATTAAGGTAAAATACGAATGCTTCATTCTTTACAATAAGTTTTTATCTGCATTTAGATGATACTGTTAACTGGTATTCCAGTAGTGAAGAGGAAGAAGGAAGCAGTGTGAAGTCAATACTGAAAACATTGCAGAAACAAACAGAAACTTTAAGGAATCAGCAACAGCCTTCCACAGATCTCAGCACTCCTACTGACCCAAGACTCGCTAAAGAGAAAAGCAAAGGAAACCAAGTTGTTGACCCTAGACTTAGGACTATCCCAAGGCAAGACGTGAGAAAATCCTCCGAATCTGCCCCACTGGATCTTAGACTAGCGTGGGATCCCAGGAAATTGAGAGGGAATGGAAGCGGTCATGTAGGATCTTCTGTTGGTGGAACAAAGTTTGATTCGCATCATGCAAATCCCAGCTCCGTGAAACACAAAAGAGGAGATGATGATGATGAAGATACAGAAAGAGAATTGAGAGAAAAAGCTTTCTTAATACCTTTGGATTCTTCCCCTGGCATAATGCTCCAGGATCCGAGGTCACAGCTGAGGCAGTTCAGTCACATTAAAATGGATATTATCCTAACCAAACCCAACTTCGCAAAACACATTGTGTGGGCTCCAGAAGACTTACTTCCAGTCCCTTTACCTAAACCTGACCCAGTATCTTCAATCAATTTACCTCTGCCCCCTCTTATAGCTGACCAGAGGCTCAGTAGGTTGTGGAATACAAAAAGCGATCTTCATCAGAACACAGTGCCCACTGATTCAAAATCAGCAGCCAAAGCCAAAGTGAACACCGCAAACAGAGAAGGCTACCTAGAACAATTTGGAGACCTACATAGTTCAGGAAGTAAATTAGGAGATCCTAGGCTGCAAAAAAATTTTGATCCTAGACTTCATAGACTGCACAGTACAGAGTCTCACCCAGCGGTTATGAAGGACTCACATGCATTAAAGGTCACCCCTCACTTAGCCAGATCTAACCCTGCTTCATCGCAGCCCTCAGGGGCCGCGACTAGCAGTTCCGGGCCCGGGGCCTTGCCTCCATATGCCCCTAAACTCTCCTCTTCAGCTGGCCTTCCCCTGGGAACCCCAAGTTCAGTTCTGAGTGGCATTAGTTTGTATGACCCTAGGGAGCATACTTCATCATCTGCGTCAGAGCTAGCAACAGAAAATACAGAGAACCCGAAAAAAAGTGGTTTAAAAAGTAGTGACAAAAATGAGCCTTCTTCTGGAGAAGCAGCCCTGCCACAGAAAACCAGTGCAAATGTGGAAGTCGCCGTGGATGGGCCAGCTGACCCACAGGCAGACACCCTCAGGAGTCCTGGTACGGTTCAGGTCCCAGCAGTGCACAGTCTTCCTATTCAGGCACTAACAGGCTTAATTAGACCGCAGTACAGCGATCCAAGGCAGTCCAGGCAGCCAGGGCATATGAGTCCCACCCCGGAAAGTGATCCCAGTAGAGAACCAGATGACAAATCTCTAAAAGAGGTTTTTAAAACTTTTGATCCGACTGCTTCACCATTTTGTTAGCTATCGTGTAATTAAGCAATTCTTTTCACTCTGTGACTATTGCAGTCCTCTGCTGTTTTGTAACTGGTTTACCTCTATAGTTTATTTATTTTTAAATTATAAATACTTTTCAGCTGCTAGTATCAGAACCACACGAAGTTATATCCTCTAAAGCCTGTGGTATTTTATATAATATTTTTATAACTTTAAGAGACTGTAGTAATTGACATAAAAACCTATATATCATGTTAGCTTCGGTAAAAGTACTTTTATCGTAAATAACCCATCATGAACTTGACACTCTGCCCAAATATATGCCAGTCGTCTTTCATAATCAATGTTTAGATAAATGATTACCACTTTTATATGGTTGTTAGTTTCAAGCAATATGATGTACATTACTTTTGAGCAACAGTATTTTGACTAGGATCTTCTCTATTTGTCAACAGAACTGATTAATATGTAATGCTAACTGCTAACTAAAATGTAAAATGAAGTAAAGAAAACATTTTTAAAATCACAATCAGCAGAGCAGTTCGTGTTTAAGGGCATCACTTTTATTAGTATTGGCAATATTGTGTAAATGAAGCATTTGAATGTCATATCTTTTAAAAGTATTTTATTGTACACTGTATCATAGAAGTTGGAGATACATAGATTGTTTTTGCTAAAGTGAAATATTCCCCAAGTTCTCTAACATAACTTTTTAAATTTAATTTTTCATATTAAATAGTTATGAGTTCTTGCTGTGTTACATTGTGATGTTTATGTGTCTCAATGTTTTTGTCGTTAGCATAATTTATATTACGTTTTCAAATGATATAGCTGTGATAATTGTATTCATCATGACTTTGGTAATTTTTAACAAACTTTTAAAAGATCCAGTGACAGTCTGTAGTGATTATTGCATTGGTAATGTTTTAAGTGTCCAGGTTCTATATTTTAAATAGAGAGAAAACACAGAGATGGTATAATCAACTGTATATGGCTACCAATAAAGAATCTCTTTCAGATCTCTCCTGACTGGCATTCTGTAACAGAAGAGACTGCCTGGTATTTTAAGTACTTAATGTCCTCATAGTTGGAAATCTCTTAAATTGATTAGAAATTTCATTTTTATGAAAAATAATTTGTATTCATTCTTGTGTCTTTTGTGCAGTATGTAAGTAATGGCAGCCTGATTTGTTTTATACAGATATTATTTATAACAGAAACTAAGTATTACACTCATATTCATATCTTGAACTAGATGTGTGTGACCATGTTTGCTGGTAATGGCTCCGATAAGTAACTTGAGATGGAGCATTTCACTATAAAAGATAATGAAAGTAAAGGAAATTGGTCCTTGGATGAAAATAGCTATGCTTGAGAAGTGATTTTAGAAATTTACGGCAAAATATTTCTGTGGGAACCTAACATTCAGCTAGCATATGATTTAATATTAAGGCATATTTTTCTATTCACTTTTTTTGGGGGGCTTTGATTCCATACTTAAATGATGTTGCAGCTAAGTGAACAGGAACTCTGCTCACAATGAACTAAGGAGTTCATTGTGTTTTAAGTGGAAGGACAGTTGTTCAAGGGGATGCGAATTTTTACTATTTATACTTTGGTTACATTGTTGCCTAAAATGGCTCTGGATAACATTTTTGGGTTTAAAAAATGTACTTTAAAGCCACTATAGAAAGTATTTTCTGATTTACTGTCCACATGAACTTTTATTGTTAATTGAAAAGTAAATAAATGGTTAAAACTGACAGAAAAAAGGTGTGTGTGTGTGTATATACACACATACACTTCTATGCATACAAATATATAATATTTATCAGGGAAAAAATCAGTAAAATTGCTGAATTTTAGTAATTATATGGAAATTTTTAGTGAATCTTTAATTCCCCTTATATTTTGTAATTACATTAAGTAATAATGTTCATATTTTAAATATCATACAAAAAAGATAATTTGGCTTGTTAAAGATCCAAATAGAATCCAAATTCTTAACAGAAGATCCTTTTTACTTGAGATGTTGAAAGATTATTTAAAAATAAGGTTTAAAAATGAATGCAAATTATCATGTCCATTTGCCCAATATTCTTGAGTCTCTATTATGTCAGCTAGTGTTCTAGAGGCTATTTTATAAGAAAGAGTGGGCATAGTTTCAAATTTAACAGTATATTTTATATGAAAATGTTTTATTTATATTTAAAATAATTTTAATTTGTGGTCTTTTTTAATTGAGATAACTTTAGCTTAGGGCGGTAGTCTATTGTATCCTGTCAGTTTAGATTATTTTAATCCTCTTTTTTTCTTTTTCTTACCAAAATTTAATAAGTAGCCCTTTTTCCTGATGAATGAGGTCCTCTTTAAGATGAATCAGTATTTGTTAGAATCCATGTAAGTTGATTTACACTAGCACACTGGAAAATACTTTGTGTCCCTGTTCTTATAAGCCAAACATTTACAGGTAACAGAAGTAACTTGTGCTCTAGAAGCGTCTGGATGAGACTCATTGATTAAGGTATAACTTAACTATTCATACTGATTTATGACAGAAGGTTTATACCTGTTTACTGTGATGTCGAGTAGAGTGGGATATATCAGTGTGTTGAATTGGATACCCAGGTGACCACAATTTAGTTTGGGCAACTACTTTCCCACATTTTATATTTAGTTTTGCTCCAAACTCCTGTCTCTGGAGCTTTCCCAGTTAGGACCTCAGTCTGAACCTGAAAATAAACCAAATACTGGAGTGATTTCAAATTCTGCTTCAACAATTATGTCTCCTTCCGGGACCCTGGTGTTACCCAGCTGTGTGTGCCAAACCCCAGAATGAGGCTGCAACTGAAGTAGCCTAATATGGGATGATGTTTGCTTCAGTTTCTGTGTGTCTTTTACCCTACCATAAGGACTAGTTTTCCTCGCTTGTCCTGCTTATTTTTAGAGTGGAAGAACAGTTGATTAGTAAAGAAATCCTGTATAAGTGTACATAAAAGCCTCTTCACTCAATTAATTGGAAGAAATAGAGGAAAGATAGGAGAACTCAGGAGGGCTGGTGGCCTAAACATAATAAATTCATATTCTTGTTCTGAAGTGATTTGTAGGTGTTTTTTCTCAAAGTCCAGTTCCTTATCTGTGAAATGGGTATAATTCTGACTGCTCACAGACTTGCTGTAAGGAGTGAATGAATTATGAAAGTATTTTTAAATGTAAAATTGGTGTATAACTTTTACAGACATAAACATTACACTTCCACTAGGTGCATTAAGCTGTACAAATTCCAAATAACATGATTTGTGTGGTTTACCAATTTTATGTTGTTTCAGACGATATATATTGAAGACACAATAGAATTGTGTGAGAAGTTGTTTTAAAGAATATGAACCCATCAAGTTAGCAATTCCCTTTAACATTTTGTGTGTTGTTGGTAAGACATAGGACTTTCGTAATTTATAGCTGTATGGACTTGTAGCATCTGTGCAAGATCTGACTGCCCGTTTTATACAAGCTGGATATTGATGGAGGGTTAATGCTATGACAGTCCATATTGCATGGTGTATTTGCTTCAATTATAGCATGTGTCGTATAGGCAGAGTGGCCAATTTATTCATTATAAAAGCCATTAGCTCTTAGAAACATTAGAGATGTTTACTCCCACTTCTTAGTGTACATTTCTGCTAGCACATGACATGGAGGTCTTTCTGAGTGATTACTTGTTTGATAAAGGTATCGTTTTCCTTTGGTTCATGGCAACTTAAAGTCCGGAAGTTCCTAGGGACCTAGATATGAGGTCTTGTCAAAATCTTTCCAATTGCACAACACAAAGTCAAGGTAGAGATGTTCTCCCTGAGTTTACCCTTCTGGGCTTGAGGGCTACACCTCGGAGAGGTGGTCTGTGCGGAAGACGCAGACTTGGGTGTGGTCTGCAGTCAAGTGGTCCACTGATATGGCCCCTGCAAACTTCAGGAACTGGGCTTTTGTGGATATCTAAAATGAAGAGTTGTAATTATATTATCAGAAATAGGTTGGCAGCTCTTGATCATATTTATGGTCAAAGTAAATCTAGTAGGATATGTAAGTCATTAGTAAACAATTAGTTTAAATAAGGCTTAGTTAGGAAATGTGAGCTTTAACAAAATGTAACCGAACAGGGCTTGAGGGTTTAAAGCTGTTTTCCTCACGTATGTGTTGTGATTTGGCATTTAGGTAATGCCTTTCCTCCAAGGAGTTTAATGTGATTTACAGAACCAGTCTCAGTAGCTACTGATCACCAAGTTGCTGGGGTTTTGTTTTTGAGTATGTTCTTTATCAGCAGTATCTGCCAGCTGTAACAGAGCCCAAATTAACCTGCTTTTCTTGGAAAGGATGCAGACCTGAGAAAGGACTTTAGGTTAACATCAACATAATATTTAGAATTTCTAATTTTTAAGTAAGAAATAAAAAGCACATTTTAAATGGTATTTTATGCTTTTGGAGGCAGGACAGTATGTGCCTCCTTGCTCTGCTGCTTCCCCGCAGCAACAAGCCTGGTTCTAGGCACAGGGTGGGGGCTTTGTTACTTGCTTGTTAACTGCTTCCCGACATCCATCCAAGTTTAGATTTTGATGTGGCGGAGCCATTCCATGATTGTATCCAAAAGTACAATTCATAAAGTATACCTCTTTCAGTAGACACAAGGCACCTACCTTCTCTCTCTCTCTCTTTTTGCCTCCCCTCCCCCAACCAAACAATGTGAAGGTAGGGTTATGGCAGCTTTACTTAGGAGTTAAAAGTTTCTACAATAATTCATAACTCTAAGAGTTCTCCAGATTTACAAGATAACTTTCTCCTTCGTGGTGGAAGTTTGAATTGATCAGTAATTTCTTCTTGTAGATCTATGAAGGATTCTTTCTGCAGCCAGAAAGAACTGCATAATCAGAGCCATATTTTTATTTTAAAACATATTTATCTAATTTCTCTCTTCCCATTCTCAAAATATCAGCCACAATTATGAAGTTATGCCTACCCTAGTGAATTTCCAATAGCATTTAATTTTTTTTCTAATCCCAACACCTTGAACGGTAATTTACCTTTTAAAGTCATGACTTGGACTCTACATTGGGTCTTGTGTGTTCCTTAATACCGTTCGTTAGCCTTTGGAATAGAACTGTCACGTGTTACAGTGGGCAAAATCATTGTGGGCACAGAGAAAAATCTATTTCTTCAAACAAGGGTGTGAGTTCTTAGACTAGTATTTTATAGTCTTGTTTATCCTTGAATCTCTTGTTTTTAAGACTTTGAATTTGTTAGGAAAGAGTTAATATATAGCTAACTAGAGCATTTTAGAAAAATATTAGCTCTGTGAATTACCAGGCCCCATACTTCCTGGTTCATTACTGATTTTAATACCTCTGTGAGGGTATTAAGGTTAAGAGGAGCAGTAGAATTTGCATTAGCTATTATTTTGTCAGAGGTCTAATACATAGTTTATTGTAAAAGAATTAAATATATAGAGACCCAAATAAAAAAAAAATCTAGCCATGTTCCCAAACCTCCATTATGAGCAATATTTTAGTGTTAGTTGTCAGTGATAGACTATACGTTTTATATGCTTTTTAGAGAAAGTGAAAAATTATAAACTAATCATTATTACAAGAGGTTTTTGTCCACCTCTGTTTTACAGACATTTGCCCTCCTGTTGTTTGAGAGGAAGTCAAATAAGAGAGGAGAATATCTTTTCAAGAGGTGGAATGATATTTCCTTATAAAAATGACAATCAAGTAGTAGTCATTTGTATACTTACTTGCCAAAGTTTTAAAAAGGATTTTACATTCCTGACCCTAAATCCCCTGCTCCCCCACCCAGTATTCAGAAAGGGCTCAGCATAGATCCAGGTTTCCAGGGCCCAGGTCATTTTGGTTTTAGTCCAAGGCTTCTATGCCTGCACATGGCAAAGGCATGGGTGGCACTTGTGTCCTAGGATGCAGTGTGTGTCGGGGGAGAGGGGGAGGATGTTCTGTGTCCAGGCTTAGGACCATCCAACTTATGTCAGACCCACAAGCACCATCTGTAGGCTAAAATGCAGGTTAAACCTATTGAGAATGAGGTGGGATTTTAAAACAAAGCAAAAATTTTTAGTGTTATTATTTCAATTCCCCAAGTTGTATCTCAAATGTTGGGGAAATGCTGCCTTGACTGTTTCACTTTGCAAGGTTTTAGTAGATACCAATTTAGTAAATTAACTGAACTGTTAATCTCCTCCCTGTTCAAAAGATACCAGCAGGGTATATTTTGCTGAATTGATAATTATTCTACTTAAGGACTAAGAAATCATTTGGTAAAATCAGGAATATTATTTCTTCTCATTTACTAATAACTTTCCAAGTTACATTCTGTTGTTGCAAGTTTCTGTAATTTTTTTCTGTGACACCTTTCTATCGTCTAACTTTAAATAAAAATGTTTCTGATAATATCTGTCTGGCACTGTGTTGCTTTTCTTTAACAAATCTTTATCATTTAAAGACAATACAGGGGCACCTGGGTGGCTCAGCTGAATGAGCATTTGATTCTTGATTTTGGCTCAGGTCATGATCTCAGGGTCCTGAGATCAAGCCCCATGTCAGCTCTGTGCTCAGCCAGGAGTCTGCTTGAGAGTCCTCCCTCCCCTCCAGCTCATGCATGCTCTTGCTATCTCTTGCTCTCTAAAATAAATAAGTCTCAGGGCACCTGGGTGGCTCAGTCGGTTAAGCATCTGCCTTCAGCTCAGGTCAGGATCCCGAGGTCCTGGGATTGAGCCCCGCATCAGGCTCCCTGCTTAGTGGGGAGTCTGCTTCTCCCTCTCCCTCTGCCCTCCCACTTGTGCTCTTTCTCTCTCTCTCTCTCTCAAATAAATAAAATCTTTAACAAATAATAAAAGATACAGAATACAGGGGAGCATGTACTCATATAAGAACCCAGAACTGGGGCCTATTGCAGGCCTTCCTAAAAACAAGGGATGGCAGTCCTCCAACGTACCGTTAGCACACAAAGATTATGCTTCACTTAGCCACACAGATTAATAACATCTAAAGTCCTATTTCCTGATGCTGCCTTCATTCTGGATATGTAAGCATCTCGTACTTCAGCTTACATTAACTTTCAGCTAAAGGATCCGAATCCGAGAGGTTGCTGGCAAATGATTTGCTTAGAGCAGAGCAGGAGCTCTTCGGGACCAGAGTAGAACGAGGCTCACAGGAATGGGGTTTGCCCTTCCCTTCCAGATCAGGAGCAACAAAGAACTCACTGATCTTGCATCCCTCAAAGGTCTGGAAGCCTCATCAAGAGAGGTTTTCTAGTTTCTGTTCTAGAATGTTCGATGATCAAGGACACACTATCTCGAATAAGGAGGCCTAGCAGATTCCTGGATTTAGTTATTGAGCAACTCCGTGGAAAGGTCTTTTTTGAGAGCTGGCCGTCTGGTCCTGGCATGCACTACCCTGAGCGTCAAACCCTGGGCAAGTCAGGACTTCCCCGAGCTTCACTTTCCTCATCGACAAAATCGGGATCCATCACTCATTTAAGAAAGACTGTTTGAACACGTAGCATATGCTATTAGGTGTTGGGTTACAGAGATGGGTAGGATGGACTGCTTTTATAGCCTACATTTCCCCAGTGAAAAATGCAATGGAAACCCAGTCTGCAAAATGAATACAAGTGGAGACATTCTGGCTGAAGTTGGGGTGGCGTGCTGATCCCACATGCACATCACCTCAAAGGAACAGGAATGCCTGTGAGAGCCCTCATCTAAATCCCCCCCCCCCCACACACACAATGGCAACCTTCTCATTGTAAAATTTAGCTATCACACTGCCACTCACTGCCTTAAAAACCCTCCAGGAATTCCCTCATCTGCCCCAAAAAGTCCAAACTCGGCGGCTTGGCAGTTCAGGCTCTTTTCCTGATGCCTTCCCTCCTCTGGTTGTCACAATGCTGGGTCAGGAGAGAACGAATTGTCCCTCTGAATGAGTTGGAAGTTTGTCCGCTGTTGCACCGTGAGCTCTTTTTCTGTTTGCCTCTATCTCCCTGGGACAGGGGATGACACACAGGCTCTGTTCCCCAGGAGGAGCTCTGTCAGTAATTGCTGGAAACAAAACAGACCAGGATTCCAAATCAGAGGACTTTATCCATACAGGTGGCCCACTCCCAGGTCACACAGCCTTTTCACAAGTCTACAGAAATGTTTGAGACTTGAAAAAGAATTTCAGTTACAAAATGCTATAAGAAACCGTAAAGATGAAATGTTTAATTTTGAAAGCAAAGTTATCAAATATTTTCGTGTTTATAATGAATAATTATACAAGTATCTATTTTACACATGCATACAAGCACATCCATAAGTGTATGTACGCGCACACACAGTGTGGAAGGAAGACGGGTGCTCTGACGACGCTAGAGTGAGATCTTAAGAAATGAGAGTACTTAGGGCCTGTGGAGGTCAACACAGGGCCCTGCTTCCAATCCGGAATTGAAAAGCAAGAAATATCCTGGAAGGGAGGAAACTGGGCTTATTCTATAAACCTGGATCTTCACTGGGGTTAATTATATTTCTGTATCTGCAAGAAAAATGGGGCATCTGCACAGCTTTCTGTGCTTTGTGCCTAGCCTGTTGAGCAGGAAGATATTTTAGCTCATTGTAAATAACTACACATGCTTTAAGTATTCATGCAGCAAATAGGAAGCGCCTTGTTGTTTGTCAGGCTCAGCAATGGGCCTTGGGGAGTCAGACTGAACCGGGGCAGATGGGCTTGGCGTTCACAGCCGAACGGAGGAGACTGACGCGCAGTAAGCGTGGAATTCCAGGGCTCCGAGTGCCATCTCTCAGGGCAGCTGCGCCGCAGGGTGCTGCGGGGGAGGGACACAGTGGCCAGCCTCCTTCTCTTCCCAGGAGGAACTTGGCCTGTACTTGTTTCAGCCCCTTACGGGAGGGCGGACAGCTGAGTCTGCCTGCCATCTGGAGGCCATGCGGAGTACCGGCTTATGGAAGGAGTACCGAATCCATCCCTCCCACGTCTTCTGCAACTCGGAAGGCTCTGGGCTCTGGGCTTGGTCTTAGGGGTGAGCTGATTAGACCCATACCAGACAGATCCCAGCCTGCGGCAAGATTCACCCCGGTTTCACCCCACCCCCAAGTTGGTAACTCCCTCACACGCCTTTCTAAAAGCCACCCCTCCCAAGTGTCTGGAGCCCCCAGGGAAGGGCCCTCTGCCTCCTCACTGTGACCCCGGAGGGGTCTCCCTAAGGAGACAAGCCTGGCCTCACAGGGCTTCTTCTTCTTCAGCGGGGACTGAAGGGCGGGCTACAGGCTGACTCCTCATTCTCGCTCTGTCCTGTCCTCAGAAAGAGATTTGACGCTGCAAATTAGAGAGGGGAAATGGCAACAAGGGGGAGCCTGGAGTGGCTCGGTGCCAGGAGTGCTGAACGTCTGACTCTTGATCTCAGCTCAGGCCTTGACCTCAGAGTTATGAGTTCAAGCCCTGTGTGGAGCTCCACACCTCTACTTAAAATAATAAAATAAAATAAAATGGTAACAGTGCGGGGTAGAGAATAGGGGGAGGAGGGGTGGGACAAAGGTCATAAAAAGACCCAGCCAACCAAGGGGAAAACTACAGAGAGGAGGCCCACAGAGGAGAGAGTGTGAAGTCAACAACTCAGGGAGACCGAGTTCTGGGAAGAGCCCACTGCATCTGACACACTGGAAAAACAATGAAAAACTAAGTCAGATTTTTGAAGAATTAGTGGATGGTACAGAAACAAAATAGGAGGGAGACTAATATTTATAGGAGCTTGATTCTGAATAGCAGGAGAACATTCCAGGGAATGTTTCTGGGAAAAAAAAGGAGACGTGAACATGAGCCAGAGAAAAGGTAGTTCAGAAAGAGAAGTGAGTACTTCTGCTGGCCGAGATGGAGTATCAGAGACCAAGTCTGGGTACACACACCCCATCTGAAGGCACAAAACCACCAGATGAAAATGTACAAAACCAGTAGCCTCAGCCTTGGACCCCAGGCAGCACAGGACAGTCATCCTTAAGAGACAAACCCAACAGGCAAAGTCACACTCCTAGTTGCCAGTTTCAATAACCCTCTCTCAAAATGGATGGAAAAAGTAGAGGGAACATCAAGGGGGACGTTCTTACCTAGCACACACGGAACGTTTATCAAGACAGACTCTAAGCCAGGCCACAAAACAAAGTTTTGTCAAAACAGAAGTCAAAACAAAATAAAACAAAAATATTGGAATTCCCTGTCCCCCGCGAAATATTTTGAAACTAAACAACACAATTGCAAATAATCCATGGGTCCGCAAAGAATTCAAAAAGGAAATTAGAACGCATAATGAGAAAGAAAACAATAAAAATTGGAGGATAATCCTAAAGTCATGCTTAGAAATTAGAGCACTAAAAGCTTATGTTAGAAAGGAACAGAGGCGCCTGGGTGGGGCAGTCGGTTAGGAGTCCAACTCTTGATTTCTGCTCAGGTCATGATCTTGGGGCCGTGGGATAGAGCCCTGCATCAGGCTCCGCGCCAGCAGGCAATCTGCTTGTCCCTCTCCCTGGGCCCCTCCCTCAGCTCGTGCTCTCTCTCTCAAATAAATAAAATCTTCAAAAAGAAAAAGAAAAGAACACTACAGAACCATGATCCCCCCCTTCCACATTCAGAAACTTGAAAAGGAGAACAGGTTAAGCCCAAAGTCATGATAAGAAAAGAAATATTAAAGAGAAGGAATCCATGAAGTAGAAAACAGAAATCTAAGAGAGAAAGTCAATAAAACTAAAAGTGGTTATTTATTTATTTTTTTTAAAGATTTTTATTCATTTATTTGACAAACAGAGATCACAAGTAGACAGAGAGGCAGGCAGAGAGAGAGAGGAGGAAGCAGGCTCCCCGCTGAGCAGAGGGCCCGACACGGGGCTCGATCCCAGAACCCCGAGACCATGACCCGAGCTGAAGGCAGAGGCTTTAACCCACTGAGCCACCCAGGCGCACCTAAAAGTGGTTATTTTAAAACGCACATAAAATGGAGAAATCTCTACATCAATCTTTCAGAAGAAAACATCAGAGGAAATCTTACGACCTAAGCGCTGCAAAGAGCCCTTGGGAGCTGGAAAGAGTTACGTCACAGTCATCATGCTGAAGGAAAGAAGCCAGAGGGGAAAGAAAGAATGTTACTACGGGATCCCAGGTTTATAAAAATCCTAGGGAATGCGGGGCACCTGGGTGGCTCAGTGGGTCAAGTCTCTGCCTTCGGCTTGGGTCATGATCTCAGGGTCCTGGGATTGAGCCCCGCATCGGGCTCTCTGCTCAGGAGGGAGCGTGCCTCTCTGCTTACTCGTGAGCTCTGTAAAATCAATCAATCAATCAATCAATCAATCAATCTGTAAAAAAAAACCATCCTAGAGTATGCTAACTGATCTTCACGCAGCAATGCCAGCAGCCCTTGTAGGGACGCCATCCCAGGCTAACACCACCTCAGCTTTCCCATACCTTGAACTTGACCGACCTCCCCATTCTAGCCTATGTATCTTCCCGTACCTGGCTTCCGTATAACTGGGACTCTTCTCACTTTGCAATGCCTTAATAATGGCTTAAGCTGATGCGGCTTGGATGTTTTCCCCCTCTTTCCACAGTCTATACGTGATGTTCCCTCTAAGCCCAGAAACAGCATTCTGCCCAGGAGGAGATTGGCCTCATGAGAGGCCCGGGGACAGTCTCCCGAACCAGGAACGCAGCCAGGGAAGCTCTCTGTGAAGCCTGGCCCCAGTCACCTGGCCCTCGCCCAATCCACCCTGTGTCCCTGTAGGCTGATTCCGCCTAAAAGGCACTCCCCACTGTGGGTGCCCCATCTCAGGGTTGAGGTCCACATCGACAGAGCATCTGACTCGGGGAATACTTTTCAGCCTTTATAAGCCGTCCTGAACCAGGGCTGCCAGGGATGGGGGCCCTCTCACACCAGTTTTTCGCAGGCCCATCTCATCATAGTCCAGGTTTGAAGTTTCTCGAAGTCTGTGCCTCAGCAGTTTTCTTCTCCACTGCGCGCAGAAGGCGGCAACTTCCAATTCTTCTGGGTCTGAGGAAGGTGGTCTCAAGCCCTGGAGGAGAGAGAGGTAATTTTGGGTACTGGGGAGCACCGTACACACTCACTGGAGCTCTTGCTTAGGGGACTCCGCTGAGAGAAGGTGGAGCTGATTTTCTGACATTCTAACCCTAATTTTTTTCCCAGTTAAATTACTTATTTATTTATATTTATTAAACTCTACACCCAACATGGGGCTCGAACTCATGGCCCCAAGATCAAGAGTCACATGTTCTTCGACTGAGCCAGGCCAGGCACCACTGGCCCTAATTTAAAAGAGATCAAGGTCAGGGCACCTGGGTGCCTCAGTTGGTTAAGCGACTGCCTTCAGTTCAGGTCATGATCCTGGGGTCCTGGGGTCGAGCCCCATGTCAGGCTCCCTACTCAGCAGGGAGCCTGCTTCTCCCTCTCCCTCTGCCTGCTACTCCCCCAGCTTGTGCTCGCTCTCTCTCTCTCTCTCTGTCAAGTAACTAAATAAAATTTTAAAAAAAAAATTTTTTTTTAAAAAAAGATCAAGGAACTGCGTTTGAAGAGGTCTTCTGAATTACAGCCCGCTCTTTCACTCACTCGGGAAAGAAGTGCAACGGAACAAAGGATCCTATGTTGGTCACCATCAAAGGTTCTGAGAACGTAGCCAATTAAAGACTTCTCTCTCTACCCCAAATTCTGCCTCCTTTGGGATTTCGCTTTATTCATTTTGCTTTATGCGAATTATCCATGGGTCTTGGGCCCGTGGCCTAAGCAGAACTGGGACACAGGGGCACGCTGCCAGGACCCAGCCCCACTCTCGGGTTCTCCAGCACTCAAGCGGCCCGGGGGCTGGGCTGTGGGGACCGGCTCCGCCTCGAAGGGTGCTGTGGGGTCCATTGTGGGGCTGGGACTGTGGCCAAGCCAGCAGGGAGGGACAGACACTGCTCCCCAAGGGGCCAGGCTGGAGCTTTTCTGTCAGCATTCTTTATATCCAAAAGACTGGAGCCTATAGCTAAAATAGGCACATTTTTCAAATGCTTTTCATTGGGTGTGCGTATCCTACGTGCTCTTTGCGCTTAACGGGTACGAAGTTTCCTTCAATTTGACATGAACATTCTCCTTCGATTTAGTTAGCCTCCATGCAGCAGCCCACAATTCTAGGTCTGTGGCTTCATGGAGTCAACTTTTTAAAAAATTTTAGTTGCAGGGAAACAATAGAGTGATCCAACACTTCCATCCATCTCCCAGGGCTCATCACAAGGGCACGTGGAGTTTACATTTTAATAAATGTTCCCTTCGGCCAGTGAGCCTGAGCCCCGGTGCCAGGCATGTGCAGTCTCTGCCAATGCCAGCTTTTGGGGTCAGCACCTACCCGGAGACTCGCAGCTTCCGTGGTCCCCACAGTCTTGGCGACAGCCCGCAGGAGCTGTTCCGCGTTTTCCAGCAGGAGCTCTTCAGAGGACCTGCTTCTTGCCAGCGAGGCCTTCACGCTGGAGCGTTTAGGGGAGGGAAGCAGACAACGTTACACCAGGTAAGAGGTGCGATCTCAAATACACACATACCAGAAGGTTCTACCATGGCAGCCTCTCCTAGAGAGCTGGGATGCCTTTTTATCAGGACGACTCTGAGAAGAAAATATCCCCAAGGCAAAATTTCACGTGTTAAAATGAAATTTATATTTTAACACTAAGAAAGCATGAACCGTACAGTACCTACAGTTTAATAAGAAGTGTGTTTTTCTAGAAAATAATGGAAGGAAGCAGCAGAGCGCGTGGCAACATCTCTAGATGCTGCGGGGAGCAAGAGATTTCGCACTGGACTGCATTCAGGACTTCAGTGTTCTGCTCCAAGATCACACAAATTCCATTACACACCTCAATGACTTTTGTTAAATGGCATGTAACTGGGTTGAGTTAGACAACTGGCTTTCCACAAAGGCAAATACAGATGTGCAATGGAAGTTCCTTTAACTTTGGTAAAATCTCAGGACCTACGTACTTTAGAAGACTGGGAGCTTGATAAATATGCCTGTATTCATCATGCCTGTGGACTTCCCGTATTTCGGATGCATTGACTCTTAGAGCCCTGCTGACCTTGGGACGACTGCCCCTCCCGGGGTTCGCCACTGGCCAGAGAGGGTAAATGACCCGTTGACCTGGACACAGGCAAACCAGCCCATGCCCGAACACCTTCTTTTTGGCGCTTTCTCCCTGGGGGCTGCAGCTCTAATCACCCAGGGCCGGGTACCAACTAGAGATCATCTCTGCACTCCTGGGGCCGCTTGAAAATACTCAATCTAACCTGTCTTAAACCTGTTTGCCTCCTTCCCCTGCCTTGCCCATTCCTTCCCATGAAAACCCCAATACAGGCTTTTATCGTGTTTCTCCCTGGCTCCTGCTGCTTTCTGACCAACCGCGGTGCTTCCCGGTGCGGCTCTGCCTGGTGTACCATGCCTCCTGATTCTAGGGACCTTCTTCCTCCAAGCCAGTCTTTTCCACATTTCCACATCTTACTGTACCTGAAGGAAACAAATCCCAAGTAACCTTATAACGATACCCATAACTGAAATGCTAAAATTAATTGCAGTTCCTGTATCCTAAGTACAAAGGGTTGGGTAGCTATCCTTGAAATGATTGTGTACCTGAAATAGTATTTCCCAGAGAACAGAAGCCACGTTTTATTTTTAAAGAATTGTCTAAAAAAATTCACATACCCTGTTCTTGGCGATGTTATTTTTATGCCTCCTAGCGACTGATAATAATTTTAACTATCAAGCTTTCCTATAATATAAGAATATTATGAGGACGGGTTTGTTACTGACAAATATGCCAATGCAGGTGTTGGGAGACTTGGGCTGGAAGGAAACCATCCCATGCTTACATTAGGATGTTTGTTTGTTTTTTTTTAAAGATTTTATTTATTTATTTGTGTATGTGAGAGAGAGAGAACACAAGCAGGGGGAAGCAGCAGGCAGAGCAGGCAGAGGGAGAAGCAGGCTTCCCACTGAGCAGGGAGCCTGACGCAGGGCTCTATCCCAGGGCCCCGGGATCATGACCTGCACTGAAGGCAGGCGCTCAACAGACTGAGCCACCCAGGTGCCATAAATGAATATATCTTAACATAAGCATTGTACTGCTACAGTTTCCCTGAGGCTGATGGAATTCACAGTGCTTTCACTTTGTAATTAAGGTATTTTCAGACAACTGGTTTTTTGGTTAGAGATGATTGGTATAAAAACAAATAGAGAACTAATGCTCAAAACGTAAACATGATTACAAAGTAGAGATGAGTCATTTCTGTTTCTGGATGAATTCTGACGCGATGTGAGCATGGGAGGACGGCTGCAGCAGGTGCACGGTGCGGTGACCGGATGGGGATCCTTGCAGGGGAACAGATGTTCTAATGTGTCTGATTTTTAAACATTTCTTATAGTTACTTTATGTTCACACCTCCTCAGGATCTAGTTTGGCATGTTAAATCTTCTTTTTTTTTTTTCTTAAGTATATTGCCAGATATACTATTTTGGGGATCAAAGGAGAAATGACAGTGACTTGAAATGTGTTTTTTGGTCCTCTGTAATAATTCTCTCTATTTTCAACATCTGTTTAGCATTCTCAACATAAATGTAGACTCTTGGAGGAAACGTTTTTAAAAGTATACAAAAAACCCAAAAAGCAAAGAAGATCTTCCCCTTCCTAAGCCTTCTTCTGGTTCTTGAGAAGGCAGAGCACAGCCGTGGCCCCCAAAGCCATTTCCCACCTGGAGATGATGCGGAGCTGGTTGCTCATCATCTGAATCTGCTCTACCACACACAAAAGCTCCTGGGAACATCTTCGATCGATGCAGTTCTTAGCAATGATGCGGATAAGTCTGGCGAAGTTTTCTCCAGAAGTCGCAATTTTCCTGGCAGAGGTAATGAGCTGATCTTTGGTCTATATCAAAGAAATGAGAGAGTTAGAAGTCGATCAACAGCGCCCTCCCAAGTTTCCCCTAAGGAATCGGTGGCAAATTAGAAAGCATCCAATGGGCCGCCTGGGTGTCTCAGTCAGTTAAGCGGCTGACTCTTGTTTTCGGCTCAGGCCAGGACCTCGGGGACCTGAGATCCAGCCCTGAGTCAGGCTCCACGCTTAGAACAGGGTATACTTGGGATTCTCTGTCCTTCTCCCTCTGCCCCTTCCCCTGTTCACACTCACACGTTTTCTCTCTCTCTAAATAAAAACAAATAAAAATATTCTTTAAAAGCTATAAAGCATCCAAAACTTGTTTGGTCGCAAGGTACATCAGCCCCAGAATGAACACATTTTAGCTTGGTCTAAATTCATGATCTCCCGAACCTCCTCCAAAGGCTTCAGGACCAGCCACGCGGAAGCTCACTCTGCTGAAAGCCAGCGGAATGAAGCAGTCCGCACCTAGGCTCCTGGGGGGAAACTGCTGTAGGGAAGGTAGCTCAGCCTCCTCGTGGTCTAGCCCTTTTCCCACAGGAGCCATGGCCTGCACTGGCTCAGGGTGTTTTCAGCAGACCCAGGGCAGAGATGAGGCCCCTAAGAAGGGTCACATATGGGGAACATCTACGCTGAAGGGGATCTCGGCTGGAGCAAAGGTGCAAAGGCCTACAGTCCTGTGTAGAGCTTCCTAGCTGGAAAACGATCACTAATGGGCTGGAGACAGAAAACAGAACCTTTAATGCAAATAAAATCTTAAACATCACAGGAATGCTGAAGCAACCACAAACAGCATTAATCTTGTGTAGACCTCCACCACGGAAGGAGGTGCTTCCTTTTTCTGTTTTTCCAGTGGACCCCACCTTCCTCCTTGTCTCCTCCAGCTCCACCCCAGTCTCTGGGCGGAAGCGTGGCTGACATGGCTGGTTCTAGGTTAGTGTCATGGGGTCTAACATTCTGCTTCAGGATACTCTAGGTCCCCCACTCCGGGGCTGCCAGTATTCCCCTCACCAGCTATTTTAAACTCTTTCTCTTATTGAGTTTGGTGGTTAAAATCTGGAAGGTATTAACACAGATTCAGGAGGCTTGTGGGAGAATTCTGCAGAGACACTCACTCCATCTTCCCAGGCACTAGGCTCGCTAGTAAAGACTATCATTTGACTGTTCTGTCGTTTCCCCTTACGTGTACATTTCCCCAGGGAACTCCATGGGGTGGAAGGTCAGCATATTCATGGTCCCTCAGCCACACGGCATGGCCAGCACCCAAGTCCTATATAAAGGAGACTGTCTGAGATGTTTGGAAAGAAAATGGGAGTCAGTGAGATGTAACCACTTCCCCTCCTGAGGGAATGACCCCTGGGTACTCAGTGAAAAAGTAGCTGGTTGAACTGAGCAGGGCAATGAAAAGCCTGAGACTTGGGTGTGGTGGGGGCTGCTGGGTTTGAATCAGGACGAGGGATGAAGAGAACTAGAACAGCCACACATGACTGCACTTGGCCTCCAAACGCCAGTGGAGAGCAGCCCCTTCCTCTTCAGGCTGTGCTGGCCCCGAATGGCTATCCGTCGGAAGGTGACAGCTCTGTTACTTCTATCTGAGAGAATTTCTTTTAAGATTTCATTTATTTGAGAGAGAGAAAGCAAGAGAGAACAAACAGGGGGAGCAACAGAGGGAGAGGGGGAAGCAGGCTCCCCGCTGAGCAGGGAGCACAACGTGGGGTTCATTCCCAGGACCCTGGGATCATGACCTGAGCTGAAGGCAGACGCTAAACAGACTGAGCTACCCAGGCACTCCTATTTGGGGGAATTTTTTAAAGATGTAAATAGCCCCCTTCAGTTCATCCTTTGGGGATATGAATGAGTCCTTGATTTTAGCGAGTTGCAGTTTCTGATAAATGATCTTTCCTGGTGCAGTAAGACCAAGACTTCATGATTGAGCCCAAAAGATGAGGGGCAGAGAACAGTGAATTCTAGGACGCACCCAGATAGAGAAATAGAGCACCCTAGAACGCTATGTGCCCATCAGCCCAGAGAATGGCCCTTCCTTTCTGGGAGCTGCGGGGCCTGGTCTGTCCCAGCTCCCACATCAGCCATAGGGGGCGCACTGCCCCCATGGTGCCCAGCCCCTCCACCACAGCAAAAGGTCAAAGTACCAAGATGGGTCCTCTCCTCCTCAGACTCTCAGCCATCAGGAGCACCTCTGCAGCCATCTCGCGGGTAATCTGGATGATTCTGCTCCCCTTCTCTGCGCCGCCATCCTCCGGGAGGGGCTGGTCCAGCTCAGGGTTCAGCCAGGCCAGGGGACTCAGGGTGCTGGCTGAGGGATGGCCAGGCTGCTCCTGCAAGAGGACAGGGTACAGCTAATGAGACTCCAGACGCCCAGGCCTTCAACTACTGGGCGATGGCCCTCTCACCACTTTTCAAGGAAGAGTGGGAGTCAAGAGGGCTTCCTGATTCTCCACGTACCAGCAGCTCGAGGCGGTTTTCTCCAAGTACATAGGAAAACGATGAATCCTTATTACTAGGTGTTCCATTCATCCCGAACTTTCATAAACTGGAACCTGGCATACTCAGATCCCAGTATGGTTCCAATATCCCCTTTTCTCTCTTTCTGTGAAGTGTCAGGCCTTACATGGGAGAAGGGAGACTCTGTAGCTCCCAGAGGAAATTTGGGAAGCCTTGAGTATTCTTTGGGGACCCAGACACTTTCTCACCAACCACTCCATGTGAAAGGACTTTACAGTTCTGATATGAATAATTAGGAATATTCTTGTATGAACATGTTATTTTTCGAGTGAGAAAAAGAGTTACCACTGGCACCCAGAAGTGAGCAGGCATGCATAGCTAGGCCAGGTAATTTTTTTTATTGGATCCTTCGTGGAGCCTCCCCTTAGCCTTTTCCAAACTCTGGAATTGAGACAAGTTGTTCTGGCTTTGAGCCAAATCCAATAGCAGAGGATCAAGACTGGCCTTGATGTCTCTCCACCCTACCCACCAGATCCTGAGCTCCCGAGGGCAGGGGTATAGGTGGGCAGGGAACAGGGTGGGAGGGACCTCCAGGCCTGCCCCCAATACCTGTTTTTCCCCAATACCCCAGAGTAGCATCCTAATGCCTCAGAAGGGATAGAACTATTAGATGTCGCTTTTGGAAAAGTGAGGTCCTGAACGTGATAAATTCTATCTAAATTGGGAGACAGAAGTTCCTGATTCTGTTTGGTTGCAGGCTGTTAATGTAACAAATGTTTGGGCAAAAGAGGAATGGAAATCAAAGGTTAAGTGTTCCAGTCCTGCAGAGAGACCTGCCCGTGTCCCTTCCACTCCCGCCTTGGTAGGTGGCTATGTTCTGTCATGCTCCCCCACTACTAAGCACACAGGAAGGGGTCTATAGCTAACGGTGTGGAACCAGGAGACCAACCACCCAGGAAGGCATGAGGTGAACTGTATCCAGTTGGCTGTTGCTACAGAGCTCAGGCGGGTATGGAAGTTGCCCTGCAACAGAAAGGGGGCGAGAGTCTGCGACCAAGAGACCGCAGAGGACAAGATCCAGGGGACCCGCCCTGGGATCTTGGTGTTCCAAAGCTGTACATTTGGCCCCAAGCCTGGCCCAGGAGGAAGCAGAGGTAACAGCTGTTAAGGCTTTGGGAAGCGTCCGAATGCCTCAGGCTCAACTCAGAAGCTGTCCAGGTGAGGAAAACAGCAACCAGCCAGCTGCGTGGCTGAAGATGGTACAGAGTTCCGTAGTGAAGGCTTAGGTTCCGGCTACTTTTCTCTCCAGCCATCAGGTATACCCTTTCACACCAGGAGCAAATCTCAGCACAGGCCCTGGGAGGCCTTCCGGCTACCAGCCCGCCTCGGCGCTTTTGTTGCTTGGAGAGTCCTTCCCGTCTTTGCGGACAAGACAGATCCCCTGCTTCCTCCGAAACTCCACTGGAGACTGCCTTCCTCTTAGGCCTCTAGAACTTCTGTTTCATTCCTTCTACGACCACTTTGCCCAGAACTTGAGCCCCTTCTGCACTTGTAGTCTGTCTTTAGCATCCTTGCAAAGAGGCAAAATCACTTAGTGGGCCCTGCGAAGCAGCAGCATCTGCGCTTGCTTTGAAGGATCTAAAGGAGTAAGACTGAGGCCTGAAGGCCAGTAACAGATCTGTCTGCGGCCTTCTGTGTCTGTGCACATGGAGGAATCGTCTGGTTCGCTATTGTTTCGTGCTGCTTCTTCAGTTAAATGGTCCCCTGCCTTCTGAAAACGGTTCGTCAGCCTTCTTTTAGACAGGCTGGGATGTCCCCTGAATGCTGGGAGGGGTGAGCTTTTCTGGAGAGGGACCAAATTACACTGAGGTCCTCAGCTTACCCAGATGGGGCCCTGGAGTAGGTGAGAAGAAGAGGGGGAAAGGGAGAGAATCCACCCGAGACTAAGACTCAACCACAGTGACTGCAAACAAGGGCAAAAATGGCAAATGTGCGATCTGTGGTCCTTGAGTCAAAGGTTAGGAAAGCAGAAAATAATTCTTTTCAACTCGTGTCTCATATTCAACTGTCAGGGACTTTAAGCGCCCAAAGCCAAATGTCTGGCTTTGAAGCGTCTCCAGGCTCTGTAATAAGGGAAAAGGCCTAGCACTGTGTGTAAGATCCCCTTACCTGGAACGAAGAATTTCCACTTGTGACTTCCAAGTGCCCAGAAGACACAGAACCCCTTCCCAAACCCATGTCCTCCCTCAGCAGGTTCTCTCGGGCTCACCGTTTGAGGTGTTGATCTGGGATAGACAGCGGGTGTGCCTCTGCCCCCCAGGGAGTGGGACAGTGGCACAGACAGATACCATGCATGGTGATTCTCCCTTTTCTGCCGACCCTCGCATGGCGGGGGGGGGGGGGGGGTGGGGGGGGCTTGAGGCAGAGCCATTGTCCCTATTGGAGTGATGTGTGTAGGACCAGGCTTCCTCTGGAATAGAAACCTTGGAACATGAGGCCTTGCTCCTCACACAGGGGAAACCAGCCTCCAATAAGAGAGATGACACCCTTTCGTGGACAGGAGTGGCGATGAAGGCTGAACGGTCCTGCTGTTCTCTCCACCAGGGGGCGTCAGACCTGGGCGGCAGGCCTCACCTGCCCTGGTGCAATTGTGCGAAAGGCTCCTGACAGGAGGTTTTGACAAAAAGGGGATGCATCAGGGGAACGGAGAGAAACAGAATGTTCTTGAAGCCAGTGGCATCAAGCAAGCGTCAGAAAGACCATATGCAGAAACAGATAAGGAGGAGACTGCAGGATACTGACTTCACGAGACAAAGAGCTATGGAGCAAGGTAGGCCTAAAAGACAGCTGGAATCCGAGGAGAGAGGCCTTAGGCTGTAGAGGAAAAGGCACTGTGCCTGCTCTCCTCCCAGCTACTTTGGGAAGAGGGTCCCCTCTCATGGTAATGAGAGGGAGAGAAAGGAATTAAAGAG